>NC_088796.1:29782240-30423779 GCF_011386835.1 Chrysemys picta bellii | reverse complement strand
ACCATCAGAATACAAGCACAGACACTTGGGATTTATGTATATGGAAGGAATTGTATTATTTAATGTCTACATGACACTCTCCTGTTACCTTGACTGCATTCCCACCATGTGGACCCTCCACACCGATAGTGTAGCCTTATCATAAATTTCTTAACATTTACAGTTGTAAGGAGTCTTTTTTTTTCTTTTTGTCTTCATAAATCTGATTTATAACCACTTGCGAAAGAAGACTAAGACAGCATTAGGTGGGGATCACCCTGACAACCTAAGAAGAATATGAGACCAAGGACAAGTAAGCTTACATATTCCACACTGCTATTTCAGTCTTAACTTGGTAAGGACTGTAATATGTGGCTCAAGGCAGTATGAAATTTCTCAAACATGTTCCACTATAGTGTAAGAACCTCTGTCTTGAAACAAGGCATTTTAAAATGTTTTCAAGTGCCCTTCTTGAGTCTCCAATTTTATGTGCCCAATCCAGCTCCCATTAAAGTCAGTGGGGGTCTTTCCACTGATTTCAGTGGGAGTTGGATCAGGTCCTGTAGGAATAAAATTTTCGCTAGTCTACAGAGCTAGTCTTATCTGTTGAAGGAAAGCTTATATTTGCAAACCATGTCTTTCCACCCTTTGTGTCTTCTCAAGATAAGCTATTGGTGGTTCCCAATTATTTTTATCACATTGAAGATTCGTGAATGTTAAACACAAACAAGGTAGAACCTCCTTCATGTGAGTGCTAATGGAAAAAAAATATTGTGTTTTTTCTCAAAAGTTTTCCAGCTGAGGAGGTGGAAATGGTGTCAACAAAGTCAATAGAGAGATTAAGCAGCCACTATGGGAGTAGTTCTAGAGTCTATCCATTTTTCTCCTAAGCTTGACTCAGAGACTTTAATTACTCAAAAAAATGTATTGAATTAAAATTACAGTTCACACACAAATCTAATGTCATCAATATTCTGTGCAGCTGCAGCAAGAAGTGGAGTGTTAAAGTGCATTGTTCCAGGGTATTTTTTTAAATCTTATTTCTAAAGACTTTTATGATCTCGTTTGCCTTTAAAATAGTACAAATGTTCCTTATAGTTGTATAATTCCAAAATTTGTCAACATTAATAGTGGATATTATCTTGTTGGAATTAAATGAAAAATTGGCATCACTCACTCCAGGATATGAAACACAACTTCTTTGATGTGTAATGGAGGGAGGATTTACAAATGGACTCTATACCAATATACTTTAATTTCTATGTTGGCATATGCACTATTATTACTAGTCAGACCATGCATGGCTAACAAAGAGATTATCCTTCTCTTACCCCAAAGCTTTATTTAATTGAAAAAAAACTCTCCAGTATTTTAATGTCTATGGCTTCTTATTATTTAGATGCTTTATTTTTTCTGTTGAATCAATGGTATTTATTACTTGGTTTTGTGGACTGGGAAAATCATTTTCTCACAGTACTAGTTGCCTTTGTTGCTAGTGCCAACTCATTGTAATGAACAAAGAGGCTTTACAATATGGAATAAAGAAGAAATCAGACAGAAAACATGCCATCCAAAGCTTTAAGAAGAAATCAACCTGTTTCCTGGAAAGCCGTCTCTGTCTATAAACACCAAAATCTTCAAGGAAAAAAGTTGTGTACACTTTCATCATTGAATGGATTATTAAAACTGAATTAATTATTTGAGGGGGTACAGTTTTACACAAATGTGAGTTTCAATTAATTTAAATGTGAGCCAGGTCACATGCAAAACAATAGCTTTAAAGGCACTCTTTGCTTTTAAATCAGGTCACTTTTGTTCTTTCTTTGAACATTCTGTTCTAATTGGAACAGTAAATCAAAGAAAACACTTAAAGTATATTCCCATGTAAGGTGGAGAACTGGACAATACCTTTTTACTGCTACTAACACGTGCATCCAATTATTGCTTGATAGATTCATAGTGTAAGTAGTAAAGCATTACCTTATTTTATAGTTAGGCTAATAATTCTTTAGCCTATCTCCTTACATGTTTAGCTCTAAATAATCTGTCAGTATTGTATATCTTCTGTGATTAAGGAGGAATTTTCACACACTGGGGCAAGCTTCAAAAATTAAACTATGCTGAAACAAAAAGCTGTTTAATTTTTCCCTAACTTTCCACATAGTGTTTCTCTTGATACTTGTTTGCAGCAACAATTTGTAAGAGCAACTGCTGCTTACCAGCAACATTTCCTCTGGGAACACTTTCCCTAATGTGAAGTGTCCACTCAGCAACATAGCCACCACATAAGAGCAACATTTGTGACATTGCGACGTTACATACTCCGCTTACATGCATCATTTTTGTGTGTGGTAAATGCCAAGACAAAATGCCAAGAAGTTTCTAACTGAAAGAAAAAGTACAGATTATTCAAGACTATCCAATTCCAGGGGCTACTCAAAAACAAGTTGCAGTCAAGTGGGAGTTGCACAGGTCGGTTGCATGCAGAATATGGAAGCAGAAGGATAATTTTTGGCTAAATACGAAGTCGGACAGCTGAATAGCTGCTGTAAGAGTGGGTGTGTGTGAAGGAAAAGCCCCTGATGTCGACCAGCTCTCTTTATATGGTTCAAGGAGAAGAGGGCACAGGGATCACAGCTTGCTGGACCCACAATCAAGGAAAAAGTCCTTCAGCTTGCTGCTTCATTTGGATTAAACGATTTTAAGGCAAATGACAGTTGGTTTACCAGATGGAAGAAACGCTTCAATGTCACTTTCAAAGAAGAGCATGTCAAAAAGCAGTGGGCGGACAAACCAGCAGCTTAGCAGTGACAGTATGAAAAACTTCCTCACATTCTTGAAAAGTTTTCCCTGCTGACATCTACAGTGCTGATGAAACAGGACTTTATCTGAAAGGCTCTGTGACAGAGGACACGTAGGGAAAAAAATTAAAAGCAAGAAGGAGGGAAAGCTTCAAAGGACAGGGTAACTGTGCTTGTCTGTGCCAACACGGATGGGAATGACAAATGGCCGCTGTTCATGATTGGGAAGGTAAAATGACCTAGATGCTTTCTGAAGGATTTCAGGAAACTTCCCCTCAGTTATGTCAGTTCAGGAACTGGCTGGGTCACAGGTGAGATTTTCATCAGCTGGCTAAAAAAGTGGGATCGTCAGCTTCGCTCGCAGAGCCCTAAGAGATGCCTCTTATTGGATAACTGCTCTGCACACCCCAAGGAGTAGTTCTCACGAACATTCAGCTTGAATTCTTACCCCCTAACACTACATCTTTGATGCAACCTATGGATCAAGATGTGATTAACAACATGAAGGGACATTACTGATCAAAAATCACAAACCGGATTATTGTTGCTCTTGATGCAGACCCCAACAGTCCTGAAAACTAAATTTGCTAGCTTGCATTCATCTTGTTGCTGAGGCATGGCAAGATGTAAAGCTGACAACAATTTCCGACTCTTTCAGGAAAGGCAAATTTGTTGTGCTAGCGGAAGGTGTGCTAGACGAGGCTATTGAAGAGTTTGACAACCCCCTGAACGATGTTCCACTGCCGGTCAACATGGAAAAAGAGGACTTAGTAGCTGCTGTGGATGAGGATTTGCTCATGTTCAGAGAGCTAACCAATGAAGAAGTACTGAGCGCTGCTGCAAGGCCAGAGAAATAAGCTTGGGTTGATGAAACATATCATAATCGAAGGTTTCAGAGTAGCAGCCGTGTTAGTCTGTATCCGCAAAAAGAAGAACAGGAGGACTTGTGGCACCTTAGAGACTAACAAATTTATTAGAGCATAAGCTTTCGTGGACTACAGCCCACTTCTTCGGATGCATCCGAAGAAGTGGGCTGTAGTCCACGAAAGCTTATGCTCTAATAAATTTGTTAGTCTCTAAGGTGCCACAAGTCCTCCTGTTCTTCTTTTTATATCATAATCGAGGCAATAATCAAGAGAGTGAGGATGATTTTGATGACGGTCCACCTCTGACAAACTCCAAACTATTGGAGGCTTTGCACACACGTTGGCACTTTTCACAGCTAGAAGGACTTGGCGATAGGGTCTACAGGTCTCTTTTGGGACATTGAATCACATCTTCAAAACAAAATTGTGACTGAGAAGAAGCAGGGCAAATTAACAGAGTTCTGGCACCAGAAATGAGTGAGTTGATCCATTCTTAATTTACAATTTGATACTCACTGTATAAATAGAATACACTTTGATGTGGAATAGTACTTTAATTTAGGTTATTACAGTATTAGTACTTATTTGCATAGCAGACATCCTCATCCAGGGTGATTTACAGTGCATACAAAGTATTACAGTTAAGTGCGAGTACAAAATATGTTTACAAGTAAGAGCAAGAGGCTGTGTTTGTTGTCATGGTTGATGTTTGATCTTAAAACATAAAAATAAAACTTGATACTTTAATAAGTTAACTCAATTAATACCACTTTTTGATACAATATGGTAGTAGGCTACAAATGCAGAATATATATTAATGTAATACTGTAGCAATAATAATAATAATAAACATACATCGCATTGTTGCCATTATAGATTGTTAGCATGTACTGTAGCTGTTTTACATATCAGAAAAAGCAGATTGCCTTTGGTCAGACGACACTCCCCATAACAGCAGCAGCCTCTTCACAGCAATATAGGAAAGAGCACAAATATGTTCCTACTTATGAGTATCTACTCTAATGAGTGATTTTCCGTGGCTTGAAGTGGTTTCCATTATATGCAGTTAGGTGCAGTGGCTCTCAGCACTCCCATTATACAAATTGTTCCAGCACCCCTGTTGAAACATATTGTTCCCTACACATCATCCCTCTGGGGGCTCAGAGGGATGTTGCCATGGAATGATCAAACGGTCTCAAGAAAACAGTGTAGAACCTGGGGAAATGTAATATTTTTGTAGGCTCCCCACCCACCCCCGCAAATTTTGCAGCTGCAGAGTCTGCGTGTGTGGAGGGCGAGGGATGTATAGCCAGCAAGGTAGGGCATGGAATGTTTCATATGCAGTCACGAGGCAGGTTTGTTGCAGATAAGGCATGTCACTTTTTTAATAGCACAAATACTCAGCTCAGTCTGAGTCTCCTAAGGCTTCTGGAAACATCTAGTGCATAATGGACATGCTCAAAGAATTAACACAGGTATTGGTACAGTCAATTTCATACTAACTGAATTGAGCTAAATCATTATAAGACAGGTGTAAACCAGTTTAAGTGTGTCCACATTGGGGTTTGGACAGGTTTAACTGAATTGATGTAAAAAATTATTTTAGTTAAACTGGTTCAATTTTTGGGTGTAGACAAGGCTGAGGTTTGAGAAGGATTGTGGAAACATTTTGATATACACTCAGAATGATCTGAGGCTCAACACCGACAGACCCCAGTCGATGTTGGCTGGGATCAAACCTAGGACCTCTGGAACTTAATGGATGAGCCAACAAATTAATATTGCTTAGCCAAGGCTCTAGTAGACTCATCCATCTCTAGCTGGTTTAGGTTGCCACTAGAGGGGGACAGAGTGCCACACCAAGCAGGTATGGGTTACATTAGCACAGTCACTCAGATTATTCTAACATAACTGTTTTTATAAATTAAAAGTATGTGAGCTACTGTGCTAATTAGACACCACCCTCACCCTGAACGTGTGAAGTCACAAACCCATAACGGATGTGTACAATTTCTTAGAGCAGGGTCGGCAACGCGGCTCGCCAGGATAAGCACCCTAGCGGGCCGGGCCAGTTTATTTACCTACTGATGCAGCAGGTTCGGCCGATCGCGACCCCCACTGGCCGCGGTTCGCTGTCCCGGGCCAATGGGGGCGGTGAGAAGCCACGGCCAGCACATCCCGCGCCGCTTCCCACTGCCCCCATTGGCCCAGGACGGCGAACCATGGCCAGTGGGGGCTGCGATCGGCCGAACCTGCTGCGTCAGCAGGTAAATAAACTGGCCCGGCCCGCTAGGGTGCTTACCCTGGTGAGCCGCGTGCCAAACGTTGCCGACCCCTGTCTTAGAGTAATGTGGCTGAAATTGTATTCACTGCAGCTTCTGTACATGCCACGCAGTGATAGCCAGTATTTATGTAGGCTCTGGTCCATCCACACACAATGGGGAATTGGATTGTTCCTTTTCCCCAGAATCTGTGACAATATGCACTATTGCTATGTCCTTCTACCTGTAGCTGATGTCACAACTTCAGTATTATGAGTACTGGTGAGATGAAATACACAAACTGAAAGAAAACACCTTGGTTTAAATACACTGCCCTAGAAGTTATCAGCTATGTAGAGCATTCACAATCAAAAATCGTTGCTAGAAGAGTTAAGGTTGAATTTTTTTCAGTGCAATGTAGCCAGCACTCCTAAGTTTAATATCTTTGTTTACAGCAATCTATTAATTTTTAGAAAAATGAACGAACTTGGAAATACTGTGTGAAAATGAAGAGTAAAGCCTGTTCCCCACTGCCACAGAACCCGTATCATTCACTATCAACCCATACACACAACTTTAACATTGTCCCATTGTTTTTGACTGTAATGGAAATATTCTCTACACTGTTGCGATTGTGTATTGTTTGTTAAAGTGTAGTAAAGTTTTCAAAAGAAGCACAATCCTTCAGTATACTAAGTTATGTCAGAGTTCTGCAAAGTTTCTGACTAGTTAATATGATGGTGGAATAGAAGAATCTTTTTTTATAAATGATCTGTCTAGTGTTATGAAATATCTTTATTGTGTAAGCCTTACTAGTTTGTATATTCAGGTATTTTAACTACATGTGTATCAACTATGATATATATTTGTAGCGAGTAATGAAGTATATGTTAGTCTTCCAATGTATGGGAAATGGATCAGTTTAATAGGAAATGGAAGTTTAAGGCCCTAAGGAGGGGAGACTTTACCTGCAATTCTAGGCTGCTGGAAGTGCCAGGAATGGATTCCAGAACTGAGTGCACGGAGCCTTTTGTTTCCTATGCTTTCAGTGACATCCCCTTTCCCCCTCTGGGTCCAAGCAGCATGGAGCAGGTAGCTGTCTGATTCAAATGCAGAGAGCAGAAGAGCCAGACCTGGGGAGGAGGGCCAGCATAGATTTGGACAAGGAGCTTGGGGGTGAGAGAGGCTGACTGGAGGCCACTGAAGAAGATTGAAACTGGGAACCAGGGGACAGAGGAGGCTAGAGCTGATTGAGCAAGGAGACTGGGACTGGGAGTGGGTAGGGGGAGACTTGGACAGGCTGAGCAAAGAGACCGGGAGAGAAATGGGAGGGACTGAGAATGAGTGAGCATGTATGGGAGAAACAGATTGGATGAGAAGCTGGGCAAGGAAATTGGGACTGGGAACTAGTTAGCTGGGAGACCATCCTTTCTCTTCCTCCAATCCCCTGCCTCATTTACTACAACCTTCCAGGTTCTGCAACAAATGAACCAGTGGGCTTACAAATACCAGTCTCCTTCACTATATAACCAAGCTTCATCCCCAGAGCGGTTCCTCCTCTGCACTGACTGAGGCAGGATCCTGTGGAAAAAAATTGTATGTGATGATGTAATTAGAGACTGTGTCATACTGCATGTGCACAAGGGGGTAGAATTAAGGTTGCTTAGGCAATCTTAATTTGGGCATTTCCTAACTTTTCACTGCTTGACTTTGCAACCTTAATGATGTTCTTTTAACATAGTTTTTGTGTGTGTAATATAGAGAGAGACCGAGGTGAAGACTTCAATATACTGTTTTATTACATTATGTGCATTTATTATTTCAGTCCTGCAAACAGTTAATCAAGATTCCCATCTAAGTACACAAACTGCCAGGAGGTTTATTTCTTTTCAGATCATTCTAAAGATGAGATGAAGTTAGAGGTCACAAGAGGTGAATAATAGCTTTCAATGCAATTTGCAGACTTCAATATCATTGACTTCTGAGGAAGTAAACAACAAGGGATTTACTGTCTCATCAAATGACCATTTTTAGGCAATCATGAGCCAAGATTTTCTTTTTGTATATAACCATACGGATGATTTTTTTTCATGGTATGATTTATGTTTTCAGACAAGTAGTTTAGGGATATAAAAATGATGTTGGGGAAAGGGAAACAAAGATCTCTGAAAGTGAGGGAAATTGCCCTAAAGTATCAAATAAAACTTGGTAACCTCTCTAACTGCTTCTGCTTCACAGCTTCACTCATTCAATGCACTGTGCAGATCATTCAATTACATTGCATAGCACAAACTGACAATACATGCACTCTCTTTAGTCAAAATTAGTGCAATACGTTGATTTATTGATTACACTGCTCTACAGCCAAAATGCTTCTGAAATAAATGTAGTCAAACTTTACTAATTCTGGGTCACTGAGAACGAAAATGATGCTTAAAATTGTTGATTGGCTCTAGTTTTCAAGATATGCTATTGGGTCAGTATATACAACCCTTGACTTGGGAATGGCGGAGGATAAGTGAGTTATAAAGGGAAGGGATCTCAATTTAAATCAGAAATGACTAAAATACATCTTTGACTGGATCTATGAATAAATCTATGACTGGGTTTGGACAGTACTTGCTTTTTAGGCAAAACAATGAATGATGCAATCTGAAGCTGGTATTGTGTCATACATGATATGAATTGCATCATGTTATTTATTCCTAGAAGTCATGGATGATGCAATCATAACGAAGCTTACATCACTCTGCTGAACAAATTGCCCTATATCAGCTCTAGAAATCATCCAGTGTCGTGCTCTCTTATTTGTCAGTGTTTGATTTTGCAAAGGGACACATTTCTGTTTAGCCAAAGTGAGCAGAGATGCCTCGTACTTGTGTGAACAGTGCAGATAACTTCTGCTATGTTTGTGGTGAAGTGACTTTTGCATCACAAAAGCGCAGTATAACCACTATGGTTAAGAAAGCCTATAATCTTTATTTTGGCTGCAAAATTGGAGATCAGGACAACACGTGGGCCCCACACGTATGCTGCAACACTTGTGCAACAAATCTTTGCCAGTGGTTGAACAGGAAAAGGAAATCTATGCCTTTTGCAGTGCCAATAATTTGGAGAGAGCCAACAGATCATACCAGCAATTGTTACTTCTGCATGGTGCCTCCAGTTGGGAAAGGTGTGTCAAAGAAGAAAAAGTGGACTGTATTATCCAAACATTCCATCAGCTATATGCCCAGTACCCCCCGGAGAAGGACTGCCAGTTCCTGATGCACCAGAATCATTCTCACTTGAGTCAGACGAGGAAGAGGATGAAACTTCTGGTCCTGAACCATCAATGTCACAGGACCCACATTTTCTCCCATCCTGCTCCTCTGAACCACACCTCATAACACAAGGTGAACTGAATGACCTTGTCAGGGATTTGGAACTACCCAAGAGTAAGGCAGAGCTGTTGGGCTCCAGACTACAGCAGTGGAATCTCCTGGCAGGTGATGTTAGGGTTTCCATGTTCCGTAACCGTCAAAAGGATCTTGTCCCATCCTTCTTCATGGAAGGTGATCTTGTAGCCTGCAACAACATCGATGGTGTGATGGCCGCCCTCAACATCATTCACGATCCAGATGAGTGGAGACTGTTCATTGATTCATCGAAGACGAGTCTTAAAGCTGTTTTACTGCATAATGGCAATGTTTTGCCATCAATTCCAGTTGGTCATGCAGTCCATATGAAGGAAACCTATGACAACATGAAACAACTTTTGAGGTGCATAAACTATGACCAACATCAATGGCAGCTTTGTGGCAATTTGAAGGTTGTGGCTCTCTTGCTTGGTCTGCAGACTGGATACACAAAGTACTGCTGTTTTCTCTGCGAATGGGATAGTCGTGCAAGAGATTCCCACTACATGAAGAAAGATTGGCCACTCTGACAGTCATTGGAGCCTGGGAGGAAAAGTGTTCAGCATCCACCACTTGTTGAATCAAGGAAGATTTTGTTACCACCCTTACACATCAAGCTCGGTCTGATGAAGAACTTTGTCAAGGCCATTGACAAAACACAAGCAGCTTTCAAGTACCTCTGTGGAAAATTTCCAAGGTTAAGTGAAACTAAGATAAAGGAAGGTGTCTTTGTTGGTCCTCAGATTCGTGAATTTCTTCGAGATGATGCATTTGACCATGCACTGCGTGGCAAGAAAAAGACGGCATGGAAAGCCTTCCAGTTAGTGGCAATACATTTTCTCGGAAACAACAAGGCAGACAACTACAGGTTGTTGGTGGAAAACCTCCTAAAGGCACACAAAAGCCTTGGTTGCAACATGTCACTAAAGATACATTTTTTGCACTCTCATCTAGATTTTTTTCCACCGAACTGTGGAGCAGTGAGCGACGAGCATGGCGAGCGATTTCACCAGGACATTGCAACATTGGAGAAACACTATCAGGGCAAATGGAGCCCATCAATGCTTGCAGACTATTGCTGGACAGTGACAAGAGATGCTCCATTTAATGAATACAAGAGAGAAGCCAAGAAGCGCCGAGTAGACACTGAATAGGACTAAACTATGTACATAATAGTTTTTTGCCTTTTGTTTCATAATAAATTTTATTTATATAACCCTTTTGCTGATTTTTAAAGTGTTACATAAACAGGAGAGGTGAAATATTATCATGTAAAGCAACCATAAACACATGAAAAGACCTAGGTTTACAATTTATGATTAAAACTCTACTATCTACACAATATACATAGACGTAAAATGTAAAAACTTAAATATCTTAGAAACAGTAGCCAATCAGTTGTTTTAATTGTCATATTTGAATTCAGCACATCAAAATACATAATAAATAGCACATTTTATCTCTGAAGCAGACGACTTCTCAAAAACTGTAGACCAGTGTTATAGGATCAGCTTCTTGTATTAGCTGGACATAAATACAAACATCAAAAATATAATAGCCAGTGACCAAACAGTATAGCTACAGATGCAAATGGGTCCTGTCTTTATAACAAGCTGAGCCCAAATCTGATTATACAGTACAACAGTGTTACATTCATGACTGACAAGGTGTGCTAAACATCAGAAATGGTTGTATCTTAAAGACCTACACTTGGGATGTTTCAAGACTAGATCTTAATTCTGTGGGTTGGGCCTCTCTGTAATTATTATAAAACTTTTCTATAAAAACATAAATGTAGACGCTTTAGAAAATATGCCATGAGCACAGCTTCTGTCTGTTCCCCTTCCCTATATACTCCTATATGTTTTAGTCACAGGAATTTGATCATGACATCAATTTTTGACAATGTTAGGCTATTCCAAATCAGTCTACACCTCCTTGAAGTGCTAAATATATCTTAGAGTTGGGGTCTCCCTTTTTTTCATTATTGTCATCATGTCTTGGGCATCCTTGGGCTTTATTCTTTTGGCTGAATTTGCCACAATTGAATTTACTTTTACACACACACACCCTCTACTTGCCTTCTCTTATGGCTCTTACGGTATAACTCTTCTTTGAAATGACAGTCCTCTAGTTTATAATCTATTTGACTGCAGTGAAAACACTTACAATAAGATTATTCAGTCTGACACTTGGCTAATGTAACATTAATCTGGTGTACATCACTCTTGGTCATTTCTTCTACTTCTCTTGCTGCAGTCTTCATTAAAATAGACACATCTGCAGCTGGAAAACACGGAAGATCAACTTCCGTTTCTCTGTGTCTTCATGCCTCAGACCACACACCAGACAATCCATCCAGATTTGCTCAAAATATATCATGCTTGCTTAATTTCTACAGTTCTACCACACAGTCACTTGTGGACTCCACATGTTGCTGATTCTGCTTAAGCAACAGGAAATGTTTTGCTATGATAAGAGGATTTGGAGACAAAGACCTTTGTAAAATACCTATAATAATCTCTGTGAAACTCTGCTCTATTGACTTCATTAGTTTTGGGAGTGTACGCAATAATAGATCATACAGGTAAACAGGGGTGTTAGCTTTTGTATCTGCTGTGCTATTAGCATAATAAAATCTGCTCTAGTCTTTCAACATATAATTCATCATAGGGATCCATATGTCCAATAAACCAAGCCACCCTGCATAGGCTCAGAAAGATATTTAGTGCTGCTTTAAATAAAATATTCCAAAATTGCTGCTTCACTGACTAAGGAAGTGTCAACAGCGATCACTTATCCCAGAATCCCATCTGTATTGCCAGTTTGTGTCATTTGTAGGCTTTCTTGAGGGGAAGCTGCCGGTGTAAGGCCCATACTCACACCAGGAAAGTCTTGAACGATATTGACAAGCAAGATGATCAGTACACAGGAACATCCTGTAACTTGCTATTACATTATAGGCAATGTAGCAAGTGATGCCTATGGTTAAGGTGGCCCAATGTTTCCCATTAGATGCGCAAGGGGGCTGAACTGAGGTACAAGGAACCTTAAGTCTGGTATTTCTTAACTTCAGAGTGCTTGACTTTGCAACCTAAATGTTCTTTTAATGGGTTTTTTATTTAATAGATGGAAACGCCCTTAGAAACAGCTCTATCACTTGTTACAATACATTACAGCACCAACAGGACTTTGATCCACATGTTTTCTGCCTTTCCATAGTAAACAGTCAGCCACAGTCAATATACTAAGTACCATGTTACCTCTGCTAACTGATGAAAATTGCTTTTCTAATTAAATTAGGATAAAGCCTCACAACTACAGCATAAGCATTATCAGCTGCTATCCATACTGTTTTCTAATATGTCATTTGTGGACCTGTTCACAAAAAAACCCCTCAGAAAATGTATATGCCATTCCATATCTGCTTTTTCATTGAAATTTCATTTTTTGCAAAATCTTCCTACCTGCTGTAGTCACACGTGTACATGAATAGGGATGATTTCTGTTCAAGTTATAGTCTATACTGTTAACCAACACTTAACAACAGTAACACAAGCTACTGTACTTTATGGGCCTAATCCTGCTTGCCTTACACACACAAAATGCCCACTGATCTCAGAGGAGGTTTTATATGACTAAGAAAGGCAACGTTTGGTCTTAAGAGTGCTTTCCCTGTAATCAGGATGCCACAGCCATGCAACAAGCATTAATCAAAATGTGTTCAGTTGAACTTGGCAGTATGTAACAATTGACACTAACCACAATCTGCAGCATATTAGCAATGTGGCAGGCTCGTTGAACTGATCGTTCTAAAGCAATATGCCTGGGGTTAAAAAAATCAAAATGTCTACATAGGGTTTGAGATAACAATTTGTTATATCCTGCTGAGCTACATCTCAGCCTGTATTTGGCTTAGTTCCTTTACATGCTGCCATTTTATGCTCTTTCCTGGTATCAAATGCTCATAAGAGACTGGAATTTTCCACCACAGAATTTATTTTCATGTAAAAGCTCATTAAATGCCATACTAACTGCCAAAGTAATTTTTTTTCTTTCATTGAATTTGATGCAAGAACATCAGAATTACCAGACTAGAACAGACCAATGATTCATCTAATCTGATATAGTGTCACTGATAGTGACTAATGCCATGTAAGTGTAGAATGAATAATGGATCGAACTGTGCAAAGCTATAACACCAGGAACAATGACCCCAACTAACAATTTTTATGCCCTGAGACATGAGATTTGACAAATGTTAAAATTATTTTTCTAGCTTTCTAGTGCAACCTGATCATACTGTAAAGCCCCAATTTTATTAATATTGATCTGATGCACAACCGGTTATATGAACCATTTTCCTGCTGCCAATTTCTTCTTTCTGTCATGACTTCAGTCCTTCAACCAATGTTCACACAGCTGAACAGGTTTGAAAAGACAGAGATTTGTCAGGAAAGGAGAGATGGAGTTATATCTGTTACCATTCATTATATACATTATCCTTGAATGACTAACTTATACACTCTACCTACTGTAATTCTGAGATGTTCAATTTTATGAACATTTTGATTTTATGAAGTATTCAATCCCCAATTAGTTCATAAAATCGGGGTTATACTGTATACTCAATATTATTTGTAAGGGAATTGGACTCCCTTGAATGGGAAGTCATGGTCTGAGTGAACATAGTTTTTCTTCTGAAACATACTTCTCATAAAAAACATTTCAAATATAATATTAGTGTAGTAAGGAAGAATTATCTACCTATTAAGTATTACAAACATATAAATTAATTTGTCTACCCTATTAAGTAAAATATATTGGTTTCATTTTTTAAAATTATAGGTTATTTATTAGATGCCAATAAAGTTTTCTATCTGTCTCCATACCTTTGGGTTCATTTAGATTAGAGCATAAGAACGGCCATACTGGGTCAGACCAAAGGTCCATCCAGCCCAGTATCCTGTCTACCAACAGTGGCCAATGCCAAGTGCCCCAGAGGGAGTGAACCTAACAGGTAATGATCAAGTGATGTCTCTCCTGCCGTCCATCTCCACCCTCTGACAAACAGAGGCTAGGGACACCATTCCTTACCCATCCTAGCTAATAGCCATTAATGGACTTAACCTCCATGAATTTATCTGTTTCCTAGAGACTGGCTCCATGGGGTCCCTCACAAACTGGAGACAGTTACTGTGGGTTTGTCTTTAGTATAGCTTATGTACATACTCCATGAATTGAGCATTTGAGCTTGTTCCAGAATCTGCGATGAGCCTATGTGGTGAAAACTGAAATGCTCAAAATAGCACATGCATGTGAATGGACACGGGGTGCTAAAATTAAATTAACCCAGGGGCTCTCACACTGGGGGTCGGGACCCCTCAGGAGGTCACGAGGTTATTACTGGGGGTCGCGAGCTGTCAGTCTCCACCTCAAACCCCGCTTTGCCTCTAGCATTTATAATGGTGTTAAATATATAAAAAAGTGTTTTTAATTTATAAGGGGGAGTCGCACTCAGAGGTTTGCTATGTGAAAGGGTCACCAGTACAAAAGTTTGAGAACCACTGAATTAACCCCTCTGGAGCCTCTAGGAATGCAGGGGAGGGGGATTCTCCCTTGGTAGGGTTGGGAAGGAGGTAGATGGTGTATCATATTGCCCTTCTCATGTGATCCCTCCCCCGTGACTCTCTTGGCTCTATCACTGTTAATCTAAAGTGGCTAATTTTAAATGAAGCTACCCTCCACTGACATGAATCTCCCTATGGCACTGAAATTAAATGTAGACTATAATTTGGCATTTGAGAAGTGAAAGGTATGGTAGCTCTAAGGGAAAAGTTAACAGCTTGGCTCATTGTGTTAAATAGCTGTCTGCAAGCCTCAAACTGCTGAATGAGCAGTTAGGGTAGGGAAGGCTGTGCCTCCCCAAAGAGCCTGGCCCCTATCCGACACCCACCCACTTCCTGCCCCCTGACTGCCTCCCTCAGAGTCCCCGACCCATCCTGCTCCTTGTCCCCTCACTGCCCCCCAACCACCACCCCGGGACCCCACCCCCCATCAACCTCCCCATCCCCTTACTGCCCTGACCCTTATCCACCCCCACGATCCAACCCCCCTGGTTTCCCGTCACCTGACCGCCCCCCCCAGCAGCGCTGTCCAGGGCCGCTCCTGGGTTACCGCCTCCTCTCCCCTCTCTTGGAGCCTCAGCGTGCCACATCAGGAGCTGCCCTGGCCCCTGGACAGCGCTGCAGTGGCGTGGTTCCAGTGGGACCGGAGCTCGCAGCCCCGCCCCCTTACCACGCGGCTCTGACTCAGCGGGAGGAGCTCAGGCCCCGCCGGAGCCAGGCCATTGCAGCGCTGTCCAGGGCTGCTCCTGACGCAGCGCGCTGAGGATTTGGGGGATGGGGGAAGGCAGAGGTGGGGCCGGGGGCCTGGGGCAAATTGCCCCATTTGCCCCCCCCCCTCTGGGCGGCCCTGATCCTGTGAAGCTTAATTCAACCCTTCACACGTTCATAGATTATGAGGCTAAAAAGGACCACTGTGATCATCAAACCTGACCTCCTGTGTAACACAGGCCATAGGACTTCCCTGAATTAATTCCCATTTGAACTAGAGCATATCTCTTTACAAAATTCTTCATCTTCATATGTAGATACATTGAGTTTCTTGCAGATTTCAGAGAAGAACAAGGTCCAGTCACCTGTATATGAATTTTCAAGATCCCATGACACTTTTCATGAAAGTATTGGTGTTTGCCTCGGTGTTCTTGGCCAAAATTACGTCCTTCTCTTCCCCCACTGGTTGGCTGCAACTCTCCACCATGGTGACTAAATCTCAGTGGCATTGTATAAATTCCAAGACTGATGCTGCAAGTCTTCTGTACGTGGAACTCCTATCACATACTGGCAAATATGCAGTGATAACACATGGCTAATAGAAGGCCTGCAGGGAGGAGTTTCTCCAAAGGAATCCTTAAGGGCATAGCTATTTAAGTATGTTCTTGCATATTTCACAAGAGGTCCTTGCACTGCTGATATAGGATCGACTTCAAGGCCTTGCAGAATCAGGCTCAGTCTGTAAAACTCAGAATAAAAAGTGCTATATGTTATCATTCCATTATTTGAGCCCATGACTGAATTCCTTCAAAGGACAATTTATTGTACATATTCTCTTGCCATAGGGTACTTCTGCTTTCAGATGGAGCTGTTTGCTGTCAGATAAAGGCTGACAAATGTTTCAATGATTACAGGATGTCTAATAATAATCCCAGCATTTAGTCAGATAAAGGATTTTCCTCCTTTTTGCGTCCCAGTAATGAATTCTAGCTAACATAACCTGGTATCAGTTTTTTGGCATTCCTTATACTAAGGATAGATTTGTTTTCTGGTTTTGAAGGAGAGCTGATATTCACAAGTCATATGTCACAAGCCACTAAAAGTGTCAGAACCCCATAGCAGGCCCTTGGTGGCTTGTTAATCTCTCCTTTTTAAAGGAAACAGACTAATTCACTTAAATATAATGAGAGCCATGCCTGGTATACCCTACTTTCTAAACAGTGTCAGCTATACAAGACCTGCCTTATTTCATCACCTTTTTTGGCTCCAGCAATTAAACATTAAGCTAAGAAGCATGGTTTTTTCTTTTTGTTTGAGCTATTTCAGATGTCAAATATGTGAAAAATGGAGGATACAGTTTTTGTAATGGAAAAATATACAAATGTTTTGGGAGGTTTTTCCCACCCTAAATTATTGTCAGCATGATGTAAAAGATAAACCTGGATGTTAAATGGAGAGACCAGATGTATGTCTAACCTTTTGCCCTCGTTATTCTAATTGGCTTCCATTAGGAGAAAAAGAAGTTAAAATAGCTCTAAACAAAAATAACTGATGGTAAAATAAACTTTTCAACTGGATTAGAGTCCTTTATTAAAAAAAGAAAGTATTACAGTATCCTATACTAACGGTCCAAAATTCTACATTTATAATAGTGATACTGTTGTACTTTGAGCTATTATGTTAGAATACTCCATGTTTAGTTTTCATAAGATGGAGGGGGCAGCAGGATCCCAAGCAACAATAAAAAAAAAAAAATAACACAGATCAAAATGTTCAAATCCGAAAGTTCCAATCTGGGTGCTTAAAGTAAATAAATAGGTGCAAAACTATAGATTTAGGCACCCAGACTGGAAAATGTTATAGTTCCTTTCACTTTCAAAGTGCTCTGGAAACATTAAGTATTTAATCCTCACGACAGCCCTGTATTATTTCTCTTATTTTACAGAGAGGGAAACTGAGGCAGGGTGTTTAAAGGGTAGAGCCTGCCACTCATTTTCCTTCTATGTAGTACCTTATTTCACAAGAACTCCCAATGATTAGGGCTTGGATGTCTCTGGATAAAATGTGCTCCTCCTTTCCCTTTTTCCATTAACAAAATGAATGTTGATGACTGGTTACTCAAATGATTATAACTTCCCAATGCTTTATGTAGTACATTTGGTTTGTCTTTCATATTGACATTGTCCTATAACACCTTACAGAATTAAATACTACATGTACAAAGTTGAAATATAGAAACACATAAGTAGAGGGAAAGAGAAATGAGAAGAGAAGGAAATGTGTCCAGAAGATTTTGAAAACAGATGAAGAGTCAATACGAGAAAGAAGTAGTGGAATGATGTTCCAGATAGAGGGAGCTGAAGAGAGTGTCTTGAACTAATGGTGGCAAGGCTGTATGAGAGTAGTGAGAGTAGATCAGTGCTAGCTAGGGGGAGAAGGAAGGAGGGGAGCAAATATCAGTCCATCAGATGTCCTGGGGAAGTCCATGGTAGATCAGAGTTTGTTTTAGCATGAAAGCACAGAATAAGATAAAATGTATTCCAATTTATTATTTTTAAGTGCTGACAGTGTGCTTAGCACTGGTCAGTAGATAGATTTCAAGACAGCCCATGCCCCAGTTAACGCACACTCCAGAAGACAGGCATAGACTACAAGATGAATTGGGAAATCCAGAAAAAGCAGTTACGTTAGCTACATTATTTTTATCCCTTTTTGCAGTTGTTTGTTGATTTTTTTTGCAAGAAGAGTGAGTTCTTAGGAGGGATTTAAACAAGGGAGAAGGTGAGGTCACAGTGGGGTAAAAAGGTCATTGCTTGCATTGAGGGAAGCAGCATGAAAGAAGGTTTGAAAATGAAAGAAATAAAGAGGGTATTGAGGCCAGGAGAGTAAAGGGCTAGAGGGAAACCTCATATAAGATGATATCCAAGATTTAGATTGGAGAGCATTTGTATAGTGCTTCGAAGATGACTTTCTTCTGACAGCTTCAGCTAGGACAACTGTGACATTGCTAACATAAGCATTCCCTTGCTAGAAAGTGTTTGCCCATAATCCCTTATAGTGCTCTGATCTGATATCACTTAGAATAGTGGAAGGAGTTGGCTTTGTCTGTGAAATGTTTCTGTGACCAGGGCTGGAAAAGAGAACAATGGGTGAGAATCTGCTGCTGAGACATTAGAGAAAGCAGGTTTTTATTTTAAACATATGTGTTAATCATGATTCAAAATGAGGACCAGGGAGAAAAATCTTGAGGTGGCATAGAAGGGCCAAGGAAGAAAATTATTTACACTGTAAACATACCATATGAATTAGTCATGGCTCAGAATGGATGGGGAGTGGGTGAGTTCAAGCTTTACATTTGTAAAATTATGGCTAAAAAGGTTGAGATGAGTTTTTCTTTTGAAGTGGAATAGTGAAGGGAAGATTTGTGTCTGTGTGTGTTAGTGAAAGAAAGATTGGGGCTGTTTAGAATAGAGAGGAGATGAATCAGAGGGTTCATGATGAAAGTACCCAAAATAATGAATGGTATAGAGTAGGGAGATCAGGCACTTCCATACACTCTGTCAGAATACCAGACCAAAAGGGCATTCGGTGAAATTGAAAGGCAACACATTTTAAACCAATTAAAAGGAAATACTTTCCCCCACAATGAACAGTTAGCATGTGGAACTCATTGCCACAAGTTATCACTAGAGCAAAACATTTATCAAGATTTTTTTAAAGGACTGGACATTTATATAGATAATGAGAACATCAAAAGTCATAATAGAAAGGTTAAAAATAAATGTTTGAGAGGGATAAAAAAAATCTCATGCATCATGGCATAAACCAACCTCTAATATATGGAGTTTAGGAAGAAACTTCTCCTTAGGGGAAGGTTATCCCATAAGGCAAACTATCCTGATGCAAAGGAAATATAGGAAGAATAGTAGGAGGTCAATATGGCTCTTTAATGCCTAAAAATGAAAAAAGGAATCCTAAAAAAAAGTGGAAACATGAACAAATTGCTAAGGAGGAGTACAAAAAAATAGCACAAGCATGGACAGAGAAAATCAGAAAGGCAAAGTGGTTTTCAACCTTTTTTTCATTTGTGAACCCATAAAAAGTTTCAAATGGCGGTGTGGACCTCTTTGGAAATTCAGCCTGTGGTCCGTGGACCTCTACCATAGAAGTCTTGGACTGAAAACTGACTGAACAGAATTCAACTATAAATGTTGCATGTGCTTGGCACCACATTTGATGCAGCGTGAGAAAGGGCACTGAACTGTGGGCTTCTATGATAACAACAGCACTTCTGGGGTTTGACCTGTAGGCGGGGTATTTTGATTAATCGGAAAAATGGAAGGCCTTTTCTGGGATCTGAAACTTTATTTTCATAGTCACCTTTGGCAGACCCTTTAGACATAATCTGCGGACCGTCATGGGTCTGCAGAGTACAGGTTGAAAACTGCTGAACCACACCTACCAAGGGATATAAAAGGCAACAAGGAGGTGTTCTTTCAATATATTAGGAGTAAGAGAAAAACAAAGGGACGTGTCGGTCCTCTGCTTAGCAGGGAAGGAGAGCTAATAACTGATGACATCAAGAAGGCTGAGGTGTTTCATGTTTGTTTTGCTTCAATCTTCACTAGAAAGCATAATGGTGACCAGCTACTCACCACAATTAATATTAACAATAAGGGAGAAGGAACACAATGCAAAATAGGAAAATAATAAGTTAAAGAATATGTAATTAAATTAGATGTATTCAAGTTGGGAGAGCCTGATCAAATTCATCCTAGGGTGCTTAATAAACAAGCTGAAGCAATCTCAGAACTGCTAACCGTTATCTTCGAGAACTGGAGAAGGGAAAACCTAGTACCTGTCTTTAAAAGGGAGAGCAAAGAGGACCTGGGGAATTATAGAAAAATCAGCCTAACTTCAATACCTGGAAAACTATTGGAACAAATTACTAAGCAATCAATATGTAAGCACCTAGAGGATAACAGGGTTATATGGAATAGCCAGCATGGATTCGTCAAGAACTAATCAAGCCAAACTAACCTAATTTCCTTCTTTGACAGGGTTATTGGCCTAGTGGATAGGGGAAGCAGTAGACATGATATATCTTGATTTTAGTAAGGGTTTTGACACAGTCCCACATGACCCTCTTATAGAATCATAGAATCATAGACTTTAAGGTCAGAAGGGACCATTATCATCGTCTAGTCTGACGTCCTGCACAACGCAGGCCACAGACTCTCACCCACCCACTCCTGTAACAAACTCCTAACCTATGTCTGAGCTATTTAAGTCCTCAAATCATGGTTTAAAGACTTGAAGATGCAGAGAATCCTCCAACAAGTGACCTGTGCCCCACGTTGCAGAGGAAGGTGAAAAACCCCCAGGGCCTCTGCCAATCTGCCCTGGAGGAAAATTCCTTCCTGACCCCAAATATGGTGATCAGCTAAACCCTGAGCATGTGGGCAAGACTCACCAGCCAGACACCCAGGAAAGAATTCTCTGTAGTAACTCAGATCCCACCCCATCTAACATCCCATCACAGGCCATTGGGCATATTTACCACTAATAGTCAAAGATCAATTAATTACCAAAATTAGGCTATCCCATCATACCATCCCCTCCATAAACTTATTAAGCTTAGTCTTGAAGCCAGATATGTCTTTTGCCCCCACTGCTCCACTTGGAAGACTGTTCCAGAACTTCACTCCTCTGATGGTTAGAAACCTTCATCTAATTTCAAGACTAAACTTCCTGATGGCCAGTTTATATCCATTTATTCTTGTGTCCACATTGGTACTGAGCTTAAATAATTCCTCTCCCTCCCTGGTATTTATCCCTTTGATATATTTATAGAGAGCAATCATATCTCCCCTCAGCCTTCTTTTGGTTAGACTAAACAAGCCAAGCTCTTTGAGTCTCCTTTCATAAGACAGGTTTTTCATTCCTTGGATCATCCTAGTAGCCCTTCTCTGTACCTGTTCCAGTTTGAATTCATACTTCTTAAACACAGGAGACCAGAACTGCACACAATATTCCAGATGAGGTCTCAACAGTGCATTGTATAATGGTACTAACACCTCCTTATCTCTACGGGAAATACCTCGCCTGATGCATCCAAGACCGCGTTAGCTTTTTTCACGGCCATATCACATTGGCGGCTCATTGTCATCCTGTGATCAACCAATACTCTGAGATCCTTCTCCTCCTCTGTGGCAAAACCACACAGTTTTGTGTCATCTGTGAATATTGGCACATTCCCACTTTTTGTGCCAAGGTCAGTAATAAAAAGATTAAATAAGATTGGTGCCAAAACCGATCCCTGAGGAACTCCACTAGTAACCTCCTTCCAGCCTGACAGTTCACCTTTCAGTGTGACCCATTCTAGTCTCCCCTTTAACCAGTTCCTTATTCACCTTTCAATTTTCATGTTGATCTCCATCTTTTCCAGTTTAGCTAATAATTCCCCATGTGGAACCGTATCAAATGCCTTACTGAAATCGAGGTAAATTAGATCCACTGCATTTCCTTTGTCTAAAAAATCTGTTACCTTCTCAAAGAAGGAGATCAGGTTGGTTTGGCACGATCTACCTTTTGTAAACCCATGTTGTATTTTGTCCCAATTACCATTGACCTCAATGTCCTTAACTACTTTCTCCTTCAAAGTTTTTTCCAAGACCTTGCATACTACAGATGTCAAACTAACAGGCCTGTAGTTACCTGGATCACTTTTTTTTCCTTTCTTAAAAATAGGAACTATGTTAGCAATTCTCCAGTCATACGGCACAACCCTTGAGTTTACAGATTCATTAAAAATTCTTGCCAATGCGCTTGCAATTTCATGTGCCAGTTCCTTTAATATTCTTGGATGAAGATTATCTGGGCCACCTGATTTAGTCCCATTAAGCGGTTCGAGTTTGGCTTCTACCTCCGGTGTGGTAATAGCTGTCTCCATATCCTCATTCCCATTTGTCATCCTACCATTATCCCTAAGCTCCTCATTAGCCTAATTAAAGACTGAGGCAAAGTATTTGTTTAGATATTGGGCCATGCCTAGATTATCCTTAACCTCCACTCCATCCTCAGTGTTTAGTGGTCCCACTTCTTCTTTCTTTGTTTTCTTCTTATTTATATGGCTATAGATCCTTTTACTGTTGGTTTTAATTCCTTTTGCAAGGTCCAACTCTACATGGCTTTTGTCCTTTCTCACTTTATCCCTACATATTCTGACCTCAATAAGGTAGCTTTCCTTGCTGATCCATCTTCCACTCCTTGTAGGCTTTCTGCTTTTTCTTAATCACCTCTCTGAGATGCTTGTGTTGTCAGATGCTACCAGTGTGGTGCTCTGCTTTCTCCTATGTTGATATCACTCAGCTGCGTGCGTGTGTTCCCTCTGTGTGCGGTCCCAGCTCTGCAGATAGCTGACACAGCAAACCCGACGAGAACCCCCAATGATCACAGACTCTAGTAAGGTATGAAGGCACCTCGGCCAGGTTTATTGCGACCCTGACACAATTGCAGTTCCCCGCAGATTACTCAGTCTAAGGGGCATACTACAAGAAAGTGACGCTCGGCAATGGACTCAGCTCAGTCAATGGCGGGACTTTCCACTGCCCCCTTGGGCGGACAAAGACACCACCCCAAGGATACATTCTTATAGATAGGTACAAACAAGTTACACATCACTACTGACGTATTGAGGTGCAACCCCTCTACGCAGCAAGGTACAACCCCTCTACATAATAAGGTGCCGCCTCTCACCTTCTACATGTTGGTTCGATCAAAACAACTATCCATCATTTTACCCTTTTGCCCTGTCATTGGGATGGGTTGGCCTGTTCCTTGTGTGTGGAATGTACAAGTATGTGAATGTTCTGATATCTGGTGTTCAGTACCTTTTAGGTATGTCTCTTTTTGCAGCATCAGCCCTTTCCTTGCCAGCTTCTGTGAGCAGGGCCTGCCTCTGGCTCACAGCTTAACTTTGCTTTATGTTAGCAAAGTCATGACCATTTCTTTAGTTCAGGCCTTAGGCCTCACACCGGGCCTCTGATACCAAGGTTTACATCTCAGGGCCTCCTCTTACTACAGCTTGCTCATCCAGCTTGGTCTACAACTCATGCCTATGATTTTTTTTCCCTTTCTTGGGATCCAGGCTTCTGATAGTTTCTACAACTTTGACTTGAAGTAATTCCAGGCCTCCTCCACCTTTAGATCCACATGTTTTTCAGTCCAATCCACTTCACTACTAATTTCCTTAACTTTTTAAAGTTAGCCCTTTTGAAAAAAAAACCCCTAGTCACAGATCTATTTTTTTTTATCCTTCCATTTAGTTTGAAATGAATTAGCTCATGATTGCTCGAACCAATGTTGTCCCCTACAACCATTTCTTCTATGAGGTCCTCACTACTCACCAAAACCAAATCTAAAATGGAATCCCCTCTTGAATCCCCTCTTGTTGGTTCAGCAACTACTTGGTGAAGGAATCCATCTGCTATCGCATCCAGGAAAATCTGAGCCCTATTATTATTACTAGCACTGGTCCTCCAGTTTATATCTAGGAAGTTAAAGTCTCCCATGGTCACACAATTCCCATTAGTATTTACTTCATTAAAAATATTAAGAGGTCTCTATCCATATCCAAATCGGATCCCAGTGGTCTATAGCACACCCCAAGCACTATCCCAGGGGAGGCTCTAGAAGCTTCTTCCCCAGTGTGATTTTTGCCCAGACAGACTCTGTCTTATCTATTCCATTACTTCTTATTTCTTTACAGTCTACCTCATCATTGATATACAATGCTACTCCACCACCTTTGCCTTTATTTCTGTCTTTCCTAAACAGCACATAGCCTTCAATACCTGTACTCCAGTCATGACTGCTATTCCAGCCATGTTTCTGTTATCCCTATAATATCTGGTTTCACTTCCTGCACCAGTAGCTCTAGTTCCTCCATTTTGTACCTAGGCTCCTCGCATTAGCGTACAAACATCTTAATTTTTGCTGTTTGGCTTCGCTCACATTGTTTACCCGATTAGGCACAGACATTCTAGTGCCAGTATCACCTATTAGACTGGTATCTACACTACCCTTTCTCCTTATGTCCATTCTCCTACCCACGGCTGTATCTTTTCTTACTTCGTTTCTTCCGTCTCAATGTTAAAAGCCGGCGTGGAGATTACCTGGACATCTCCCAACCATCTCCCCCGAATTCCTAGTTTAAAGCTCTCTTAATCCGTTGTGCCAGTCCATCCTAGAAGTCTATTTCCCTCCCTATCCAGGTGAAGTCCATCCCAAAAGAACAGTCCTCTGTCCATGAATGCTTCCCAGTGGCCATACATCCCAAAGCCCTCCTTATAGCACCGCTGCCTGAACCATCTGTTGATCATCATAATCTTGTCACACCTTTGTTGCCCTTCTCTAGGAACAGGTAGAATCCCACTGAAGATCACCTAAGCCTCGATTTCCTTAAGCGTCTTCCCCAGCCTGGCATAGTCTCCCTTGATACGTTCCAGTGAGAATCTAGCCATATTATTTGTTCCCACATGAAGGACAATCAGTGGATTCTTTCCCACTCCCATTAGGATCCTCTTCAGCCTCAGGTCCACATCCCGTATCTTAGCACCTGGCAGACAGTACACCCTTCTGTTCTCTGGATCAGCTCTGGTTACAGGCCTGTCTATTCTTCTCAGTAAGGAGTCCCCAATCATGTAGACTTGCCTTTTCCTGGTGATGGTACGATTCTCCGGTCTATCCCCTGTTCCCTCTGGCTGCAAGTCCTCTCGATTCCTAGTCTCCCTTGCAATCCTCTGCAACCCATCCCATATCCTCCTGGGGCTCATATTTGGTGTTGTTATCTCCATTGACTCTTCCCCTCTTCCTATAGGATTAGTGGCTTTTCTCTTCTTCCTTGCCCTCCCACCTTCAGTGACCACCTGCTGTGCCCCTTCTTCATTTTCCAACTCTGCAAACCCGTTCCTGAGCTCTATTTCTCCTTCACTAGCCTGTCTTTTCCTCTGCCTGGCTCTCTTAGTCACATGCCTCCATTGTCCACTTTCCTCACCCAGCAGTCTACCCTCAGAGTTCTTTGGTCCTGCTTCCATCTGCAAGTCTGAGCTTTTCCCTTCAGCCTCCTCATGTCTTTGCTCCATCATCCGCTGGAACCCCCTTCTAAACTCAACCAGAGTTTCCACCTGCATCTCTAATCCCCGGATCTTTTCTTCCATCAGCTCTACCAGGCAGCACTTCATACAGACGAAACTCTTTTCAGGTACCCCCTCCAGGATCATGTACATGTCACAGCTTCCACATCCAGTCATCTTCACTGTGTCTTCCACTGCTTGGGTCATTACCACTGCTGCCTCTGTATCTGTCATAGCCTTCTCACCTAAGTCCTGTTAATCTGGGAAACACAAACCAAAGCAAAACACCACCACCAGAGCAAAACTAACCCCCAACGAGCACCAAGACACTGCCAGAACACCACACACTCCCTTCACTAGCCTGTCTGTTCCTCTGCCTGCCTCTTAGTCTTTCCCCAAACTCCCCTTGTAAACTCCCACTTAAACTTCCCTGTTTACAGCTCTGTTTGCTGGCTCCTGTGCCGCTGCAACTTTCTGCATGAATGTGGTTTAGATGCCATTTCTGTACGGTGGGTACACAACTGGTTGAAAGACTGCACTCAAAGAGCAGTTATCAATGGTTCACTGTCAAACTAGGAGGACATATCTAGTGGGGCCCTGCAAGTCTCGGTCCTGGTTCCAGGACTGGTCAATATTTTTATTAATGACTTGGATAATGGAGTGGATCATAGGCTTATAAATTTTGCAATTGACACTAAGCTGGGAGGGGTTGCAAATACTTTGGGGAACAGGATTAGAATTCAAAACAACCTCGACAAATTAGAGAATTTGTCTGAAATGAACTGGTTGAAATTCAGTAAAGACGACTGCAAAGTACTATACAAGGAAGGAAAAATCAATTGTACAACTACAAAATAGGGAATAACAGGTGAGATTGTAGTACTGCGGAAAAGGATCTGGGGGTTATAGTGGATCACAAATTGAATATGCGTCAACAATGTGATGCGGTTGTGAAAAAGGCTAATATCATTTTGCGGGTTTGTTAACAAGAATGTCATATGTAAGACACAGGAAGTAGTTGTCCCATATACTGACCACTGGTGAGTCCTCAGCTGGAGTACTGTTTTCATTTCTGGGCACCACACTTTAGCAACAATATGGACAAATTGAAGAGAGTTGAGAGGAGAGAAATAAAAATTATAAAGGGTTTAGAAAACCTGACCTATGAAAAAAGGTTAAAAAAATGTGCATTGTTAGTCTTGAGAAAAGAAGACTGAGGGAAGAACCTGATAACAATTCTCAAATAAATTAAGATCTGTTATAAAGAGAATGGTGATCAATTGTTCTCCATGTCTAGTGAAGGTAGGACAAGAAGTAATGGGCTTAATCTGCAGCAAGGGTGATTTAGGTTACATATGAGGAAAACTTTATAACTATAAGGATGAGTAAGCTCTGGAATAAGCTTTCAAGGGAGGTTGTGGAATCCCCATCCTTGAAGGTTTTAAGAATAGGTTAGACAAACACCTGTCAGGGATGGTCTAGGTTTATTTTGTCTGTCCTCAGCACAAGGGGCTGGATTTGATGGCTTCTTGAGGTCCCTTACGACCCTACATTTCTATGATTTAATAGTTCTATAACTGTCTACTTCCTGCACTTTCCTCCGAAACAGCTGGTATTGACCACTGTCAGAGACAGGATGCCAGGCTATACAGATGACTGGTTTGATTTGATATGGCAATTTCTATGTTTCTTAACCATGGCTCAGAACAGGGACCAAGACTTCCTTGTGAGGGGAAAATAAGAACTGTATTAAAAGGGGCACTATAGGTTGAAAATTATAGATTTACTGAGACTTTGAACAGAGAGGCAGTGGCTCTATATATAAATTATACATCCCATAATCTCAGTTCTTTATCCGTTGTATTTCTTTTTTTCTTGAATTTGGGAAACCAAAGTAGCCAAATTGCTCATGCTGTGATTTCAGTTTCTGCTAGATATATCTTTTCACTACCTTATAAAAATACTCTTTGGGGCCAACCAAGGAGAAAATACTCATTGATTTGTGGGCTGTGCAAACCCTGAAAAGATGCCAGCTTTGCAGCAGGCTAAAGTGGCCAAGGGAAAAGATCAGCTTGGGATGGAGAGAAAGAGGACATAAAAAACTAAATCAAGTACAAAAAACCCCAACTTTGTTCTGGGAGCTGCAGAGCAGCTTGGTGGTAGGGGGAGCACTACAGGTAGGGGGAGCACTCCCCATCTCCTGAGCTCTGTCCAGGTAGCTATCTTAGCACCATCACCATCTCCTCCTTCTTTGCACGAACCCTAATATTGGACTAATACAGCCCACAAGAATTCCTAAAGCCCTATTGTTGGAACTTTTTGAAATTATTGAAACAAAATGTTTCAGTTGATCCAAACTATCTCTCCTCCCCCTCCAGATTGTCAATTTGTGAAAAAAATTTAAGAGTTCAACTTTTCATCCTGATTAGAGATGGGAAATTTTTCAAAATCTCAAAATTTTTCCCAGGATGAGAAACCCATTTCCCACACACCTCTGATAAGCTTACTCCACAGAATACCATCATGTATTTTGTATATGCCACATATTTTACACAAAGACTATTTATAAAGTGTGATGGAGTCTTTACAAATTGTATTGGAGCTATTTTGCAAATCCCTTTTTTAATAAAGCCAAGCGGGCTCAGTGTGCAACTGTACTGGACTCTGGGAGGAAGAGGAAAATTATAACTAACAATTTTAAAAATCTCTTGAAGTTACATGGAATTACTTTTGCAGATAAAAAAAATGATATGATTGTGAAGTCCAAAAAACTTGGGACTATCTAGGGATAGAAGCAAGTGCTACGTATCCTTTTGGGAAGTTGGGAATGGACCCTATCTGACGATATACTGCTGTCATTCATTACTAGTCCTCATGGTTCATCAAAAAAATCAGACCTTAACCATATCACTGGTCAAGAACTGAGTATTACCCAACTCAGATTAATGTAATATTGAGGTAGAAGATGCAATATATGGGATTTAGAAAGAAACATTTTTCCAGTCGCTCACGTACAATACTAAATTAATTAATGGATGGTGGGGAGAGGTTAATTGCTGAGCGTGTTGCAATGGTAGATGTAGTCCAGGCAGAAATGATTAGGGAGCAAGTGAGTGAGTCAAAAGTGTGTGAAAAACTAATTTATCAGGGCTCTGCAATGTATCACATGGATATCACCCACATCATAAATGTGGCACAAATATTTTTGTACATGCTGTCCCTTAATCTTGAAATCACAGCACTGGAAGGTGTTTGTTTGTTTGTTTGCTTTGGTTTGTTTTTTCATTTTATGACTAGAGTTGGGTGGAAAATGATTTCCCTATCCCACAGAAATTTGAGATATTGGAATTTTTCCTATCCCAAATGGGGATGAAAAGCCAAAATCTCAAAAAAATTTGTAAACCCCAAATTTGGAGAAAAATATTGTTTTGGGTTGGTTGAAATGTTTAATTTTAGTAATTTTGAAACATTTTTTTACTATGAGTTTAAATTTTGAAATGAAAAGGTGTTTTGAACCAGAAAGGCATAATTTTTTTGTTTAGAAAATGTTGAAACAAAACATTTGATTATCTTAAAAGTGTTTTCCAAACAATTTTGGAGTAAAAAAATTGGTTGAAATGGATCATTTCCCCCAAACAGTTTTGTTTTCGATGAAACAGCATTTTCCAATGAAAAAACATTTTGGTAGAAAATTGCTAGCCAGCTTCATTTAAATTCAAAGTACGAAGGAAATTGGAGAGTGAGCAGATGCAACTCTGATCAGTAGTATATGGTATTTGTCCCAAGCATAATCAGGCTCCTAATGGATTACCGTACCCAATGCTGAAGTGAACACCAGAATTGGCACTAACCGGCAGCTCCGTGCCCTTGTTGGCAGCCTTACTGAAGAATTCAAGGAATGCATTGGCACGGTGATTGAAGTACGCTCAGTCCTCGAGAGCTGGGATGAGGCACATTGGAAGGGCATTGTGGGGAAGCTTGTATTACCCTTTCTCAGACTGTATATACTGTGGCCTCAAGACGTCAGTTTCTAGTACTGTCCAATCATCATGTTTCACAAGCACTGATATTCCGTTTGTGCTATGGATTTGGTTGCATGTTTAGGCTTAAAAATGTTAAAGTGTGTCCATGCAGCAATATCTGCACAAACTTAAATCCTTGGCTTGGATTTGTACTTTTGGCTTCTTTACACCTACAACTCAGGCATGTGCAAAAGTAACCATGCTTATTAAAATGTGGGCCATTATATCTATTTTGTATATGATTGATATGTTTTCTTTCTTTTATTTATAAAATAATTTAAACGGGAGAATCCTTACCATAAAATGCCTACCTTCTGCAATGTAACTAATTTCTTTCCAACCAATTTAAGGTCAGGTTGTGGCCTGCCCTGTGTGCAACACAAGGGAGTAAAGGAGCATAAGGCAGCTGCTCATTCCTCTACTTCCAATGCATGGGGCAAACAAGCTCCACAGAGTGGCTTGCTCCACACCCCCAACATGCCCAATGGTGAAGTTACATTGGTGCACTGAGGAATGTATCTACCACCAGGTATAGACTTGTTATGGTTTATTCCCTCCCAAGAGGAGCAGAGCAACTCCAGAGTTGCTTCAGGGACCGCACAACAACACACTGCCCCTTACTCTGGGCAGATTGCAAACTGATGAGCTAGCCTTTAATTTTATAAAACTGCATATTTTTCATGGAGAATAAAGAACATAACACATTTTTACCAAGAGCAACAATGTTAATTAATCTTTGCACGAACGTGTTCTGCATGTTGCCTCCTATTTGCATTTGATATGATCTACACAGGTATATAATTTCTGTTGGGAGGGGAGGAAGGAGAGAGAGGAAGACAACACCTAGTTAACAAATGCTTTTTTTCCTGTTGTGACAGATCTTTTCCATATTGAATTTCCTGAGGCCAATAGGCAGAATTTGATTTGTTCATGACTTTTGATATAGATATATCAACAGGAGATATTCTCAGCATGCTGACTTTTAAAGATGTCATGGGTAGAGTGAGGACCATTACAACTGATGTGTGGAGATAATGGACAACATATGTTTTTTGGGGCAGGGGTTCGGGGGGAGGGTTTCTACTGTCTATATGTCTGGCTTTAATCATTAACTTCTACATGAAATGTTGCAATTGTTTTTTGAGAGAGCTGTTACACTCTTCCACAGAATGGGACTGTGGATTATAGGTGAAACTGCATTAAGAAGCTACAGAGGTTAATTATGCCTGAAAGTTTCCAATACTATCCACATCAGTTGACACTCCTAGTATACTACATAAACAATCTGGGGGAAGCTATCATTAGCAAAGCAGGAAAGCAGCCAGTTGTCTGTACCCTGCACTATCTCTTTGGTTTTTGAAGCTTCTTTCTCACATGGCCCTCTACTACAGATGAGTTAGTGTGTATTCAAACAAGTATGTCAGTCAGCTATGTACTCTCTGTGGCATTGTAACAGCATCTCTTTTGTATGCACATGTAATAAGAATCTCAAACATCCATCAAAACATTTAATACGTTTAAAGTTCCACTCTATCAGCCCCTGGCTTGAATTAAAGGGACATGACTAGATTACAAATTGGCAAATTTAATAAAAATAGGTCAAAGTAATTTTGTGTACTACACCTGCACTAGCGTTTTCTTCACAATTTTTGAGGTTAAATAATCACATTTTTCTATTTTACAAAAGTTATTTTCTCTCCTTTGATGCTGTGTGAAAGATCCACACAAACAAGGAAACTGACTATATTGGTGGAAATAGTCCAAGTGACTATACAAAAAGTGTTATTAGTGTGAACAGTAAACAAACTGATAAATCACATAAAATGTTTTCACTGATCTTTCAGTTATAATTATGCTAGAAGTTAGTTGTAACAACAGAAGGTACAATATTTTCAGATAGAAGAGCAGTTTTTAAAATGATGGTATCCCTTTAAGGCTGTTTAATTTGAGTTCCAAACTGCATTGAAATCCATTATTATCTCTGTTTAATACAGAGAGAAATGTGTATTTATCCCCCTTTTGCAGACATTACCCCATCTCTTTTATCACTCATTTTCTTGCAAACTAACACAGTTTTCTTTTTTTTAATGGAGTGGGGGCAGTTTTACACTTCTGAGAGCAGAAGAACAAGTTGGGGAAGGGCTTGGAAGGTCAGCCAGGGAGTTTAAAGTGTGGCAATTCACTTCTGTCTCACCTCATTCCTGCTCCTTCAGAGCAGCAGCACAATAATCTTTTAAATCTGTTTGATTTGGCTCACATGCTTGAACCAACTTGGACATTGTTTGCATGGAAGCCACCTTGAATTAGCCTGCATAAGAGCACAGTGAAAAGAATCACAGAACACTCAACAATTCTCCAGCTTTTGGATAATTAACTAATAGAATTTCCAAAGAATTCCTTTACACTAAAAATAATGGATCCATTGAGTTAAAAAAAATGAATTAGAAATAACAATATAATGTAAAATGCTCATTATGCTGAGATATGATGTGGGACATTTTTAGCTGTCAAAATGTGCTTAGAAATGTATAACAAATGCCAGCGTGATACTGTGAATTATGAAAAGGGAAAGGCGCAAGTTCTGCTATGCACCGCTGCCAGTAAATGTCTACTTCTGTTTATACGTTATTACTACAAAAACCAAGATAAGATAGTTATTAGCCAAATGTTGTACTGTGCTGTCCAACTTTGGTTCCTGAATTAAAAACCATGAATGCCAAAAAATGATGTTTACAACATCTAATATGTTGTGTAATAAAGGAGTGTTAGGTAGTGCAGCTAATGAAATTATTAATCTTAATGACTTGGCAGCGTGGTGTTAAATTGAGTTTAATACTGCTCTCATGGAAAAGATCTTATTTCATATTAATTGAAACAGACTCCAAACGTTGTTGATATTATAATGCCCAGGATGAACAATTATTAGTTTTAATAATAATTTGCTAAGAAGACAACTTGCAAATCATTTGCTTTATAACAGAGGTGTCCAAAAGTGCAGCTGCCTGAAATATTACTCTTGATCACCCTTATTTTAGTATAGTGGGGAGGACTCTGGCAAATACTGGCCGCAGTATACAAAGACAGCTCAAATCCAGATGGGTGCATACTGAGATTAGGGACTTGGAGACCACACTATATATTTAAGTTTGAGGGCCAGATATTCAGTGGCATATGTTGGCGTGGCTCCGTTGAAGTCAGTGGAGTGATTCATACCGACCAAGGCTTTGGCCCTGAGAGTGGTTGCTATCTGTTCCATGTTGTGCATATTGGGGGCCCTGTTCTGCAAACCCTAATTTAAGTAAGTAGTCCCTACTTCCACTAATAATAATGTCATTCCAGTCAATGGGATAGTCCTTGTGAGTACAGACTACACAGCATTTGCATGACTAAGAGTTTGCAGGATCAGATCTGGGCTCTTTGCAAGCTGTCAAGTGACACCCTCAGTTGAACAGTCTGGACACCCCAACTTTCATGATACGTGTGTTGTCGATTTTCCCATTATCAAGATGGCCAGGCAAGTGTTTCATAAGTACATTTTGATTAAGAATGTGGCAAACAAACTCCATTCCTTCTCTCATTGGTATGACATCTTGTTGGATGCTAGCACTCAATCACTCATTGTTTGAACTCAGGAAATTGAGTGCCTTGTTATATTTATTTGTTTATTTCATTATCACAAATGGGAATCTCTCTGAACTTATACTTTGCAAGTCAGAATGATGTCTAGAAAAAAAACCTAGATCAGTGTCTTAAAGATATGATCTAAACTCCAGCAAGTCAAGGAAAGAGATGCTGTTTTTTAAATAGAGCTCTGTAAAATTTGCCAGTTGTAGTCATCAGTGGTTCATGTAAGCATTTTCTGTGCTATTGTTCTGTCAGGATGTATGCCTCTCCTTCCTCCAAATTTTGGTTTTTACCTTGGGTTTTGATTGTATCCAACCCCTTAAAGCCAAACTCAGTCAAGATTTTGTGCCAAAATCAAGAATTTGGCATGATTCCCATCCAAAACAAAAATGTCAGCCTGGGTTCACCTGACAGTTTTGTGAACTTTTGACAAATTTGGTTTGAGTTTGTAACAAAACCCAAAGTCAGGCAAATTTCATACAGTTTCTTGTTTTATTCTGAATATTTCCAACAGCTCTAACTCCAAACAGTGGATTAATTTCTTTTTCTATTATTGATTGTTGCAAGCATTCTGCTGTATCCACAGACAAGAAGGCAGGTGAAGAACAGCAACCTTGCCTTAAATGTATTCCCTGGCTTTGAACAATTCAGACCAGATCCTTACTATAGTACTTGTCTGACATCTTATTTCTATTATTTTTTAATAGAAAGGACTTTTAAAATCCTTCAGGGAGAAAACCAACCTTTTTAATGTCCCATATTATTTTTACAGTGTTCAAACATGGGTAGGTATCTCCACTTAAAAAAAAGAAGACCTGATCCCTGCCCTGAAGAACCCACAATCTAATTTCAGACACAACAAAACAGTAGGGAGCAGATGTGATAGGAAGGACCAGGGCTATAGCAGTAAAATAAGGCATGTGCACAAACCAATGAAACTAGTTATTGTTTAATAACAGTAAACAAAATTAAATGGCATGGTTGACTCACTTCTCATGAGTACCTCAATAGAAGCAGAATTTGAGTTAGGAGAGAGTAGAAGCCTGGCAGACTAGTTCTGGAAGGTTGTTACTCTTAGATACACAGAGAATGGCACAGATAAGGTGAGAGCCCTGGTGTTGGGAGATCAGTGGGTGTGCTCATTAGAAAAATAATAGGTAAACTGATAGACATGACCTTCTTAGCCAAGGTGGCATTGCTGCTGAATACCTTTGTTTACTTTGCCTAACATCCATTTGACTTGTGTTATCTAGCTGCATAGTTTGCTCCAGCATTAACAGTTATTTTGGTTATGTACACCCACACGGGCTGCTGTGATTTTGGAACAAAGACTCAGACTAATTTATAGAACTTGGCCACATGAATTAGGAGCAAGGGCATTCCTGTTAGAAACCTGACTTCAGCTAGTGTCTGCCTAACCACTGTTGGGTCTAATGAATAGCAATGGAGACTGTATTCCAAAGTGCAGTGAATCATCAAAGGTAATAAAATGGAGATTAGACCAAAGCAGCATCTGGGAGTGAAGTTTTAAGTAGCAGACAGGAATGTGTACTAATTATTGGACTGTTAATATGTTACATGTGTCGGTTGAGAGGAGATTGGTGTGACTAAGGGCAGGCAGTAGCAGAGCCAGTAGCCCTGGATTTTATCCATCACAGATTCTGTATTAAATCTCCAGCTGCTTTATAACTTTTCTAATACAACATATTCCCATGCAAAACCTGTCTGCGGGACAAAGCCCAACACTTCTTTCAGATGTCACCAAATTTATGTAAGTGCCTAGAACCATTTGGCTTCCTGCAGAGGAGGATGGAGAGCTTAAATGAGACAGCTGGACACTGTTTTCCTGCTAATAAAATATTTGCACATCTTAGACTATGGGGAACTCAAGTTCATTGGTGTGTTTTGATGGCCTTGTTCCTATGTACCTAGGAAGGATATTTTGTTGAAGTGATGTTGCTGCATTGCCTTCTTTTGGCCCTGAATAAAACGGTCAGTCGATGCTCAGGCCCGCTGGCAGCCCCAGGGTAGAACTGTCAATGGGCCCCCACGCCCGCCCGGATGCTGTCTGGGCGGTGCTGCGCCTGTGCAGGCTGGTGCCCAGCGAGCTACCAGCTGCGCTGCTGGGCACACTCTTCCAGCATGGCCCAGGCTTCCACATGCCCACCCAGTAGGTTGCCAACTGTCTAATCATGCAAACCCAAAGACCCTTGCCCCACCCCTTCTCCGAGGCCCTCCCCATCCCGCCCTTTATCCAAGACACTCCCCCTGCTCACTCCATCCCCACTCCCTCCGTCGCTTGGTCTCCCCCACCATCACTCACTTTCACCAGGCTGGGGCAGGAGGTTGGGGTGTGGGAGGGGGTGCGGGCCCTGGGAGGGAGTTTGGGTGCAGGAGGGGGTGCAGGGTTGGACTCTGGGAGGGAGTTTGGGTGTGGGAGAGGGTGTGGGGTGTAGGCTCTGTGGGGAGCTTGGGTGCAGGAGGGGGTGTGGGGTGTGGGCTCTAGACTGGGTCAGGAGATTGGGGTGAAGGAGGGGGTCAGGGGTCAGCGCTTACCTCGGGCAGCTCCCGAAAGCAACCGGCACATCCCCTCTGGCAGCAGCTCGTAGGTGGGGGACGAAGGGAGTCTCCGCTGCCCGCAGGCACTGCCCTCGTAGCTCCTATTGGCTGCAGTTCTAAGCCAATGGGAGCTGCAGAATTGGTGCTCAGGGAGGGGGCAGCATGCGGAAACCCCTTCCCCAGGGGCCACAGGGACAAGCCGGCCGCTTCCGGGAGCAGTGCAGAGCGAGGGTGGGCAGGAAGCCTACCTTAGCCCCACTGCGCTGCCAGCAGCGGCGGCCAGGGGTCTCTGGACAATTGCCCCCTTCCCCCACCCCCACCCCCCGTTGGTGGGCCTGAATGCTATCAGGAGCAAGTAAATTCTCATATTTTGTTCTTCCACCAGGATTGCTTAGGGTAAAATTATCTCATTTACTCCAAGGAAGTCCTTGGGATTACACCTGATAACTGAAAGGAGACTGTGTCCTTAGTGCATTAGTAATCAGTTTGAGGAAAAATTCCTGTGAAACTATAACATGTACTCTCAGTGAACGTGGTCATAGACTTCTAGACTCTCTAATGAAAGCAAAGGAAACACATCACTCAGAATTGGGCTATGTTTATAAATCCAAACAGCCTCTGTTTTCTGTGTATGTGAGAGCAAAGGGAGAAGAGTTTGGTATGGAATGGTGAACACACAGGTACTAAATTCCACCACCTCCACTACCACCAACAGCAACAAAAATGTCTTGGGATACAGCTCAGCTGCTTACGGGATCTAGATCCCCAAGTATCAGTGAGAGGTGTAGTATAAAAACCTAGTGATATATATTCTGTAAGCTCTTTAGGGCTGGGACTGTCTTTTTGTTCTGTGTTTGTATGGCATCTAGCACAGTGGCATCCCGGTCCATGACTGGGACTCCTAGTTATTACGGTGATACAAATACTAAATAGTTGAGTAGATAGAATAATAATCCTGGAGTTGGGAGGTGGCAGTTAAACACAGCATTCAGATTTACTTGAGAAACGTGCTGTCTCTACCTTAGGGAAGAGAAACATTTTGAGTGCCTTTCAGTGCTCTCCAATTTTTATGTTTTCTTTTTTTTTATTTCTCTAATTTAACCTATGAAATTGTTCCATGAAGAGCAGTCACTAGGATGCAGTATCACAGGTTTGCTACTGTCCAGGCAATATAGGCTTAAACTGTGCAATGGCAGCATCCAATGCACCATAGAATTTGCCTTAAAAGGAGAAGAGTGGTGGAGCTCTTCAGTGGTACACAGGTTTTGCTCATCCTGCTTTGAGTTAGATACAGCCTCACCAGGGCCAGCTCTAGGCACCAGCAAACCAAGCATGTGCTTGGGGCAGCACAATTTCAGGGGCAGCATTCCAGACACCATTTTTTTTGCTTCGGCAATTGCGCTCCCGGAAGTTTTTTTTTTTTTTTTTTTGCTTGGGGCGGCAAAAAACCTAGAGCCGGCCCTGAGCATCACTATTACATGCTACCACAAATTGGCTCGGATTCAGTTTTGTGACTCACTTTCAGATGTCACCAGCCTCCAGTGGTGTGCAGGGCTGAAAGATAATCAAGAAATCCTATTGGTTTGGGGCCAAATCATCCCCTATGTGTGGTGTTATATAACATATTTTCATTTGGTCATATATACCCACCCACTTGATTCAGGTGGTAACAGTGGGTTAGTCCACGCCCCACCCTCAGTGGAACAACCCCCAAAAGGCCATTCTACAAGGTTAGCTCCCACCCACCCCATGCCATAGACCCTGCCACAGTTGGCCAAGCGTGGGTGGTGTAGAGCCGGCTATGCAAGCCAAGCATTCCTTATGAAAGGTGAGCCCTTAATTGTCCTTTTTAGCTAGTATCATAGGGGTAGCCGTGTTAGTCTGGAGCTGTAAAAAGCAACAGCGAGTCCTGTGGCACCTTTAAGACTAACAGATGTATTGGAGCATAAGCTTTCGTGGGTGAATGCCCACTTCGTCGGATGCATGTCATATGCATCTGACGAAGTGGGCATTCACCCACGAAAGCTTATGCTCCAATACATCTTTTTAGCTAGTCTTTCTTGCCCCTTTGTGCCACTCTGACAGGCTAGGGTATGGCCCTAATGCCAGCACTGAAGGCTATGACATCTGTGTCTGCAAATGTCAGAGCTGAATTTAGCCTATATGCTGTAATGTGATATGTGTACTTTGGACTCACGGTGTCTCCTCATAATTCCAGAGAAAAGCCCTGGTCTCTCAAACTAGCAGAGGGTTCAGTCCTCTACATCCTGGGATGCTGAGATGTCTCAGAGACCAAGGTGTTCTGCACAAAACCTGCTGTAACAAAGCTATGTCTGACGACAACCATTCCTATGTAAATCACTCACCTACACACATAGCTAGACCCAGCACCCTGAGGGTTGTGCTCAAGAACACAGGCCTACTGCAAGCTGAAAGAGAGTTCCTGTAGTTGCTGCAAACAGTAGGTCCCATGACCTCTCTGTGGGTCAGACAGTAGAATTCACATCATTCACTCACACATATAGGCAAAACCAGTATTTAACAGCATGCTTCCATGCTGCCTTCCAAACCAAGTACCCACTCCAGCTCCTGAGTGCACCCAGTCTTGGGGGAGCCACTTTTGTGACTGCCAGTGTCCTTTTGCTCTACCCCTCTTGAACACCTCTTGAGGGCAAGAGGTGTTCACTGCATAGTGGGCAATAGTGTGTGAGTTAATGTTGATCAGATTAGCAGTCACATATCCATGGAATCCCCATATAACTGAGTGGGTGATAATACTTAGGGTAGCCATCCTCTTAGCCTGTAACCACGACAGCAGTTTTCATCAGTGCTGATTTATTTCTTTTTCACTCTGCAATATTTTCATTCTTAATCGCTACTAAAATTAGGCCTGAAATGTACAGGCCAATATTAACTTTTTGAACAAAAATAACATAGACTGAACCTCATAGCTCATCGGGTGCCGTCTGTTACTAATTGTTTTGTCAGTTTTATCATCCTGACTAGAGCCAGACTCGATTGAATGAAACTTAAATTACAAACCCCAAACTTGAGGCAAATTGAGTGCATCTCTGAGGTTTGCAAACCTCAGTCTAGTGGGAGGAGGGGAAGAGCCAGCGAAAGCAGGATTGCCCGGATGACTTTGTAGATCAGAATGTTGCAGTGATACCAGTCAACATTTGCCAACTTCACCTGCTAAATCCATCTCTACTCTCCTGACGAATTCATGGCCCAAAAGAGTGATAGTAGCTGAGTCATATTGGCGCTGATAAATGTAGTTTGAAAAGGTTTTCTAAGACGGTATTTGGCATGTTTGGAAAACATTAAGGGCTGGAGCCTATCCCAGCCTGGAGCTCAGAGTTGGGTGTATAAGGAACTTCATCCCCTTCCATGAAGGGACAGAGCACAATTGCAATTCCTATGATTGGGTGCATGAGCAATGTTTCCCCTTTGGTGCATGTGATAGAAAATGGGGTGGGACAGGAGCAAGGAGAAACAAGGACAGTGAGGGGAGCCAGCTGCACCATCCAAAAAGATGGTGCTATGTGCACACTCCCCTTGCAATCCAAAGACCTTGATGAGGGTTGTGTCTTCTGAGACACAATCCCTCCCAGGGCTCAGACATGCCTGGGGTCATTGCAGCTCCTAACACAGGGCCGTGTGTTAATTACACCCTCAACTTAAAACACAGATGTGTATCTGTCTATTCAACACCCTCAGACTAGAACTGCAGTCTGTCCATATGTTCTGACTCAGCCTGATAAATTTTATAACCGCTCTTAAGTGGCTTTTTCTTTTCAATCTTTAAAAACGTTGCTGCAGATGTGGGCATCACCTTTAGGAGGACCTAAACTCTGGGGAGGTGCAGAATTGGCATCTAACCATATACTATGATGTAAGTAGTACCAGTGCTTTTGCCATGCGTCACTGTCGTGAAAACCAGGAGGAAATATTAAGTGAATCCAAATAGTTTACAATAGAAATATGCCACACTACACTGAATTATTCATCTCTTTCTTATAGCAGCACCACTGGACAAAAAAAAAACCAAGCAAAAAATGGGGCCAATCACAAAGGAGCAGCAAAATAATTAAATTCACACTTCCTGTTATTTCAGTGCAAGTCTATAAGACTGCCACACAAAGAATTGCAGTGGAATAACAAAAGGTGTAAATTAAGACAAATTTAGCTATTTTGATGCAAGTTTGTATGTAGACAAGCCCATCCTGAATGAAATTCTCCCTCTACTAGGAACGCTTCCATTAAAGTCACTTGAGGTTGCACTGGTGAAATTGTAGGGCAGATTTGTCTCTGTACATTTTCTTTTGTTTTTGTAAGTTAAGGGCTCCCCAAGTATGTCCTCTTTTATAGTTAACCTGAGGTGGTTACCCTCATAAAAACAGCTGATCGGGTGTTAATACCTTGAAGACTCCATCTACTGTTTACTTACATTTTCTCTGTATTGATGATTTGCATTACGGTAATGCCCAAAAGGCCCCATTATGCTACTTGCTGTGCAAACACATTGCAAGGCACTGTCCCTCGCAGCTCCAAAGAGTTTATGTTATAATTTAGACACAAAACAAGACTGTAACAAGCAATGAGAGAAAAGAGGCAACTAACAATAAGATTTGGATTTGCAGAACACAATGTGAATAGTACACACACCCTAAAATCATAAAGGGTGAAATTCACTCCAGGCCAAAGGGCCTACAAAAAGTTCTGTGTACCACATATGCCCTTAACTTGAATGGGGATTTAGTACATAGGCACTGTGAAGTGAATTTCATCCTGGGCGTATTTGCTGACTAGGAGGATGCAGATCACCTTAGTCTCATGGAATTAGACCACATTGAGCTGCATTTGTGTTGGCTCTAGAAAGAACTATCCCTCTGCCCTTCCAGTTACAAGTATAGCTTAATGATAGTGTCTGCTAAAAATAAGGTCATTTAGGAGATAAAACAAGTGCTTCTCCCCATTTTAAAAGGTAAAATCTGTACGTCTATTTACCTAACCTTTTAAGAGGAAAATTATGAGATCTGTACCTTAGTAATTAGAGAGATGTTAGAAAAGTTAACCTTAAAGGAGAAAAGGCTTCCTTGACTTTACTTTAGACAACCTACATTCTTCTAATGTTTCCTTTTTCATTGGAAAGCAGTAAACTACCCTTGCCTAAAACCAAGGTAAATGGGCTCTTAATGCAGTAAGTCAACATTAACTGCCTGACCTTCATCAAGCACATGGCATCTTGTCACAATCGCTTATCAGTGACAGGTGTATGGTAACAAAATGTTACTTTTCATTTTCTTTCCAGCAACTGGGTAGCAGCTAAAGCTACTCTTCCTGAGATAAAATCAGCATCATGTCCTCAAGGGATTTTGTGCATCTGTTTAGCGTGTTACACCATAGAAAGAAAATAGGAGCTGGAATTATAGGACCTGATGTTGTCCTTGAAGTCAATGGTAGTTTTACCATTGACTTCCCTTGGAGTAGGGCCAGGAATATGGGTTGTATTTCACTGGAATATAACCCTCTGCTTTTTAAGATAAAGGGCATTTCTAAAGAAGCCACTGAAGTGTTTTCACAATCCTGAAGAGTTATAAATGACACCCAGATTTCATCGAAATTGTTTCTCTATTTAAAAAAAAAACTGTTGAAAAAGTGCTTTACTAGAGTTCACTTATACTGAGATTCTCCAAGATTTTCATACTGTGGAGCACATGTTAATAGAATGAGTGTCCCATGGATCCTCTCCCCTCACATTCACAACCATGCAAACCTCCCACTCATACGGATGCTGCGGCATCCACAGTAGCTACATGGAAAAGTATTACTAAGGATGTGTCTACATTTGGAACTGTGGGTATGGTTCCCAACTCGAGGAGACATACTTGTGCTAGCTCTCATCAAGCTAGAGCACTCAAAATAGACTGTAGCTGCAGCAGCGTGAGCAGGAGGATTGGCTAGTTGCCCCAAGTGTGTGCCTAGAGTCTCTGCATGTACTCAGGTAGCTAGCCCATCCCACTGCTTTACGTTCTATTGTTAGCAGATGAGAGCTAATGCAGGTATGTCTCCTTGACCTGGGACTCACACCTACAGCTCCAAGTGTAGACATACCACTAGAAAGTATTTAGGCCAGACCTCAGCTGGTATAAATTTGAATAGCTCCAGTGGATCTAGCCTTTATGTATTTAATAGCCTTTTAATGCAGTTTCACAGCTGGAAATAAGAAGAAGCCAGCAGCATATGACTGGCCAGTTCTCTGCAAACCACCAGCGATCTGTGGATCCCAGTTTGATAACCACTAATCTAATAGAATTCCAGAAACAAACAAATTCATTTCAAACACCAGGTAGGGTTGCTAAGTCACAAAAGTGAACTTCTCTATCGTGTCAGTTACAAAACCCACACATTTAATAACGAGGAAAGGAATGAAAAAATTGTACCCTGCCCAAATAATAAACATAAATATGTTGGGCTGGGTCCTCAGTTGGTGTCAATCAGCATATCTCTATTGATTGCGGGAGAGCTGCTCAGATGTATGCAGCTGAGGATCTGGACCAGTATTCTTATCAAGTGCAAATAAATGCATAATTCATCACAACACACTTAACTCTGACCCCTGGCTTTTGCTTGTCTGGTTTTTGTTTTATGTGTTTTTCTTGGCTCAGTTGTGGTGTCTAAATATTTCCTTTTAAGGGTTACTGCCAATTGAGAAATATCATCTAAATATATTTATCAAATGAGATTCTTTTGGTAAGGTACTTATAATTACTTTTAGAGAATAATGTTCTGTATTGTATATTAACAGGAAAAGTGAATAAAATTGTTGATTCGTGGTAAAACAACATATGGCATATAGGTGACTGATCAGAAAAAGTCACTAATGTTTAATTTTGGTGTGTTTTACTTCCCAGAAGATTTTGTGTTTTGTGTGTATAATTTGAGTATGATGAAATATTATTTATTCTGAGTCAGAGTTGGGTTTGTGCAGTGATGAAATTCAGTTTACTGGAATAAATGCAATTAAAGGCCTAGTCCAAAGTTCATATAATTTAATATTAGGGTTTCCATTGACTTCAATGAGCTTTGAATCAGGCCCCAAAGGAATGGCAAATAAGGCCCCCTGCTCTCTTGAATTTACCCATGGAGAGTAGCTTGCACCTTTGATTTATGGCTGTAGGGTAACTCCAGTGAATTTCAGCTCAAGAGTTTCAATTTCCATATGCAGGTTACTTCTTCATAGGGGATAAATTGGGCACTAAGTTATAATAATGTAGCATTTAAAATGGTGATATGATTTTCATTATTGGTATATTGTTAATCCAAAAGATTGTTATAGTGAAATATAACTATACTGCTAAATGTTTTACAGATAGTAATGACCATCTTTACCACCTCAGTGACTGTGAAGTAATATAGCTCCAGTCAAGGAAATGTACACATTTATATTTTTTAAAAAAAATCACCTGAGAACTAAATGGCACAATGGGTTAATTCATTGGCCTTTCCCCCCTCTAAAAAAAATAATCCTGCATGTGATCTCAGCATGACTTTGAACTTGTCCTTCACAATACTGTGCACTGAACACAACTCTGTCTCAAAAGCCCATATTGGCGACATGGATGGCATCTAAGATTCTGGTCTCGCTGACATCTGGAGATGATTTCATCATGATGCCTCTTTCCTCTCGTCTCCCAACAATCCCCACTCACAAAACAACTTCCTACTCATCTTGCACACAGACACCAATAAATTATGGCCACAATTCATCCGGAGGTAGCATTTGTTGTCTGCTCAGAGAAACACTAGGTGGTGCCTGAACACAATGCTTCTTAGCACAACACTATTGTTTATATAACACAAGTCCAACAATCTGAATTCTGCAAGCACTAGGTCCATAGAGTCCTGCCTGTGCTCTGCCAGCAACGTCAGTCTTTATTGCCCATGAGTCCAATTTTCTTGCAAATGCCTTTGCATCTTGTCTTCTTCTGCCTCTTATACATGGAAGGAGTTCTGTGTAAAAAATCTGCAAAGCCACCATGTTGTCCTCTTTCAAATCACTACTTAAAATTCACCTGTCATGGTGCCTATAAAACGCTGCTGTCTGTGATAGCCATTAATCAGGCTAATCGTAATAGCCACACTGTTTACCTTGTGCTTGCTCACCCTGTCTATTTCTTGTTTCCACCTGTTGCGTCTCATCATACACTTTGATTGTAAACCCTTGGAAGCAAGGTGTGTGTAAAGAACCTAGCATAATGGGACCGTAATCTCTGAGTGAGATTAGATGTTACCACAATACAAAAATATTATTAATAATTATAATCTATTTTTAACAGAAATGTTTTCAATGGTTTTGGCTTTAATTTATATTTTTTATTTTAAAAAATGGGTGGTGCTTTCAGCTCCTTAACATGCCATAACTGTAAAACAGAAAAGAACATGCCAGAATTTATGCAAATATATGAAAACATGTGCACATTTACTGAGCTTGTTGGCAAGTATGCAAGAATATGCAGCCCAAATTTTGCAGTTACATTACATTTTCCTCCAAACCAATGTCTACTTTGCTCTCCACTATCACCTATCAGTACCTTTCAACAGTACTTCAGATTGCTCCTTCCACTGTGTGAAATTCACGCCTGTGTATAAAGCCCTCATGAGACCTAAAACAAAATTAAGCTCTATTTTAAGTCTACTTCTCAGCTTAGAATAAAGTATTTTGTAGTGTTTGTAGTGTTTTTCCATAGATGCATTATCCATTTCTGCACACTTTGGGATGTCTAGTAGTGCTTGAAGAGAATAAGGACTGTGATTTTACTCAGCTCTTGTGCCCATGTTCCTTGTATATTCCCCCTACTTTTGTGTGCATGTCTCAACGCATACCAAAGGATTGGTAAAACAGGAACATCTGTCTGTGTCACTGATTCACGATGTGGCATTGGCTAAATCCTTTGTGGCCCATTTCTCTCATCTATAAAATATAGAGGGGCAGTGGTGTGTTATTTCCTTAGTTTTTAAAAATCAAACTGGAAAAATAGAAATGCCATCGTTTGGCATCATTACTGACAGCCACAGTAGGTCATCGTCAGAATTAGCATCTTTGGGATCCACAGCACAGAGCTCTGCCACTTGAACTAACAGAGTAACTGGTAGCAGTAACGGGTTGTCATCCTCAGTGTGGATCAGCATTAGATGGGGATGGGACACTTCACCAATGTGTTTCACAGATATTTGCTGACAGCACAGGAATGGTGAGACTCAGGAAAAGTGTGTTCCATTCCTGGCTCTGCAGAGGAATGTGCTTTACAGGGCACAGACTCTTCTGCCCATTCCCCTCAAGCTTGATCCCTTCTTGAGCCTACCTGTCCCTGCCACTCACCCTCTCTCCCAACCCTCCATTCCCAGCCCCAGTCTCCTTGCCTAGTCAGTCCATTTTCCTCCATCCCAGCTCCTCTTCTGATCTGTCTCTCTTCCCCCTCTTCCCACCTACCTTCCCCATTACCATTGACTTCTAGTGGCAGTCTCCTTCCCCGAGATCCTCCTCCAGTCTCCTATCCCCCTTCCCCCCCTCCCCGTTTTGCCCCAGTTTCTTTGCCCAGCCAGTTTCTGTTCCCCCTCCCATTTCTTTCCCCCCCACCTCCTATTTCCCTTACAAGCTCCAAGTCCCAATCTCCTCTGAGGTCAGACTAGATGTTCTAATGGTCCTGTCTGGCCTTAAAAATCTATATATTTATTAATCCTTTGCCCCCCTCAGCTCCCAGTCCCAATATTCCCCCAGTCCCAGTATTCCCCCCCCCACATCTCCCAGTCCCAATTTTCTTCTCCCTACCATGTGGCAGCCTCCAGTACCAATTTTGTGTGCCCCCATCAGGCTCCTTGTCCCAGTCTACTCTGCCTGGTCCGGCATTTGTCCCCTTTGCATTTGAATGGGCCAGCAATGGGGCTACTGACAGCACAGGAAAGAGAGTTTCCCTGATATCAGTTCTAATACCCAGTTCCAGCATCACCCATACCAGCCCAGAGCTGCAATGGAAGGAAAGTCTTGCTCAAGCCCGGGCAGAAGCATGCTCAGTATGGACAGATTCTTTGGGGAAATTAGCTCCAAAGCTCTAGCAAATCTCTACTGCCTATCTTTAAACTGTGATTTTTTTTTTGAAAGGCTTATAACTTGGCCAAATTTGGGTGAATTTTCATGGGGATGGCAAAAGGCACCTCTCTGCCACAAAGGCCACCACTACCACCCTTGGCCAAAGGTAAAAAGCCCTGCTTCATAGCATGGTGGTGCTAGAGCTTCTCAAATAAAAGGTCACTAAAATTGTTTAAAGGGGCCAAACAATATATTTTTCATTAGCTCTGTTCTCAGAAATGGCCACGTTGGCTGAAATTTCCCCAGAAATCCAACCCGAGGCAGATACTTTGCATGGAAAATTTCAGCCCAAATTGGCAAAGTTATAAGCAACTGAAAATAGGGTCTTATAATGGGCTGTGTTGAGCAACCTAATATACAGTGCTACCAGAGCTACCTAGAATAAAATGAGCCATAGGATCATCTGCTGATTTTTTTCTAAAGAGGAAGCTGATTTATCTTATTTTATTTATCTATGGTAGCCACAGAATTATTTCATTTTCATTTACACAGCTTACATGGTTCAAAAGCCAATATTGGCCTCTGGTATTTGTATATACTCTCCACTGAAGTCAGTGGGAGATTTGTTCATGAATCCAACCACTCTGCCAGGGCTAAATCCTCAATGGGTGTAAATTGGCATCACTGATGTAAACCCTGGGTGTAAATTGATGTAATCCATGGGTGGGATTTTTAAAAGAACCGAGCATTGCTTTAACTTTTCTCCCATTGAAGTGAATGGTAAAGCTGTTCAGAGTTAGGCCATTACTGATTGCTTTTGAAAATCTGTGTGGTTTTTGCATGCTTTGCTGACAAAAAAAGATATTACTACAGTTCATACTACAAAACCAATACCCTTATGGAAGAGTGTGTTGGAATTGTATACCATCAACATCCGCTGAGCTCTGATCTTTAGTACTGAGGATGGTTAAAGAGAACTGAGCTTGTTTTTCAGATCATAAGTTGTTTGCAGTGCCGTCAATTAAGAAAAAAAAATCAACTTGTAAACTGAAGCCATATGATGTGGAGGTCTTGTAGGGGGCCAAACTGAGGCTGAGCACCAGCTGGCACATTTCCATGGAAGTCAATTAAGTCATCCCTACTTTTGCCAGCACTGAATTTGGCTCAGAGAGAGAATAGCTATGAAAGCCCTTTATTTCATCTTCACAAAGTCACTTTTCAGGCACTTAATTTCAGAACTACATTCGAGCAGAGTTGGCCAAACTATTTATAGTGAACAAATTATCTGACAAATTTAGCCCTCGTTCGTGTTTGTGAAGTATCCATGAGCAGACTGCTTTTTGATAATGTATCTATGATGGATCTGCAGTTACTCTATGACCATATTTCAGCCCAAAGGTTATTTGCAATTTGCTTACGTCAACTATAGTCAACTAGCCTTTTGTTGTTGTTATTATTCATTGACTATCTAAATCACATGGTAGTGTTTTAGCCTTCACACTGAGAAGGTTGTGAAGGCTAGGACTATAACAGAGTTTAAAAGAGAACTGGATAAATTCATGGTGGTTAAGTCCATTAATGGCTATTAGCCAGGACGGGTAAGGAATGGTGTCCCTAGCCTCTGTCTGTCAGAGGATGGAGATGGATGGCAGGAGAGAGATCACTTGATCATTGCCTGTTAGGTTCACTCCCTCTGGGGCACCTGGCATTGGCCACTGTCGGTAGACAGGATACTGAGCTAGATGGACCTTTGGTCTGACCCGGTACGGCCTTTCTTATGTTCTTATGTTCTTATGTGTTTCTGCTCACTGATTGGATGACTGAAAAATTATAAACGGGGGTGTTGTTGCAAAGTATTCTGGCATCAATAGTGGACTGAACACCTGTATTAATATGTAGATACCCTTATCAACAGGTGAGTATGGGTATGTGCACAAAGCAGCCATTAGCCAACATTCTTGCAAACAAAACCTGCCTGCATGGAGGTTTGCTAAAAAGAAGAAAAAGGGGTGTGAACATGGCTGAATGGAAAAGGTATTCATGATTAGTGAAAACATACGCATACTTTTTCTCACTAGTCACTTACCTCTACTGACAGCACTTATTTGCTTCTCCTGACCCGCTCCTGTCACCAGTTGAAAAAAAGTTTAGGCCAGATCAGTCTATTAGACAGCTCTGACAGCTGTCTTGTGGGCAGAAATATGAGAAGGGAAGATGAGTAGTGCTCCATGTCTGTGCTGAATTACATGCAATTTTAGGCGAAGCATATTCACCCTATACCCCTGAAGCACATGAAGTATTTAAAAAACCCTGCCCTTATTCCGCCCAAGTAGCATGATTCTATGATCATAACTTTTCTGTTTCTTGACACCGTTCAGTACCAGAAGTACAGTGCTTCAAAAAAACCCTTCTGAGTGGGACATATACCTGGAAATACAAAACAAAACAAAAATAAAAATAAATTCTACAGACAATGCAGCTTTTAAATACTCGAAATAACTTGCAAGTCAAGACAGTTTAACCAGTCTGTTTAATGATTTGGCTCTTGACATATGAAAAACTTGTGATCACACCTCTAGCTTTATTTTTACATCTATAGCCTAGGAATAGACATCTAATATGTGTGGTTTGTTTCAGATTACATATTGTTTTATTTAGTTGCCATAATAAAGTCATTCCGTAGGTAGCATACAAATGTCTAGAACCAGAGGCACAATGAGTACAGATGCAGAAATATACATGCACTTAGCTATTCTTCACAAAAGTCCCCTATATTTTTATGCTCCAATTGAAGTGTCATGAGCAAGAAGTATGGGAATATTTTTGCAGATGCGAACCTGGATAAAAATTTAACCTTTAGTGATTCAGTTCCATTCCTGAACCTAAAAGTAAGGTTTTTTGTCATTGTTTTAAGTAAAGGGGGCAACAAATTGCAATTTTTCTGCCTTATTCACTCAGAGCTGTTCAGAGCAGATAGTCTGTACAGTTAAATATTGAGCAATTTATAAGTAGGAGCTTTAGAAACAATAAAATATAGGTGAAATGGAGCAGGTCCTCAAGGAATCAATTCTGATGCACTTAGAGGAGAGGAAAGTGATCAGGAACAGTCAGCATGGATTCACCAAGGGCAAGTCATGCCTGACTAACCTAATTGCCCTCTATGATGAGATAACTGGCTCTGTGGATGAGGGGAAAGCAGTGGACATGTTATTCCTTGACTTTAGCAAAGCTATTGATATAGTCTCCCACAGTATTCTTGCCAGCAAGTTAAAGAAGTATGGGCTGGATGAATGGACTATAAAGTGGATAGAAAGCTGTCTAAATCATCGGGCTCAATGGGTAGTGATCAATGGCTCCATGTCCAGCTGGCGGCTGGTATCAAGCAGAGTGCCCCAAGGGTCGGTCCTGGGGCCGGTTTGCTTCAATATCTTCATTAATGACCTGGAGGATGGCGTGGATTGCAGCCTCAACAAGTTTGCATATGACACTAAACTGGGAGGAGTGGTAGATATGCTGGAGGGTAGGGATAGGATACAGAGGGACCTAGACAAATTAGAGGATTGGGCCAAAAGAAACCTGATGAGGTTCAACAAGGACAAGTGCAGAGTCCTGCACTTAGGATGGAAGAATCCCATGCACTGCTACAGACTAGGGACCCAATGGCTAGGCAGCAGTTCTGCAGAAAAGGACCTAGGGGTTACAGTGAACAAGAAGCTGGATATGAGTCGACAGTGTGCCCTTGTTGCCAAGAAGGCTAACGACATTTTGGGCTTAATAAGTAGGAGCATTGCCAGCAGATCAAGGTATTTGATCATTCCCCTCTATTCGGCATTGGTGAGGCCTCATCCAGAGAACTGTGTCCAGTTTTGGGCCCCACACTACAAGAAGGATGTGGAAAAATTGGAAAGAGTCCAGCAGAGGGCAACAAAAATGATTAGGGGGCTGGAGCACATGACTTATGAGGAGAGGCTGAGGGAACTGGGATTGTTTAGTCTGCAGAAGAGAAGAATGAGGGAGGATTTGATAGCTTTCAACTACCTGAAAGGGGGTTCCAAAGAGGATGGATCTAGACTGTTCTCAGTGGTAGCAGATGACAGAATAAGGAGTAATGGTCTCAAGTTGAAGTGGGGGAGGTTTAGGTTGGATATTAGGAAAAACTTTTTCACTAGGAGGGTGGTGAAGCATTGGAATGAATTACCTAGGGAGATGATGGAATTTCCTTCCTTAGAGGTTTTTAAGGTCAGGTTTAACAAAGCCCTGGATGGGATGATTTAGTTGGGGATTGGTCCTGCTTTGAGCAGGAGGTTGGACTAGATGACCTCCTGAGGTCCCTTCCAACCCTGATATTCTATGATTCTATGAAATAGCCAGGGAGAATGGCTGAGCACAGAGTAGAATTGGTTCATGGTGATTTTGGGAGGGAGTATACGTTTTTTAGGACTCCAGAAAGCAGAGGATATTGAAAGGCAGTGAAGTCTAATAGTTTTCATCCAGGACTGGGAGACAAGAACTCCTTGTTGTGCCACTGATGCACTGTGCAGCTTTGGTCAAATCCTTTATATCTCGTTTAACCCATCTATAACACCGGATAATAGTGCTTATCTGGGCTAAGATACCAATGTGATCATGTGTCCTAGAAATAACTTGGATATATATTGCTACTTATTGTATTGTAGTGCCTAGAGACCAACTGAGAACAGGGCCCCATTGTGCTAGGCACTGTACAAATACAAAATAAAAGACAGTCCCTGCCCTGAAGAGCTTACAGTTTAAATAGGCAAGACAGCCTAAAGGTAGTGGAAGGGGATGGAACATACATGCAGAATTGGCAGCAAATGTCATGTTAGTTCCTCCATTTTTACTTTTTGGGACATGGGCTTTAATTAAGAGGGGATTGGGTAAATGGAAAGACCATTGTCTACACTTAAAATGCTACAGCAGCACTGCTGCGGCGCTGCAGCTGAGCCGCTGTAGCACATCAGGAGGGGTTTTTCTGTCAGCATAGATAATCCACCTCCCAGAGAGGTGGTAGCTAGGTCAGAAGAATTCTTCCATCAGCCTACCACTGTCTATACGGGGATTTAGGACGGCTTAGCTATGTTGCTAGGAGTGTGGATTTTTCACACCCTTGAGTGATGGAGGTGGGTCGACCTAATTTTCTAGTGTAGACCTGCTCCAAGAAAGGAAGAGGAGACATTGAAGAGAGGAGGCAAGGAGGCAGGGCAGGGGGGAAAGGGAGGGAGGGAGGGAAGAAAGAAATGGAGGGGAAAGGCATGAATTGGGGGTGAGAGGAAGAGACTGTGAGGGAGGAGTTTCAGAAAGTATTTTGATCTGATTTTCATAGTAGCAGTTAAAACTGAGTGAATACATTCATAGCTGATGATTTACTCAATTAATTGAGCCTCCTTTTCTGCTTATCGGTTGTCCACAAACAGATTGTGATTTCCTCAAATGTATTTGCTATTCTAATATAGTTGAGAGCTAGTTTTTCAGGTCTTCTACTCCAAGTGCATTGATCATGCATGTTCAAAATCTGAGCTGTGTTGCTTTAGTTGCACTTGGTCAGATAAGTCACATAAGAAAAGTTTCTCTTCAAATGTACACTGATGAATGTCATGGTTTCAATAGGGTTGTTCTTAATTTACACCCTGGTGGTTTTGCTTCTTTTGTTGGATGAGTTTGTAAGCACTTCTAGCACTAAGACATGCATGCATTTTGTTTGTGTTTCCAAACATGACTAACATATGCAGTTTTGAAATACACTTCCTTATTTGTGCCAGTAAAACATGATCTCTTGTATGTTTGTAGAAAATCAACACTAAAGTGGCATGACTTTGCAAAAGTGAATTGTCTGAGTTGAATATTTATGATTGCTTTTTGGCATTATTCGCCCAGCACTAATTGTAGTCCAATTATTTTGCCAATTGAATGTATAGCACCATTTCATTCTATAGTTTCAGTCCATACTGCCCAGCTGAATTCAGTGCGGTATTTTGACTGAGCACAGATGACAAAACTGGCCCACTCTCAAAAGAGTTGAACACATTTGCCTACATAATTAACTTTTTAAAATTAAAGTGAACAAAACAACTAGCTATTTTGTTGTTAAATTTGGCAAATTAGCAATACAAGCCTTCCATAAAATAGTCAAAAAAATTGTTGAGGTACTCTCCTTGTTTCTTGAATTTTGCAAGTCATGTTCATATATGACTCTTTGGTTATATTTCTCAGATATTTTGCAAATGTCTCTCAATTTTAGTCTTTCTCCTCTCCAAGGGATTGATATGATGACCTTACTCACATGAGTAGTACCTTCATTCTTGAGTTGGAGTCAATATGACTACTCTAGAAGTGGTGGTATCAGAATCTTGCCCTAAGTAGGCAGAATTATTTTTCTCTTATTACAAAAATTCTTGAAATTGCATCAACAAAAAGGGGGATTTTGATGATTTTTCTCCTCTCCCCACAGCTAAATTTGCTAGTTTCACTTCATTTACAAAGTTCCAGGTGAATTTTCCACAGTACTTTATTTTATATTTTTAAGCAACTGAGTAGGTAGTCTCAGTATAGATACCTCCCATGTGCACATCAAACTTCCAAGTTATATTTTCCACCCTCTTTAAAATAAATAAATAAATAAAATCCTCATTTCTTTTGTCTCTAATAGATGAAACGGAATACACGCTAATCACTGAACCACTAACAAATTAATAGGGTACTTAGACTCAGATGTTTGGGCATTTTTGATAAATAAAGTTGTACTGAAGCTATATGTTGCAGTTCAAAGCTGTTAGGAAGCTTTTGTTACAATTTAGCCTTTTCATAATATATGCTTCTTTGAACTCACACCGCAATGGGGGAAGATGAGGAAAGGACTATAGTGATATTTTGAACACATCAAAGGCTTAAGAAACTAAACATGCAGGACAGATGCTTTAGTCAACCTGAACTGTATCTGGTTTCCCAATCTTTAACACTACATATTGCATTGTCCTTTCTAAAAGTTCATGTATTGTGGGGAACTCTATCAAGTTTCCCTAGATTCTCATGAAATTCTTTTGTTTCCAATTCCTTCCACCTTTGATCAATAAAAGATTTAAAAAGATAAATAAATCTCACAGAATCTCTATAGTCATCTTGTCTGAAAGAAAAATTCAGGCAAAGATACATATCCCAACTAGACAGTGATTGATTCTTACTATTTCTGACAATAAATTCCTGTCTTGCTCCCTCACTTTTAGGTGTCTCTTTCATCGTTTTCACAACTAAAAGTATGTCTCATCTTTTCTTTCCAAAGTACAATTCCTATTTGAAGCCGACTAGCAATCAAACATATGTCCTGTCTGTTTCTATTAGGTTTTCTTGTGGGGCTCCCCTCCCATCATGTAGTCAGAAATCCCAATTGACTAATATGTCCCTCTGTTACCTGAAAGAATGTGGGTTAATTAGAGAGGGAGAATAGTCTTGCAGTAAAGGCACAGTACTGAGTAGGTGGACAGGAGGGTTCCATGACTCTGTCACAAACTCATTATGTGAGCTTGAGTGAATCACTTACCCTCTCTGGTCTCTGTTTTCCTGTTATATGGTGATGAGAACGGCCATACCGGGTCAGACCAAAGGTCCATCTAGCCCAGTATCTTGTCTTCCAACAGTGGCCAATGCCAGGTGCCCCAGAGGAACTGAACAGAACAGGCAATCACCAAGTGATCCATCCCCTGCCGCATCTGGCAAACAGAGGCTAGGTACACCATCCCTGCCCATCCTGCCATTAGTGGACCTATCCCCCATGAACTTATCTAGTTCTTTTTTGAACCCTGTTATAGTCTTGGCCTTCACGACATCCTTTGGCAAAGAGTTCCACAGGTTGACTGTGCGTTGTGTGAAGAAATACTTCCTTTTGTTTGTTTTAAACCTGCTGCCCATTAATTTCATGTAGTGACCCCTAGTTCTTGTGTTATGAGAAGGAGTAAATAGCACTTCCTTATTTACTTTCTTCACACCAGTCATGATTTTATGGACCTCAGACACATCCCCCTCAGTCACCTCTTTTCCAGGCTCTTACCCTCTTTTGTATAGTGGTTTGAGATCCTCTGATGAAAATTATTTCTAGAAAGCTGTGGCTGCATCTGCAAAATATGGTGCTTCCCCTAATATTCTTATTTCCAGTTTTCTTGTTGTCACACAGTAAGTCACTGCTTAAGAAGATGAAGAAATGTGCAGAGCTTGCCATGTGTGCAGAACTAATCTTTCTCCCTTTTATTGAACCTGTTCGATTGTCATCAATTGATTGTACATTGCAAAGTTTCCTAACTGGGATACATGAACATTTTCTAATAAATGATCTTCCCAAGAAGCTGACAGATAGCCGATGACATACTACCTGTGACTTGGTAACAACACACATAAAGCCATGTCTATGGATGTATGACATTGTCACATATCGAATGAACAGTCACCAGACTGCTCTGAGGGGATCCAAAAGCAGAATCCCACATGCCCTTAGTTTGCTGTTCCTCCAAAAGCCTTCTCCCTGGTTCCTCCAGGGAGTCCTTTTTAGACGCCTGCATTGTCACCTCTGTACCTGTGTCCTGTTCAAGAAATTTCCCTCTCCACTTCATCAGCCCCCCATAGAGAAACTTGGTCAAACTGGCTTCCCCGCTTAGGCAATTGTTCAGTCCAGAGTACAGTTGCTAAGGTTAAAGTTAATGACTTTCCAGGTGTAGTGACATTAAATGTGACTAGGTAATGTAATAGGTAACACTAGCAACTTTAGCAGAAGGTAGCCTGTGTTTGTAGATCCTTCTATACAGTAGGGGTTGCAGAAAGGGGGAGTGACACCTCCCTGCCATACACCCCTTTTCCTCTTGACCCCACAAGTGGCTTAGATTTTGAAGGTAGGCAAGGGGTGGGTTAGAAGGGCAATAGTTTTCCTTTGGATTCCACCACACTCTCACAAAGCAAAGCCTTGCATGTTACTACTTTCCCTTTTATGGTGTGGAAAACCTTCCCAAATGTTTTTTGGTGGCAATCAGCCATTGAGGAAGCCCCTGGCAATATGGTCCATGCAGAAGGTCCTGTGTCCAGAAGCCACAGGGGTGAGGAGGGTGAAAGACCTGATCTCTTTCATGGCAGAGAAACCTTTCCTGACTACACGGGCTACTCCGCAAATAAGGGAATGGAGTCCTACATCAGAAAGTCCATGCATCCTTTCTGAATATGTAAGGGGATTCAGCCACAAAACCTCACTTAGCAGCTTTATATAGTTTAATTTGTAGCTATGTCTTAGTTGAATTATAGCATTCAATAAATTCAACACTATAGCTATGGTTATAAGACAATTTCAATCATAACCCTTGAACTCATTCACTCACAGCTTTACCAGAAATGTTCCTTTTCTGCAGAAATGTTCTGTGCTTGATGTCTGCTGAAGTGGTGTATGTGTGCATGAGAGAGGGAAGACAGCTTACCTGCTCTGGAATTACATCAGTCTAAAAAAATCCAGTTCTCATTGTAGACAATTATTGCCAGACTTTTTCAGACAGACAGTTCAAACAGTACAAACTTAATTTTGAAATTTTTCTACAAACAAGGCCCAGATAGCTCTCTGTCATCGGTGGGTGGGAGAAAACACTAGGAGGTTTCCCTTGTGGTGGTTTCTAAGGCCCGGTCTACATTAGAAACTTTTGTCATGATAGTAATGTTGGTTAGGAGCATGATTATTTTTTCAACATATTTATACTGGCAAAAGCTCTATTAGAGGCAGTTATACCGGCAAAAAAGTGCTTTTGCTGATATAAGCTGCATCTACATGAGGAGGTTTTGCCAGTATAGTTATAACAGCATACCCTTTCTAGTGTCCTAAGATGTGTTTTCTAAAGGCCAGAGGAGGGATGAGGGAGATTTGGGGTCTCCTATTCATGGTGATGAGAGATTCATCTGTATCTTTGTCTGGAAATATGATTATAAATGGGATGCACATCACTAACTGACCTACGGTATTTTCCATGAAGTGAAACAATAATGATGGTGCTGATTATCTCATGAATTGGCTAATGTGTACTACTACCCTCTATTGGACCGACTCCAGTGTACATATAGTTTCTAACCTGTTTACACCTAAAGAAGCTTCTCCTTTAGTTTGAATAATAGGGGGCTATGCTGGTGGAACAGAAGGATCTAATGTCTATCCCCATTTTTGCAGAGTTACCACAAATTTGTTCCAGTACTTTACACATACTGTTTTCAATGTATAGATCTCATTGAAAATACTCTTCTCTAAGTATTCCCACCTTTTTCTCTCTCTCTTTCTCTCCCTTTGAATTTGATAGACCCACTGGGATTTTCTTATCTTGTTTTTGCTAAAAATGTGCATGGACTAAGACTGTCAACTTTGCTTTATTCCATTATAATAAAAGTAGCAGCCTTTAATCATTACCAGCAATATTAGTGGCACACCAGTTTTTACATCTCAAATATGCTTCTAATTTTCCCAGTCAAAGGCAAATTGTTGATGATATCTTAATTTTCTTTTCTTTTAGGTAGTTAATGCCAAAATGCAAGGTTATGATCTTGAACTGAATATTTCCCAGATGTGTGGCAAGGTGAAAGGTGGAACAGCTAACAGAACCTGACTTCCTATCCATGTTAGTCTAACTTAGGTGAATTTTAAGTCAGAGTTAATTAACCAGTCAGACCTCCACAAGCCTTCACCTTCACAGCTGCTTGAGATGAAAGCTTAGAGCTTGTATAGATGTAACAAATTCCACATGTTGGAAGAGAAATCAGAATCAGCTGCCACTGTCTCCTTACACATAGTTTATGGTGCCCTGTTAACCACCTTCTTGTCAAAAGTCAGTGATCTTCTAAGAGTTAAATGCGTCTAATGCATTTACAGATTCAGGGCCTGTTCCTGCTTCCACTGATGTCAATTGCAAAATTCCCCCGAGGTTAATTTAGAACACGATTAACGCAATATTTGGAAGGTATTGAGCATCCTTAACTTTCATTACCCTCAACACTCACAGAAGTCACTTGGCACCTTGCAGGGGCAGCTTAATGAAAGACAAATGAATACTGGAAAGAATCAAGATCTGGAAGTATGGGTTTTAATAAAACACCAGCAACACTGGAATTGTTAAAATGGAAATCAAAGATTAATTTTAGCTGGTTTAAAGTATAAATAAGTAAATACCACTATTCGTAGGAAGCAGTGTGATCTAGTGGTTAGACTTCTGGCTTATATTTCCAGCTTTGCCACTATCCTACTGGATGACCTTAGGAATGTCACTTCACCACTATGTGCCTCAGTTTCCCCCATCTGTAAAATGTGGGAAATGATACTGACCTCATTTGTAAAGTATTTTGAGATCTACTGACAAAAAGTGCTATGTAAGAGTTAGGTAGTAGTAGTAAGCCACTATAGAATTCTCAGTTCCTAAAGCCTTGGGATTTACTGGTAGGCAATTTTGGTCACAAAGACTCTGAAAAGTACACTTCCCAAAATGAAACCAGCAGGAGTTTCCCTTCCCTGCTCCCTTCCAGGGAATGTTGTTATATGCGCTATACTCAGTGATTTTTCTTTTAACAGTCTTAGAACAACCTCTTGAGGTGTTACTTGACCAGGTTTGAGTGATTTAGAATGACATTACAAGCTGGTGCTATGACTTACCCTAATCATCATGTCCCTGTGGAGATGCTTTGTGGATAGAGATTTTACTCTGTTTCAGACGCTGTGAACCATGTACAGTAGCGACCTTCTCCATTCAGTCATTACAGTTAGGTGCTTTAGCATAGCAATAATCCCATAAAACAGTTGATGCCTGTAATAGACTTTGGGACCTAAAGGATTACCAGCTTTGCAAATACCACTCAGTAACTGGTGAGGAGAATTGAGCCTTAATGAGTTAGGATCTATAGTTAATGGAAGTAGTAACCACTTCTGTTTCTGAGGGTAGTATGTCAGGTGTTTTCAAGGAGGCATTGATGAGGGCCTCCACCAAAGATGATCTTGTCAATTAGAGACCGGTATCACATCTCCCATTTGGGGGAATACATGAAGAGGACAGTATCCAAACAGTGGTATCAATATCTAAAGTCTTCAGATTTTCTTGATTCTGGACAGTTTCATTTTAAATCTAGGTTTGGGACTGAAATTGCACTACGGATATTGATTAGTGATCTATATCACTAGATATAGGGTTTGAGCATTGGCCTGCTAAACCCAGGGTTGTAAATTCAATCCTTGAGGAGGCCATTTAGGGATTTAGGGCCAAAATCTGTCTGGGGATTGATCCTGCTTTGATCAGGGGGTTGGACTAGATGACTTCCTGAGGTCCCTTCCAACCCTGATATTCTGTGATCTTCTAACTCTTGTTGAGGTCAACATAGCCAAGCTGAGTTTGTTGGATCTGTTAGCTGCCTTTTGTACAGTTCCCTCAAAGATGGTGTTGATATGTCTGAGGTCCCTGGAAGGAGTGGATGGAACTGCTTGGAAGTGTCTTCTCTCCTTTTTATACTGAAGAACGCAGAGGGTGATTTTGGGTGAATGTTTGTCTACCTCTAGGCAGGGGTGAAAGTAGTTTAAAGGACTTACCGGTACGCCGGAGTCATGAGTGGGGCGTGGCCTCAACCAGAAGAGGTGGGGCCTCAATGGGAAGAGGCGGGGCCTTTCAAGATTAAAAGGTCCAGGGGCTCCAGCTGTGGCTGGGAGTCCCAGGGTCTTTAAATCACCCTGGAGCTACCAGCTGCAGAGGCAGCTGGGAGCCCCGGGGCTCAGGGGCGAATTAAAGGGCCCGGGGCTCCTAGCCGCCACTGAGCTTTGGGCCCTTTAAATCACCGCGGGAGCCCTGCCGCCACTACCCCAGGGTAGCAGGGCTAGGGCTGGGGTAGTGGAGGCAGGGCTCTGGCAGCAATTTAAAGGGCCAGAGGCTCCAGCCGCTGCGGGGAGCCCTGGGCCCTTTAAAGCGCCGCCGGAGCTCCGGCAGCGGGACTTGGGTGGCGCTTTAAAGGGTCCGGAGCTCCTCGCAGCGGCTGGAGCCCTGGGCCCTTTAAATCACCGCCGGAGAAGCCAGTCCAGTCCAGACCGGCTTACTTTCACCTCTGCCTCTAGGGCAATCTTAGGATGGATTTTGCAAGGTCTCTTGTTCAGTGTACGTAAGAGGTTTTGAGAAGAGCTAAACAAAGGAATTTGCTAATGGTTATTAAGGAGAAGTTCTATGGCCTGTATTATACATAGAGAGCTGCCAGTAGTATATTCTTCACAAGGGTCCCTTGTCTTCCTTCCTTCCCAGTCTAGTCCTTGTTACCTGTTTGCACACAATGTAATGCTCTCATTCTTTCATGGGCACCTGACAAGGAAACCAGCTGAGTGTGTGTGGGGCAGAGTGATGAAGGAGTTTGTTAATTACAGTATAATGGAGTAAAAGTGAAGTACAATTGTACATATGCATTTCAGTGGATTTTCACAATGTGTTGTAATTGTTCATTATTGTGTTGTTTTAAACATTGGAAGGGATTTCCATGACAGACACATGTATGTCTTAAAACATCAAAATAAATAAAGTAAATAAATATTCTTTTACTGCTTAAAGGCAACCGCTGTAATTTTAGTCACATGTTTTAACTTACTCCAAGCTATTTTGTTGGTGGTTACTACAAGAAGAAAGGCGACTGCATTGTTGACTTGAGGGAAAGAGGGAGTGACTCGTCAGACATTTAGATGACTGGGTGGCAAGAACATAATGAATCACAAAAATGGGCGTTGGGGGAAAATGTGGGCATTGTGGGTCATATTTTATAAAATGGCTACTGATTTTGGGTGCCTTCATTTATCAAAGTTCATCTTGTGACACCTAAGAGTATGATTTTCAGAGGAACTGGACACTCCATACCTGCAGTAGGAATTACAAGGTCTCTGTCCAGCTGAAAAGCAGGCCTTGTAGAGTATTGCTTAGTTTGGGCGGGGGGGGGGGGGGGGGGGAGGGGGAAGGTTAAGTACCAGCCATTTCAAACGTATAAAACCAGCCCAAGCCCTAATGTGATTAATCACATAAGGTGCAATTTATAAGCATAGACTGCCAGCCAAGTAAAAGAGCTCTGAGGGGGAACAGAATTAAATTCACAACTGGAGGCTAAAAGTAGGGCAGCTCCACAGGTTATATACCATCTCTGGGCACACCATGCAGGGTTTGTGGCCTCTGAAGTCACATGACTGCAGGCCCAATGGGCATACTCCTGCCTTAACCTCAGCCACTCTCCACCATGGTTGCCTATGTGTAGAAATCACTGAGCCTGTCTTTAATGTACAGCGACAGGTGTTGGGTTTGTCTTCATGGCCACTCAACAGCTGCCCATTCCCATGCAGTGATTCTGTGCTGTCCTCATCCTCAACATCACTGCATGAATTTAGCCCACTGTAATTGTTACTTGGTTGCCTTTTTTGCTATCAGATTCCAATGAGCAGAGCCCTCACACTGAATATGGCTGCCAACATTTTTGGTAGGTTGAATGAAAGAGATCAAAAGAATTATGAAACCACAGTTCAAGTGCTGTCATTTAACTAGGTTGCAGGCACAGGTCTGTGAATGTGTGTGCAGGAGTGTAGATAGTCGAAGTGAAGAAAAGTGTCTTCAGCAGCTTACCTATTGAAACAGAATTTGTACAAACTGAGAAGACATGCAGCACAAGCTTGTGCAATTAGATCATGTAGTCCAGTGCACAGAACAGAATAACTGGCTGCTATCTGAGGATGTCAGCAGGCAAGATGGGGAAACAATACAAAAGTAGACTAGAAGATAATGAGAACAGAAGGGTGTCAAGTGATCATGCTCTTCAGATCAGCCTTTTAAGTTTCAGTCAAGATTGACGACTTTGTCATCCCATGTTTTGATGAGGTGTTGAATGAATGTTTAAGAAGACAGCATTTATCACTGTTCATCAGAGTTTAAAAAAATGTGTTTGTACTAAGGGACTGAAGATAGCAGATTCAGCCAGGTTAGGAGGCAGTCAAGTATTAAAGATGAAAACACTGTGAAAGACATATATCAGGTGCTTGTATTATACCAGGCAATTGTTTACATCTGTGTGCAAGTGTGCAGGCCTTCTTATTTGCTTTAACATTGCTGCATACCTTTGATGATGAAGAGAGCATATTGAACATGTGAAGTAAGATACAAATCTCTATAATTTTTTGATTTTCTAATAAATAGCAATATAATGAAAGCATCCCATACAATTCTAGAATGCCATATTTGTATTAGTTGTAGTTGTAGGCTGAAATAAGTGTGATATGTCATTCCATATTCTTTATGAAAATATGCGTATGATATGAATATGGTATAACTGAGATATACTTTATGTAAGATGGCTCATGTGAGATATCATTGGAAAGGTTATGATTTACCGAATGTGATTATCCAATTTATATACCTGTATCATTTCTGTATCTGAAGTTAGGAATATTGACTATGTATCTGTATTTACAGAGTCAGGTGGTCTTGTCACCTGATACTAAAACATTACCTGGGATTTCTTGTAACTTTCCACTGTAAGGGAAGGGGGGGTCAAGTTTGGGAAACAAATGATTCCCGCCTTATGTAAATCCTATTTAAGGGTGGGTCTGAACAAGAATATAACTGGAATTCTGAACCACAGAAACTTTGCAAACTGCCTGCAACAATATCTAGGGTGAGAAATACTATTTGTAACCAATTTCTTTAGTGAAACTAGCTTAGTTTGTGGGTGTAATTTTATTTTCTTAGTAAACTGCTTTGTTCTGTTTGTTACCCCTTTACCACTTAAAATCTGCCTTTTGTAGTTAATAAAATTTGTTTTGTTTACTATTAAACCCAGTTTCTGTAATTTCTAACTAGGGTGGGGAGGCAAGGAGTGTGCACACCTCTCTCCACATTGAAGGAGGGAGCAAATTTCAATATATTCTACACTCCAAGGGAGGTGGATATCTGAGTGCTGGAGCAAGTCCCTTAAGCTGAGTCTTTCCAGAGCTGATCTGCAGCTGGGTGTGGCCCTGCCTGTGTGTGTGTGTGTTAGAGCAGTGGTTCTCAAAGCTAGTCTGCCGCTTGTTCAGGGAAAGCCCCTGGCGGGGCGGGCCGGTTTGTTTACCTGCCGCATCCGCAGGTTCAGCCGATCGTGGCTCCCACTGGCCACGGTTCTCCGCTCCAGGCCAATGGGGACTGTGGGAAGGGTGGCCAGCACGTCCCTCGGCCCACACCGCTTCCCACAGCCCCCATTGGCCTGGAGCAGCGAACCGCGGCCAGTGGAAACCACGATCGGCTGAATCTGTGGACGCAGCAGGTAAACAAACCGGCCCGGCCCGCCAGGGACTTTCCCTGAATAAGCAGCGGACTGGCTTTGAGAACCACTGTGTTTGAGGAGGTTTTAAGAGCCTGGCTCAGCAAGACAGGTTAAAGGGGACCCATGCTGGCAGAACAGGTAGACTCTATGGTATCTCAGCACATCAGGTGGCTTCCCAAGGGATCCAACCCATCACAATAAGTACACAGAATAATTTGTATAAGAGAGAGTTAGGAATGGAGAGAGGCAGATTTGAACTGATAACTGGAGATATCCCAGCCAGACAACATAAAAGCTGGTTGAACAATTTGCAATTAAATAGTTTGTTCACCTAATTTTGCCTCTTTCTCTGCTTTCAGTTTATTCAATAACAAGTCACAATATTCATTTGCTATGCATGATTGCTGGCCAACTTGCGTCAACAGATGTTATCCTATAGATTGTTTGAGAAGTGCCCACTATGAGTAGTAGCTGTTCTCACTGCATGATTAGTCCCCTGAATCTTAGTCCCCAAGTTGTTTTTTGTTGTTGTTCCCTTGCTGTATAACCCAGCCTTCATAAACAGGAGTTTCTCAATAAAAACATGTGGCTTTGAATCTGCCAGGGACTGGGTGGGTTGAGAAAGGGAGCATTTTAAGGAAAGAGAGCAGCCAGAAGATAAGCAGGAAGAGGGAATTTTAGAGTATATTTAAACAGCCATTTTTGTCGTTTTCCTTGTAGTACCTCTTGACCAAACAGAACATTCCACGGATTGTCTTACTGCAGCGCTACACTACATCTGGCTCTGAGGTGCAAAATTAATTCTGCCCCTTGTATCCATTATGAAGTTCCCAATATTGGAACATATAACCACTAAGTACCTGGCAGTACCAGGAAAATGCTGAAGAAGGTGTAGCATTATCAGAAAAAAAGGCTGAATATGCTGATGGGAACTGCTACCTGAGATAATTACGTGAACAAGAGTTACTGTGGTTGTGCAGTGGTAGAAAGTGTTGTGAACATGTGGCCCCCAGATTTTAAAATGCCATGGGTTCCTTCTTCCATTATGAGGCAGAGACAGACAGACTATTAGAAGCAACAACTAATTAATGTAGTGGCTTAGTGCATTTGGCTGGGCCCTGATCCACATGCTAAGTTGTGTCACGGCTCTTGGAGAAAAGCACAGTAGCAGGGCAACAGTGGGAGTTGAGTGGCCATGATCCTTTGAAGATAGCCTGTAGTGCATTGGAATTGTCTGTGCTGCCCTGAGCTGCTGAACTACTCAGCTGAAGCTAAGGCCACATATATGGCTGATGGCTATCTGGTGAAATAGCACTGTTTTGACTGCTAGTACAGACTCTATTTGTAGCTCAAGAGGTATCGGCAACTGGGCCTTTTTCATGTAGCTGCACAATATGTAAGCTGTACCCCCTCTAGTCATTACTGAGTGGCTGTTTGGTATGACAGGTGCTCTATTCACTGAATAACCCACGTGCCTGTCTGCAGATAATATGAAGATGTTGGCCTTCATTATAGTGAATAGGCACCCACATGAGAGCAACTGACTAGTAGCACCAGGCATGCAGCTAGAAGAGGGAGGTAACATGAAGGAACTCTCTGGCTAATAATAATTTCAACTTCTTAATGTGCTCATTGGTGAAAGCCTGCCAGTGATTGTCTTATTTTCAGAGAGAACACATGCTGCCTTTTTCTTGGACACCATTTGACTTCAGTAAGTTGTGATCCTGAGGGAGACAACTATTAGAGCCAATCTACATTTTAATTGTGTTTTTTTTTCCCTATGAAATCTGGCCATTTTTCAAAAGTGGAAAATTTTGCAAACAGTTTTTCTATGAAAACTTTTCTGCTTTTTGTTTATCATTTTCAGTTTTTATTTCTTGCCTTTCAGTTGCCTTTTCAGTTTCTGATTTTGAGTTTTCAGAAGGTTTTCTATTGCCAATTGCCATTAGTTTTTCTAATATGAAATTTTAAAAACATTTTCAGAAGTTCCAGTTTGACAAATGGATAAAAAGATAAAATATCATGCTGAAAGCTTCAAAATATGAAAAATCAGTCCATTTTGAAATGCAGCAGAATCAAGTTATCTTTGACATTTTTGCAATGAAGCTCTTCTCCCCATACTGCCCAGTAGAGAAACAACACAAAAAATAAACCAACCATCATTTCAGAACTCTCTAATTTTCACATCTAATTTTAATTGTTTTTTCTTTGTTGCATTTCAGTACATAACAATTGTATTTAGCTGAGTCTTTGTATGTATTTGAGAGCTGCAAATGTAAGTGACCCTATTTTCCCTATCTAAAAAAAAAATAGCTTCAAATTCATTTCTACATCCTTAGGTGCATATTTTTGAAAGTCTTGGCCCAAAACTAAACAAAATTGTTCTCTCATTTTAATGTGGGGCAGAGCAGCCCAAGGCAAGTAGCCACATCAAGTGCTGTCAGAGAAGCCAGGAGAAGATTGCAGGCTCAACTCGATAAAGGCTATAAAAAGCTGATGTAAAGACCCACACAAAGGGGGGAGGGATAGCTCAGTGGTTTGAGCATTGGCCTGCTAAACCCAGGGTTGTGAGTTCAATCCTTAAGGGGGCCACTTGGGGATCTGGGGCAAAATCAGTACTTGGTCCTGCTAGTGAAGGCAGGGGGCTGGACTCAATGACCTTTCAAGGTCCCTTCCAGTTCTAGGAGATGGGATATCTCCATATATTATTATTTGCAGTGCATGCCAAGATTTATTAGTCCTACAAAACTCATGCTACCCTATTCTTGAGTATAATCTACTGCTCAATTAGGCATTACTAGGTGAAAATTGATGGGCTGTAGTATTCAGAAAGTAAGCCTAGATACTCTCAAAGTTCCTTTCTGGCCTTGAAATCTTTGAAAAACAGAGACTCTAAGCCAAATGTTATGAGATTCCCAATAACTTCAGAAAGTCTTCATCACAACCCTAGAAAAAGTTATTCATCCGGGGCCTGATCCAACTCCCACTGAAATTAGTGAGAGTCATTTAATTGAATTCAGTGGGAGTTGGATTGGGCCCTGTCTTATATCCAGTAGAAGCAGTCTTGTTTCAAATGAAATGATGATCTTTTCTTCCACTATTATGTCTTCAGTGGAGAAATGTATGCTCATAATAATAACCTCCTTTAACCTCCAAACTTCAGCTTGTTCGAGATCCCAATTCCATATAGCATGGATACATCAAGGGGGCTGTATAAATTATAAGGCAAAGGAAGAAGAATTTTTTTAGATACTTACCTTGCACATTAGCAGAAAGGTGAAATTCATGCTGAATGGATTTTGGGGGTTCACTTCAATTTGGACTTTATAAGAGGGCAGGCTCCCCTCCTGTTCTGAGATCCCACACAAACAGCCTTGGACACTTTCTGTTTGCTAGCATCTCCATGAGTTTTAGTTGTATTCCTGCCACCAAACCACCATCACAATCCCATGCAGCAACTGTTGCTGCAGTTTTCTCTAGTCCTCAGTCCTTCTTCCAGGAAGAGAAAGAGGTCTCACCACCCTGAGCTCTTACTTCCTCTCGAAGCTAATGGGCTAATTAGCTCCTTAGCATATCACTCCCTCACCCAGTCTGATTAAGTAATTGAGTACTCAACTCCTCCATCAGGCCTTTTTGGGGAAGGGAGAGCTCGCGAATTAATGCTTAAGTGATCAGAGTGCTGGATCAGCTACTGGCCCTCAGCACTCGGACACAGGCTGATGAACTGTGGTTCACCAGTGAGATTTTTACTTGGTGACCAAACTGTCTTCTGATGTTTTATTTGACTTAATTCTAGATCATTCTTTTAGAATTTTCATTTGCTAGCACATATTGGTACAAACATTTTAATGTTAATTTGTAAAGCGTTTCCAAAGCATTGAATCTAAATTAGAGGCTGCCACATTTGCTCTGTGGATTTGGAGATATTACATGTGGTCATATACAGTAGAAAAGGCCCTCCATATTTGTTCCTATGTAATTTTGTTGAGCTGATATCCTAAGAGAGTGCCTCTATCATGATCCTTTGGGATGCAAGTGCACAAAATCCCTGGCTAGTCTTTGCCTGTGGTTGATGTTCCTGGTGCTTTTTTCCACTGCCATTTGCCCATATATACTCTGGTCCACTACTGAACATCCAAGAATAAGAATCCTTGTTATTATCACTTGTGTAACACCAGAAGATTGACAACATTCCTTTCTCTTAGCTAGTTTGTAAATAGTTGTGTTATTCCCTTTGGTGCATATTTCTGACTCCTGTTGCCTGGAATGGGACTGGTGCATGTACATTCAAAATCAGGATTTGGTTCACAAATCAAAAAACTGCAAAGTGATGGGAAACTTATAAAATTATCACCAGATCAGTGAAATCTATGGGCCTTAACCAAATCCTTTAAAGTCATTGGGACTTTGGATCAGCCCCTAGGTGAATTTTCATTGAAAAAATTTTGAAGGGGTTTTTTTTAAGCTTGAAAACATTTTAAATTGAAATATGAATCTGCCCTATTGGCTACAGGTAGATTGTAATGCTGCAGTTTATAGTAATGCACATCTGGGCCTAAGAAAACATGAGTGACATTTAAAAACGTGCAGAGACTTTTTTTAGAAACAAGCACACAGCATATTATATTGTCTTTTTAGTGACTGTGTAGAACCAGCACCTTGTTCTCTGGGCCAGATTTTGCCACTGCTACTCAATACTCTGCAAGTTGTTCCATTGTCTTCAATGATTTATATAAGAAAATGGGGCCACTCATGGAGAAAACTGCTAGTAATCAACATGAGTTGAGGGGGTAGAATCTGGCCCTAAATTGGATACAGCAACTTTAAAAATCCTTGTAAGTATTGTTGCATGTGGTGTTCATCCACTCTCGTGTGTGGCCTATTTTGGCTAAATGTTTAAATATTGAATATTTTCTAAGTCATATATCTGAATCGAATGTACCTGAATTCTAAACCGAATCATTGCAGCAGGGCTTTCAGACAGAGGGCTATGTGGGCTGTAGCATCTAGATAAATTAGAATTTGCTTGTCTGTGACTAATTTAAAATACTGTTTTTGTGTCTCAGTACCGTTGTTTCTTTCAGTAGCATGCTAACTTGCATTGCTGTTATGCTTGGGCTAGCTACATACTGCCCTGAGTAAGGGGTGGTGTGTAGCTTCGCCATCCCAGGAGCAGGACAGAGGATAAATTGTGACTAACAGTCACCATTCCTCCCAGGGTTCCTCCATTACCACTATCCTTTTGTGAGTGAGCTTACTTTCCCCTGTGTCTGGACTTTAGCCAACTACTCTAGTTGGTAAGTAGGGGAGTAGAGCCAAAGCTCCTCTGACTCCAACTTTCCAAACCACTTGAGAATTAAAGGGAGAAGAGACTTACTTCTCCTTATCCCTCTGCATGTCCGAGTAAGGGCTGTGATAGCCCTTCATGAGTTTTCTATGCTCTTACACTGTTGAACTCTATGTTGACATTGTAATAACATAAAAGGTTCAGAGATTCTGTTCCCATAACCTTCCAAAAGTTTGGATGCTAGTCTCAAGTTATCCAAATGCATGCAACTGGAAATTGGATTGGAAATCTCACATGATCAGGATTCTAACAAGATATCCCGCATGTTCTGGCTTGAGTTGGGCTAGGCATGACACATCAATAGCTTTCCTTGTGGTATTTCAGTATTTCCACTTATGATTTAAAGCAGAAAGTAGGGAAGTTCTTTGAGAATATTAAAAATAATTTAAAAAGCTTCTGATTTTTTTCCAAACTCAAAGGTTCGTTCTTGGGTCAAGATTTGGGATATGGTTTAGGATGAGACTTTTACCCCTAATTATAACATGGTGGTCTTTGCTGGATTTGTAGGGAAATATTTTTGCTGTGATCCTTGTATCATAATTTGCCATCTGACAACTACATTGAAATCATTATGATTACAGTCAGTTAAACAGGTTTGTTTTAATGAAAACACTTCTGAAAGGCATGTCTTCCTCAACTCACTCTGTTTCCTACATTTATTGCACCTAATTCTCCATCACCATACACCTTGTGCAGTAATCTGTACTTATGCAAAAGTGAGAATAAATTACACGCATTCTGATATGGTGTCATTTTATACTCACTTTGCACAGGTGTGAACAACTGCACAAGTTGTAAGGAAGTGGAGAAGCAGGCACAGTGTCCTCATCTTCCTCACTCCCTCCCCCTTTTCTTTCCATCAATCCGGCTTCCTCCACCAAACAGGGCAAGTGGATAATTAACTATCCACCAACCAAACACTTATAACTGATTGTCCAACCTCTCTTGAAACCACCCTTTCCCTGAGGGACCCATCAATAATAACACCTCCACCCCTCAAATATGAATTGGTCCCGCTCTTGAACTGACAAATGCCTCATGTCATTGCTTAATCTGCTCCCCACCACCACCCCTATAGACCCAGAACCAGGCAACCTGGACCTATAGGGGGAACCCTTCAGGGCAACAGACACCAGCGGCGAATAATAAACATGGAACAAAAGTTCCAACAACATAGTCTGGTAGAATCCTACTGAAAGGCTCCCATCATCCAGCCAACAACAGCAGCAGCTGCTGCCACCATCGAAGCTGTTGTCATCAGGCATCTGACCAACTGTTTCAACAGCCATCTGACATCATCACATTCCATCCAGTTGGGCTCATTCTTCTGTGGGAGAGAAGAGGGAACTGCAGAGATATGTTTGTGCAAGATTATAGTTTAGAGAGGCTCCCTCACAAAGGGCAGTATTATGAATACAGGAATTTTGAGATGTGCTGTGGAAGCAGGGGGTGTGGAGAATACAGTGTAGCAGTCTACAGAAGTTTACCACAGATGCCCTCTATGGCTTTTTGAAATAAAAGTTTTATTCCTTTCTCATTTGCTGGTTTGCTGTTTTGCGAACCCCCAGATCTTTAGATGGTGTCAGAAATGCTGAATGCGAAAGACTGAATTTGTTCTGAGGTTAACTCCTGTTTGAAACTGAAAGCAGAGGAAAGGGGAGCATGTGGAGCAGCAAACAGAGAGGTACAAAGGCTTTTGTATGTATTTTATGAACACAGTGGCAGCTTGGCTACCTTCAGAAGGGAAGAAAGCCAAAAATGGATGTGCGGCAACCTCCACCCAGTCTGCAATTGCCAGGCAATGTTGCAGAAAACTAGAAAAAAATTCTGACAGAGATTTGAATTGTATTTAGCAGCAATGGGGGCAGAGGAGAAAAATGATGAAGTAAAATCATCAGTCTTTTTTTCATGTTTTTGGGGAGAAAGCATTGGATATTTTAACAACTTTAAGTTGAAGAAGATGAAAGCATGATGTTAAGTAAAATACTAATTAAATTTGAGGAATGTTGCATGCCAAAAAGGAATGAAGCCTTTGAAAGAGACAAATTTTTACATATACGCAAAAAAATTCTCAACGACCAGTTTGTGGGCTGGTGCCGGTTCTTGAGATCTCCCTGACACAGTTTAGGAAGGCAGCAAGCTGCTCCCTGGTATCAAAAAGGTTGCCACAGAATTAAGGAGACTCAGTGAAACCCATGACTTTTGAGCTGACAGAGCCTCTGGTCAGAGATAGAATCAGTTGTGGCTGTAAAGACAACATGTTAAGAGAGAGAGAGAGAGAGAGAGAGAGAGACTGCTCTGTGAAGGAGATTTAACTTTAGAAAAAGCATTCCAGATGTGCAGGGCAGCAGAAACAGTGGAAGCACAAGCCAAAGAGCTGAATTCACTAGAAGGGGTTATCCTCATACAAGTACAAAAGAATATAGCCACTAAAGGTCAACTCAAAAAGTGGAACCCACTGTGAAAATTACTGTTAGTGAAGAGACTGGGTACATACGGTCATGTGGAAGGTGTGGATCACAGATGTGAAGCCACGTCCCAGTCAAAGATGTCCAGCAGTTCCTGAGAATGGTTAATTATCTTGGAAAATTCATACCTAATCTATCTACAAAAGCAGCAGCTTTGAGGAAACTCCTAGAAAATAAAAATGAATAGTACTAGGATTCAGAACAGGAGGAATCATGGGAAGTTTTGAGACAACAACTGATACAAGAGCCCATGTTGAAGTTCTATACTCCAAGCAGGCCTATTGGAATTTTAGCAGATGCTTCACAGTCTGGGTTAGGTGCAGTAATTTTACAGAAACACAATGATTGTTGGCAACCAGTGGAGTATGCATCAAAATCACTGACTGATGAGGAAACCAGATATGCACACGTTGAGAAGGAGCTTTTAGGAATATTGTTTGCCTATGAGAGATTTAATCAATGTATTTATGGCTAGACTGTAGATATTGAAATGGACCACAAGCCCCTGTTAGAATTATTTGGCAAACTGCTAAATGACTGTATCTTAAGGATTCGAAGAATGATGATAAAACTGCAAAAGTATGATTTGATTATAACCTATACGCCTGGTAAATTCACCTGCAGATGCACTTTCCAGAGCAATGACTCCACTACAAAACCAGAGAAGACTGTAGAGATAGAGATGCAAGCCTACGTAGATCTGATTGTAAGTCAATTCCTGTAGCTAATGAAAAACTGCAACAAATAAGAGGAGAAACAGAGAAAGATGAATCACTGGGGATCCTTAAAGAAGAGATAATTCAAGGGTGACCTGAAGAAATAAGCAATTGCTATCCAAAAATAAGAGACTATTGAAACTGCAACATGAACTTACTATGATAGATGGGATGATTTTCAGGTTCAGCAAGGTTGTAATACAAATAAGCCGCTGGAAAGAAATGCTGTGGAATATTCAAAAGTGTCATTTAGGAATTGAGAAATGCAAACAATGGACACGAGAAGTGATATATTGGCTGCGGATCAATCATGACATTGCTATTGTGATAGGAAACTGCTTTTAATGCTTGAAATACAAGCCATGTCAACAGGCAGAGCCTCTGAGACCTCACGCAGTTCCACAAAAGCCTATGAGAAGGTAGGCACCGACTTATTTATCTGGCAATCAAAGGATTATTTAATAGTCCCAGATAATTAGTCTCTGTATCCAGCAATTTGCTCACTACACAGTACTAGTACTAAGTCAGTAATAGCCAGCATGAAGGGAATATTTTTCAGACATGGAATTCCAGATGCAATCTTTAACAATAATGGGCCACAATTTTCCAGCACAGATTTTAGGCACTTTGCCATTGATTGGTTTCCATCACAAAACATCAAGTCCAAATTACCCCCAATCAAATGGATTTGTGGAAAGGAGTTTACTGGTGGTGAAGGACCTTATGAAAAAGACATTCGACAGCAGAAGTGATTTCTATAAAGCTGCATTGGCTTTTCTCCAGCTCAGCTGTTAATGGAAAGAAGGATCTGATCTAATTTATCAATCCCTATAATTTACTGAAATCTAATGACAACAAAACCATATGGAAGATGAAAGAAAATCAGAAATAGATGCAGAAATATTATTTTGACAAAAGGGCCTGTGATCTCCCATCTCTTAACCCAGGTGATAGAGTGTCCCTGAGGAATCATGCCTGTAAAACTTGGGGCCAAAGGGGTACCATTAAAGAACAGCTGAATCCAAGGTCTTATGGAGTTCAGACAGACCAAGGGGATACATTTAGCTGTAACTGAAGATATCTAAGAGTAATCCCAGAAAGTTCCAAAACATTGACAGTAGATGTGGACTCTGTCATTTACCAACCAACTGATCATTTATCAATGGACAAAGGAGAAACTGGCAAGGAGCAAGACAACAACTCAGACTCTGATTAAAGGCTGATGCTGAGAAGATCAGAGAGGGAGATCAAGTGTCCTGAAAGACTCAGGGACTTTCTAACCGGCCTGGAGAATGGGGTATTTGAAGAAAGAGAGTGGTAAAGACTCACTCCAGAGAGTTGTGCTGGTAAACCTCTCCTCTCTAGATAGTTGACACGTTAGGTATATGAATTGTAGTTTACGGAAATGTACTAGTCAGGTTGAGAATTTAATGTATGTGTTATTAGACAGTTGTTAGCTGTTTATAGTGAGCTAGTTGGATTTTTAGGATGAAAGATGTAAAGATTGTTTGTGCAAGACTATAATTTATAGAGGCTCCCTCATAAGGGACAGTATTATGAATACAGGAATTTTGAGATGCATCCTGGAAGTGGGGGAATAAAAGTTTTATTCCTGTCTCATTCACTGGTCTGTTGTGTAATGAACCCCAAGATCATTACAGGAACAGGGAGACAATACCTATGGGGAGAGAACAGATAGGAAACATAAGAGATCACCATCAAAAGGGTAGGTGGAGGGCTCAGAATTGGGGGGCAGGCAATGGAAGGTGGAATTATTCTGGAAGTCTAGGTTTACAGACACATAAACTGCAGTTTTAGAGATTTTACAGGTGCTTATTATACAAATGACAAGGCAACAGAAGAATGATTGGCCATCCTACACCTCAAAGAAAGAGGTCCTGGAGTCTTATAATCCTTTTTGACTGATACATCCAGAACTCTCTTAGCTGCATTCAATTATTAGTGCAGTAGTGTCTTGATAAAGTATCAGATACTTTATTAATCACAAAAAATACTGAACTATTTCCTAAGGAATCGTGTGATTAAATTCCACACTCGCCCAAAGATTTTCTGTAAATATTTTCAGTTCAGATGCCTAGCACTTTTATAAGACGCAAGAAGTTTGCAAATAGCAATACAAAACCATATAAGTGCTATTTTTTACAATTCCTCTGTGTAGTGTGAGATGGCCAGCCATTCTTCTCTTGCCTTGTCATTTGTATAATGAACACTTGTATAAACTATAAAAATACAGTTTATTTAAGGTAAATATATTTGGTTCCTATGGAGAATATGTTTCTAGCCTTTGGGAACTGTAAAGTGAGCACATGCATGGCTACAGGGCACATCTCAAGTTGATATTGTGAATGTTTCTAATTATAACGAGTTGGAAATGATTTGGGTATTGAAAACCATGCTGTTACAGTGGATGTGGTCAAATGGGATTAGTTGTAATTGTTGCAGTTTATAGAGTTACGACTGTAAAATAATAGTCTGATATCTGTTTTAAAACCATAATGGAGGCCACAAAGATTTTTTTCTTTTTCTTTCCAAATTCCTACAAGACATAAAATTGAATTGAGCAACTACTACTGAGATTCCCCAAAATAGCTTCATTAGTTTTTCATAGTGGTTATTATGAAGGCAAATTATACACAAAATAATTTCCACTTTACATGTTTTGTAGAAATTAAAAGACTAAGCCATGAAAATGCCACAGTCTGTTTATCTGCCATGATGAAGCTTATTGTACTTGTGGAATATGAAACTTCTGCACCGTATAGGGTCTAATCCTGCAAGCCCTGGATGTAGTATCATTATTTATATCGCAGTAGTGCCTACAAGCCCCAGTCATTGTGCTGGGCATTGTATAAATGCATGGAATAATGGTTGACCCAAATGGGAAGTTGACCTATAATGTATTTTGCCACAAATATTTCCCTTTTCAGTCTCAAAACAAAGAGTTATTTTCATTAGATGGTGAAAAGAACTTTAAATTGGGATGTTCTACTGTAAGAATCTGTTTCTTTCTTACCCAGGCCAGCTTATGACACAATGACTTAAGTGACTAGTACTTGTATGTAGATGTTTTCATCTTTTTATCAAAGGCCATTGGTTTGAATCCATTCCAGGCTCATCATTTATGAAAGTCAATATGTGGCTGTTTTGTGACCTATGTCAAACGAATTGGTGGTCTCATCTAAATTTTATTATGCATATGGCTGTATCACAGAATAAATGGGAAGATTCCATTGCCTTATATGGACTTTCAATCAGGGCCCTGAAACATAACTTCTCTAAAGAAGAGACTATAAATTAGGCCAAATTGCATAGGGAAAGAGGCAGTGTGATCTAGTAGAGTCAAATTCTGAACAGACCTAGTGTGCAGCTCTATTGAAGTTTCCAGGGTTGTATTGGCAATAGGGGGTGGGAAGTAAGCACAGAATTTGGTTGATGTTACCCACCTGGGAGTAAATTAAGAACATAGGATTAATTTCAAACATGAATCGCCGCTGAAATCTCCAGAAAGACTGTGCAGATGAGAATTTATGAAGTTATCATTTGGGACATAAATCATGTTTTCTATCCACGCTTCCAAGTTTTTCAAACATACTGTCTCAGTGAGAATAAATCCTGTACCAATGGTGATGAGAAGAAACTGATAATAGTTCAGAAGTACCCAGCCACATTTTAGGCAAGCATTACTGGGTACAGTCAAACTAATTCCAGTGCAATAACATTCATCCTGATGAGTTAGTTTCTGCTCTATCAATGAGGATAAAATGGAGTGTGAGATTATGACCACAGTTTACCAGAAAAATCTGTTGTATTTGATGTTATACTGAGTATGGTTTATTGCACTGTATGCATCAAAGCACCGTATCAACGTACAATATATTGTGCATCATTCAAGTGCAAAACAGGACTGGCTAATTCAATTCCAATTTTGTACTTGAGCAATATACTATCTAGTTTCAAACTGCACTTGAAAATTTCACAAATATGTTATATTGAAAAGTGATACTATATTGGTCAATAGAATGACATTTTATTTTAACATGTTGCAAGTCTTACAAGTATAATATGACAAAATATAATTCAGTTTAATCAATATTGACATATCTTTATTAATAAAGTCCCTTGAAATGCTAATGTAGATTCTTTTTTTGTTAGAAATGGATCCAACCTGGTTTTATTTGAACCACACTAGGAATTACAGCAGTTTAAAATTTCCTTATAAATAATGGTCTGTGTTCTCCCCATCACTGTCTGGCATGGAAAGAGCAAAAACATATCTTTCACACAGAAAAAGGGAGCAGCTGGCAAAGGGAGTGCTCGCACCACATATTCACCCCACCCAAGGGTTGTCATCTACAGTCCCTCCATTTAGTGATGCTTGTTTCTGAGCTGGAGTACTTTCAGGGAGGTGAATGGCCAACAGGGGAGTGAAACTAGAAAGCTGCTGTTCTTCACAGAATGCTCTTGTAGGAAAGCCAAAGAGAAACTCTGAAGCTATATGAGTGTGACAGGTGACCATGTCAATAAATCTCAAAAGAGCTGCGTAAACATTAAAGACCAGATCCTCAGCTGGTGTAAATTGCTTTAACTCCACTTAAGTCAATGGAGCTACACTGGTTTAGGTCATCTGAGGATCTGGCCCTAATTAATTAATTCTCAAACTCTCCTCTGTGGCTAGTAAATAAGTATTATTACCCCATTTTACAGGTGGGGAATCCAGGGTATGGAAAGGTGAAATGACACAATGTAGCCTCCACTGTAACTTAGTAGCAGAGTTAGAATTAGAACTTGGGAGCTCCTCACTCCTGTCCTGTCCTTATTTCCCTTTGGCTATGCTACCAAAGGGTACATCTTAACTATAGAGTTAAGCCATGTTTACACTATGGGCACTAGAGTGGCATAGGGCAATCCTGTAGTTAAGACACAGACTAGAGCAGTGGAAGGAGTTTCTTCCATTGCTGTAGGAACTCCACCTCCCCGAGCGATGGTAGCTAGGCTGATGGAAGCATTCTTCCATTGACTTAGCTGCATCTATATTCGGGGTTAGGTTTGCATAGCTATAGCATTTAGGGGTGCGGATTTTTCACACCTGTGAGTGCTGCAGCCATGTCAATCTAAGTTTTAAGTATAGAACAGACCTTGGTTTAACACCTCTCATTAGCCTGGCTCGAGGGAGAGAGGCCACACCAAAAACAACACTCATAGTGATTGGGTTGCCAGCACAGAGTAGCCATCACTAGCTCAAACATCAGCAGCATCCCCGATAGGCCAGCTAGTTTGAGTTTAAAGTACCACATAATTCAAGCTAGAGATTTGTCTATGTGAATGGGAATCAGTTGGGGGCAACACTCAAGTTATACCTCAAGCTGACTTTACAGTCAAGGGATCCCCTAAAGCATGTGTATGTTAATGTTGACTGAGATATCATAAGCTTTCACTGATCTGACTGCCCAGGTCTTTTCCTGACTGGAACTAGTCAGGAAGCTCCAGATTCCCAATGGGTCCCTACTTTTACTGTTTTTCCTGCCTTTGGAGGTGAGAGAGTTGAGATCTGGATATTATTGTAAACCTCTTTCCCTGCTCCTCACTGGCAGTGGATCTGCACCACTATTCATTGCATCTTCATTCAGTGTTTACTCACACTATAAGTGTTTAGGTTCTCAGGGGAGATGAATGTAGACTTCAGTAGATAATCAGGCTCATCTCACCATAATGGAGTTCTTTTAGATTACAGAATTCTGTAATCTACATTATCCCGCACCACAATGATTTATCTTATTGCAGGGGAAAATGTGAACTCACAAGACTTATGGCAGAAGGAAGAGGGCTATTTCAAAGTTTTCAATAATATGGACCGCTTCAATTGTTCATGCCTGTCAGGATTTATATTTTATTATAGTTATAGATTTGAGTCACACATATCTGTTATTACCCCAAATTTGTAATAAGAGATTTGATAAACAGAGTAATTTAAATAAACAAAAAACAGAGACCAAAGAATAGTTTGTAACTCTCAACGTGGACAAGACAGAGAAACTGGAAAATTTCTAATTCTGCTTTCTGCTTAAAAATGGCCTTTCATTTTCAGAAAGGAAACTTGGAAGGGCCTGATTCCACCGTTATTTCCTGCTTGTGGCTATTATTAAAGTCAATTAGACTTTTGTGCATGCAGGAACAGCAGGATCCTAGTTGTGCCTAGTTGTGGCAGGTTGTTAGTACAATATCCAACTCCTAGCAGGTCAATGGAAAGCCCTCACTCACTTCTGTGGCTGCTGGATACACCGGTGAAGCCACTTATCCTTCAGTGAGAAAAAATAATCCATAATATTGACTGGGTCCATTTGATGTTTATCTTTATTTTTGATAAATATTAACAGCAGCTTGTTCACCATTAAAAATTACCTGATAGTTCTCTCATACATAGATTCACAATGCTTTTAATATGCATGGCCCAAACAACAGATTTCCTCCATGCTAGAGGCAGAATTCCTTTACTACAGACCAAATAGCATTACTGCAAGCTTCCTAGTATCACCCCACCAATGTACCCCACTCACAATGGGCTTTTCCCTGTATGTAGCACAATTATCAAAGAAAGGCCCAGGAAAGGATGCTCTTCACATAAGGTCTCCATGCCAAGCCCCACTTCAGACTGAGGTAAATTAGGTTCTATAGTCTTAATGTACTCAATATGTTTTTTAAGGACAAAAAAATAAACATTTCCAGCTAATGCAGTGAATGCCTAGTTATGTTTTCTTCCCTAGTTGTGATTATAATATGGAATTTTTAGGGGATTGGGAAAACAAATGGATTCCCCAGCACCCCACCCCTTATTTCTGAGAGCACTTGCACCCCTTGGACACAAGGTTTATCACAAGCTTGGAGGGAAATTGTTGTGGGTTCCCGTTGCTTCAAATGTTGGCAGCTCATCACTGTAGAAAACTTGCTGAAACCTGGTTCCAACTAAATTTGTTCCTAAGGTTGCTTGGCCAGTGTAGAAGGCCTAGGATTTGTTATTCCTAAAATTTCCAACCATTGCTACCACTCATGCAGTTTTTCTGGTTGTATCAACTTGATGAGCACTAGTATAGGCAGGCCACTATTTTAGCATGTTAAAACCAGTTTAACATGAGCTATATTTAACCTGAATTTACATATGGCTCCTAAACAAGATATTAATCCCAATGTGGACACGGTCAGTTTTAGCTCCATCTTCATACCCACTGGCCTGCTACTGACACTGCAGGATGACATTTTTGTAGTGGTTTTGTTGATATTGAGACTTGTCTAATATTAACAGGAACCACCAACATCACACATGGGGCAGTGACTTGTCACACTCACAACCCAATATGGATTAAAATAACCTAAAGATAAAAGACTCTGTATCCCATTACTGGTCCTTTGAGCCATTCAGTATCCCAGAAAGCTTTCTTCTTGAACAAAAAAAATGCTAATCACATTTATTACAAACAGAGCAGAGTGTTTCTCTGCCATCCCAAGATAATGTGGATGTCAAGGTTAGTCTTACTATATCCCAGAATGTCAACACACTTGCCAAAAATGAATTTATCAGCTCAATGCAGCTGAGAGATTTAGTTTATCTAAATGTCCTACAAGGAATAAATAGTTTACCACTGTTTTTGAAGATTGGGGCAAATCTGACATTCTACTGACATATGCTATAGATTTAATTTAATGCTGTGGTTCAGATGTCTCTTCTGATAACTTTTAGTGAAATCTATGCTAAGAGTGGAACTGTTTAAGTATTTTATGGGGGTTTTAAATGCAGGGTTAGCAAAGGAAACATGATAATTGAAACAATGTTTGTATATTCTCTTGTAGTGATTTGGAGAGGAATGTTACTAAAGCTTGTTGGTTGGTTGGTTCTGAATATTAACTGGATTTTAGCATGATTTGAAGGGATTCATTTTAAGTTTGATCTCTTTTTTCTATAACAGGCAGATCACTTTCTTTAATGAAATGATTAAAAGTCTTTGAGCTGAGCCTCTCATTTATTGATTTATTTTATTTCATTTTTGTATTTTAGGCATATTGGAGATAACATCTGTGGAAATTGGAGTTGTGGCTGTTAAATCGATTAACAGCAACTATTATTTAGCCATGAACAAGAAAGGAAAAGTCTATGGCTCTGTAAGTATGTTGCTTTTGTTTTCAAAATGGACTGCAGGAGTCATAACCATAGTTCCCCCCTACTGACTAGCTCAGTTATCTGTAATTTTCTAGTAATTAGAGCTTCAAGGAGTTCTTCATCAAAATTTCAGGCTCTCATAAACCAGCTCACCATGGTTTGTTCATTAGGCTAAAGTTTGGCAGTGGCTGCTGGCATTCGTCATTGAAATGGCCTGTTCTGGTGTATGGTCCGGTCAGGTCTCCCACTAAGTAGCAGCCAACACAGCATGAAAACTGCAGACACTTTGGGGAGAATCTAAAAATAATAAAAATTTAAAGGTATTTTATTCTTTCCTGTCTACAATACAATCCTGTTTGTCAATAATTTTGGGGGAAGCATCTGAAACCTCATAAACAGGGGTTTCAGATGATGGAGCAGCAGCGTGGAAAGCATTTAAAGGCTGTACACTAGGTTCCCAACTCTAGAGTGCACTGGACAGCATACTGGTCAGCTTTTCAGATTCACCAGCTTTAAAGGGGCAACACTGATTATCGCACAAGAATACAGTAGAGAGGGGGATAATCACATCCTCAGGAACATAATCAAACTTTGGTTAATCAGAGTTGGATAAACCTGTACTTACAAACACATATTCTATCTTTTATAGGTAATATATGAATTATCACCAATCATTTTCACAGATACATGTAATATAACCCCATGAATGGGTGAACTAAACTCTAGTTTACACACATACTACATATATCTATAGTGTACATGTCAGGACCCTGGTCTCAAATTCCAGTTTTGAACCCAGGCCCAGTGGGTCCTCAGGAAGCAGCACTGGGCATCCGACTGCACCAACTCTTTGACTTACTTTGGAATTCAGACTTGGGTAGGCTATCTTCTAGGATTCCTCAGCCTGAGTGGCTCCCTGAGTGGCCACATGATCTTGACCTGATTGGCTAGTGACCATATATAAACTTGCAGGTAGAGCATGACACTGGCATTTGTTTAGAATGGCCTGCATAATTCACTAATGGGTCTGATGGCCAAATTTATGCCAGTAAAACTTTTTTATCATCTGTGAATTAGGATGAAAATTTGGATCAGAATAGAATTCTGCATCTGGGAAAAAGGAGTCAAATGAGTTATTTTTATTTTTATCAGAAATATTTGCCAGCCTTTTTGATTGGTCTTTTACAGCTAGTATGAGCAGGCAAAGGGGCGGGGCTCTTTAATTTGATTTATTTATCGGATTCAGGACTGACCAGACAGAAGGAGAATTAGTGTGGCTTAGAGCTGTTGCTTAAGTTTATGGCCACTTGCCTTTTTTCTCCACTGAAGCAAATGATGGAATATTAAAGCAAATCCAAGCAGTCTTTAGGTTTCTAAATGTGGTGAATATAAAGAGCTATTTTGGGAAAGAGAGAGTATATCCCCTGGAGATGTTTTTCCAAGCTTACATAACTCTGCTAATGGACTACTACTGCGACTCAGAGCATTTTGAAAGTCAAATTGAGTGTGACTGATTCAGTCAACTGTGCGAAGAAAACAAAAGTATGTTTTCTGTAGTTTATAACTGAGGCCTGGTCTTCACTAAAAAGTTAGGTTGACCCATCATCCTTACATCGTTCATGGCTCTGAAGAATCCATATCCTTGAGCAGTGTAGTAAAGCCTACCTAACCCCTGGTGTAGACAGCGCTAGGTCTACAGAAAAGTTCTTCCATCAACCTAGCTACCACCTCTCGGAAAGATGGATGACCTACACTAGTGGAACAACCCTTCCTGTCCCCATAGGTAGTGTGTACATTAAAGTACTGCAGTGATGCAGCTGTAGCCCTTCAAGGGTAGAAAAGGCCTGAGGAGAGGTGAAAGATTAAGCCTGGATTTGAAAGTTCTTAGTTGTATCTAAGTATAATGAACTCTTGATCAGTTTTTAAAATGGAAATCTACAGGAATAAGTCATGAAGATTTATATGAATTGTATAAAAAGTAGTTGTCGTATATTGTCTCTATGTATCTTCAAATGTCTTGGAAACAATGTAATTATTTTAAAGACTCACTTAAACTATCTGCTATATAAATGTTCCTGCTTATTCAGGGCTGGTTTTTACATTGTAAATGCTCAAAGTATCTAACAACATTAATCAGAAATAAAATGTCTAAAGCATCTCAAAATAATCTTATTTGTACCATAAATAACACTTTATTATTTCAGCATATTCTTTCTTCTTAATTTTAGTCTTGCCATTTGACTAGGTGCCTTAGAATTACCATATGTAGGTATCAGAGTAGCAGCCGTGTTAGTCTGTATCCGCAAAAAGAAGAACAGGAGGACTTGTGGCACCTTAGAGACTAACAAATTTATTAGCAAGCTTATGCTCTAATAAATTTGTTAGTCTCTAAGGTGCCACAAGTCCTCCTGTTCTTCTTTTTGCATATGTAGGTAGGTAGGCAGGTTGTCAATGTTTACATGTTCCATTGTAGGGTTCTTGTGGGCTTCCCTGTAAATAAGAACTTCCTTTCTGCAGTGTAGGAATTACAGAAATACATACTGCTTTGTGTCTTACTGCACATTTCAATGTGCAGGGTTTCAAATGACCTACTTGCAAAAGACTTCCAATTTGTATTTAAGTGGCTTTATTGAAATGGCTTCCTTTTTTCAATATGGAAGCTATTTGTTTATTAAAGACATTCTTGTCATCACTCCTGAAAAGCAGATCTGTGTATGGTAAATATTACAGAAACAATTAGCCTCCCATGACAACATACTTGCCTTTTATGTTTTACATCCTCTCCTAGCAAACTGATACCAATTTTCTTGAAAAATGGAAACCATTCATCCTTGGAAGTGTGTATACAGAATTTGTTAGGTTCACTGTGAACATTCTTACAATATGGATATTGGGCCAGGCACTGAAGTATTTCAGGTCCTGATCCTTATTTATGGTAAGGCCCTTTATACCATTCTGGCATGTTAAAGGGGCCTCACACCCACTTTAAGATCCATTTACACTGCCAGAGTGATTTGCACCCACTTAAAGTCTCCTTTTCAATGCCACAATGGTATGAATGGACTTTAGTTTAAATGAGCCTTTACTGTTTAAAATTTACAGTTTATAGATTCATTTAACATGTGCTACCAATAACTTGGATCAAGACACTTCAAAGATTGCATTTGCTTAGAAGTGCAACTTGGTGAATGAGTCCATGACTGCTACACAGAGAAACCTTATAACTAAGAAACTGATGTAGTATTGCTGCCATGTTCCGTCCCAGAGGTGGCTGCATGTCACTAGTGGGTGAATTATATACTTTTATTACTATATATAATTATTTATTGCCCAATCGGTTAGATTTTTATTTTGTAGCATAACTGACATGTTATAATGTGCATGCAGTTAAATATTTCCATAAGCAAACTGTATAATTTTATAATAATCATCTAGATTATGTTGAAAACTTGTAAAGCACTTTGAAATTCTTCAGGATATTATTGTATACGATATTATTTTATCCTCAACACTGTTAAAAAGTCTTTACATTCTGAACTGGCCAGTTCATTTTTCTCTTTTTACAGAAAGAGTTTAACAGCGATTGTAAATTGAAGGAAAGAATAGAAGAAAATGGATACAACACATATGCATCCTTAAATTGGAAGCACAATGGAAGACAAATGTTTGTGGCCTTGAATGGAAGAGGAGCTACAAAGAGAGGACAGAAAACAAGGAGGAAAAACACCTCAGCTCACTTTCTTCCAATGGTAGTAATGTCATAGATGAAGGAACTGTTTTATTGATGCAGTTGAACCAAAGGCTCTTTTGTCAAGTATACTTGGTAATCCTCTTGAAGAGTAAAGGCAAAGAAACAGTGCAGACGTCTGCTTGTTTGAAAAGGGGGGGAAGCCTTTGAAGGTTTTGTGCTCATTGCTGGCACACGAAGGACTTTTAATTAGTTCTGTGTCATATCTTATAATCAAGATACAAGCTGGATCAAATGGGATGGGAACTATTCCCAGTGTGAATAATGTTTTTTTATCTCTGTGATAGAATTTGCAGGACGTGAGACAATCTGTTGAATGATCTTCGGGGAAAGTTATTTATGGAATACTAACTCATATCAAAGACCTTCATTGCTCATTCAAGCCTAATGATCCAATGAACAGTTAAACACGCAAGCATTTACTGGAAGCACTTGGGTCATATGCACAAATAAAGAAGTTTCTGGAGTAGCCTCGTGGAAGAATGGATAGGATTAAGAAATATAAGCATATTAGAGTTAAACTGTTCTAACAAAATGAATAGTATGGTTTGCCTGTGTATTCTAACTTCATTCCTTTTTATTTCTCTCTAAGTTATTTATTTAATAGGATGTTAAATATCTTTTTTTGGTTTTAAATGATTTCCTCAGTTGCTTCCTTATTTTTCCCCCTTTTTTCAGCTTTTCTCACAGGGGTTGATAGAGTAAACTTTCAAAACCTTACTGACTGCCTGAGAACAGGAAACTGACAAGTCAGCATTGCAGTGAATATGTCCAATCTGTTTTCTTCTAAACTGTTTTGCACTGAAGCAAAAGGACCTGGAGCAGTGCTCAGATTTATCACACACATTGGATGTGTTTATGTTTGTGAATCCTACCTGCCATCACTCAAGAACAAACTTCAAGAAATACATTGTCAGGAGGGTTTTGTTGCTTGTATGAAATGGATGGAGAGAGCCAAATCTGTACTCAGGTGTATTCGTGTTTGGGATGTGTATGTGTATGTAATTCAGATCCCATTGATTTGTATTTGGGACTAATGTATAGTCTTACTTAGGGGTCTGATCCAAAATTCATTGCAGTTAATGGGAATCTTTTCATTGCCTTTAGTGGTCTTTGGAAAAATTCCTAAATGTGGCTCATGCCCATTGATTTTAATGAGATTGCAATATTGCATGCAATTAAATACAAGCAGAATTATCCTGTGGAGCTGGAAGCACCTGAGAGCAGAATTTGGCTCCCAAAAAGTGAGTCCAAAAAGAGCACAGTCCTGCAGTCCTTATTCAGTTAACCTGCATAATTCAACCAAATTGTCCTCATTAACAGCTTGAAGAGTCGCAGACATATATTGGGATCATTTCCTGAATAAAGACAATAGGATATTCATGATCATGCATTTATCAGAGACTACTTTCAAATGCATATAACATTATGAGAGCCAGCTAAAGAACAGCATCTGTGTCCCTAGTTAGAATCTCTTTCATATCCATCACAATAAATGAATGCTCAAAAAACACAATATCAGGCACTTTTTATGAAATGTTACTATTTCCACGGCTTAATTTGAGCAAATGAGTTTAAGCCTATTATGAAGTCTGGTCAACCTAAAAGAATATAAGGTTTGTTTTTTGCTTTACTTATTTCTGTAAATTTAGAGAGCTATGGATAGCTCATCAATATAACCGTATTGAGATTCATTTTGTTAGAGCAGATGAATAGAAAACAGTACATCAGCCAACATGTACCACTGTCTTCACATTGTATTCCACTAAATAAATGCATAAACCTCTCTGCAGTGTCCGTAGTGAGAAAAAAAAGTAGTATAATAATATTTTTTCTAAATACTTTAAGTGATAACTATGAGATTATATTGATGTGCAGTTCTATCTTCAGTATTGTTGGGGAAAAGTTGGTTTTATTTTTATTGTTTGGAAACTGTATTTTGATACAAAGGAGAGTTTTGCTACATGTGTCTTTTTTTTTTTTTTAACTAAAGTTTTACCTATAGAAAGGCTGGTGTTATTGTGATCTTCTGTAACTTATTTGAGTCAATGCTTAACCAGCACTTCCAATGTTAATCGTTATTTAAGTATTAGCTGTGTATTAAAAAAAAAGCAGCAGCAGCCTCCCCATAACATGTAGAACATAGAGAACGGTCAGATTGTATTTCCTGTTCCTCAAAAAAAGTTGGCTGTTTTATAACAAAAAAGTGCATTTGAGGCACAGCATTTTGGCTTGTAGCTAACATTGCATTTCATGGTATTTGGTTTCCAACCTATTTGTTGATGAATGAGATTTAAAAAAAAAATCGACCTACAGTAGAATTTCAGATGTTAAAATAAAATTTGTAATTGACACTGAATAGCAAAACTTGTCATATTAAGAGGGAGGTTTTCTTATTTAAATTTGTAAAGTAATAATTGCATATGACAATGTATAATGGACCACCCACAACAAAAATTAAATGTTTGGTTGAGCAAATATAGTATTGGATAACCACTTTAACAACATCTATGGTACAAACTAGGTTCTCATTTCACAGAGCCATTTACATGACTTAGGGGAGTGTATATGTAAACATTCATAATTACAGGATTTCAAAACACTAAAACAGCTTCTAGCAAAACATATCGCTGCTCACAGAGGCCAAGAAAAGAAAATATCACTTTTCTGAAGTGAGAAGAGATGGGGACAGGAGCCATTCTGTGGAACGAATGGTTGGTTCCTGATGGTTAACAAAAATAAAAAATTCTTGAAGGAAAATGATGGCCTGCACTATAGGCATGCTCTGGTATTTACTGTGGTAGAATTGTGCTGCAGCAGTCTTCCCAGAGTATTATAGTTCCTTTTATCATAAGAGGGATCTCCTGATCAAGTTAAAGAGGGTGGGTTTTTTGTTTTTTTAAAGGCTGATCAACAATGTACAGTATGTTATATTTAAATAAAAAATAATAAAATGCTGGGAATAGAGAATAAAAATATTGTCCTTGATTGTTTTATTAGCCTTAAATGATACTGCATAATAAAAACAAAAAATGGAAAAGGTCCATGTATGCTACAGGATGTGGTTTGGTGCTCCATAGCCCCAAAACAAAACAAAACAAAAATCACTTGAACATTTGTAAGGTTTCTTTAATTTTTTGCATGTGTGAGTCAGCTATCATCACTCTAATAACAACCAAATGCTTTAGATTCTTGCTGTAAGTGTCTAGGTCCACCTAGTTTATACAGTGGAAAAAAGCAATGAATTTAAAAGAAGCATGTTTGATGAAAGAATGAAGGGCTTTAGGAGAAAGAGCATGAACTCACATTTATAAGTAAATGTTAGATAAAGAAAAATACTCTACATTTTGTAGTCTTCATCCAAGACTCTAAAGCTTTTAAGGTTCAAGTAAGGTTAGTAAGATGCAGTAGTGCAAAAACATTTGTACGTGGAAGTAGACTCCAACTTCATGTCAGTTATGTAGGCAAAAGTCTATATTAAATGAATCACAGCAAATTTAGGACCTGTTTCTGAAGTCAATCAGAGGTGAGGGTACCCCATATCTTAAAGTACGAGGTGTCATTATTTAGCTTTCTTAAATTAACTGTCTGGGATTATTCCCCCACTGCTAATTTTTTATTAAATTTTAGAAGGAAAAGAGCAATGCAGAGCACAGACACACACATGCACAAACATTTTCCCGCTGGAATTGTAATGTGGTCAAGGAGACTGCTTCATGGAAACCATTTCAAAGCAGTTGACAATGACAACATTAAATATATACAAGAAGCTACCTGTTTCGTATCACATTATGGCCAAGAGGTTCAACACGAAAAATGCATTGTTTTTTATTCCAGGAAATTATGGTTTTATATTTGCATATATCCACCCAAGAGATGTTTGAACCTAGTATTTAACAATGGAAGCTCTTTGGGACTGTCTTTTGGGGGTCAGGGACTATCATTTGCTACTTGTTACTACAGGACTTAGTAGATTGGTGCCCAGATCCCTGATTGGGGCTTCTACAGGCTACTATAATATAATTAATAAGAAGGAAATGGGACTGCAGAAGTTCCTCATCAGTATTTTTATGGAAATTGCACATTGCTTTCACATGAGAAATATATTGCATGTGATGAATAAACTGATATGCTGGTGAAATAAAAATTCACAGGTTTGGCCATTTGGTTCAGTGTGAAACTACTAGGATATCAATATCGCACTACCTAAAGGAAAGTACATCAGATACCTAAATGTATAGGGTACATGGCATGTATTACCATAGACAACATGTTGCAAGGAAATAGAAGAGCTTATGTTCATATTAGATCTTAGAATCTAGGATTCTCTTGGGATAAACTAATACATGAAGAATCAAAATATTCTATGTTCTTCATTACTGTTGTAAACTGAACATATGAATTTGGGCAGCATAGCCCATGACCTCAGCTGCAGACATACTATTTTATGGTCTGAATCATTCTACTTGGTTTTAATTATCTTATATAAATTTTAGATGGCTAATTCACCATTTTACTAATTTCGAAGTCATTTAGCCATCACTTCAGTAGTTCTTTTGCCTGTTGGCAATCTGCACAGAGGGTCTTTCTCTGAAGACAAAATTAATGTCAGCATTACACATTACATGAAGTAGATCCAACATGCTATACATTTGTATGGAAGAGAAACCTTTTAAAAACTATTCAACTTTTATACAAAATGATTTTTTCAGGAAAGAGGAACATTTCCAGTGCAAGTTGAGCAATCAGTCTGTTAATTTCCACTCAGACTTAATTTATTACCATTTTAGATATTCTCCATCAAATATTTGTAACTTTTAAGTTTAGGAGAAGCCAAAGTTAAACATACAGCTAGTGGCTGGAGAATATCGGCAAGTATCACAAAAATGCTCAAGGATTACCAGGTTACTAACCATGCTCCTCAAACATGGGAGTTGAATGTTTAGTATTCAGATTCATTTTTCACCCCTCCCAAAGATGGTCTGAAGTAAGGCCAAATGAACAACCATATTTATCAGTAATTGCCATAACTAGTATTACATGAAAGGAGGAAGAGGAATAAACTCTGAATGGACTATATATTCTTCCATGAGATCCATGCGGTGGATGTAAGATAAACTGCTGATAAGACAATTTATATCCACGACAATGCAGAAATGCAGATTTTCAAGATACTTCCATACCACAAATTTCCACAGCCTGCACAAAGTGCCTAAACTGGCTTTGACCTATCTTCAAAAGGGGATATGGTTTGGCCAAAAAGATATATTTTTATCTCACCAAACTACTAACACAGATTCTACTGTCTCATAATGGTGAAAAGCAATGTGAGAAGGCCTTCAGGTGGATTAACTGGACTTCAACACCTTCCAGTGATGTCGAGATACTATGCAGTTAAGTGATCATGCTGTGACGGGTTGGACCACTTTCTGGGATGCCACCTGATATACTGGTGTTTCACTGAGCCTCCACTGCTCAATCAGCCTGGGTTTCCTCTCCCTGCTTTGATGAATTAGGCTCTCTGGTCTCTTGCAGCGCACACACACATAGGTAGGGCCACACCCCACTGCAAACATAGACTGAAGTCAGCTCTGTGTGAGAGGACTCCCCCCGTGCTCATGAGCACACCTCTTTTTGGGAGCTTAAACCCAAAATAATACTGTCTTGTGCTGTAAAGAAAAATCGGCACAGCACAAGCTCATAAAAATCCACCCTCTTCCTCAATGTGAAGAGAGATGTGCACACTTCTTGCCCCCCAGTTAGAAACTGCATAAACTGGGTTATATTATAAATAAGAAATAAGTTTATTAACTACTGAATTTTCAGTGAATATAAGAGATAGACGGAACAAAGCAGATTACTGTGCAAATAAAACAAAATACGCAAGTAAAGCTCAATATACTTAAGAAACAGGTTACAAAATGTAATTTCTCATCCTAAATGTTATTTTAGGCAGGTTGCAAAGTTTCTGTGGTTCAGAGTTCTAATTATATTTCTTTTCAGACTGGACCCCTGTCTCAGTCTGGACTCCTCCTCCCTTCCCCCCCCCCTTTCCCTTCAGGTGGCTTTTGTAGTCTTTCTTCTTGGGTAGACAGACCATGGAGTGGAGGAGTCCCGTTTGCCTTCCTCCCCACCCTTAAATAGGGATTTACATAAGGTGGGAATCCTTTGTTTTCAAAACTTGACACACACACACCCTTTCCTTCCAGTGGAAAGTTACAAGAAGTCCCAGGTAATGTTCAGTATCAGGTGCCAAGACCACCTGACCTACTATGTCACAGTTACATCCCCAGATGGATGCCTCCCAGGAGGGAGCGAGATTAGTATCTTCATGGTCTTGTTGTTCCTTCCTTGTGGCCCATCAACTCTGATGGCCTGTCGTCTGGCGGGTATCTTCCCAATATACACCCAGTTATAATTGTTACATAGTCCATATTCCTAACTTTAGATACAGAAATGGTACATGCATACCAATTGGATAATCACATTCAGTAAATTATATCCTTTCCAATGATACCTTACAAGACCCATCTTGCACAAAGTATATCTCAGTTATGTCATATCCATATTATAAGCATATTTCCAAAAAGAATATGGAGTGCAACATCACACATGAATCTATAAAACTATATTGCTTAAATAATGTTAATGTCACAAAATAAGTATTAGCTATTATAAGAGTATCAAGTTGATTAAAATCCTTGGAAGGTATATCCTAAGAGAGTATATAATAGTTTGCCGAGAAAGCATTCCTGCACCTTTATGTTACATACTAAATTAGAAGGAAAAGTAATAGGAGTTGCTCACATGAGACCTAAGATGTGTTCTACAACTCACCACTCAGCATGGAGGTACTTAAAAACAAAGATGAAAAGACCTATCAAAAATCACTGAAATATTCACACCTGCTCTGTGAACTACTAGACCACATTAAAAAGCATTAAACCTAAATTATGGAATAGACCTGCACACTTACTCCTGATGTGACTAACTCTGTGAATAGATATGGGATTAAACCAAAGTCCCAGACCCAAAGCACTTTGAACTTTTAGGAGGAAGGGGGAATTAGAATTTGATATGAATTTTACAGCTGACACTTTTCTTTATAACCGGACAAACCAAAACCCCAGCGCTGAACATCCCCAAATTTGGAGCAAAGGCAAAATTCAGATCCAAATCTGGATCTGAATTCTATAGTATTAAGAGGCATGTATATCAGTGAATGGAAAGAAATACAAATCCCAAAACATGTTCTCTTTGATCCATCTAGCCACTAGCTTAACAATATCCAGCTAATTTGCACACTGATCTATTACAAACATATATTTGATGTGTCATATTATTTCCACTTTGCTGACGTGTATGTTACAAACTACAAACTGCTGCAATCTTGCAGCTTTTTTTTAAACCTTATTTCTTAAATAAGCTTTGACAGAGTTCAGAAAAAGTTACATAATTGTTGACCTTTGCATAAAATTTGACATTTTTTTCAAATTGCAACTGGAATAATACATTCCAGATAATCAAATTAAATGCTGTGACCTTGGTCTTCCCGCACACACATAAATGTGTACAAATATTATTAGCCTCTTGAGAATACTAATCTGCATATGCTCAGTTAGAGGAAAGGATGGAGTAAGAGCAGTGGAATCTTGAAACAAGAACACACACATAAATCTAGCCATTGTGGCTTGTTGAAAGTTTTTGGAAATTCAACATTGCTATAAAAAGTTGTCAACATTTCAAATTTTGATTAAAAAAACCCTGGAAAATTGACAAGTTTCTCTGTGCAGTTTTTAGAGCAACCCGTGTGGAAATTTCAGTGGCACTGTTCATGAAAATTTTGAATTTATGAGAGGAAAAAATATGAAAATATTTTATAATTTTTGGACCACTCTACCAAGCGCATTATTCTTCAGCACTACTTTGAAAATGTAGTTTTCAATTTACCTTTACACTAGTCTATATATTTATAAATTTCTTTTGTGTTGGTTGCCTGGTATTTTTATTTTTATTTTATTTTGTAGATGTAAATATACAAAATATATAAAGGTTGGTCCAGGGGACAAGGCACCAGAATGGGAGTTGAGAGTCCTGTATATTTTTGTCAGCTCTGCCAATGGCACAAGTCATGTGACCTTGGACATCATTTAGGCTACTTTTGAAAATTTGGTCCTGTATTTTTGGTGTTCAAGTTTAGACAATTGTGGCCTAATTTTTAAAGTTGCTGATCACCCACAGCTCTATCGATTCCAGCATGTCCGAACATCAATCATCCATAGACCTCATCCAATGCTCACTGAAGTCAATGGAAACTCTCTTATTGACTTCAATGAGCCTTACTAAAGTCAAGATATATGAGAGGCAGAGGTACCCCAAATTAGTGGCCAGTTTTGAAAATTTGGATCTTAACATCTTGGAACTTCAGTTTCCTCCTATTTGTAAAACAGAGATAGTGTTGCCCACCCTGGTTTAACCAGGAGATCTTCAATTATCTGAAACTCAAAAAAGAGTCCTACAAAAAGTGGAAACTAGGTCAAATTACTAAGGATGAATATAAACAAATAACACAAATATGTAGGGACAAAATTAGAAAGGCCAAGGCACAAAACCAGATTAAACTAGCTAGAAACATAAAGGGTAACAAGAAAACATTGTATAAGTACATTACAAGCAAGAGGAAGACCAAGGACAGGGTAGGCCTGTTACTCAATGAGGGGGAAAAACAATAATAGAAAATGTGAAAGTGGCAGAAGTGCTAAATGACTTTTTTGTTTCAGTTTTCTCCAAAAAGTTTAGTTGCACTTGGATATCTAACATAGTGAATGTCAGTGAAAATGAGGTAGGATCAGATGCAAAAATAGGGAAAGAATAAGTTTAAAATTATTTAGACAAGTTAGCTATCCTTTAGTCACCAGGGCCAGACGAAATATATCCTAGAATTCTCAAGGAACTGACTAAAGAGTTATCTGACCCCTAGCGATTATCTTCAAAAAAGTCATGGAAGACAGATGAGATTCCAGAGATCTGGAAAAGTGCAAATATAGTGCCCATCTATAAAAAGGGAAATAAGGACAACCTGGGGAATTACAGACCAGACAGCTTAACTTCAGTATCCAGAAAGATAATGGAGCAAATAATTAAGCAATCAATTTGCAGACACCTAGAAGATAATAAAGTGATAAGTAACAGGTAGCATGGATTAGTCAAGAACAAATCATGTCAAGCCAACCTGATAGCTTTCTTTGACAAGGCATCAAGCCTTATGGAGTGGAGGGAAGTGGTAGATGTGGTATATCTGTGGTATATCTTTAGTAAGGCTTTTGATATGGTCTTACATGACCTCATAAACAAACTAGGGAAATCCAACCTAGATGGAACTAGTATAAGTGAATAACTGGGTGTATAACTGGTTAGAAAACCGTTCCCAGAGAGTAGTTATCAGTGGTTCACAGTCATTCTGGAAGGACATATCAAGAGGGGTCCTGTAGGGATCAGGTTTGGGTCCGGTTCTGTTCAATATCTTCATCAATGATTTAGATAATGGCATAGGGAGTTCACTTATGAAGTTTGCAGACGATAGCAAGTTAGAAGGGGTTACAAGTGCTTCGGAGGATAGGATTAAAACTCAAAATGATCTGGACAAAATGGAGAAATGGTCTGAAGTAACTAGGATGAAATTCAATAAGGACAAATACAAAGTACTCCACTGTGGAAAGGTATCTGGGGGTCATAGTGGATCACAAGCTAAATATGAGTCAACAATGTAACATTGTTGCAAAAAAAGCAAACATCATTCTGGTATGCATTAGCTGGAGTTTTGTAAGCAAGACACAAGAAGTAATTCTTCCAGCTAGGCCTCAACTGCAGTATTGTATCCAGTTCTGGGTGACACATTTCAGGAAAGATGTGGACAAATTTGAGAAAGTTCAGAGAAGAGCAACAACAGGTCTAGAAAACATGATCTATGAGGGAAAATTGAAAAAAATGGGTTTGTTTAGTCTGGACAAGAGAAGACTGAGAAAGGACATGATAACAGTTTTCAAGTATTTAAAAGGTTGTTACAAGGAGGAGGGAGAAAAATTGTTCTCCTTAACCTCTGAGGCTAGGACAAGAAGCAATGGGCTTAAATTGCAGCAAGGGTGGTTGAGGTTGTTCCTTAGGAAAAACTTCCTAACTGTCAGGGTGGTTAAGCGCTGGAATAAATTGCCTAGAGAGACTGTGGAATCTTCATCATTGAAGGTTTTTAAGAGCAGGTTAGACAAACACCTGTCAGGGATGGTCTAGACAATACTTAGTCCTGCCTGAGTGCAGGGACTGGACTAGAAGACCTCTCGAGATCCCTTCCAGTCCTATGATTCTATGCTTATCCACCTTTAATAGCACTGTGATTTCTATACTTGAAAAGTACTATGTATTACTATTATTGCATGACACTAGCTACTGATTGAATATTGCTATCTTAACTTGTACTGAGACAATGCAGACCTGAACAAAGCCCACCCACAGTTAGATCCATAACGGTCTGTCCCACCTGCCAGGCAGAGGAGGATTTGGAATCAACTCTGTAGTCTTGCTGTAGTCAAGTGGTTTGCTAATAACTGAGGGAATCACATGTAAATTTTCCTGATGGAACAATTTAGACCAGAATGGGGAAATAAAAGGGTGTACTGAGATTAATGACAACTCTGAATTTATTTACGACATGCCTTTCCTAGCTTGTGCTTTTTGTTTGGCTGATGGCTGCATCAAGTGGCAGCATGGTGCCACCAACATACAAATGTCAGCATTATAGTTCCATATAGGATGCTATTGACAAGCAAAACATGGTTTATATGAACCAAAGTCTTTAGAACCCATGGGTTCCAGTGGGACTACTCACATGCTTAAAGTTAAACATGTGCAGAAGTGTTTGCAGGATCAAAGCCTACATTTGGATTGTAATGACAATTATACTGTTGTTACAACCACAAGATTTGCTAGGGGTTATTTAGTATCAGACACCCATGTTACACCTCAGCTTCTCCTTTTAGTGGTTCATATAAGGCAGACGGAGGGAAGGACATAAGGCTTTTGCTGTTGTGCAAGATTCTGACTGCTTTTCTCAACTGGTAGCCAGTACTGGAATTATGCTGTTCTAAGGAAGTTTTCTTTTGCTAGCGAATGTTCTAGTGACATTAGAGACCTGCCATCACAACAGCAGAGGTGGCAGCCTCTCCCTCAGGGTCAGTTGATGTAGCTTATTAAAATGTATTGAATAGAGTGTTCAATAAGCATGGACTGAGCGTTCATAAAAGAATCCAGGTGTAGATGTGAAGAGATAGAGAGATGCCTCCCTTCATCCTGGGTACAATATCCTCTATCTGGCAAGGATGTGTGAAACTTAATGAATTCATCTAGTTAACTAATTGTTCCTTAAATGCTTTGACATTCTCAGATGAAAGGTGAAGTGTAAAGTACAACGTATAATTATCACTATTTATGATTTATTGCGCGAGAGAGCGTTCAGAGAGTGAAGGGGAATGAAGTAAACTCTTTATTCGGAGCTGAAAACAAACAGCAGTTGGCCTTTGAAAGTAGCTATTGACACTCGTCTGTGTGTTTCTTTCCATTACTCTTGCTATATTTTCCCCTGAACTTCTTGTGTGGAAGCTCAAACAGCATTATCTAGCACATTCTTCTATTATTACATTTGAAATGGAATATATGTTTAGATTAATAACTCCAGGTCCCACTTTTAGTAATGTGGATTAAATTTCACATGTAAAAAGAGCACGCAATGAGATTGGATGCTACAAAGCCTGCAATCATATGTCGCTGAAAAATCTCATGCTTTGGAAGGTGGACCATGAAAGAATTTGTGATCTTTTTTGTTGCCACTGAAACAAAATTTTTCCATGCCTATGCAGTGTGACTCATATTTGCCAGTTTTCTTCAAAACCTGACTCTCTGACATCTGCCACACAGAGTATCCCATTGAACCATTCCAGTTCTCAACGTTTCTGCTATCTAAGGTAAATCTCTCCAGCTCTCCCTGCTGTCCTGACATTTTTCATGCTCTTGAGGCCCATTCATCTTTCTCCATCTTGAGTTCACTTTGTTTGACAAACTAGCACCCTCTTATAGCCAATTGCACAGTCTGCATGCAATTCTTCAAGTACTTCCATGATCCTTGTTAACCACATTGTTCCTTCTTTCTCCGGCACTGCAGTAATGTGTCTGTTTCTTTCATTACATTCTGTCTTTCTGCTTTCAAATACTTCCACATTAGCCCTCACAATCAGTTCAGAATTGGGCAGCCTGCTCTTCTTTCCTATCTCAGGCTGGAATTTTCAAAGAGTCTTGGGGAATTTCTTTGGTAGCTGAGCCCCTAACTCTCATAGTCTTTCATGAAAATTCCAGCTTTGGCTCTCATTAGTTGCCACAAATACAAAAATGTTGTTTCTGGCATAGCATCTCACTTTTTAAAAGAGCAATCTTCTAGAGAACTGAAGGGACAATATATGTTTCCTTTAAGAAAGGAAAAGCATTATTACCCATGGACTCATAACCACAGGGCTTATCTATGGGCCCTATATGCCATATACAACAATGAGAGAGAGTAAAGTAATAGCTTTTATAGGACCGTTTTCTGTAGGTGAAAGAGAAAAGCTTTCAAGATTGTTATTACCTCACCCACCTTGTCCTCTAATATCCCGAGACCAACATGGTTGCAACAACATAGTATACATGTATGACCCTTTAATAAACAAAAACAAAATGTCAAGCAAAGTTCAATAAAAGTGACATTTTTTCTCTATCAGCTCTCCAACTCCCAGGAAATAGAACCTGGGACCATCAGTATCAGAAGCTTAGGCCTCTCATTTGAGCTAAAGGCGTAAATGTATTAGCTCACACTAATAGCCTCTTATTCTTTATTTGCACCAGACTCTACAGGGGGATATGACACACTAATCCAACATGTTATAAATCTTTTTGCAAACAATAACATTCTTTTTGACTGAAAACATTTATATGAATTCACCAAGTTGAACTTCAAAAGAATTAGGTCCGTTTTTGTAAATCATTAAATGAATTCTTGAAACATGAACCTGGAATGACAATCCTGGAAACTGAAATCTACCCATTAGCCACAGAACATGTAAATTGCAGGTAGCAGCTTTTCTGTACTCTTCCTGGCTCACCTACCTCAGCTGACCTAGAGGTACAAACATTAGGCGTGAGAGGCTAGTTCAGTTTCCAGTCCCATTTAGTCTTGGGCATCTGTTGAGACTGCCAGTCAAGGCTGATGGTGGTGATTTGGATACCTGCCCACTGGGAACTAGATTGAGACCACCAACTTATTCTATATAGAATACTATACAGTCAATTGTACTAATAAGTTTTAATCAGTACCAACTGGGGTCAAATTCAAACCAGGAACCTATAGAGGCAGTGCACCCATATCCTATTACAAATCCCCTAATCCCTCCAGTCCCCAAGAATTAGGTATACAAATTCATGCAGGACAGAAAGGAAACATAAGTGGTTAAAAATTCAGTAACCAAAAGAAGTTGAAGCAACTTAAAACAGAAGACACTGCCTAAGTGCAGATTTTTCAGCACAATACATTCCCTGCTGGGAAACTTCAGTGAACTACATAAGAGAGATGAAATCTGTATCTGATTCAAGCTGCTATTGCACACTGATTGCAGGAAACAAGAATGACCCAGTCAGTTATGACATGGAAAGGTCAATATCCACCTCCTTGTGACATTTAGTAGCTTGCACGAAAAACAACAGATAATTTCCGTGGATAGTTGTTATCTTCTTCAGGAGACCTCAAATGGATAATGTCACAACAAATAAACTTCTCAAGTAACCTACTCCCCCTCAAAAATGTGTTATCCCCTAGTGTCTGATGACTAGTGGATTCAATCCAAGAATCTTTACTCATTTCAACTACTATTACTAACAACATTATGAATTATCCAGTAAATCAGTTTACTCCAATTAAAGCTAGTCTTTGATCTGATGGCAGTTTAATAAGCTCTTGTGCTTATGTCTTATTTTTGTTTTGTTCATTTTAGAAGTGAGTGCAATGCTTGATAAGGGTGATAAAGTGACCTTGGATAGTAAAGTCTTCTATTGATCCACAAAACAGAGGCAACACAAGTTTGCCCTATACCACACTGTCAACATGTATCAACCCTGACCTGAAAGACCCACTAACAGAGGAGAAAGGGCAGTTTATTTTTATGCCCATTCAATTATTGCTGAGATTCTCAACAAGCCAAAGGTTCAGGAGACAGGTTTAAATGGAGACACAATAGCAGGACCCCATGGATACCACATTTTATTCTGCTGATTAATTATTGTCTATCCATACAATGCATCGGTATGTTGGCTACAAATGTTACCTTGAATATTTTAACAACCCACTTTCTTAAATGAAGTCAACTTTAACATTTTGCATATATATATATATATATATATATATATATATATATATATAAATTTACACACACAACTCCTACTTGAAATTTCCTATCAAACTTGTTACATTATTTCCAGGGTTTTATCACAGAATGGAAGCATAAATGTCACATCCTGCTGTTTCTTTTTATATGACTTAGATAGGAAAAGCTAGCATTGTCTCACATGAAAGATATTGCCAACTCTAAAGCTAACAGTTCTTATAAATTTCTATTACTCCTACTTGTGCCTTAAAGTACATTACATTTCCTTTTACTCTGGTCTTCTATTACTTAGTAGTTGTAGTAGCAGAAGATAGCGCTTAGTCTCAGATAATGGCACTATCAAGGATAAGGGTTCCATCGTGTTAGGCACCATACAGACAAGTAACAAGTGAGAAAAGCCCTTGCCCCATTGAGATTACAATATATATGTCAGACAGGATGCAACAGGTGGACAAGCCAGACAACAGAATGAGGAGTGAGGGATAAGGTTATACATGAAATGAACAGAATTTAGCATAAAAGAAAATGTCTCTGCTTGCCCAGTCAGTGCCAGATAGTGGTGATCTGTGGCATCATAGCAGAGGAAGGTTTCATGGAGGGATTTAAAAGAGGATAAAGTGGCGACTTAAACATTTTTGATTGGGAATTTTTTTCCCATGCAGACTGAGCTGTATGGGAAAAAGCATGGAGGTGCTTAAATGAGCAGCTGATAATCAGAGCTGGCATAATTGGAGTAAGCTAGTATCTTAGATATATAGGACAGATAGATAGGATAGAGCAACATGGTAAAAAGCTTTAACAACATACAGGTGCGGTTGAGGAGGGAGAGCCAGTGGAGGGATGCAAAGATGGGGTAATAGGATCTGAGCCACAAGTGTAATCCTAACCTCAGTGTTCTGGATAGTTTTAAGGAGGGTCTCAACATGGCTGGTCTCAAGGCAAGAGAGGAAAAGGTTACAGTAGGTCAAAGCACAAAATTATGAAGGCACTGGCAGTCTGGACAGACAGGAAAGGCTGAGTCTTTGAAATGTTATGTAGGAAAAGCTTTTACCCAGCCTGGATGTGTAGGTCTAAATAGAGAGCTGAGTCCATTGTTTTATTCTTTTTCACTTTACAAATAATATGCTTGCTAACAGAGTTCACCCTCTTAGAAGATAGTCATGTCCAGACATGACACAGGCAAGTATTCTTAAAGCAGCCAATATATAATAACCAAGAACCTTTATCATCAAGAGGAAGATGAGAAATCTTTTAATTTCTGATGACTCCTTAACGACTTGGAACCTATCATTCTCCAAGAAACATCATTCAGTTCAGTCCAAAAATGACCTTTTCTTAGCTTGTAGGGAAATAACACCAAACTTATGTATGACCACAGATAACATAGTATTGGTAATATTGCTGAAATCTTGTTCAGTCCAGACTTCCTAAAGACTAACTATACAAGCCTAAGGGATTTCAGCAATACTTCACAATTGTTGTAGTGTTTCTGAAATATGTTTAACATTTTCTTCCAAAGTGAACTCACATGATTTTGGAATAGTTGAAAGATGTATGCATTTATTCTGATTTATTCCAAAAGTATTATTCAAATCCTAGGTGTCTGTACAAATGTTTAAAAATATAACAAAGCATAACATGAATAATCAATATCATGAATATACCATTTAGCAATAAAGAACAAACTCATCACAATACCCAGTAATTGGTCAGACCAAATCCTCAAGCTACTCCTCCCAGAAAAGCATAAGATGAACCTTGCAATGTGCCAATGAACAATAAATCTATGCTCTCTCAGACCAAAATAGAGGGAGAGAAAGTGAGTTCCAGAGTCAAGGACCTTTCCTGGAAAATGCACTGCCACCAGTTCTCTCCCTTTTAAACAAGAAGATGATATTGACCATGGACTCATAGAAAGGTAGGGCTAGAATGGACTTTAAGTGTTCATCTAGTCCAGCCCCTCACACTGAGGCAGAACCAAGTATATTTAGACCATGCCTAACAAGTATTTGTTTAATCTGTTCTTTACAACCTCCTGTGACAGGGATTCCACAACCTCTCTTGGTAACCAATTTCAATACTTAACTAACCTATTTTTACAGATAAAAAGTTTTTTCCTAATATCTAACCTAAATATTCCTAGCTGCAGATTAAGCTCATTACTTCAGTGCACATGAAGAATAATTGATCTTGATCCCCTTTATAACAGCCGTTAACATATTTGAAGCCTGTTATCAGGTCCCCGCTTGGGTTTTTTCCTCAGGACTAAACATGCCCAGTTTTTTTAATCTTTCCTCACAGGTTGGGTTTTCTAAACCTTTTATTATTTCTGTTGCTCTCCTCTGGACTCTTTCCAATTTGTCCACATTTTTCCTAATGTGTGACGCCCAGAATAGGATACAGTTCTCCCGTCATGGACTTACCAGAGCCAAGCAGAGCGGGACAATGTCTTATAATCAACACTTCTGTGTCCTACACAGGACAACCTATTAATACCACACAGAATACACTGCTCTACAGCCAAAATGCTTCTGAAATAAATGTAGTCAAACTTTACTAATTCTGGGTCACTGAGAACGAAAATGATGCTTAAAATTGTTGATTGGCTCTAGTTTTCAAGATATGCTATTGGGTCAGTATATACGACCCTTGACTTGGGAATGGGGGAGGATAAGTGAGTTATAAAGGGAAGGGATCTCAATTTAAACCAGAAATGACTAAAATACATCTTTGACTGGATCTATGAATAAATCTATGACTGGGTTTGGACAGTACTTGCTTTTTAGGCAAAACAATGAATGATGCAATCTGAAGCTGGTATTGCGTCATACATGATATGAATTGCATCATGTTATTCCTAGAAGTCATGGATGATGCAATCATAACGAAGCTTACATCACTCTGCTGAACAAATTGCCCTATATCAGCTCTAGAAATCATTCAGTGTCGTGCTCTCTTATTTGTCAGTGTTTGATTTTGCAAAGGGACACATTTCTGTTTAGCCAAAGTGAGCAGAGATGCCTCGTACTTGTGTGAACAGTGCAGATAACTTCTGCTATGTTTGTGCTGAAGTAACTTTTGCATCACAACAGCGTAGTATAACCACTATGGTTAAGAAAGCCTATCACCTTTATTTTGGCTGCAAAATTGGAGATCAGGACAACATGTGGGCCCCACACGTATGCTGCAACACTTGTGCAACAAATCTTCGCCAGTGATTGAACAGGAAAAGGAAATCTATGCCTTTTGCAGTGCCAATAATTTGGAGAGAGCCAACAGATCATACCAGCAATTGTTACTTCTGCATGGTGCCTCCAGTTGGGAAAGATGTGTCAAAGAAGAAAAAGTGGACTGTGCATTATCCAAACATTCCATCAGCTATACGCCCAGTACCCCACAGAGAAGGACTGCCAGTTCCTGATGCACCAGAATCATTCTCACTTGAGTCAGAGGAGGAAGAGGATGAAACTTCTGGTCCTGAAGCATCAATGTCACAGGACCCACATTTTCTCCCATCCTCCTCCTCTGAACCACACCTCATAACACAAGGTGAACTGAATGACCTTGTCAGGGATTTGGAACTACCCAAGAGTAAGGCAGAGCTGTTGGGCTCCAGACTACAGCAGTGGAATCTCCTGGCAGGTGATGTTAGGGTTTCCATGTTCCGTGACCGTCAAAAGGATCTCTCCCATTCTTCTTCATGGAAGGTGATCTTGTAGCCTGCAACAACATCGATGGTGTGATGGCAGCCCTCAACATCGTTCACGATCCAGATGAGTGGAGACTGTTCATTGATTCATCGAAGATGAGTCTTAAAGCTGTTTTACTGCATAATGGCAATGTTTTGCCATCAATTCCACTTGGTCATGCAGTCCATATGAAGGAAACCTATGACAACATGAAACAACTTTTGAGGTGCATAAACTATGACCAACATCAGTGGCAGCTTTATGGCGATTTGAAGGTTGTTGCTCTCTTGCTTGGTCTGCAGACTGGATACACAAAGTACTGCTGTTTTCTCTGCGAATGGGATAGTCGTGCAAGGGATTCCCACTACATCAAGAAAGATTGGCCACTCCGACAGTCATTGGAGCCTAGGAGGAAAAGTGTTCAGCATCCACCACTTGTTGAATCAAGGAAGATTTTGTTACCACCTGTAGTGAGGCGGCCTGGCTCCCGACGGCCCCTGAGAGAGAGGAACCAGAACAGGCACCCAAGTGGGCAGAGCCACCGCCACCTGTTCCCGCCCCCCGGAAGTCAAGGGGCGGGACAGGAAGTATAAAAGCCAGGCCCCAGCACTCAGTTGGAGCCCAGCGGCCGGAGAGGAAGGACACTCCTGCTCGAGCTCCTGCTGGACCGAGCCTTCCCAGAGCCAGGTACCCTGACGCCGACGGACCGAGCCTCCCCCGAGCCAGGTATCCCGACGTGGATTGGCCGAGCCTGCCCCGAGCACGGTACCCCGAGGAGGGGCCCGAGCATCCCCCTGAACCGAGACCGGAGGAGCAGCCCGACCTAGACAGCCCTCAGCAAGCCGAGGAGCCCATGGTGTGGGACCCCGCTGCCGAGCCCAGCGATGAGCAGGTACCCATGGAGGGGGAGATGGAAAGTAGCCCGGGGGTAGCCGACCCCAGTCTGGCTACAGCAGAGGAAGAGCCAATGTCGGTGTGTTGCGGTCAGGACCCCACCGACACAGCAGCAGATTGACTGCCGCTCTTAAGGCCCCGGGCTGGGACACAGTGGAGTGGGTGGGCCTGTGTCCCCCCTGCCACCCCACTTACGGGTGGCAGCCTCCCTCTCCAGCCAGCGCTCCGACAGCGTACCTTGAACTATTGTTTGTTGCCCCACCCTGACTAAGGGTCTGGGCTTCCTGACTTTGTTAGTGCTCAGCTCCTGCTACACGGACCTGAGCCCACTTGAACTATTGTTTGTTGCCCCGCCCTGACTAAGGGCCTGGGCTCCCTGACTTTGTTCGTGCTCAGCTCCTGCTACATGGACCTGAGCCCCCTTGAGCTATTGTTTGTTGCCCCGCCCTGACTAAGGGCCTGGGCTCCCTGACTTTGTTCGTGCTCAGCTCCTGCTACATGGACCTGAGCCCCCTTGAACTATTGTTTGTTGCCCCGCCCTGACTAAGGGCCTGGGCTTCCCGACTTTGTTAGTGCTCAGCTCTGGCTACCCGGACCTGAGTCCCCCCCCCCCCCGAACTATTGTTCGCTGCCCCGCCCTGATTGAGGGCCGGGCCTCAGCTACGGGCTTTATTGAGGCTCAGCCTGCAGGAAGGTTCTGAGCCCCCTGGACCCTTGTGTGTTGCCCGCCCTGAGCTAGCGTTTGGGCTTATTTGACTTTGTACTTCCCCAGCTCCGGCTGCGAGAACCGGAGCCCGGACCGGGATTGCTGCCCAGTCCTGACCGAGGGCGGTAGCTCCTTGCAGAGGCTGTGTGCCTTTTGTTTAGCCCCTGCCTGAGGGGCAGAACCCCGAGACCTTCAGAACCCGAGGCACGATTTGGACCGCGTAGTGAGGCGGCCTGGCTCCCGACGGCCCCTGAGAGGGCACGGCCCCCGCACCGGACCATTACACCACCCTTACACATCAAGCTGGGTCTGATGAAGAACTTTGTCAAGGCCATTGACAAAACACAAGCAGCTTTCAAGTACCTCCATGGAAAATTTCCAAGGTTAAGTGAAGCTAAGATAAAGGAAGGTGTCTTTGTTGGTCCTCAGATTTGTGAACTTCTTTGAGATGATGCATTTGACCATGCACTGCGTGGCAAGGAAAAGACGGCATGGAAAACCTTCCAGTTAGTGGCAATAAATTTTCTCGGAAACAACAACGCAGACAACTACAGGTTGTTGGTGGAAAACCTCCTCAAGGCATACAAAAGCCTTGATTGCAACATGTCACTAAAGATACATTTTTTGCACTCTCATCTAGATTTTTTTCCACCGAACTGCGGAGCAGTGAGCGACGAGCACGGCAAGCGATTTCACCAGGACATTGCAACAATGGAGAAACGCTATCAGGGCAAATGGAGCCCATCAATGCTTGCAGACTATTGCTGGACAGTGACAAGAGATGCTCCATTTAATGAATACAAGAGACAAGCCAAGAAGCACTGCGTAGACACTGAATAGGACTAAACTATGTACATAATAGTTTTTTGCCTTTTGTTTCATAATAAATTTTATTTATATAACCCTTTTGCTGATTTTTAAAGTGTTACATAAACAGGACAGGTGAAATATTATCATGTAAAGCAACCATAAACTCATGAAAAGACCTAGGTTTACAATTTATGATTAAAACTCTACTATCTACACAATATACATAGACATAAAATGTAAAAACTTAAATATCTTAGAAACAGTAGCCAATCCGTTGTTTTAATTGTCATATTTGAATTCAGCACATCAAAATACATAATAAATAGCACATTTTATCTCTGAAGCAAACGACTCCTCAAAAATTGTAGACCAATGATATTTGTCTTTTTTTTTTGCAAATGCATCATCCTATTGATCTACTATAACCCCCAGATATTTTTCAGCAGTACTACTGCCTAGTTAATTATTCCCAATTTTGTACGTGTGCATTTGATTTTTCCTCCCTATGTGTAGTTCTTTACACTTTATTGAATTTCATCTTGTTGATTTCAGATGAATTCTCCAATGTATCAAGGTCATTTTAAATTTCAATCCTATCTTCCAAAATGCTTGCAACCTCTCCCAATTTGGTGTCATCTGCAACTTCTATAAGCACTCTCCACTCCATTATCCAAGTCATTAAGGAAAATATTGAATAGTACCAGATCCAGGACAGACCTCAGTAACACCCCACTAGGTACAGGCTCCAAGTTTGACAGCAAACCATTGATTACTGCTCTCTGCGTACAGTTTTTTCAACTAGTTGTGCACCTACCTTATAGTAATTTAATTTAGACCAAAGGTTTTCAAACTTTTTTCATTTGTGGACCCATAAAAATATCAAATGGAGGTTTGGACCCCTTTGGAAATATTAGACCATATTTCCCTAGTTTACTTATGAGAATGTGGTGTCAGACTATCCCAAAAGCCTAACTAAAGTGAAGATATATCATGTCTATGTTTTCCCCATCCACTAGGACAGTAACCCTGTCAAGAAGAAATAAGGTTAGTTTGACATGATATGCTCTTGACAAATCCATGTTGACTATTTCTTATTATCCTATTATCCTTTAGGTGCTTACAAATTGATAGTTTAATGATTTGTTCCAGTATCTATCCAGGTATCAAAGTTAGACTTAATGTTCTGTAATTCCCCAGGTCCTCTTTGTTCCCCTTTGTAATGATAAGGATTATGTTGCTCTTCTCCTGTCCTCTGGGATCTCATCCATCTCCATGGATTCTTTAAGTTAATCACTAACAGTTGCCAAGATTGCTTCAAATGGTTCCTCAAGTACCCTAAGATTTTTTTCATCAGGCACTGCTGACTTGAACATATCTAATTTATCTAAATATTCTTTAGCCAGTTGTTTCCCTATTTTGGCGTGTGTTCCTTCACCCTAGTTGTTAATATTAATTGGGTTAAACATCTTGTCACTATTAACCTTTTTAGTGATGACTGACACAAAATAGACATTAAACACTCAACCTTCTTGGTATCCTCCTTAGCTCTCCTGCCCGGCTAAGTAGTAGATCTACACTTTCCTTTGTCTTTCTTTTGCTCCTCATGTATTTACAGAACTTATTATTATTACCTTTTATGTCCTTTGCTAGGTGTAACTCATTTTGTGTCTTAGCCTTTCTGAATTTTTCCTTGTATACTTGCACTATTCCTTTGTTCTCATCAATTAGTTGTCCATGTTCCCACTTTTTATTACAGGATTCCTTTTTGATTTTCAGGTCATTAAAGAGCTCCTGATGCAGTTATATTGGTCTCTTACCATTCTTCCTATCTTTCCTTCACATTAAGATAGTTTGCAGTTGGGCTTTTGAGAAATGCCCAGCATTCCTGAGCTCTTTTTTTTCTTGATTTTTCTTTCCACAGGACCTTACCTTACCTAATAGTTCTCTAAATTTGTTAAAGTCTGCTTTGGTATTATTCCTTATTCTGCTGTTCTCACTCCTGTTCCTTAGAATAATGAAATATATCATTTCATGATCACTTTCACCCGTATTACCTTCCATCTTCAGAGTCACAACCAATTAGAATCAAGTCGAAAATACCTTCCCCCCACACCACTCACAGTTACCTTTCTCCACTTTCTAAAATAAGACTTCTCCCCGACACATTGCAAGAATATATTGGAGATCAGAGACCTGATTGCTACAGTATCACTGGGAGAAAGAGGTAGTTTCTAACTAACCAGGACCTAAATTAGTTTAATAGATCTAAACCAGAACCTAAACTTCACCCAGAAGCTACTAAGGAACCAGTGCATTGATGCACCGTGGTCTCTGCATGGAACTTTGCATAACAATTACATAACTTATATCACAAAAATAGCCTTTCTTGAAGTATAACAGTATACCTGTCTTAAGCCTGGACTAGAATGCAGAAGTGCAGAAGCATGTGGAGAAGGAGTTAAATCACCCTAGCTGAATCACCCAAAAAACAAAACAAAAAACACAAGACGATTTCTTTCAAGTTTTGGGCAAAGCCTTAGGTTGGGAAGGAGTTCTTATTTTATCCAAACCATTTCTCCCATCCCTAGAAGCAAGTGCCTATTTGGTTTCAATTATTTATGTTGTCTTTGTTTCAGTCCCTCCCAGATTCTCCATGTTGTTAACATTTCACTGGTAACATTGTTGCACTCTATGTAAATAAGGAGAATTTTCTTAACTTGAGCCAGATCACATTTAATACTGCACTGAATAACTAGGGCTGCCCTAATTAAATAGAGCACAGATGGCAGTCCTCTTGCAATACATAGAAATCTTGTGAGGTTTCCTGTTTTTTTATTATTGAGCATGAAATACATAACAGATTTCTTGCCACCTAGGTAGAATTGAATGAGATACAATTCTCACCCTCCTCCTTTCCTTCACATTCGTATAGCTGTGCACACTTTGGAAAATCCACATGGAAAAAGCTTTTCCCTTTTCTAAGCTAACATTATGATAGCTATTTTGGAAGAATGATCACATCAAGATAGAATAAGATAGAATAAAGGTATTTTGCATGGCACATTAGGGTCAGGGATATCTTATGTGCCTTATGAGACATGTTTCAGCAAGAATTCATAGTATGAATGCTATTTCCTTCATATTCATTATCAGAAAAAAGGAGAGTGAAGGAACAAGCTAATGAAGGCAGGTGAGACAGACTAGGAGAAATGGCAAAGGTTGGAATTGGCGGAAGGAGGTTGCACAGTGGCCAGGCAACTCTATCATGATATAATTTTAGATTATTCAGTACTGAAGATACTGTCTATACTGTTCAAGAAAACTGTATCAGCACTAGACTTGGTTGAATTCTTCATTGCAAACAACTTCTTTCTTGAGTATTATCCTCACACCAGTCATGATTGGTAGGCCTTTGTTCATTTGTAATTATTTGATTAATAGTGCTTGAAAAATTTGGGCTCAAGGTTTTATTATTCACAGCAAGATCATGCACTACAAAGTCAAACACCTTACAAAAGTCTGAATGTATTACATCTGTGCCATTACCTTATCAACCAAAACTGTTATCTCATCAAAGAATAAACTCAGATTTATTTGACAATTTTCCATAAAATTATGTCAATTGGCACTAATTATAATTCTATACTTTAATTCTTCATTAATTAAATCCTGTATCATCTTTTACATTATTATGCCTGGGACTGATATCATAAAAACATAAGAACAGCTATACTGAGTCAGACCAAAGGTCCATCTAGCCCAGTATCCTGTCTTCCGACAGTGGCCAATGCCAGGTGCCCCAGAGGGAATGAACAGAACAGGTAATCATCAAGTGGTCCATCCCCTGTCACCCATTCCCAGCTTCTGGCAAACAGAGGCTAGGGACACCATCCCTGCCCATCGTGGCTAATAGCCATTGATGGACCTATCCTTCATGAACTTATCTAGTTCTTTTTTGAACTCTGTTATAATCTTGGCCTTCAAAACATCCTCTGGCAGGGAGTTCTACAGGTTGACTGTGTGTTGTGTGAAAAAATACTTCCTTTTGTTTGTTTTAAATCTACTGCCTACCAATTTCATTTGGTAACCCCTAGTTCTTGTGTTATGAGAAGGAATAAATAACACTTCCTTATTTACTTTCTCCACACGTCATGCTTTTATAGGCCTCTATCATATCCCCCTTTAGTCGTCTCTTTTCCAAACTGAAAAGTCCAAGTCTCATTAATCTCTCCTCATATGGCAGCCGTTCCATACCTCTAATAATTTTTGTTGCCCTTTTCTGTTGCCTTTTCAGAAGGCCAAAAAAGAATGTGAAGAACAGCTAGCCAAAGACTCAAAAAGTAATAGCAGAAACATTTTTAAGGAAACCTGCTAAATAACCAGGGGGCCACTAATGGAGCACACAAGGATAATAAGGCCACTGCAGAGAAACTAAATGAATTCTTTGCATTGGTCTTCATGGCTGAGGATGTGAGGGAGATTCCCAAACCTGAGCCATTCTTTTTAGGTGACAAATCTGAGGAACTGTCCCAGATTAAGGTGTCATTAGAGGAGGTTTTAGAACAAATTGATAAACTAAACAGTAATAAGTCACCAGGACTAGATGGTATTCACTCAAGAGTTCTGAAGGAACTCAAATGTGAAACTGCAGAACTACTAACTGTAGTTTGTAACCTATCATTTAAATCAGCCTCTGTACCAAATGACTGGAGGATAGCTAATGTAACGCCAATTTTTAAAATAGGCTCCAGAGGTGATCCCGGCAATTACAGGCCAATAAACCTGACTTCAGTACCGGGCAAAACGGTTGAAACTATAGTAAAAAATAAAATTGTCAGACACAAAGATGAACATAATTTCTTGGGGAAGAGTCAACATGGTTTTTGTAAAGGGAAATCATGCCTCACCAATCTACAAAAATTCTTTGGGGGCGTGAACAAGCATGGGAACAAGGGGATTGCTTTTCAGAAAGCCTTTGACAAGGTCCCTCACCAAAGGCTCTTAAGCAAAGTAAGCAGGTCAGGATTAAGAGAGAAGGTCCTCTCATGGATTGGTAACCGGTTAAAAGATAGGGAACAAAGGGTAAGAATAAATGATCAGTTTTCAGAATGGAGAGAGGTAAATAGTGTGTCCTCCAAGGGTCTGTACTGGGACCAGTCCTATTCAACATATTCATAAATGATCTGGAAAAAGGGGTAAACAGTGAAGTGGCAAAATTTGCAGATGATACAAAACTACTCAAGATAGTTAAGTCCCAAACAGACTGCGAAGAGCTACAAAAGGTTCTCACAAAACTGGGTGACTGGACAACAAAATGGCAGATTAAATTCAATGTTGATAAATGCAAAGTAATGCACATTGGAAAACATAATCCCAACTATACATATAAAATGATGGGGTCTAAATTATCTGTTACCACTCAAGGAAGCAACCTTGGAGTCATTTTGGATAGTTCTCTGAAAACATCCACTCAATGTGCAGCAGCAGTCAAAAAAGCGAACAGAATATTGGGACTCATTAAGAAAGGGATAGATAATAAAACAGAAAATATCATATTTCCTCTATATAAATCCATGGTACACCCACATTTTGAATACTGCGTGCAGATGTGGTCACCCCATCTCAGAAAAGATATCAGGCTAACCAACCTACAGTTAAATTACCTCAGTCATTCCACTTGCCTCTCTTATACTTAGAATTTCATATTTGATGTGTGTGACTGGTCATCCTAATCACATATTAATGTATGGTTCCTGGATGATCTAACTATTAGTTAGCTTTTAATGGTCCTGTGTATGGTGGCCAAGCAATTAGTCACAACAGTTTCACATATCCCAAATTTACTATTAAAAAAGAGCATCCATTCTGTTTTCCTTGTTCATAAATCATTAATAATAAAATTTTATATAAAATTTTGCAGGATGTCCAGAAAATCTGCCAAATGATGAATTTTATGAATTTCAGGAAAAGTGTACAAACCAATTAACTTTCTATTTTCTACTTTTCTACTATTTGTTACTTTTCTATAACTTTCCAGCTATTTATCTTTTTCTAAGAAACCTAAATGTTTTCCCAAGTTCCCTTAATCCTTGTTCAGAGCCAGAACACATTTAAACTAAAAATCCTTTCTCTTTGCCCTCTTCCCATTTCCACTTTGAGCAATGATTTAATAGGATTGTTCCTCATGAACCAATAGGTCAGGGTGAACCTAAACTGGCCAGCTTGACTGGTTTTCATACAGACCCTTGAGAGGATATCAACTATAGATGCAGAGACATAGTTTCTCCAGTTTTAACTTGTGGTTGCAGAGCCACACCAGACCAAGGCATTCACTTCCGACGCCAGTGGTCTCTTCTGAGTTGGACATGAGTCTAATAGGCAAGATGTTAGGGTAAACTGATATTTTTCATGTATTCCTACCAGAATTAGTTCACGAGAGGCTGAGTCTCTAACAAGCAGCTCACTGCAGCTCTAGTAATTTACAACAATCCCACATATCCCAAACATTGTATTTTAAATAGATGGAAATAACTAGTTTAGATGTCTTCAGTAATAGGCCATTTTCTGATAATTACCTTCAAACATTATACAGTCTAAAAGAGCAGGAACATCTGTTAAAGTTATAAGCAGCTTGTTAACTCAGTTCAGCATCGGGAAAGCTTTTTGCTCCTCCTCAATGCCTTAGGATAAGGGTGGACTCAGAATGCAGTCCGCAAGACAATTGCATTTCTACAGTGCATTCACCATTGCTCTTAACTTTAATACAGAAATGTGGATTACAGAGACTTGAGGCCCCAGAAACTGTCTCCATCTTGATCTCAGCAGAGGCCATTCAGATCCAGATAGAACACTGTGTGTTAAAATGTTTATTTCATGTAAGCCATTTCTTCTTATTAAAGATGAGGGTGTTTGTATTCTGTGTGCCACTTGCTTGTAAAAAGGTAAATTCCTTAGGACTTTGCTAAATGTACTTAGTAAACCATGATCCAACATGCTGAAAGTAAAATCTAGCCACAATTTGAGAACCAAGTTAGGAAAACGTATATTGTCTTAATAAGGAGACATAGGTGTAAATAGCAACAGAGGGTCCTGTGGCACCTTTAAGACTAACAGAAGTATTGGAGCATAAGCTTTCGTGGGTAAGAACCTCACTTCTTCAGATGCAAGTAATGGAAATCTCCAGAGGCAGGTATAAATCAGTATGGAGATAACGAGGTTAGTTCAATAGGTGTAAATGTGATCCTCAACATGCTAATGTTGCACTTAGCTATGCATTCTCTTCTGTGGCCTTATTCCTTGCTGCGAGGCAGAAGTAACTTAGTGGCTGCTCAGTAGCTAATTCATTAATGAAAGACCCAATATCCTAGGGTTACCATATCTAATAAATAAAAAAAGAGGACCCTCCACGGGCCCTGGCCCGGCCCATTTCCTCACCCCTAGCCCCACACCAACTCCGCCCCTTCCCCGCCCTAACTCTGCCCCCTCCTCCCTCCCACTCCCAGCCACGGGGAAAGGGCTGCCCCAGCGCTACCAGCTTCAGGGTTTGCCAGGCAGCCCCCAGACCCTGCGCCCCGGCCGGCGCTTCCCCAGCGCAGCTGGAGCCCGGGAGGGGAAGGGCCCAGCCGGGGGCACAGGGTCTGGAAGCTGCCGGTAGCGCTCTGGCTTTGGGCAGCCCCTATGCCTCCGGACCCTGCGCCCCCAGCCGGGCACTTCCCCTCCCGGGCTCCAGCTGCGCTCGGGCAGCCCGGCTCTTAAACAGAGCCGAAGAGGAGCAGAGCCTCCAGCCGCGGCGGCTCTGCTCCTCCCCGACTCTTCGGCTCTGTTTAAGAGCCGGGCTGCCCGAGCGCTACTGGCTTCGGGCAGCCCCCGTGCCTCCGGACCCTGCGCCGCCGGAGCCCGAGAGGGGAAGTGCCCGGCTGGGGGCGCAGGGTCCGGATGCACGGGGGCTGCCCGAAGCCGGTAGCGCTCAGGCAGCTTGGCTCTTAAACAGAGCCGAAGAGTCAGGGGAGGAGCAGAGCCGCCATTTTCCCGGACATGTTCGGCTTTTTGGCAATTCCCCCCGGACGGGGGTTTGACTGCCGAAAAGCCGGACATGTCCGGGAAAAAGAGGACGTATGGTAACCTTACAATATCCTTGTAGTCCAGTTAATCACTTTTTAGCTTTATGCTTATAAACACAATCCTGTACATTAGTGCTGTTTAGGATCTGTCCCATTGTACAGAGAATCAAAGTTTGGCTATCTGTATATACCATTTACAGAAGCAATAAAAGAAATTTTAAAATATGATTACTGACAAGTCTTCGGATTTTTTTTATATTAATGTTCCAAACTGTTTTCATTTTCTACTAGAGAGACAAGGTCGGGGAGGTAATATATTTTATTGGACCAACTTCTGCTGGTGAGAGAGAAACAGACAAGCTCTGTGTGGCTTGAAAACCTGTCTCTATATACTCGCTATACCAGTAGTGGGCAACCTGTGACCCATGGGCCACATGCAGCCCATCAGGATAATCTGATTGTGGGCTGAGAGACATTTTGCTGACATTGACTGTTCGCAGACACGGCCCCCCGCAGTTCCTAGTGGCTGCGGTTCCCCGTTCCCAGCCCATGGGAGCTGTGGGAAGTGGCGGCCAGCACATCCCTGCAGCCCGCACCTCTTCTCGCAGCTCCCATTGGCCAGGAACGGTGAACCACGGCCACTGGGAGCTGCAGGGGGGCCGTGCCTGCGGATGGTCAATGTAAACAATGTAAACAAACTGTCTTGCAGCCCGCCATGCGGCCCACAGGCAACGGGTTGCCCACCACTGCTCTATACTGATGTATCTAAGGCTACGTCTACACTACGGGGGGGATCGATTTCAGATACGCAAATTCAGCTACGGGAATAGCGTAGCTGAATTCGACATATCTGATCCGACTTACTCTGCTGTGAGGACGGCGGCAAATCGACCGCCACGGCTCCCCCGTCGACAGCGCTTACTCCTACGTGGGCTGGTGGAGTACGCGCGTTGATTGGGGGATCGATTATTGTGTCCTGATGAGACGTGATAAATCGATCCCCGAGAGATCGATTTTCTACCACCGATCCGGGTGGGTAGTGAAGACCAGCCCTTAGAAAACACTACTGAAAATCTAATGTCTGTTGAAAGGTCACCATAAATGACATAATTCTTGAGCTGTTTTCCTGTCATTGTTCCAATAGAACAGTGGTTTTCCAACTGGGGTACATGTACCAGTGCTCAATTTGTGCCAGGGCTGACCCCTGACACCTCTAGGCTTGGCAGTTCATAGCCCTGGCACCTCTGAGCTTTCCATGTCAGTTATGAAAGTAAAAAATTTGCTTGAGCACCACCACCTAATGCTCGAGTACAGGAACCTCTTTCATTACAAATTAAGTTCTGTGCATGCCTTGGGGTACACAAGCTCTTGTCAGGATGTACGTGTGAAAAATTCTGTAATTCTGTCATTTTTCACGAGGTGGTGCTCAAGCAATTTTACATGTACTAGTGCTCAATTTGTGCCAGGGCTGACCCCTTGCACCTCTAGGCTTGCCAGTTCATAACCCTGGCACTTCTAAGCTTTCCATGTCAGTTATGAAACTGAAGATACCTCAAAGGGCACCAACTTTCAAAGGGTGGGTGCTCAGCACTTTCTGAAACCTAGTTTCCTTTAAAATATATTAGCTTGGGCATCAAAAAATCAAGGCACTCAAAATCACTAGTCACTTTGGAATCTTTAGCTGGAAGTCTTATTCCTTTTTCGACATATGTGACTGATACAAACCCCTCCAAAAGAGTGTGAATTCCTTCCTCTGCTATGATGGTGAGAAGTAGGGAAACAATGCATCCACAGAGCTATCTCAGGTGTGGAGACTTCTGTTTCAGACCAATGAATGGCAATTGTTGCGTGATAGAGCCTCATGTTCCTCCAAAACCAGCAGCAAAGCATCTTTGAGAAGACAGGAAATCTGTTTGCAGTACTAACCACAGACTAAGCCTTTCAGAAGATGTCTGATATCTCAAATAAAGACAACGATCCCTCACTCTCACAGACCTTGGGAGACAGGCCAGTCCTCGCTTACAGACAGCCCCCCAACCTGAAGCAAATACTCACCAGCAAGTACACCATACAACAGAAACACTAACCCAGGAACCAACCCCTGCAACAAACCCCGTTGCCAGCTCTGTCCGCATATCTATTCAAGGGACACCATCATAGGACCCAACCACATCAGCCACACCATCAAGGGCTCATTCACCCGCACATCTACCAATGTGATATATACCATCATGTGCCAGCAATGCCCCTCTGCAACGTACATTGGCCAAAGTGGACAGTCTCTATGCAAAAGAATAAATGGACCCAAATCGGACATCAAGAATTGTAGCATTCAAAAACCAGTAGGAGAGCACTTCAATCTCCGTGGACACTCAATAACAGACTTAAAAGTTTCCATTCGTCAACAAAAAAACTTCAAAAACAGGCTTCAGCGAAAAACTGCAGAACTGGAATTAATTTGCAAACTTGACACCATCAAATTAGGCCTGAATAAAGCCTGGGAGTGGCTGGGTCACTACAAAAAATAATTTCCCCTTTGTTGATACTCACACCTTCTTGTCAACTGCTGGGAATGGGCCACATCCACTTTGATTGAATTGGCCTCGTTAGCTCTACAAAAAGTAATTTTCCCTATGTTGATATTCACCCCTTCTTGTCAACTGTTGGGAATGGGCCACATCCACCCTAATTGAATTTGCCTCATTAGCACTGTCCCTTCCCCCCCACACACACACACACACTTGGTAAGGCAACTCCCATCTTTTCATGTGCTGTATATTTATACTTGCTTACTGTATTTTACACTCCATGCATCTGATAAAGTGGGTTACATCTCACGAAAGCTTATGCCCAAATACGTTTGTTAGTCTCTAAAGTGCCACAAGGACTCCTCGTTGTTTTTTCTTGCGGGAAAGGCACTGAACTGAAATTCAGGAAATTTGAGCTCAGTACCCAGCAGTACCCAGCACTCCCTGTCTCACCTTGGGCAAGTCATTTAATCTCTCTCTGCTTTAGTTCCCCAGCTTTAAAATGGGACTATTAATACTTCTTTACTCCCTTTTTTTATTATTATTATTTTGTTTTTGTCTATTTAGACTTTAAACTCTTTGGGGCAAGGATTTTCTTTTCCTGTATACCGCATTTGTCATTATGGATCCCTGATCTTGGCTGGGGCCTGTAGATGTAGTGCACATTAAATGTAATAATAACAATAAAAAGTGAAGACATTTCTACATTGGTTATTGTAAGCAATGAGATTTTATGGTTAACAGCAGATAATGAGTATCCTCAGTCCCAGCCTATGGACTATGTATGCAGATCAGATAAGATAACAGTTGTCCCTTCTGGCCTTAGAATCTGAAACTCTGTGAACTTATGATACCACACTCCTCACAGAGCAATTGATCACTCATATCCTATGGCTCTTTATTTCTGGGGTGCAGGTGGGTGGTATGAATTTATTGCTCATCATGGGAATAGGCTAGTATGGCTAAACAGAGCCAGTCATAATGCAATATGGAAGCTCCCAAATTTAGCTCTGCTAATATGCCTCAGTTCTGCCCTCCAACACCCTTATTATATAGAGATCCCCTCTTTAATACTTTCTTTGATAGAGACCATCAAAACATAGGTAAGTTCATTAGTTTCCATCTAAAATACCATTACATTAGCGGAACATCACTTCTTTAAATGCTCATCATCTGTGGCTCCCAGGGGGGAAATTATCACACTATTGCAGTTATTGTCTCTATAGCTGACATATACTATATCATCTACAATAATATTTGTGTTATAATCTCTGTTGCTGCAGCTTCAGTTTCATTTGTCTGTGAAAACTTAACTTCAGTTTTCAACTTTAAATCAACTCTGATCTTTCTCAAAATAAGAAATAAAATATTGAAAGTATAGAAATTGCAAGTGTTGACCAAAGTGGCAAGGCCTGGGAGACCATGGATAACTGTGAACTCATAGTCAAAAACATAAGTTCCTGTTAACAAAACATCTTTCTTCTCCTTTATTCTTTCCCTGACCTTGTGTATCAGAAAGAAAATCTATTTCACTGAAACAATTGAAAAGGGAAGCCAGAACTACAGTCTATTTTCAAAAATGTCTGGCATTGTTGTGGGTTGGCAGTTGTATTTGAGAAAAAAAGACTTAAAAATGTAGGTGGAAGACAGATCTGAATTCCATATTTAACACATATTCTTTTAAAGTTGAATAGTTCGTGATTTAAAAGATTGTAAAATATTATAACTAAATATTTCTCTGGTTGAGTGCTGGGCCAGATGAGGTAACTTCATGCCTTAATCAGGTCTCATAAAACTGTTTTGGTGTGTGGCAATATTAAATGTCAATTACTCTTGCTAGCATTTGCCCGTATGTAGGAATGCATTATTAGAATTACTGTGTTTAGAGAATTTCTTTTGATAAAAATGTCAACAGATTTTTGCAAACTTCTATCTTGTAATCTTGGTCTTTTGTTGCAATTATGCCCAGACCTTATTGCGGTTTCCTGCACAAAATTACATCCTGAAGCATACCAGTCCAGCATTTATTACAGACACAGGACAATAAAATGTTAGCAGCAGGAGACAATATGTTTTATATGTCCAGTTAACTTTACACAGAGCTGGAAAATATTGGCAAGTGACACTTAATTATGGTACCCCTGGTTTCTTAAAACATATCTCAAAGAACACAAAGCATTTATTTTCTGTAGTTACTTTAAAGACTGATTTTCAGGGTTTCTTTCTTAGGTTACAATTTCAAGATGTTGTTCACATTTCACTAATACAATTATTCTTCCTTGTTTATACTCTTTGTTTACTTTAAATCATTTCCAATTATTAATTGGATAGAAAGTGCTTTCATTTGAGACATAAAAAAAAAAATAATTCCAGACAGATGTAATTCCAGTTTATTTACCATGTTGGTTTTGGGCTTGTAAGTTTTAAACAACACCAAAGTTGGAGAGTTTCCTGCTGGACTGCAGAATATCTAGTTCTGGAATGTAAAAACAGTGATGGAAAGGAGCCTTATAAACATGAAAGACAGGCTACAGGGATGTTAACAGTAGGACATTTCAGCTAATGGCACACTGGCACAAACTCCTGTTGTGAAACATTTCTGGAAATACTGCACTAAAAGCATAAATAGTCATGATTCAAAATGGAAGTCAGATGCAATTGACCTTGATATCCCAGGACTGCCACCTGCCTCTTTGTTGGTCAAATCCTTCTATTTTCTACTTAGTGACATACCTTTTTCTCTCCTGATTTATCCCTCCAACCCAGTATTTTTCTGTCAGAAACCGAAACCTATTTCTTCATGTGCTAGAAAAATGTTCCAAGAGGAAATAAAACACTAACTTAGCACAGGTGATCATGTCTCCTTCTAGTAGCTGGACCCTGCAAAACTAAAAGCCTGCTACTTACCAGTAGGTACTACATTAGCTCATGTGGTAGGGGCATGTACTGAAGGTCCTGGACTTAGATAATATGATAATCAGTAGGGACTATGTATATTAGATCAGTTTGTTATATTAGCACCTTTTGTGGATTGTAAATGTTTTATATATATTTTCTAGCTCATATATGCACATAGAGTAAATCCTCTTAAGCAGTAATTTGACTGGCAGTCTGAAATATGCTTCTATTCTAAGACCTGATCCAAATCCTGCTGAAGCCAAACGAAAGACTCCCACTGATGTCAATAAATTTTTGATCCCCCCACTCCCCTAAAGATTAAAAATGGTAAACGGTAAAAAGATAATTTTACAATATCATTTTCCTCACTGAATCAAAAAATTACATGGCTAATTAATATCTCCTACAACAAATTATATTTTGTATGAACACCACCAGGTATCATGTAAATTATATCATAGGATGACATTAGTTGTCATTTTATTAGAAAAGCAAATCCAAAATGTGCTATTCCTATGTGGATTATATAAAAGTTAATACTTTTGCACTTTCAGATGTACCAAATTATTCACTTTACATTCAGTGAATACTATAAGGCGTAACTTGTGGGGTTCCGCAGGGGTCTGTTTTGGGACCGGCTCTGTTCAATATCTTCATCAACGACTTAGATATTGGCATAGAAAGTACGCTTATTAAGTTTGCGGATGATACCAAACTGGGAGGGATTGCAACTACTTTGGAGGACAGGGTCATAATTCAAAATGACCTGGACAAATTGGAGAAATGGTCTGAGTTAAACAGGATGAAGTTTAACAAAGACAAATGCAAAGTGCTCCACTTAGGAAGGAAAAATCAATTTCACACATACAGAATGGGAAAAGACTGTCTAGGAAGGAGTACGGCAGAAAGGGATCTAGGGGTTATAGTGGACCACAAGCTAAATATGAGTCAACAGTGTGATGCTGTTGCAAAAAAAGCAAACATGATTCTGGGATGCATTAACAGGTGTGTTGTGAGCAAGACACGAGAAGTCATTCTTCCGCTCTACTCTGCTCTGGTTAGGCCTCAGCTGGAGTATTGTGTCCAGTTCTGGGCGCCGCATTTTAAAAAAGATGTGGAGAAATTGGAAAGGGTCCAAAGAAGAGCAACAAGAATGATTAAAGGTCTTGAGAACATGACCTATGAAGGAAGGCTGAAAGAACTGGGTTTGTTTAGTTTGGAGAAGAGAAGACTGAGAGGGGACATGATAGCAGTTTTCAGGTATCTAAAAGGGTGTCATAAGGAGGAGGGAGAGAACTTGTTCACCTTAGCCTCTAAGGATAGAACCAGAAACAATGGGTTTAAACTGCAGCAAGGGAGGTCTAGGTTGGACATTAGGAAAAAGTTCCTAACTGTCAGGGTGGTTAAACACTGGAACAAATTGCCTAGGGAGGTTGTGGAATCTCCGTCTCTGGAGATATTTAAGAGTAGGTTAGATAAATGTCTATCAGGGATGGTCTAGACAGTATTTGGTCCTGCCATGCGGGCAGGGGACTGGACTCGATGACCTCTCGAGGTCCCTTCCAGTCCTATAATCTATGAATCTATGAATATAAACAGCATTACAAGTGCAATGTTACTGCATTATATATTTGTGTTGCTGCTGTGGGAGGAATGTGTTATTAAGTTATTATTACATTAAATACTGTTAACTTTTAAGTCCCAGTTGGAGGAAGAATCCAAATACAATGTACTAATGACTTTTTCTTAACAACCTAATTCAGAACTCTAAAAACAAACTTTCATTCATAGTTTTATTCATTTGACATTTTTGTTTCGCCAACTTGGTTTCAAGATAACTGAAAACTCTATATGTGACATTACACACACTTTGGAAAGTCACCCATTCTGACCATTTAATTAATAATAGAATAAAATAAAAAATATTTTTAAATATACTGCATTTTTAAAGACATAGAATTTGCAACAGAGAAGCTGTATACTGTGTGCCAGATCCTCAGCTTGTATAAATGAGACATCTATACACTTCAATGATACATATTCTGATTTACACCACCCGAGGATCTGACCTTCTCAGTCTATACTAATATATTCAAGAAATCACAACAGCAACAATAAATAAAAGTAAAGTCTCTATGTGAGAGCAGAGAGAGAGAGAGAGTGTGTGTGTGTGTGTGTGTGTGTGTGTGCGCGCGCACGCATGTATTTCCTGCAGCAAAGAACAAAATGGCTGCTATCTTTCAACACAGAAAATATTCCTAGACATTAAATACATAAAAAACAAAAACATCACAACTTTATAGCTACATTCATTGTTCAACTTTAGGAGTTTTTACAAAGATTAAAAAAGAGTCTATGTTAAATAATCTTGCATTTTTTAAACTATGGGGAGAAGAAAGGAATTCTATCCTGACTTACACTGCTAGCAGGTCCCTGAAGTGGGTTTGCAGTCATAGCAGAATATGGCCCTGGGAGAACAAAACCTAGCTTTCACATTCTAAGTCTCTTTCATAATAAAACAAATTCTTATGCTATGCGGTATTCACTGCCTTCATAAAATTAATAGTATACTCTGATTCAGGTACTTTACAGAGAATTTGTGGTTAGGCTGTCAGACCAGGAGATGAATCTTCCTTTGTTTTCTAAAAGTTGAGTTATTAGATTAGCATACTTAAAAATTATTTTTTTCTAACTTTGCTGAGAATGAATAATGTCTTCACAACAGTTTTATTCTTTTCTTTAGCCTGAAAAACCATGATGGCACAACCAAGTAGCTGAATTTCACAGGGAAAGTAGGATATAAATATTGATTCTCCCCATGTGAGGTGACATTTGTCAGTCTGTAGTCTTCAGAATCAAACAGTACTCATGATCTTTGGATGACTGATCTATTCCAGTCGGAGAATTACATTACAATGGTACAGTTTCATTTTACTTAGGTTACAATGGATAATCTGACAAAAAGCAAGGATATAAATAATTATAATATGCTTTGACCCTTTAACATGATCCTATCTCATTCAGCAGATACATTTTCATGTTCCACTTCCTTCCAGAGACTGTATATTATTTTTTCTACATGTATAGTAATTAGAAATGGTCTTACATTAAGAAAAAAAAATCAGATAGAGGAAAGGTTTCATATCTAAGTGTTAGATTGTACAGGTAACTTACTAACCTTGTAACTATAAAAATAATAAAATCATAGATAGGCTACATGTTGCGTTCCTTCGGACAAATGTCACTGTTGTATAACCATACAAAAGCAAAAAAAAACATTAAAATAATGGCAAGGCTATGGCACAACCAAAGAAAGTTAAGATACATTAGTGATACTCCAGTCATAACTTGTTCTGTTGTGCCAGATATTGCAACTTCATTTTTTCCCTACCACATACAGATTCCTCTTCTGTGGACAGGTTGGTGAGGTCCCAGGAGCAGTGGGTCTTTCATCTAACTGAGTTTAACACTCAAACTGAATAGGGTAGTGCATACCTCTCACGCTATTGTTTCACACTGTCTGCACACTCAGGCAAATAGTGCGCTAACAGTTTTGCTCAATTCATGTGTTCAAGGTTTCTGTCACATCCATGAGAACTACAGACTTACTGGGCTTTTTAATGAAACCGAAATTCTGATGTAATCAGATGAATCTATGAGCTGAGGCTCCAGGCACAGGCCTATAGTACCCATGTCTCTGACTGGTTTTGAGGGCAATGGAGAACTAGATCCAGAATTGATATTTTTGAACATATTTTTTAAAAATGATTCTGTAAGTCCATATTATCTCCCTAAATATGTAGCCTGATTTTCAAAAGTGCTGAGCACTCAGCCATTCCCAATAATTTCACTGTGAGCTTCAATTTTCAAAATCAGAGCACAAACAGGAAATAGTTAATGAGAAAATAAGGATGAGAAGTCTTTCCCCTTTCTACATTTTGTGTGTGATATTTTTCACAGATCATGTATAGGCTCTATCTGCAAACATTTACAAGATTTAGCGGCGCATGAACAGAGAGGGACACGGAAGTTCAAAGGAAACCATTATAAATTGACTTCCAGAGTGCCATGGTGACCTTTCAGCAAGAGTTTGTGGACATCCAGCTGCTTCTAACAAGATTCCTATTGTGAAATACTAAGACCCTGATCCTACAACTACTTATGCACACGTTTAACTTTATGCATGTGAGTAGAGATGTGGAGTTCAATGAAACTTAAAGCTATGTCTGTGTGAGTACTCACAGGATCAGGGCGGAAATCAAAACTCTTCACTATCCCAAATCAGTTTTTTTATACTGAAAGTAGCTACTAGGCCAGAAACTGCAACTGAAAGGAGAGCCCAGCATCTGGGAGGGGATAGGGTGAGTCAGAAAGGGTCCATATAGTCCAGGGAAGGTTAGACAAAGAAGAGTGTTAGAAAAATGAATCAATATATTGAAAATAGTAGAGAAAACTTTTTCTGTTATTCTTCTACTAGTAACTATTTTTCATAGCAGAGGAATACATTATATGAAAACCCAGGAAAATATTTTACATTTTTTAAAAGAAATGTATTATTGGTGTTGGTCCTGCCTTGAGCAGGGGGTTGGACTAGATGACCTCCTGAGGTCTCTTCCAACGCTAACGTTCTATGATTCTATGATTATTAGCAAGCCATGCTCTTGGTATGCAATAGCATGCTATTAGTACACTTCTGGAATGGGTGAAGGCATAAGGATCCCCAGGTCCAGAAGCTGGGTCTGCTGGCCCCTGAGCAACTGCTGCATTCATGTCACCACCCAACAGCTCTGGCAAAGTGCTGACTGATAGGCTCTGAGCCTTGTAGACCCAAACTCAGCAGGCTGTGCTGCTCACAGAGGGCCTGCTTGGCATTGCTCCTGGAATCCCTGGTGAAGATACATTACTGAAACCTGGAGGGGATATGAGAAAGTTGCCTGTGGCAACTAGGTGGATCCTTAGCTGGCTGACAGACCTTGCTCCTGCCCCCAGCTCCGTTTTGACTCCTGACTCCCAACTATGCCTTCAGACTCTGGCTTTGGATTTTGACTCCCAGCTCCAACTCTTGACCTTCTGACTATGACTTCAGCTTAGGCTTTGGCATCTTACTCCAGCTCTGACTCTTTGGGCTGCTACTGGCTACACCCACTAGGCATGACTGCCCATGCGCCAGCCATTACAGAAGGCATTCTACCATTGAGCTACAGCCTCCCAGAACACCCAAGGAGCATACTAGGAATCTGTTAATACACACCCTTGTTGTGGCTTATTATTTTATGTGTCAGTGCAACTTCCACATGTTGCAGTTTTAAAACTGTCTAACATTTTTGGTTGAACAAGCTGTAGCTAAACGTGCAGAAGCTAGTTTTCCATCATGATCTGCCCAGTTATTTTGATGTTTACTTCCCAAAGTAGCCAAAAATACTAGTCCACATCCACCACATTATGAACAGGAGGAAGCGCTCCCAAATTTCACTTTGAAAAACAAAGCAATGTTTGAGTTATAGAAGTGTGGAGGAACATCTGAAAGCAGTAACTTCCTTTTTATTTCTTTTTTTGTACTCCTACATTTAAAAAAAGAGCTAAATGAGTTTCTCTTGTCAAATACTATGAAAACAAATGTGCTGCTTGTTTGAATGCTTGTGTACTGTCAGCTTGGGACCACATTTTTACAACTGCATTATAATTCCCTGAAAGTAGGGGTTTATAGTGGGAACAGTGACACAATATTAACTATAGATAAACTCCAAAACTGAAGAAAAAAGTATTTCATGCTTGACAAATACTTCAGACCACTTCTGCTCCTTGTGTCTAAAATAAGGCCATTAAGTTTGAAGGACAAGTGAAGACCACCCATGCCTGAAAACCAAAATCTGTTTTGAATTACACCAGGGTGAATCAAGGGTATTCCCCATTAACTTCAGTTAAAATATTTTCATCCCCAATTATTGACATAGTTAGTAGGCTAGTTTTGTCTAGGCAGCATGATAGAAGTGAGTCTTCAAGGAGGATTTGAATAAAGTAGCATGACAGACTAGCTCAGGAAGGTCATTCCGTAAGTGGGGGAAGCAAGAAAGGAAGCACAGGAGAAGTTATAGGTTAGAATAAACTTTGTGTTGAGGCTGGAACCAATGGTGAGACAGAGAAGGCTATTAGTCAATCTTAGCTAGGAATTTGTTCCTCTGTGAATGCTACAAAGTATGAAAAGTCATTAGGAGTTGGATTTTTTTTTTTTAATTTAATCTGAACGAGTTTTGAATTATTCAAGTATTTTTTTTAAAAATAGACTAAAACCAGGGTTTGTGTGTTTCATTGTTCCATTATGTCACTAAAAGTATTGAATGGATTTTCTTCACATTAGAACATTTTTTCACTGAAAGAAATTGTATAAAATTACTGAATAGTAGGTTTGAAGGAAAGTTCCATCCCACTTGTGGGGCATTTCCTCAACTCGTATAAATTATTATGGAGCTATGACAACTTGCAGCAGCTAAGAATTTGCCCTCAGAACTTCAGTTTCACTGGTGCAATAGTACAATTTTTTAAAATATCAGGTCTGATCCTGTTTCCACAGAAGTCAGTGGGAGTTTTCCAATGACTTTAATGGGAAGCAGGACAGGACTCATCTTATTTGTCTTAGACTCATGCAATTTTTTTTTCTTTTGCTACCTAGCCATAAAATGTTTTACTCTTAACTTCAATCTGCACTTTGAGTAAGGGGTTTGTGTTTAGTTTATTTCTCTATATTTTTCGCCAGCTTTTTTTTCACTCTTCAATATTTTTCCCTTTCCTCATTCATCTGTTTTGGCTCTTCCTATCTAGAGGTTCATTTATCACTAGAAATCAAGCAGACCCCTTAGGCATTCAATAATTTCCCTCCTAAAATGCTTCCATGCATCCATTTCCAATCTGTTTCCTTTCCCTCTTCCCTCCCACCCCCATAACTTTAAGCTATTTAATTCTATCCTTGTGCTTTTCTCATTCTTCCAACATTTTATTTGCTCTTACTCAAAGATCCCCATTGTCTTCTGCTTGATCTCATCTTAGTCATGATTACAACCACATTCAATTATGACCACTCACTTCCCCCACCCACCCATCTTTACTCTTCTATGTTGCTCAGCAGAAATAGACAATATTAGGTTAATCCTCAGATGGTGTACAGTACATCAATGTAGTTCCACTGACCTCAATGTAGCAACACTATTTCATACCAGCTGAGGAACTGGCCCACTATCTCTCATTCTGATTTTTTCTTTTACGTACTGCAAAAGGAGAGCTGTTCTGATCCACGTCCTCAAGCATCAGGAGAGTGCTGATGAACTATGGTAGATGAAGATCAAATCAAATCGTTTAAACACTCAAAACCACACTCATAAAAACAGCCCACAATTTCATGGTAGCCATCTGCCATGACTGGGTCCTCACATTTTTAATCAAGCTGGAACACCTTTAGCTATAATACTTCTCATCTAACAATACATTTTTTATCTGCTTTTACATTTGATGATTACACCATGAAGTTGCTTTTTATATAGGGTTTTGGAAAATGGGATTTTTCTCCCCCAAGGATTTTTTTTTTTTTTGGACATTTTGTCATAAATGTCCAAAAGTGATTGTGATTTTAGCAACTGAAGCTGAAACATTTCCAGACAAAAACTGAAAAGTTTTGAAGAATAGACCCTTTCTGTGAACATTTTTATTTAATTGAAAAACATATTGAACAGAAACATTTTCACCTACTCGTGAATCTGACATCCAGACTCAGCAGCAATTATTTTACTGTGTTGGATTAATCTGGATAGATTGATAGATTTTAAGGCCAAAAGGAGCCACTAGGTGTTCTCTGTATTATTTTTACATCCATTTGTTCTCTTATGGGTAGTTTGTAGCCTATAGAGCTAGCCTGCTTGCTTGTATATATATCTTTTTTTATAAGTTTAATCATTTGTTATATTATAAGTTTGTTATTAGTTATTATTATGGGTTTATCAATTTGTATTGGAGTATTTTAGCTGTAACACAAGGAACCTACAGGCAACATCCTGTATGTTAAGCTAAGCAAGTTAACATACATATGATTGAGCCCTTTACCCTAGATAGGTGGTGATGAGCTAAAGCATACAGTATATATGTTTGTGACCTTTCACACAGATAAGTGGGCAAGTTCAAGCAAGTTGGTAGGTAAGTTTACCCAAGTTCATGACATTTTTCAGACTTAACAGGTACACTACAAAAACTTGGAAATAACCAAAATAACCAGTTAGGTCAGAAATAACAGAAGTGGGGATGAACTAATCGTCTCTAATGGTTACAAATGTGTCATTAAAATGCACGAACATGCCAACCTATAGAGTAAGGGTACCCTAACATTTTTTGGGGTGAGGAATTCAAGTTTGGACATGGAAGGCGGGCGCTTAGGATCAGGCCCTATAATAGGGACAACCCACCATGTTCCAGAGGTTGAGGTTCAGCTTGCTCTGTGTTAGTTCGTCATTGTTAGTTCTTAATTGCTAGTTTATGTAAACTCTAAGTTAGCTTCTATAGTCTTTTCTATAGCTTCTAGCTCTAGCATATTCTAAGTTCTTCATCTCTCACTCAAGACTTGAGGAATGTGGACCATCGAATTTACTTGACATGCCAGAGGCAAGGCTGGTCCTTTGTCTCTTATCACTAGGTTACCAAAGAAGGGTGTGAGTATATTAATTGAGAAACTTCTATAGTATATAATACCACGTGTACTGCTAGAACAATATCATTGCTTTTGTAATTGGTTGATTATTTGATTATTATTTGATTACAATTCCATTACTGTTCCATTTATCTTAATAAAAGGCTTAAAGCTGCCTTTTGTTCTCAGTGTGAGTTTCCTTGCCATACATCCCATTGTGATTCCGTTGAGAACAAATACTATATGCTTTGTATGGTACTTCATTTTAAAGAGCAATCTTGAAACCAGCACTGTAATACAGCATTTGTAAGCAAATTTGTAAGCATTTGAAAGGGAAGTGTTACATTTAATTTATCTAAAAAGGAAAATTTTTAAAAGCACGTAGGTAACAAGGGCTTTTGTTTGATGAAGTCTGTATGTTAGCTGTAGTTAAATGTTTGAAATGAATCATTGCCTAATAATCATTGCCTAATAGATAACATTTGGTCTAATTTCTTCTGTTCCAAATCAACTGCAAATGAATCAGCTTATTTTCTTAACCAGGGGGTTAATATTAAAGGGCAGGCATCGGTAGGAGGTAGCAAAATCTCTTGGTACTATGATTCAGGCAAGTGGCTATGTAAACTGAAATCAGATTGCCATATCTGTTGTAGACTATCCCAATGTAGCATCTGGAAATAAGTACCCTAAATAAAAGAATGTGTGCAGAATGGAACAAATGCTTATGAAATCCCAGAATAATTTATGGAAAATTGCTATAGAATTTAATAGAAAATAATTATTTGTGTATAGGTTTTTGGATCCATTATGCAGAATTTAATACGAAATTATATTACTGTTACAGAATCCTATTGGATTGTTCAAAAAACCCAAAGAAAAACTAAATTCTCTAGTCTTTAATAGTAATTTCTATAGAACTCCATTACATTTTTGCTGGAGCATTCCATAAAGGATCATTTAAAAATACAGTATATATTCTGATTAGAGCTATAAAATGATTGCTGTCCTTGTGTCAATGTGCCACCTCTGTTTCATATGAAGTTGTTTTCAAAATGTGGTCATAAGGATGGCAAATAGTAGGTTGCCAATTACCTAATCACAATTTCTGATTTATCTCCATTCTTTTGCTAGTCCCTGAGCTCTCAAATCTGCTTTTTAATATTCATGGTGTTCTGCAGGCATGCTGGGTAAACCATGAAATATCTTGGCCTGCGCCAGGATGTACCTACCCCGCACCATCCCCAAAAGGGTTAATTGTATTTCCCAGGCTGAGGAAGCCCCACCCCTCCGACTCTGCTGGGCATGCTCAGCCTGGAGGCAGAGTATAAAAGGAAGCAGCCCAACTCAATCTAGGCGGGCTGCTGAAGGGAGAGGGGGCCCTCCCTGCTCCTCCGAGTCCCAGCCCAGGGCCCTGGCAGGGGTACTTACCACCGAGTAAGCGAGGATCCTCCAGAAACACACTGACTGGTTCCCTGAGGGATCCTCTGACCAGACAAGGGGCCCCCCACAAACCGCAGGTGGGGGCTGACCGAAGGGAGGACACCAACCAAGAGTGGCTGGTGGAAATGGGGATTTTCTACGGGAACAGAGGGAGGACCCAACCCTTAGTTGGGCCGGGGAGCAAATTCAGAACACGGAACCCCAGGCTGAAATGGGTCCACGCTGCTACCAAGGACCACATTTTGAGGTCCACCAAGACCATCTTTATTGGGTAACCCAGGTGCCCCAGATAGGACAACAGCTCCGCCAGCTGTTAGTCCCCCACTGGTTTCAATGGGATCTGTTATGGCTAGCCCATGCAGTGCCCTGGGCTGAGCATATGGGGAGTGAGAACACCTGGCAACCAGTGGCGCTGAGATTCTTCTGGCAGGGCAGACACCAGGAGGTGTTGAACTTTTGTGCCTCTTGCCCCGAGTGCCAGCGCACCAGCCAAAAGGCGGTACAGAGGGCACCTCTGATTCCACTCCTGGTGGTCGGGGTCCCCTTCGAGAGCATCAGCCTAGACTTGTTGAGGCCTTTGGAGAAAAGCATGTTAGGGTTCCAGTAAATCCTTGTGGTAGTAGATTATGTGACCCATTACCCAGAGGCTGTCTCGCTATGGACCACCATGGCCCCCACCATAGCCACAGAACTCCTTAAGATTTTTGCCAGGGTAGGAATACCCAAAGAAATCTTGTCAGACCGGAGAACAAATGTCTCGTCCAAGCTGATGGCCAAATTATGTTGTCTATTAAACATCCAAATCTTCAGGACATCAGTCTATCACCTACAGATTGATGGGCTAGTCGAGAGGTTCAATGCAACCTTGAAGGCTATGCTTTGGAAATTCATGGACAATGACCCGCAACAAGTTGCTGCCCACACTGCTGTTTGTGGTGCGAGAGGTTCCCCGAGCCTCCACGGGATTCTCTCCATTTGAGCTCCTTTACGGGATACAGCTGAGGGGCATCCTGGACCTGCTCTGAGAAACTTGGGAAGAATAGGAATCAAGGGTCATGGGGTCAGTCCCTTACATCCTGCAACTGTGGGAACATCTCCAGAAGCTGGGGGAGTTCACCCAGGAAAATTTGCTGCAGGTGCAGTATGCCCAGGAACTCCAGTATAATCAGGGTGCCAAGCTATGGATTTTTGAGCCTGGGGATAGGGTCTTACTGCTATTGCCATCTTCAGAGTCAAAATTGCTTGCAAAATGGCAGGGACCATTTGAGATTGTTCGGCACGTGTGGCCAGTGGATTATGAGGTCCGGCTCCCTGGGCAATGAAAAGACCTAAGAGTATACCATGTAAACCTTTTGAAAGCCTGGAAGGTGCAGGAGGGTCTGCTAATCACCCTATACCCACCAGAATCCAAATTGGGGCCAGTGAACCTCCTGAGCCGACACCAATCACAATGTGGCAGGACTTAAGCCCTGAACAATGAGCGAGGCTACAACGGTTGGTCCAAAGCTTCCCCTCCATTTTATCTTTCCACCATAGACGGATGAGTATCACCAGCCATCATATAGGCACCGTGCCCAGACAGAAGGTCCACAACCAACATCGTCCACTCCCCTGGAAGATGTGGGAAGTAGTCCAGAAGGAACTTGAAGCGATGGTGGCCCTGGGGGTAGTGGAAGAGTCCCAGAGTGAGTGGTGAAACCCCATAGTCCTGGTACTGAAGCCCAGTGGGACTGTAAGTTCTGTATAGACTTTAGGGGAGTTAATACTATCTCTCTCTTTGATGCCTACCCGATGTTGTGGGTAGATGAATTGCTGGAATGACTGGGTAGTGCCAAGTTTTTAATCAATGCTAGACTTGACCAGGGGGCAATGGCAAATACCCCTTATCCCTGACATCACGAGAGAAGACAGCCTTCCCTAGGTCCTTTGTCTTATATCACTTCATCACCATGCCCTTCAGGCTACATGGGGCTGCAGCTATGTTCCAGTGATTAATGGACCAGCTATTCCGGCCTCACTGACAGTATGCAGCTATTCCGGCCTCACTGACAGTATGCAGTATGGATGACATAATGGTCTACAGCACAGGCTGGAAAGATCACCTACAACATCTTGTAGCGGTGCTACAAGCCCTGAAGGAAGCAGGACTCACTACAAATCCCTCCAAGTGTCACCTGGGGCAGAAGGAAGTGACTTACTTGGGATATACATTGGGGCAGGACAACTCTGCCCCCTGATAGTCAAGGTCCAGGACCTAAGAAATTACCCAGTCCCTACGACAAAAAGGAAGGTAAGACAGTTCCTGGGCTTGACAGGATACTACCGGCAGTTCGTGCCAGACCTTGCCACGATAGTCACCCCCCTCTCTGACCTCACAAAGAATGTTCAGTGGTCAGAGAATTCTGAGAGGGACTTTCAGACCTTGAAGGAGTGACTTACCCAGGAGCCAGTCCTATTCCACCCGGACTTCTCAAAACCATTCATTTTACAAACAGATGCCTTGAAAGTGGGCTGGGAGCTGTGCTATGACAGGAATGAGAGGGGGGAAAAACACGCTGTATTCTGCCTAAGACAGAAGCTATTTCCCTGGGAAGCCAAGTAGTCCACCATTGAGAAGGAAGCCTTGGCAGTAAAATGGGTGATAGAGGCCCTAAGGTACTACCTGCTACGGAGCCCCTTTCAGCTCGTTACATACCATGCACCCCTATGATGGATCAACACCATGAAGGACTTGAACACACGGAATATGAGATGGTATCTCACCCTCCAACCCTATGAGTTCAGCATGCTACATCGTCCAGGTAGAGTTCATGCTAATGCAGACTTTTTCTCCCGAGTGGGAGGGGAGGACAAGGGAGAAGGACCCCTGCCGGGTCCTGTCTTGTGGGGGTAGGGTGTGTGACAGGGTGTACCTTCCCTGTACCAGCCCCGAAAGGGTTAATTGTGCTTTGCAGGCTGAGGAAGCAATTCAACTCAGTCTAGGCAGGCTACTGAAGCGGGAGGATGCAGACTGCAGGCTCTCTACAGGGAGCTGCTACAGGCTCCAACTACAGAGCCATGGCACACAGAGTTCCAGAAGGACTCCAGGATGCCTGGCGAGCCCAGAGAAGAGACCACACCAGCAGGAGCTATGCCACCCAAGGACCCCAGAGACCCGGGATTACCATGAAGCATCACTGAAGGAGAAAGAGTAGGAAGTAGCCCTGGGGACTTAGATTCTTCTCTGAGTGAACCGGGGAACCAGTCATCATGTTTCTGGAGGATTCTCACTGACTCAGAGGTAAGTATCCCCACCAGGGCCCTGGGCTGGGACTCGGAAGAGCAGGAAGGGCTCGAGTCCCCCTACACCAGGCATCATACTCCCCTAAGTGGTGTCCCACTTCCCAAATGGGCCAATAGGTCACACAATCTCACAGAGGTTGGCTACTCTATTGACACCAGTCATTAGGCCACACAGCCCTGAGTAAAAGGGCTGCTTATTGACTCCAGCCATTAAGCCACACTGCCCTGACTACAAGGGGTACATATTGACTCCGGCCATTAGGCCACACTATCCTGAGTAGAAGGGCTGCTTATTGACTCCCACCCAGGGCAGCGTGGCCTAATGGCCGAAGGGCCGCTTATTGACTCTGGCCATTGGGCTCCTTTGCCCTGAGCAGAAGGGCTGCTTTATTGACCCTACCCATTAGGCCACGCTGCCCTAGGAAGAATGGCTGCTTTATTGACAATGGCCACTAGGCCATACTACCACATTTGATAGTCAGGGTCATAAACAAGGGACCTAACCAGCTGCTATGCCATTTTTTCTCTTCTCACCATATGTGACTGGGCACCTGTGATGGGGTGTACCTACCCCGTGACATGGCCAATTTGGTATGATTGCAGATAGAGTAGGATGGAGCACAGCACACCTGAATACAGGCTCTTGACCTGAAAACAGTTTTATGGAAATTTCCATCTTTGTTCAAAAATAGTTTCAATCATTCCAAAATTAATCATAGAATATCAGGGTTGGAAGGGACTTTCGGAGGTCATCTAGTCCAACCCCCTGCTCAAAGCAGGACCAATCCCCACCTAAAACCTCCCAGCCAGGGCTTCATCAAGCCTAACCTTAAAAACCGCTAAGGAAGGAGATTCCACCATCTCCCTAGGTAACCCATTCCAGTGCTTCACCACCCTCCTAGTGAAAATGTTTTTCCTAATATCCAACCTAAACCTCCCCCACTGCAACTTGAGACCATTACTCCTTGTTCTGTCATCTGCTACCACTGAGAACAGTCTAAATTCATCCTCTTTGGAACCCCCTTTCAGGTAGTTGAAAGCAGCTATCAAATCCCCCCCTCGTTCTTCTCTTCTGCAGACTAAACAATCCCAGTTCCCTCAACCTCTCCTCCTAAGTCATGTGCTCCAGCCCCCTAATCATTTTTGTTGCCCTCCGCTGGATTCTTTCCAATTTTTCCACATCCTTATTGGAGTGTGGGGCCCAAAACTGGACACAGTACTCCAGATGAGGCCTCACCAATGCCAAATAGAGGGGAATGATCACATCCCCCAGTCTGCTGACAATGCCCCTACTTATACAGCCTAAAATACCATTGGCCTTCTTGGCAACAAGAGCACACTGTTGACTTATATCCAGTTTCTCGTCCACTGTAACCTTTAGGTCCTTTTCTGCAGAACTGCTGCCTAGCCACTCGGTTCCCAGTCTGTAGTAGTGCATGGGATTCTTCCATCCTAAGTGCAGGACTCTGCACTTGTCCTTGTTGAATCTCATCAGATTTCTTTTGGCCCAATCCTCTAATTTGTCTAGGTCCCACTGTATCCTATCCCTACCCTCCAGCGTATCTACCGCTTCTCCCAGTTTAGTGTCATCTGCAAACTTGCTGAGAGTGCAGTCCATGCCATCCTCCAGATCATTAATGAAGATATTGAACAAAACTGGCCCCAGGACCAACCCTTGGGGCACTCCGCTTGATACCAGCTGCCAACTAGACATGGAGCCATTGATCACTACCCGTTGTGCCCGATGATCTAGCCAGCTTTCTATCCACTTTATAATCCATTCGTCCAGCTGTATCAAAAGCTTTGCTAAAGTCAAGGAATAACACGTCCAGTGCTTTCCCCTGATCCACAGAGCCAGTTATCTCATCATAGAAGGCAATTAGGTTAGTCAGGCATGACTTGCCCTTGGTGAATCCATGCTGACTGTTCCTGATCACTTTCCTCTCCTCTAAGTGCATCAGAATTGATTCCTGCAGGACCTGCTCCATGATTTTTCCAGGGACTGAGATGAGGCTGACTGTCCTGTAGTTCCCTGGATCTTCCTTCTTCCCTTTTTTAAAGATGGGCACCACATTAGCCTTTTTCCAGTCATCCGGGACCTCCCCCAAGTCATTCTAATTGCAAAAAGAGTCAGAAAATGTAGCCTATTCTCTGAGATATCAAAAAACAATACTGGATCCCAGTATGAAGACTCCATGAAAAACAATTGCTACCTAGTCTGATGGTTTGTAAGATGTCTACCTGAGATTAGATTGTTGCTTAGTGGCCCAGTAACAAGAGGGCTAATTGATATTCTTATCCTGTTCCACTTTTTGAATGACAAGGCAGACTGTGGCCTCAGTCAAATTGCTGGTTGATCCTTTCATGGGTTTAAGTCCTACACAATAATTTAATCAGTCAGATTTGACTAAATTAAAAACTATACATCAGTAAATGTCTTTAATGGGTCATCAGCTTGCACATTAACATTAAAACAAGACTTTTTTTTCAAGTTTCCAAGAAGCCAACCATTATTTAAGGTTTTAACTAAGAAGAAACTATTAATATAATATATGAAAGCATCAACCCATTATGTCTATAAAACTGTTTCTTGCTCTGAAAGCATCATTAGTTGAAATCTCTAGTTAAGATTTGTTTCTTTTATTGTATTCCTGCCTCCCAGAGGGGAAAAAAAACACAGACTGAGAATGGGAAAACCAACTTAAAAGATCTAAACCTAAATGATAACTTAGCCCAGATGGAGATGGAAAAGGTCAAAGCCTACACAAAATAAGTTAGTCACCATTATTGCATCTGGAGACAGGCTCTGGTAAGACTTCATATTGCAGACAGGATGGCCTGATTCAGGTCAATGGGTCCAGTACTCTGTGTTTTTTCCAAGGACATATGTACTCATTATTTAACTTTGAACCCACTCAATCATTGTAGGTTTGAAAGTTTGACTTGAAAGTTATTGGACTTGTTTTCTTATAATACAGATTGAAAATAAGGAGTAGAGAGAGGTAAAAATAGAGCAAAGACAATAGACAGGGAAAAAAACAAATACAAAGTGACACCAAAAGTGAAGGAAATGGGGGAGAGAAAATAATGGGAAAAAACATATGGTACAACTTAGGGCATCCATTTGTGCCAACCTTGCCATAACAGGATGTCTCCTGTTCCAAATACCAAGCCCAGGATTTTCTTTAGCTAGAAGAACATGCCTTTTTCATTAACAAATTGATGAGCAGATTTTCACAAAAGTGCCTGTGTACATCCCTGATTTATATGTTCAAGGATCACAAGTGTGCCAGGGTTTGTGCAGTTACATTTTTGTAAATGTAGTCTTGAATCATTCTTGGAAAGCACCAGGATTTAAATTACAAGGTAAAAGTTGGTGTGGTCAGATTTGTTTTGTGAACCCAAAAATAATGTGAGGTCACAAACTTTAGAACTCTCTGCAGTTCACCCATCCCTAGTTTTTGCCGTTCTTTAAAGAGAGAAATTAATATTTCTGATCTAGGTTATCAATGGAGTTTTTGTTGGAATCTTTGATATATTATGGAGAGGTGGTAGACTCTTCATTGTCAAGGTAGCAACCAGCTTCTATTCTATTTAATACTTTCCCCAGAAGTTCCCCAATATCTTGGAACACTGGTTATATCTGAAAATTTGCATATTTTCTCTGACTGCAGTGAAGAATGTTTCCACAAAGTCTGAAGAAAAATTGTAAATCTGTTTTTGAGTTACAGGCCAGTAAAGTTATCAATTTGAAAAGCTGACTTTTGTCTATTATTTCTCTGTCCCTCTAGCTCGAAAACACATCTTGTTACCTCCTTTCAAACTTTCCATGAAGTTAAATCTCCTTGAAAACTCATGCAACAACTATAAAGTCATTTGAAATTAAGCAAATTTATTAATATTTTTGCTGTGAATAGTTTGGGGCTCAATACTGTTCCCATTGACTACAACAGTTTTTTTCAATTTACTTCAGTGGGTGACAGATTAAGCACAATGGCCCCAACTGTGCAACCATTACACACATTGTTGATCACTTCCTGATATGAGTAGTGCCTATCTGAAATCAAGATAGTAGGGCTTTATTTTATCTTTGTCTCTAACTAAGTCTTCAACAGTGTGATCAGCAATGCAATATTTTTCCTCTAGAAACACATAAGTAAAATCACCAAGGGAATATCATCGACACTGAAGAGGCGCCACAACCACAAACTTCAACAAATTCTGACTGGTTCATGACATGGGTATAATATCCAGTTTTCCAATCTCTAATCTTAATTCTGCCACCAGACCCAGAGTGTATCCAACTGTACACGAGCCAGCTATTTCTTATTGCTCAGATTCTTCGTGAGGGAGAAAATGTGGATTTGGTGCCACGGTGCACCAGTATATAGGGCAGGGGTCAGCAACATTCGGCATGTGGCTCATCAGGGTAATCCACTGGCACGCCGTGAGACATTTTGTGTATGTTGACCGTCCACAGGCATGTCCACCCGCAGCTCCCAGTGGCTGCGGTTCGCCGTTCCCAGCCAATGGGAGCTGTGGGAAGCGGCAGCCAGCACGTCCCTGTGGCCCATGCCACTTCCTACAGCTCCCATTGTCTGGGAACAGCAAACTGCGGCCACTAGAAGCTGGGGGGGGGGCCGTGCCTGCGGACGGTCAACGTAAACAAAATGTCTTGTGGCCCGCCAGCGGATTACCCTGATGGGCTGGTTGCCAATCCCTGCTCTATCTCACCTTCCCCCCATTGGTCTCACTCGTCACACATTTCCAACATTTTTAAGAAGCACAGTGTGAGAATCCATAAGTCTTGAGCCCAGGTCCGCAGACAGCCTTCAGATCCCAGCCACCACTTGTTAGTAACTGGTGGGCTGAGTGGCTAATGGAACCCTAGCCCCACCAGATACACCACCACACAAGTCTTGATTGGAGGAGCACCCGGCTCCCCCGATTGGCCCAGCTGTGCTATTTAAGCCAGAAGGAGGCACAGGAAATTGTCTGTGCCACTGAGTGAATTCCTGGCTGGCTGCTACTTGCCTGACACCTGAGTAGGGTGATCAGATAGCAAGTGTGAAAAATCTGGATATGGGTAGGGGATAAATAGGCACCTACATAAGACAAAGCCCTGAATATCAGGACTGTCCCAATAAAATAGGGACACCTGGTCACCCTGCTCCTGAGCCTATTTTCCTGACCTGTCTCTGGTTCCTGCTTTCCTGACTGGTTCCTGATCCAAGTCCTGGTCTCTGATTCCTGGTTCAGCTTCCTGTCTTCTGACACCGACTGCTGCTCCAAACATTAGGTCTGACCACCCAAGCCCTAGTCATGACACACAGGAATGGCACCCAAATCTCTTGACTCTCAGTTCTGTGCTTTAGTCACAAGACCTTCCTTGCACTGCCCATCCCTGCAGCCGATAGTTTGGTCTACACCTAATGTGATGTTGTTTACTACCTCATCTGGAAAATGGGAATAAAAAATGTAACTGACTCAGAGGAAAGCTCTAAGGATTTATAAATTAATGGTCTTAAACCTCTCTGTGATAAGTTGTTGTAGCTCCACTAAACTCAATGGAGCGACAGTGATTTACACCAGCCAAAGACTGAGGTCAATGTTTGTAAAGGTTATTCTATGTGTAAATTGCTAAGTATTATTATCAGAGTTGTATTCCACCAATTAATTTTACAACAAAACCTACTAACCTAAAGCCTATTACAGTCATTAATAAAACCAGTAAGCCTTGTGTGGATTTTATATTTTATTTATATATATAAATCCTTCAAATACATGTCTTGATTAATCTGCAATGTATTACTTTTTTTTTCTTAGAGAGCCATGCCCAGTATAACATCTGAAGGAGGTCAGATTCTAGCAGTAATTTCTTCTTTCCTGTGTTCTTTATATTGATGGATAGTTTTCTTACTTAGTTTGGAAGTTGAAAAGGGAGTTTTCCTGTGAGGCCCAAATGGGAACCAGTGATAATCCACTTTAAAAAAGCCAATGTAACAGAAAGAAAAGATGAAAGGAGTAGTAAGAGACAGTGACAATTTATGGTATAGGACCATGCCTTTGTCCTTTCTCCCTTCGGAAGTAAGGCTATAAATATTCACCTCATAGTATTACTTAATAATTTGTTCGCTATGTTACCGTATAAAGATGGGGGGAAGAGGGAGAGGATTAGATATAGATAAGGACTGATCTTGTTTTAAATTATACCAGTGCAAATCATCTATAAATCCATTATACTTGATGGAGTTACACCAGTGTAAAACCATGAAAGTGAGGTCAGAATCTGGCCATTATAGTCTATCAGTGTCAATGTCTAGATCAACTTTAGACATATTCATTAAGGAAGCTATAACAGCATGTCCCAATAAAAAATAACTAAGGGCTGGATCCTTCACCGCGGCAGCACAAAGTACCCACTAAACTCACAAATCCAGCCACTTGAGGATACACACTGGTCTGGAAGAATCTGCTGGTTTTTAGAGTGGCTGTAGCAAACAATTATGAATTAACAGTAATATACATAATTTTACACACATCAAACTTCATAATTGCAAACCATGTGATAATAAAGTCCCAAATAGGAGTACTTGTCTGAGAAGATGAGCAGGACTTTATTTTTCTTTAGTGGCACCCAGGATCATGGGAAAGAGAAGACTTCTAGGTTAGATCAAACTAAAATGCATATTCCCAAGGACTCTAGTGGTAACAGAGACAAACAGAATGTTTCATATTTTCACTAGTCAATGAGTGTTTCAGACAGGGGAAACTCCTTTGACCAAACACTCTTAATGAGAAAGACACAAAATCTGTGAGGAGGATGTCTGAGAAATGTCTGAGCTTAGGTAAAGCCTACAACTGGGAAAACCTACAACATTCACCTGTGCTCATTGAATAATCAGCGAATGCTGCGTTGGCCACTGATGAATATGTGCCTTGAGATATGTAATAAAAACATGATTTTACTATGGCTTTGGCTGTACAATCCAGACATGGGGTTTTAATTCCATTGTAATAACTATGGAACAGAGAAGTAGCTAGTTAGTTTGCTTTGGTCTGTCTATCGTGCCTTCATCACCATAGGTATCTAAATACATTATCAGTGCATTCTTTGCATAGGCACATAGCGTTTAGAGACAGCCTTAAAAATAAATCCCCTAGTATTGGAGTCTCACACTCTATCCAGAATGCCAGCTCTCACAAACTTATTGGGAGTCTTTTGATATCTGGTGTCCTTAAAGTCCCAGCTCCTCGGGTCAAGTGGTTAGAGAAGAATCTCAACTTTCATTTAACAAATAAAGTAAGTTTTTAGCCCTGAACTGGCAGAGAAAATCTTAAAAATTTGACCCCCTAAAGGCTCAAATGCAAGAAGGAAAATAAAAAGGCCCCAGAGCATATTATTTTTAAAATCTCATGATTTTCATGTCAATCTCATGATTCTGGGGAGCCTGACTCATGATTTTTCAATACTTAGGGGTAGTAATAATGTATGCATCATGCATTGATTAATATTACCATCCTCTTTGAAAGGAAGTTAAAAAAAGACAGACAGACACATTTGAATGGAACAGCATCAATGTTTGTGGCTACTCATAATGCAGCAACCCATTTTTACTCCTTTTGAAGCTACCACTTGAAATGTCTTTTCCAGAGTCCAGGATCTGTCAGCTTTCCAGCTACCTGTATAATTGCCTTTTATTCCTAATTGCTTTTTCAAAGAAAATCTCACAATGGACTAAAAACTGGAATGCCAGACTTCAGCCAAAGGCAATTTACTTTTTACAAGTTTTAAGGAAAAATGCTGGTTCATCCATTTTTTAAAGTTGTGTGATTGTATGAAAAAAAGAGAGAAACGTACCAGTTTCGGATGTAATTTAAAACTGAATTCTGCAGCAAGTTAGTGCATACGGGGCCAGATCCTCAGCTGGCATAAATTGGCAGGGCTCTCTTAGCTTCAGTGAAGCCTTGCTGATTTATACGAGCTGAAGGTTTGCATTGTTCTGTCTTTAAAAAAAGAAGATAGAAAGTTGAGGTTTACTGGAAATTGGTAGACTTCAAAAGTTAGGCTGTGATAAGCTTTCAAGTGTTTATCAAGATTTGTCCAAACTTTTTGAATCTACAGTACTAGATCAGGAAAAACAGGCTGCCTTGTGATATTTATGCACTTGTGTTTTCAAGCTCTTCCAGTGACAGAAAATTTTAAGTTAAATTTTTTCTTAAACTTGAACAAATTTTCAGTTCAGGTTCCATACAAGTTTCTATCAAAGAGCTGTGTGAGTTTTAATGTTATCACAATAGATTCACTCATCCCTAATTTTCAGGATCATATATAGTATATATATTACAAGCTAGTATTACTTGCTTCACATAAACGCATAATACACATTGAAAGGGGAAACCAAATAGAAAGGATGGTCTCCCACTGGGCTGTGACTCAGTCCCCATCTCAGACTTCCTGAAAAACCATGGGCAATTCACTTACCCTACCTGTGCCTCAATTCTCCATCTCTAACATGGAAAAAAACTTCACATAGGCGTTGTGGAGATAAAATCTATTAATAATACAAGGTGCTCAGATACTACAAGCATGAAGGCCAAAGTTTCGATCACAAGAGAAGGGAAAATAGTGGGGGAAATCTGCTTAACATCTTTGAATCTACACAAATGCAAGGAGTAAGGGGAATAAACAGGTAGAACTGGAAGTATTAGTACACAAGCTAAATTATGTCTTAATTGACATCATTGAGACTTGATGGGATAAATCTCATGACTGGAATATTTGTATGGGGAGGTATAGCTTGGTATAACAGCAGGAGCGCCGCCAGCTTTTCTGCCACCCTAGACGGCGGAAGGTCCTCCCCCGAAATGCTGCCCCCACAGAGGCAGCGGAAGGTCCTGCTGCCGAAATGCTGCCTCGGTTGCCGCCCCCCAAATTGTAGCGCTCTAGGCGACTGTCTAGGTCGCCTAATGGTTTGCACCGGCCCTGTATAACAGGAAGTAAAAAAGGGACAACGTGTAACATTATATAGCAAGAACGTATACATTTGTTCTGAGGCCCAGAAGATGATGAGAGGCAGACAAGGTTAAATTCTATGGGTGAAGATAAAGGAGGAAAAAAACAGGGGCAACATCATGCTAAGGCTCTACTATAGGCCACCAAATCAGGAGGAGAAGAGGGATGAGACAGATCAAGAACAAATAACAGAAATATTCAAAGCACAAGACCTGGTAGTAATGGAAGACTTTAACTACCCAGACACCTCTTGGAAAAATAACCTGGTAAAACACAAAAGTTCCAGTAATTTCTTGGACTGTGTTGGGGACAATTTCTTGTTTCAGGAGATGGAAGAAGTATTCAGGGAGGCAACCATTTTAGAATTGATTCTGACTAACAGGGAGGAATTAGTTACGAGTCTGAAGGTAGAAGTCAATTTGGGTGAAAGTGATCATAAAACGATGATTTCATAATTCTAAGGAAAGGAAGGAATGAGAGCACCAGAATAAGGACAGTGGACTTCAAAACAGAAAACTTTAGCAAACTCAGAGAACTGGTAGGTAAAGTCTCAGAGGAAGAAACTTCAAGGAAAAAAGGAGTTCAGGAGTGCTGACAGTTTCTCAGAAAGACGCTATTAAAGACATAACAGCAAACTATCCCAATGTGAAGGAAAGATACAAAGGCTAGCAAGAAACCAATATGGGTCTACTAGGAGCTCTTTAATAATCTGAAAATCAAAAAAGAATCCTAATAAAAAAGGGAAACATGGATGAATTGCTAAAGAGGAGTACAAAAGCATAGCACAAGCATTTAGAAACAAACTCAGAAAGGCAAATACACAAAATGAGTTACACCTAGTAAGGGACATAAAAGGCAATAAGAAGAGTTTCTATACAAAATATTAGGAGCAAGAGAAATACAAAGGGAAGTGTAGGTCCTCTACTCTAAGGAGAAGGAGAGCTAATAAAGAATGAATCAAGAAGGCTGAGTTGTTTAATGTCTATTTTACTTCAGTCTTCACTAAAAAGGTTAATAGTGACCACATGCTTAACACAACTAATATTAACAAGAATGCGGACGGAACACAAGTCAAGAATATAGAAAGAACAAGTTAAATAATGTTTAGATAAGTTAGATGTATTCAAGTCAGCAGGGTCTGACAAAATTCACGCTAGGGTATTTAAGGAAATAGCTGAAGCAAACCTGGAACTGTTAGCAATTATCTTCAAGAACTCACAGAGGATGGGTGAGTTCCAGGGGACTGAAAAAGGGCAAATATAGTTGCTATCTGTAAAGAGGATAACAAAGAGGACCCAGGGAATTACAGACTAGTCAGCCTAGCTTTGATATTTGGAAAGATGCTGAAGCAAATTATCAAACTTTCAGTTTGTAAGCACGTAGAGCAGTGTTTTCCAAACTTGGGATGCCGCTTGTTTAGGGAAAGCCCCTGGCGGGCTGGGCCAGTTTGTTTACCTGACACGTCTGCAGGTTCGGCTGATCGTGGTACCCACTGGCGGCGGTTCGCTGCTCCAGGCCAATGGGGTGAACCGCAGCCAGTGAGAGCCGCAATGGGCCGAACCTGCGGACACGGCAGGTAAACAAACTGGTCCGGCCCGCCAGGGGCTTTCCCTAAACAAGCGGCATCCCAAGTTTGGGAAACACTGACGTAGAGGATAGTAGGGTGATAAGTAATAGCTAATATACATTTGTCAAGAACAAGTCATGTGAAGTCAACCCAGTTTCCTTCTTTGACAAGGATACTTGTCTAGTGACGGAGAGAAGCAATAGACATATGTCTTGATTTTAAAAGGCTTTTGACACAATCCCACATGACATGCTCATAAGTAAATTAGGGAAATGTGCGCTAGATGAAATTACTGTAAGATGAGTGCACAACTGGTTGAAACACCATGCTCATAGAATAGTTATAAATGGTTCACTGTCAAAGTAGGAGGACATATCTAGTGGAGTGCCACAAAAGGTCTGCCCTGGCTCTGTTAATATTCAACATTTTCATTAATGACTTGAACAATGGAGTGATGAGTATTCTTATAAAATCTGAAGATGACACCAATGGGTTGCAATCACTTTGGCGGACAGGATTAGAATTTACAATGACCTTGATAAATTGGAGAATTGGTCTGAAATCAACAAATTCTATAGTACCACACTTAGGAAGGAAAAATTAAATGCACAACTACAAAATGGAGAATAACTGGCTATGCAGTAGTACTTCCGAAAACTAAAGGTGGGTTATAAAGGACCACAAATTAAATACAAGTCAACAACGATAGAATCATAGGACCGGAAGGGACCCTTGAGAGCTCCTCCTGCATTCATGGCAGGACTAAAGTATTATCTAGACCATCCCTGACAGGTGTTTGCCCAACCTGCTCTTAAAAATCTCCAATGATGCAGATTCCACAACCTCCGTAGGCAATTTATTCCAGTGCTTAACCACTCTGACAGTTAGGAAGTTTTTCCTAATGTCCAACCTAAACTGCTGTTGCTGCAATTTAAGCCCATTGCTTCTTGTCCTGTCCTCAGCAGTTAAGAACAATTTTTCTCCCTCCTCATTGTAACAACCTTTTCTCTACTTGAAAACTTATCATGTCCATGCTCAGTCTTGGACTGATCTTGTTTTAAATTATACCAGTGCAAATCATCTATAAATCCATTATACTTGATGGAGTTACACCAGTGTAAAACCATGAAAGTGAGGTCAGAATCTGGCCATTATAGTCTATCAGTGTCAATGTCTAGATCAACTTTAGACATATTCATTAAGGAAGCTATAACAGCATGTCCCAATAAAAAATAACTAAGGGCTGGATCCTTCACCGCGGCAGCACAAAGTACCCACTAAACTCACAAATCCAGCCACTTGAGGATACACACTGGTCTGGAAGAATCTGCTGGTTTTTAGAGTGGCTGTAGCAAACAATTATGAATTAACAGTAATATACATAATTTTACACACATCAAACTTCATAATTGCAAACCATGTGATAATAAAGTCCCAAATAGGAGTACTTGTCTGAGAAGATGAGCAGGACTTTATTTTTCTTTAGTGGCACCCAGGATCATGGGAAAGAGAAGACTTCTAGGTTAGATCAAACTAAAATGCATATTCCCAAGGACTCTAGTGGTAACAGAGACAAACAGAATGTTTCATATTTTCACTAGTCAATGAGTGTTTCAGACAGGGGAAACTCCTTTGACCAAACACTCTTAATGAGAAAGACACAAAATCTGTGAGGAGGATGTCTGAGAAATGTCTGAGCTTAGGTAAAGCCTACAACTGGGAAAACCTACAACATTCACCTGTGCTCATTGAATAATCAGCGAATGCTGCGTTGGCCACTGATGAATATGTGCCTTGAGATATGTAATAAAAACATGATTTTACTATGGCTTTGGCTGTACAATCCAGACATGGGGTTTTAATTCCATTGTAATAACTATGGAACAGAGAAGTAGCTAGTTAGTTTGCTTTGGTCTGTCTATCGTGCCTTCATCACCATAGGTATCTAAATACATTATCAGTGCATTCTTTGCATAGGCACATAGCGTTTAGAGACAGCCTTAAAAATAAATCCCCTAGTATTGGAGTCTCACACTCTATCCAGAATGCCAGCTCTCACAAACTTATTGGGAGTCTTTTGATATCTGGTGTCCTTAAAGTCCCAGCTCCTCGGGTCAAGTGGTTAGAGAAGAATCTCAACTTTCATTTAACAAATAAAGTAAGTTTTTAGCCCTGAACTGGCAGAGAAAATCTTAAAAATTTGACCCCCTAAAGGCTCAAATGCAAGAAGGAAAATAAAAAGGCCCCAGAGCATATTATTTTTAAAATCTCATGATTTTCATGTCAATCTCATGATTCTGGGGAGCCTGACTCATGATTTTTCAATACTTAGGGGTAGTAATAATGTATGCATCATGCATTGATTAATATTACCATCCTCTTTGAAAGGAAGTTAAAAAAAGACAGACAGACACATTTGAATGGAACAGCATCAATGTTTGTGGCTACTCATAATGCAGCAACCCATTTTTACTCCTTTTGAAGCTACCACTTGAAATGTCTTTTCCAGAGTCCAGGATCTGTCAGCTTTCCAGCTACCTGTATAATTGCCTTTTATTCCTAATTGCTTTTTCAAAGAAAATCTCACAATGGACTAAAAACTGGAATGCCAGACTTCAGCCAAAGGCAATTTACTTTTTACAAGTTTTAAGGAAAAATGCTGGTTCATCCATTTTTTAAAGTTGTGTGATTGTATGAAAAAAAGAGAGAAACGTACCAGTTTCGGATGTAATTTAAAACTGAATTCTGCAGCAAGTTAGTGCATACGGGGCCAGATCCTCAGCTGGCATAAATTGGCAGGGCTCTCTTAGCTTCAGTGAAGCCTTGCTGATTTATACGAGCTGAAGGTTTGCATTGTTCTGTCTTTAAAAAAAGAAGATAGAAAGTTGAGGTTTACTGGAAATTGGTAGACTTCAAAAGTTAGGCTGTGATAAGCTTTCAAGTGTTTATCAAGATTTGTCCAAACTTTTTGAATCTACAGTACTAGATCAGGAAAAACAGGCTGCCTTGTGATATTTATGCACTTGTGTTTTCAAGCTCTTCCAGTGACAGAAAATTTTAAGTTAAATTTTTTCTTAAACTTGAACAAATTTTCAGTTCAGGTTCCATACAAGTTTCTATCAAAGAGCTGTGTGAGTTTTAATGTTATCACAATAGATTCACTCATCCCTAATTTTCAGGATCATATATAGTATATATATTACAAGCTAGTATTACTTGCTTCACATAAACGCATAATACACATTGAAAGGGGAAACCAAATAGAAAGGATGGTCTCCCACTGGGCTGTGACTCAGTCCCCATCTCAGACTTCCTGAAAAACCATGGGCAATTCACTTACCCTACCTGTGCCTCAATTCTCCATCTCTAACATGGAAAAAAACTTCACATAGGCGTTGTGGAGATAAAATCTATTAATAATACAAGGTGCTCAGATACTACAAGCATGAAGGCCAAAGTTTCGATCACAAGAGAAGGGAAAATAGTGGGGGAAATCTGCTTAACATCTTTGAATCTACACAAATGCAAGGAGTAAGGGGAATAAACAGGTAGAACTGGAAGTATTAGTACACAAGCTAAATTATGTCTTAATTGACATCATTGAGACTTGATGGGATAAATCTCATGACTGGAATATTTGTATGGGGAGGTATAGCTTGGTATAACAGCAGGAGCGCCGCCAGCTTTTCTGCCACCCTAGACGGCGGAAGGTCCTCCCCCGAAATGCTGCCCCCACAGAGGCAGCGGAAGGTCCTGCTGCCGAAATGCTGCCTCGGTTGCCGCCCCCCAAATTGTAGCGCTCTAGGCGACTGTCTAGGTCGCCTAATGGTTTGCACCGGCCCTGTATAACAGGAAGTAAAAAAGGGACAACGTGTAACATTATATAGCAAGAACGTATACATTTGTTCTGAGGCCCAGAAGATGATGAGAGGCAGACAAGGTTAAATTCTATGGGTGAAGATAAAGGAGGAAAAAAACAGGGGCAACATCATGCTAAGGCTCTACTATAGGCCACCAAATCAGGAGGAGAAGAGGGATGAGACAGATCAAGAACAAATAACAGAAATATTCAAAGCACAAGACCTGGTAGTAATGGAAGACTTTAACTACCCAGACACCTCTTGGAAAAATAACCTGGTAAAACACAAAAGTTCCAGTAATTTCTTGGACTGTGTTGGGGACAATTTCTTGTTTCAGGAGATGGAAGAAGTATTCAGGGAGGCAACCATTTTAGAATTGATTCTGACTAACAGGGAGGAATTAGTTACGAGTCTGAAGGTAGAAGTCAATTTGGGTGAAAGTGATCATAAAACGATGATTTCATAATTCTAAGGAAAGGAAGGAATGAGAGCACCAGAATAAGGACAGTGGACTTCAAAACAGAAAACTTTAGCAAACTCAGAGAACTGGTAGGTAAAGTCTCAGAGGAAGAAACTTCAAGGAAAAAAGGAGTTCAGGAGTGCTGACAGTTTCTCAGAAAGACGCTATTAAAGACATAACAGCAAACTATCCCAATGTGAAGGAAAGATACAAAGGCTAGCAAGAAACCAATATGGGTCTACTAGGAGCTCTTTAATAATCTGAAAATCAAAAAAGAATCCTAATAAAAAAGGGAAACATGGATGAATTGCTAAAGAGGAGTACAAAAGCATAGCACAAGCATTTAGAAACAAACTCAGAAAGGCAAATACACAAAATGAGTTACACCTAGTAAGGGACATAAAAGGCAATAAGAAGAGTTTCTATACAAAATATTAGGAGCAAGAGAAATACAAAGGGAAGTGTAGGTCCTCTACTCTAAGGAGAAGGAGAGCTAATAAAGAATGAATCAAGAAGGCTGAGTTGTTTAATGTCTATTTTACTTCAGTCTTCACTAAAAAGGTTAATAGTGACCACATGCTTAACACAACTAATATTAACAAGAATGCGGACGGAACACAAGTCAAGAATATAGAAAGAACAAGTTAAATAATGTTTAGATAAGTTAGATGTATTCAAGTCAGCAGGGTCTGACAAAATTCACGCTAGGGTATTTAAGGAAATAGCTGAAGCAAACCTGGAACTGTTAGCAATTATCTTCAAGAACTCACAGAGGATGGGTGAGTTCCAGGGGACTGAAAAAGGGCAAATATAGTTGCTATCTGTAAAGAGGATAACAAAGAGGACCCAGGGAATTACAGACTAGTCAGCCTAGCTTTGATATTTGGAAAGATGCTGAAGCAAATTATCAAACTTTCAGTTTGTAAGCACGTAGAGCAGTGTTTTCCAAACTTGGGATGCCGCTTGTTTAGGGAAAGCCCCTGGCGGGCTGGGCCAGTTTGTTTACCTGACACGTCTGCAGGTTCGGCTGATCGTGGTACCCACTGGCGGCGGTTCGCTGCTCCAGGCCAATGGGGTGAACCGCAGCCAGTGAGAGCCGCAATGGGCCGAACCTGCGGACACGGCAGGTAAACAAACTGGTCCGGCCCGCCAGGGGCTTTCCCTAAACAAGCGGCATCCCAAGTTTGGGAAACACTGACGTAGAGGATAGTAGGGTGATAAGTAATAGCTAATATACATTTGTCAAGAACAAGTCATGTGAAGTCAACCCAGTTTCCTTCTTTGACAAGGATACTTGTCTAGTGACGGAGAGAAGCAATAGACATATGTCTTGATTTTAAAAGGCTTTTGACACAATCCCACATGACATGCTCATAAGTAAATTAGGGAAATGTGCGCTAGATGAAATTACTGTAAGATGAGTGCACAACTGGTTGAAACACCATGCTCATAGAATAGTTATAAATGGTTCACTGTCAAAGTAGGAGGACATATCTAGTGGAGTGCCACAAAAGGTCTGCCCTGGCTCTGTTAATATTCAACATTTTCATTAATGACTTGAACAATGGAGTGATGAGTATTCTTATAAAATCTGAAGATGACACCAATGGGTTGCAATCACTTTGGCGGACAGGATTAGAATTTACAATGACCTTGATAAATTGGAGAATTGGTCTGAAATCAACAAATTCTATAGTACCACACTTAGGAAGGAAAAATTAAATGCACAACTACAAAATGGAGAATAACTGGCTATGCAGTAGTACTTCCGAAAACTAAAGGTGGGTTATAAAGGACCACAAATTAAATACAAGTCAACAACGATAGAATCATAGGACCGGAAGGGACCCTTGAGAGCTCCTCCTGCATTCATGGCAGGACTAAAGTATTATCTAGACCATCCCTGACAGGTGTTTGCCCAACCTGCTCTTAAAAATCTCCAATGATGCAGATTCCACAACCTCCGTAGGCAATTTATTCCAGTGCTTAACCACTCTGACAGTTAGGAAGTTTTTCCTAATGTCCAACCTAAACTGCTGTTGCTGCAATTTAAGCCCATTGCTTCTTGTCCTGTCCTCAGCAGTTAAGAACAATTTTTCTCCCTCCTCATTGTAACAACCTTTTCTCTACTTGAAAACTTATCATGTCCATGCTCAGTCTTCTCTTTTCCTGACTAAACAAACTCAATTTTTTCAATCTTCCTTCATAGGTCATGTATTCTAGACCTTTAATCATGTTTTCCTGTTACTCTTTATGTCTCTACCTAGTTTGACCTCATTTTGTGCCTTGACCTTTCTAATTTTGTCCTTACATATTTGTGTTATTTATTATATTCATCTTTTGTGATTTGACCTAGTTTTTGCTTTTTGTAGGACTCTTTTTTGATTTTCAGATCATTGAAGGTCTCCTGGTTAAGCCAGGGTGGTCTCTTGCCATACTTCCTATCCTTCCTACGCAGTAAGATAGTTTGCTCTTGTGCCCTTAATAATGTCTCTTTGAAAAACTGCCAACTGTCTTCTATTGTTTTTCCCCATAGACTTGCTTCCCATGGGATCTTGCCTACCAACTCCCTGAATTACTGAAGTCTGCCTTCTTGAAATTCATTGTCTTTATTTTTCTGTTATCCCTCCTACCATTCCTTAGGATCATGAACTCTACTATTTCATGATCACTTTCACCCAAACTGCCTTCCACTTTCAAATTCTCAATCAGTTCCTCCCTATTTCTCAAAATCAAATCTAGAACAGCCTCTCCCCAGTAGTTTTTTCAAAAAAGGCCAATTTCGTTCTGTGGTTTATTAATAGGAATGTCATACGTAAGATATGGGAGGTAATTGTCCTGCTGTACTTGGAACTGGTGAGGCCTCTGCTGAAATTTTGTGTCCAGTTTGGGGATCTACACTTTAAGAAAGTTGTGGACCAATTGCAGAGAGTCCAGAGGAGATCAACAAAAATGATAAAAGGTTTAGAAAACCTGATCTATGAGGAAAAGTTAAAAACTTGGGGATGATTAGTCTTGAGAAAAGAAGACAGAGGGAGTGTTACCGAAATATCGGGTCCACCTAGCTGAGAGCCAATAACAGCCAGACAGGGATAAGGAAGAGTTGCTTTATTCTGCAGAAGAAAGGAGAGCTTTGCACCTTAGTACAAAAACTCTGTCTTACACACATTTTACAGATCCTTTATACACATTCAGACAAAGGTCTTTGCAGTGTTAACACTTGATTGGTGGTTGTCAGACCCGTGCTTTTGCTATCTGGTCAGTGAAAACCGGCTTGGGACCAGCTCCAACTACCGTAAGGCCTTGAAGGGAAGACAGTTGAAAAGTTCAGGCTACTGTGTACTTGAAGTGTCTGCTTCCCCCTAATGGCCCTGGTTGACATAAAGGCTGCTCTGTTAAGGGGGGGTCACTAGTAACTTTCACAGTCCCCCCTTCGGGCCTGACAAATTCAAAAATTGTCAGGCCCGTTATGCAATTTGCGATCAAGCTGGAGGGACAGATACTGGGTTTTTTTATGGACAGCAGAGCTTTTGATTATAGCATTACACAGGCATTTGGCACATTGTATTATTGTCCAAATAACACATAGAAAGAAAAGAATCCATTTAACAATTGTTTGAAAGAGCCCCGTAAACTATGACCCAAGGTCTGGAAGGAGGTCCTCAAAACTAAAGGTGTGATCAAGAGATACAGCATGGAAAACAACAGCAGCATTTTGTTTATACATAGGTCATTCTGATATTTTGTTTTGCTTACTAATGTAGACTCTTAGTCTACATTCTATATTATTTACACAAGGTCGCAACAACTTCTCACACAGTTTTTTTTTACTTGCCTTACATATTTTTTGCTTTTACAAATTTCGCATTATTAGGGTTACAGTTAGCCTGACTCTTGCTAACAAACTGTCATGCATTGCATCCCCTTCCTGTCAGTTCTTTTTTTGCTTTTACAACCCCCCCTTTTTGTATACTAGTACAACAAACATTTTTAAATCTTTATTTGTATTAAGTCTTGGAATTCAGATTTTACTTTAGATGCTTTAACCTAAAGGGTTTTGATTGGATGTAATGACAATGCATGATGAGCATGAACATGAAAGGTATTACTATTATTACGTCTTTTACAACAATAACATAATTTTAAGCTAACTAATAACAATACAAGCAATAACATTTCCATAGCAATACTATAATGGGGTTGTTGTACAGCCTTAGTCATAAAGCACAATACATCATACTTAGTACATAAAATAGACACTCTATAAGCAGTATGAAAGGCATACTTTTCAACTTGATATATATTTTGAAGCATGTGAATTTGCCCTTGTACTTCAGAGATTTTTTGAATCTCTGGTAACAGTGAAAACAAATTCTGAAATCTATTAGATACTAAACTAGTCTAATTAAAGGGTATCTGGAACTTAAGGGCTACTTGAAAAACTCTATTTGCAGGCCAGTAAATGATATGGTTGCCTGCAGTGGTAGTGAGATTAAAATGTATGTTTTGCGATATGGCGTCATTAACATACACACAGCTATTATTAGCTTGGAAGAGTAAGTGTCCTGTCAGGGTAGTTCCTTGTCTTTTACCCTCCCAGCAAACGTAGTCATGAAGAGTAACAACTTCTCCTGGCTTCAGTTTACGGATACACTGAAGCTGTGGGGGTTCTAATGACTAAAATGTCTATTGACTCCCTAATTCCATCTAAATGTTAGATGTAATCCTAGGAGCACTGACTAAAAATCGATTGGGCATACCAGGAGGTCTAATTTCTCAGATGTCTCAGTGAATTACTCAATCTCACATGCATCCTCCCCATGGACTCGGCAGGATTCGGTATGTGGGAGCCTACACCCCCCCCAACCGGTCCATATGCTTGGAAGGAGCACTGAGAATGTCTGCACTTCCACCCAGACAGTTTTCAAGTATGTCTCCATGGCCACAGATCAGATGGTACTCCTGATGTGTCTGTAAGGGCAGTGGGCCAAGCCTGATGCTCTAGATCATTCCGAATGGCCATTAGCTGGTCATTCAGGAAATCCTGAATTTCTGAGCATGCTAGATCCCACTGCAATGCCTTCCCAGCCTCAGTGATATTCAATACCATCTTTGTCAGCAACTTCTGGGTCATAGAACTAAGGGCGGAGATAACATGTAACTCACCAATTCCAGCCTGTACCTGGGTTAGCTGTGCCCCAATTTCTTATCATGTTCTTGGTTCTTAAAAATATTCTAAACTGCTGCTGCACTTTTGGCCCCATCCCATAGGGATCCGGTCAAGTCACTTTTCTTTCTAGAGGAAATAACCCAAACCCTCTGTTGTGCTAATCTAATGGCAGCCCCCTGTGAGCAATTTGGGTATGTAGTGGTGATCTGGAAACTGAATAAGGGTAATGAAAATTTAACAGTCCCTAGTGTAGTGTTAATCACAGTTCATTGATATTTTAATACATTTTTTTTTGGTGTAGTACTATACCACATTCCCAAGCATGGGTCCCACAAGTTTCTTCCTGCCAGTGTATAATTCTTTGTTTTTTCACCAGGGTCAGTTTTTAATGTCTCTTGTAGTCAGGAATCCCTGGACTTTGGTGGTTCCAATGAAGCAAGTGTTCCTTCTTCTCTTTTCCTGAAACAGTGTGGTTTAGCATCATACAGGGGAGAGGTTACTAGCACATCACTCTGTAATGGTTTTGCTTCTTCTAGAAAAATCCAGAGGCACAGTAGGTCTGTCAGTGGACAAGGGAGAGGTTACTAGCACTTTACCTTGTCTTTTTTCCTTTTTCTTGCTGTCCAGAAGGCACAGCAGAGCTAGAAGGAGAAATAGGCTTATCAGTCGAAGAGTCCTCCCGAGGTGGAGGGGTCTTTTTACAGTGAGAAGCATGGGTCCAGGCAGGTAGTCCTTGGCACTTCACAGCAGTGTTGGTGGTTAACAGCACTTGGAAAGGGCCTTTCCAGTGGGGAGCCAAAGCAGTCTTTCGTTGATGGACTGTACATAGACTCAGTCTCCTTGTTTCAATCAATGGCAGGGCTGCTAGGGTCTTTGGGTAGCACTTCTTTTATCTGTGAGAAAAGAAACCTAACACATTTCATTAATGTCTGGCAGTGTTTTGCAGATCTCATAGTTGCTTGGGCACATTCAGCCCCCCCTTTTCTTGGCTATCAGCCAAGTCTTAGCTGTGGGCAGTGTCCTTGGATGGGCCAGCATCTTATCTTTGGACTGAGCTTGCTGGCTATTTTTTTTTCCAGTTAACTCGTTCTGTTCTTTTTCCTGCTTCCTTTCTTGGCTTTTTTTAACCTACAAAGGAAACTTCTACTCTTCACTTATACACTTTTTTTCAAAAATGAACACATACACAATTGCCATTATACAGTACATTAGTCTTATTACTTAATGTATGCTATGTACACCCTTCCAGTAAAATAACTTTATTACAGAGCTTTGGAGCAACAAACCAGGACAAGCACACCCACCTTTGAGGAGTCCACTCGGTACAACCTCTGGTGTCCAATAGCTTTCCTTCCTCCCCAGCCCTCTGGCTAGAAATCTGAGGTAGCCAGAAGGATCCCATGGGCAATATGGGGAGTGGGTTAACCTTCCATGTCTTTGCTTCCAAAGACTGTCGGTATGCAAATTTTAACAACAATTTTTCAATTAAAAAATCTGGCCAATGAAGTTTCTTTTTCTTACTTAAGCAAATATATTAGATTTTAGTATATCACATTTTCCTGATTTATCCAAACACTTTGTATTCCAAGTTGAATAAAACAAGTATCTGCTTTTTGATTTAACCTTTCTATTTAAATTTGAGCTAGACTGTCCTATGAAAATATTAAATTCAACAATTCTGGCCACAAGACAAACATCACAAGACAGGACAAAGAACACAAAAATAATTCCTATTGTACCAGTAAATGCATGGTACATAGAATGCTATTCAGCTGGCATCCGTTTTCTCTGATGATCTGAAAGACAAAAGAACAGAGGTCTACCCCTTCTGGGCAGTCAGTCATTGCTTAAAATATTTCTTTTATATACACACATACTCTTGTTGATTTTAGGCAAAACAGAGGAATTACCCCATATTTCTTTTATTTGTTTTATAGGCAGCCCAGGTTTCAGTGGCTACTACTTTATTAGTTAGAAAATTGCATTAATACAGATGCTTTCTGGCTTGCTTCCAGATCCAAAGCTATCCACAGCTTAAAAATTCTTACGTAAAAAGGGACACAATTAACTTTCCCAGACTTTTGATTGCCTTTTACTTCTAACTCCTGCTTTCAAACACCCAGTGATCTGGAAGAGACAACACAACCTATATTGGTAGGTTTGCATTTCTTTTACTTCTGCTACAATATACACTGCACATGTTCTGGGGAAAATGCACATCCTATCCACAATTCAATTTCTACAACACTAGCCACATTAATTTCTACACAAGGTGTAACTGTTTCTTTTTAAACACCGGGTAAAGACCATTTACTTAACATATAATCTAAAGGGCTATCTTCAGAGGGTTTTACCAGAGACCCACCCATCTGCCTGCTGACACTCTTAAAATAGAATTACACAGAGAACAGAGGGAATTATGGTCTAAACAGAGACCCACCTATCTGCCTGCTGACACTCTAACAGAGAATTACACAGAGAACAGAAGGAATTATGGTCTAATAGGATCCTATTACAGGAGGACCTGACAACAGTTTTCAAATATACTAAGGTCTGCTAATGTAGAGGATAGTGATCAATTGTTCTCCATGCCCACTGAAGGTAGGACAAGAAGTAATTGGTTTAATCTGCAGTAAGGGAGATTTAAGCCAGATATTGGAAAGCTTCCTAACTATAAGGATAGTTAAATAGTGGAATTGGGTACCAAGGAAGGTTATGTAATCCCCCTAACCAGAGATTTTTAAGAACTATAGACAAACACTTATTGGGGGATGATCTAGATATACTTGGTGCTGTCTCTGTAGAGGGGTTCTTGAGGTCCCTCCCAGCCATATATTTCTATCCTATCCTCTAGAACTGGAAGGGACCTTAAAAGGTCATTGAGTCCAGCCCCCTGCCTTCACTAGCAGGACCAAGTACTGATTTTGCCCCCGATCCCTAAGTGGCCCTTTCAAGGATTGAACTCACAACCCTGGGTTTAGCAGGCCAATGTTCAAACCACTGAGCTATCCCTCCCCCACATGAGTCTATATAACCACCTAGGTAAACAGCAAACTTGCTTTCAAGCAACCATCATGGTGAAATACTGTATAGGCAAGACCATTGGCTATGGCTATACTGCACAAGTCAGGGTGGTATACAAAGCTCCTGTCTGGACTCCCCTCATCCTCAAGCCACATTGTGAGACTGAAACAGCAGCTAGAGATCAGTACATCATAAGGATGTCCTGGATATAATCACTTTCCTCTGACCACTCCTCTAAAACAACAGCAGGGTGGGAAGGGGATAAAATAGGAGCCTCTGCAGTGGCAATATGCCAGCTGTCACTGAATGTCCCTTGCTCCAGTATAATCCTTCTGAACCAGACACATCAACTTCACAGCCAGAATCCATTCTTGTTATGGAACAGAGAAGCTGTATTTACGAGTATTTACAGAGCTTTATTAAGGCTAGTACAAATACATGGCAAAAGTTTGAAGATTCTGTTGATGTGGCTATTCCATTGAAATGAAATCTGCTGAAACAAATCTCACACTCGACATTTTAATAACACATTTTTCTTCACTCTTGCATGTGTCCTTAAAACAAAAATGAAAATAAATAAATAAATAAAATAGTTTCTGGAGAGAAAAAAATCTGTTTCATTACCACACAAAGTTGAAAGCCCAATAATGCCTCCCTTCAGTGCAAAGTCAACAATACAGGCTTGAGTCTCCTTTTACTTGCACCCCGGGTCAAACAGGAGTATCACTGTTGAACTCAAAGGAGTTCCACTGGCATAAGTGAGAGGAGAATCAAGGTCTGGTCTATACTACCCGCCTGAATCGGCGGGTAGAAATCGACCTCTCGGGGATCAATTTATCGCGTCCCGTCGGGACGCGACAATCGATCCCCGAATCGGCGCTCTAACTCCACCAGCGGAGGTGGTAGTAAGCGCCGCCGACAAAAAGCGGCAGAAGTCGATTTTGCCGCCGTCCTCACAACGGGGTAAGTCGGCTGCAATATGTTGAATTCAGCTACGCTATTCACGTAGCTGAATTTGCGTATCTTAAATCGACTCCCCGCTGTAGTGTAGATGTACCCCAAGTCTAATATGCTTTTCTGAATGTTACTGCTTGGAATGTGAGCCCAGACAGTCATGTTGAGTTTTCTTGGCTAGATCCCTCTGTAAACTTTGCAGGAATATCTTTGGTACTGTGTAGGTACTAGTAGTTCTGCATGCTAGAGTTGCTTCTAATTTCTAATTACATAGCACTGTATATGGCACTGATTTGATTTCTCTATGCCATTGCAAACCACACTAACTTTAATCACATTTCTTCTTACGTAAAGGAAAACCAAAAATATTTCTACATGTATTACTTTATTGAATGGATTGGAAGGAACATACAGTACAATGCAATAAATGCTAAAGCTTGCTAGAGCAGAAGGTACCATAGAGTACTTCACTCTGTTCTCCTACTAGCTAAAATGTCATATAGTTCATGGTCCCCAGCAAATGCAAAATTGATAAATATGTTGCTGCTGTTCTTTGAAAGCTCTGAGATTATCACAATATTTCCATTTACTGTATCACACCAAGATTTCTCACATACCATAACTGCATTTTACTATAGAAGAACTACCTACAGAATCTTGCCTTTATTCACGCTCTCTCTGTTTCTGGGTGTTCTATATGAGAAGAGTCTTATCTTGCCATTTCCTCATTCAATTTCCAATGGGCACAACTCACTCTCAGTCATAATGAAATCAGTAAAATACGTATATTTTGAAAACTAGACACTTGTCCATTTTTTTGGGTCCCTCTCTCACGCACGTTAATTCTGCCTCTTGTGACAGTTAAAGAACAAAATCAGCTAAACAGAACTCCACAGATTACAGCATGTGCTACAAAGGCTTCCGAAACAACAGAAATCTGCCTATGTCTATGTTGGCAGGCACAGAATCAGAAAGAAAAATGTTATCATAACCTCCACCCACTGGAATCTGGTTGCCGGTTTAGTTAACACATCCCCTGGCTATTTGAACTGGTCACTCAAGAAGTCAACAGCAAGTCAAGTTGTCACGCATTCCTTATTAGTCATTTCCCCCCAACAGCTGCCTCCTCTGCATTCATGTTTATAAATTAGTTGAAGTCTTGTTTGTGCATAAAGAATGGACGAGGACAACAGCAAATAGAAGAATAGCCAATCCTTGTAAGTTCTGCAAAGGTACTGTTGGATTTAAGTGCCTGTGCTGCCTGAAGTATAAATCACACCAAGCGGTTTGAAATTTCCTAGCAATATTGCTCTTGCTGACTCTCCTGGATTGGTCTACATGATTGCTCCTGCCACTTTCACCTTGTCTGCTCCATTCAGTTCTGTACCTATCCATTACATATGATGGCTGGAGCATTAGTTCCGTTAGGCGAAGAAGACACTTGTATTAGTTTGCATAGCTTTTCCTTGAGGCCCAGGGAAAAGAGAAGCTACATTTGTCCATAGAAAGAATTCTTTTGTATTGTACATAGTGACTCTCCTTGTCCTCTTGCAACACTTATTCCTGGGAAATGTTTCCAGTTATATAGGTATTTGCTGAGTTTGTGTAAGTCACCAAGCGGGTACAGAAGTCTTTTGCCAGTCACCGCAGCTGCTTGCATTTGCTGGTTTTCACAACAAAGAACTAAAATTCTATCTTTAAGCCGTCTTTCCTCTCATTAGCTGTAGAGCCTGTGGTTTCTGAATTCAGTCAGAATGGCTAAGATACAAAAGAGGAATTTCATGAGTTCCATCCAAGCTCTAGCTGGCTGATAAAGTCAGCAAGGCATCTGTAACCTAGTGCTATGAGCTCCTCATGTCAAAATTTTGCTTCTCCCAGTGCTGTATTTAAAACAATGTTGAACCTTCTCTTCCATCTTAACAATTTTATCTTAGCACATCTCTAACCTGCAAATTATGCCAGTCTCATTCATCTGCCTGTTTCTCAGTTTCTCACACAAATATCCCTCTGCTCCTTATGCATGGAATGCTTCCCTTCTCTCCCTAAAATCCACCTATGTCTTGATGCCCAGAAGAAATCAGCCTATTAAGGATGATGTTAAGGGACAGAGGGGATAAGTCAGTATTTACTGAAATAAACAAAATTATAGATGAATATATGTAATGCACCAAAAAAACACATTAAAAGAACATTAACATTGCAAAGACAAGTGCTGAAAAGTTCATAAATCTTACAACATTTCTGCTAATACATCCCAGAATGATGTTTGCTTCTTTTTGCAACAGTGTTACACTGTTCACTCATATTTAACTTGTGATTTACTATGACTCCGAGATCCCTTTCTGCTGTATTCCTTCATAGGCAGGCATTTCCCATTTTGTATCTGTGCAATTGATTGTTCCTTCCTAAGTGGTGTACTTTCCATTTGTCCTTATTGAATTTCATTCCATTTTCTTCAGACCATTTCTCCTGGTTGTCCAGATCATTTTGAATTCCTGTCCTCCAAAGCACTCTCTACACCATTTTCTAAATCATTGATGAAGATATTGAACAGAACCAGACCCAGAACTAATCTCTGAGGGACCCTACTTGATATGCCCTTCCAGCTTGACTGTGAACCACTGATAACTACTCCCTCGGAATGATTTTCCAACCAGTTATGCACCCACCTTATAGTAGCACCATCTAGGTTGTATTTCCCTAGTTTGTTTATGAGATAGTCATGCAAGACAATATCAAAAGCCTTACTAGAGTCAAGATATACCACATCTACCACTTCCCCCTATCCACAAGGCTTTTACCCTGTCAAAGAAAGCTATTAAGTTGGTTTGACATGATTTATTCTGGAAAAATCCATGCTGACTGTTACTTAAGATCAAATTAACCCACTCATTTAGTGTGCCCAAACTAGGGATCACAACTAGGACCCAATTTTTCAGAATACTTAGCATTCTAATGTAAAACTTTGTATGTTCAAGGCACAACTTGCCTTGACTTCAGTTGCAGTGTGTATGCTCTGCATTTTTGCAAATCAGACTCCCTGGTCTCAGTTTGGACACCCAGAAAATGAGGAACACACAATTACTGACCTCCTGTGAAAAGTGTGGTTTAAGTGACTTGCGCCACATCACCAAAGAACTCTGTGGCAGTGGTGGGGTTAGAATTCAGCTCTCCGGGGCATTATTCAACTGCCTTAGTCACGAGACCAACCTTTCACCGTGGGAACTGTGCAAAGTTTAAATGAGAATTTTCACACGGCTTTAATAAGCGACCAAAGTGGAAGACTGCAATTTCTTTTTGAAAGCTCATCTCACAGCAACCCATTTCTCAGTCCCAGATGTATTAATGAGGCTTGCCTTGAACCAATCAAATGTACATTATACAGATATTCTTCCATCAGTATGAAGACAAATTAACTGCTTGACATTGAATGTTTGGTTGTGCAGTTGTTGCCAGGAACTGAAGGTTACAGCAGAAACATCTGTCTTCTGGCACCAAACAATTTTCTACCTTGATAGCGGAGGTCCACACTCATACACAAAATACCTATGTTGTCCACATCCTTGATTGTGCTAACTATTATAAACTTCTTGTGCTGCTATGCTTAATGCTATGACAACTACCTTTTCTGTGGCTCATGCACTCTTAAGCATATTTCCAGTAACTAATGCAGACTGAGTCATAGGATGTACTTGGCCAGCACATGGAAACAAGCAGAAAGAGGAGGAAGATATGGCTTCCAATATTTGGTTTTTGAGAACATCCTTCCTGTCATCTATATCCGCATTCCATTAACGTATGGTTTCAATTCTGCCCTTGCAGTGTGGCTCAAGAAATGTAGTCAAAGCATATATATTCCAGTCAAATACATTTCAGTTTACATTTATTCAAGCAAGAAGGGGCACTATAACAGTTACTGTTCAAGCTTTAGATACTTATGAGCATACTCCTCTCCACATTTTAGATGGTCCTGCAAAGCAGTTCTCCTTTAGGTTAGTGAAAAGGCAACTTTTGATAACGTGTCACAATTAATATATCTGCAATACAAGTTTTCTAAAATGTCTGGGGTTTAAGCTTTTTATCTAGCTGTTTAAAATTTCCATAATTTAAATTGGTATTCTGTACAAAATTTGGTCAAAAGACAGAACAAGAACTGAGGAAGAAGACTTGAAAGAAATATTGATATCAGCAAATTAAGACCACCAGTTGTTTTATCTCTTTATTTGCATTCAGAGTTTGAGGCTCAAAAGGAACCGCAGGAACTGTAAGATTCTGGACACAGATTGAGATTGCAAAGGAATTGAGGGGCCTCTTAATAAAGTGGAAACTTGAACAGTATGTTCCACGTTGTCTCCTGACTTGGCTTCAAGAAATTAAGACTCTGAGGGACTTATTCTCTTTTCATTTGTTTTAGTGAAAATCAGGGGTAACTCCATTTATGTCAACAGAGTAACACCAGAATAACCCCACTGCAAATGAAAGGAGAATTAGGACCAGAGACTAGAAGTGTTGGGACTTTACTGTGATAGCCAGAAGAGCTTATGATATCAGCACAACATCTGGCACAAAATAAAAATCTTGATCTGCAGCTCTAACAGTTTTTTACGTGAAACTCTTTTCTAAATATTAAAAGTTCTCATTTAATGTGAAACACTTCTAGTGGACATTTACTTTTATTAACAAAGGATATGCGTCTGCTACTACAAAGCCTTAACCTATGAGAAATACAGTGGGGGAAATTGCCAGTAGGCATCATTGAGGATATAGGGTTTAGTAGGATTAAAAAACATCAACAGACAATCATATGGCAATGAGAATTACTACAGTAATGTTAGACAGGAGTTTTTTACTTTTAGAAGGAATGTAAACTCTTATAATCTATGGTAGATGCCAACCACTAACTGATGAGAGTTCAGAAGAAACTTCCTAGATAGGCAGGTTATGCCATAATTATCCACTGTGAGGCTTCTTTTGATTCCTTCTGAAATGTCTAACACTACCCCGGTCAGAGACAGGTTATAAGACTAGGTAGACCACTGGTCTGATCTGGTATTGCAATTCCTATGTCCCATACAAGATACAAGTAAGATGGGAAGTCTAACTGACTGCCTTGACTAAATAAAGCAGCTATGTGTCCCAATTAATGAGGGCAAATCTCTTAGACTGGGCTATAGGAGTGATGCTCATGACCAGCTGCTTTGTTTTTAAATATGACTTGTCTTATCTCCATTAGGGGCAATATGCTGTTTAAAATTTTGTTTGTTAAATGTGTTCACAAACAAGTTTAAAAACATGACCTATTTGCTTAGTCTAGCAATGGACTTATATTAGTTTTACACAGTGTAACACCATTGGCTTTAGTGGAGCTACTCCTGATTCATGCTAGTGAAAATGACATGAAAATCAGGCCCATTAATTGTAGGGAAAAGTATCTATACCGCTGCAAATTGTATGTTTTCAAAAACAAAATCGAAAGGTAGTATAGATATACCAATATGGATAAATAAAGCAAAGAATCAGTTTACTGAGTTCAATTGTTCAAGAGATTCAAGTATTTTGGAATACAGACAAAACTGGTTGAAATAAGTATGTCATCTTTTGAAAGTATCCTGTGGGCAAAATAGCTATCATTTTCTGGAGTGCCGCCTAACTTCACTCTAATAAAAATGACTCCGAACGTATAAGAAGGAACTGGAGGCTGGAAATTATGAAAACAAACATTTGACCACATTTCAATCTTGTGGTGCAGGATGTGATGGAGAGACACAAAATTACATGAAATCCTGCCAAGGCTTACAGAAAATCTGTTAGTTCCTAAAGAACAGGGTGTGCCTCAAAACCATGTGCATTGTAGTGCAGTTACTAAACAACGGACTTCAATAATATGAACAAGGTATTCAGAGGTGGAAAATTTCCACAGTTTAACTCCTTGACAGAATACTGAATTCCTACTTCTAGCAACATAAGTCACATCTGATGAAGTGGGTTATAGCCCACGAAAGCTTATGCCCAAATAAATGTTAGTCTCTAAGGTGCCACAAGAACTCCTCATTGTTTTTGGTGATACAGACTAACATGGCTACCCCTCTGAAACATGTTGGAATTTAAGAAGCGATATTTATCACTGACCAGGATGTGTTTGAGCACGGTTTTCCTCTGATCTGCTGAAAGCTCCCAGATGCTATGAGGCATGTTCTTTTGCCCACACATGGTGCGGACTGTCCGGTTACGAACATCTTGTAGCACCTGGTAATCCATGTCCTCAGGCTTATACCATGATTGTCGTTCTGGGAAACGGATAAAAGGTGGTGCTTGAACACGTTCAAGAATGTAATTTGCATCCACATTCAGTCTTTCATATGATCTGATGAAATCGTACCTCACTGCACAGGGTTGGCATAGGTGGTAGATGGGCATCCAGTGTTTGTTCATTTTCTCTGCCTCTTCATCTAACAGGTACAGGAGAAACTCAGAAAAGGTGACATCATCCCCCGTGGACTTTCTGGGGCTTTTTCGGTATCTTTTTACTATTTCCACACCATACTTTAACTGGTACTCTTTGATCTCTCCAAATTTATTCCTATAAGCTGATAAAAGTCTCTCCATCGGGTCTCAAACAAATATAAACTTCTTTTATCTGTTTCCCAGAACGACAATCATGGTATAAGCCTGAGGACATGGATTACCAGGTGCTCCAAGATGTTTGTAACCAGACAGTCCGTACCATGTGTGGGCAAAAGAACATGCCTCATAGCATCTGGGAACTTTCAGCAGGTCAGAAGAAAACCGTGCTCAAACATATCCTGGTCAGTGATAAATATCGCTTCTTATATTGCTACGTCCCCAAAGTCGCCTGCTCCATGTTGGAATTTGTAACTGATAAGCCCTTGATGGAGCTTAACTGTTTTCTAGTATATACGATAGTGCTCTTGATGTCGTATGGAATCCTGGCAAAATTTGCTCTTCCCCTCCCAGCAGTACACACACTCAATGACAAACTTTTCTTGATTCACACAGTATGTCTATTATCCTTGTCCCCTTGTGCCTGTTATAAAATTAATTGTTTAACTGCATGTTATTTGGTTTTTGCTACTCTGATACTCCAAGACACCAAATTAAGCTAAAAGGCACATTGAAATTCCCATTTAACCTAAACTCTTTAAGATTCCAGCACATGAAGGGACCTGCATGCCCTCAGCAGGCAGACTTCTGCTGAAGTCAGTTGGACTGCAGGATTCAACTCTGGCACAGTCCATGGGTAGACTTAAACATTACAAATAAACAACTTCAAGGTGAATTGAAAAGAATTTTATCTGCCATGACCTGAATCCAGAGTACTGTGTTTACCCTGTAAGATTTCATCATGACATCATGATTCGAATACCTAAGGCACTTCACAGGCTGCATTCATTGAATTCTTTATACTACTTGTGATATTAGTGATGTTGTCAGCTGTAGCAGCAGTAACACAAAACGTGAGCTCAGGGCTTGAGAGACAGGTAAAAGAAGAAGCGAGACTTAATGCATACTAATAACAATTTTACTGGAGCAAACCCTGCCTCAGCCTCTGTGAAAGACCCAACCTGCAATGGAACTAGATTCTTAATTTTTCCATTTTTATGAGGTTAGAAAATGCATATCTTACTTACTAGATGGTGATTAATGTTTTGTGGTTGAGCTCTATTTAGAAATTTGAATTCAATTAAAATGCACAAAAACAGCATCTTAGTTCATTGTAATTTTATTAGTTAAACCAAACTACCTTAAACGTGCTGGGTACATGCGAAAAAAAGATTTGCAAAAACATGTTTTGTATTTAAAACTAACTGATTTATTAAACAAAGTATTACCTGTAGTTAATGAATTAAACTAATTGTTCCTGCCCATGTTCTTTAAGATTTTAGAACTAATAGATCTCATCATCTCACACTTAGTTTTTATTGATAGATTGGAAGAAGAAAATAGATTTCTTAACTTTGAATGAATTGTTCAGTTAATTGTGGAATAGTGGAATAAATTGAAATGAAGAAAATATTTCTCTACAAATGCAGCAGAGGCTACTGCTGTCAAAAACTGGTTTAACACTTCAATAGACTCTAGTTACAGATGTTTAGCAAGTGGCTCTCAGCAGTGCAGTTGTCTTTCTTTAAAACTTCGCAGCATCCATGCACTATTTAATATTTTTAAATTTAATTTAAATTTAAATTATTTTAATAAAGATTATAGTACATTTGACTTTGCCATATGTTGTCATAATTTCAAATTTATTTTAAAATAGTTGTTTTTTTTTAAAAATAATTTAATTTAAATAGAAATATCTGATTTAAGAAAAAAATCCATTAAAAAAAAAAACATTGATTTTTATCCTCCCTGAATGAAACTGATGTGGTATCTTTAAACAGAGAGCGTAGGGGGGGTAGGATTTTGAAAGGAGCCTAGCTGAGCCTTGCATCCCTGTGCAATAGGATTGGGGAGCTGGGAAGGAACAGAATGGGGACAGAGAAAGTACATCTGGTGCAATCAGGGCAGAACAGAGGTTGGGCCGATGTTAGATGGCTTATTCCTTCACCCTCTCACTTCCCTGGTCCTTCTCGCATGAACAGAGTGCAACAATACCCAAAGTCCGAAAGTGCAAACAATTAGATGTTTATTGGGGTGAACTTCCAGCAAGCAATGATTCCAATTTCCTTCCTCAATGTCCCCCTTCCCAGCTCTGACACCACAGAGCTTTGCCTGTGTCCCTGTTTCCATTCCCCGCTTAGCAAAACATGATTCCAATTCCCACCCCCTGTTACTTCCTGATTGACTGCAGACTATATAGTTAAAAATTGAGTTCTGCTTAGCTATACCTTCACCAATCATTTTACTGAAATTTAACTAACCAATCCTAACATATTGGAACATGATTATCTAACCAATTATATCCCACCACCTTAATTGGTTTACACCTAACAAAATTAATTATACAGCAGACAGAAACAATCAACCAACCAGACAGAGTGTATACAGACAAACAATAGGGAAATGGGGACTGCAGTGATAGAACAACAAAGAAATGAGGATTTCACAACCAAGCTATTGATAAGCGAGTTCTTGCCAGACAGGATGCTATCAAACTAAGTTTTCTTTAAATCTTCTAGGCTCTTCCCTTTCTCTGGAGGTGATAGGTTGGATCACCTTTTTAACAGCCCAAAACGGCCTTATTTCAGTGTGACTGGTGAGGATGTTCGTTTCCCAGCTTATGGCTGCCCCTGCTGTTTAGCCAAAGGCCTTAGCCTAAGAACAAGGCCTTAGACTATCCTAGTGAGAAAAGGCCTATAAACAGGCAGACTGATTTTGATTCTTGTTTTGTACCTCTATAACTAGCTAAGTGATAAGAATACACCTAAATTCTTAAAAGTATAGGCCTTTGCAGACAGGCCTAAATATCTATATCCTAAGGTGAATGCAGCCTTAGGGTTTCTTTTTGCTTCCCACTGAAGAATCTCATGCACTATGCCTGGATACTTGCGCTTAGTGCAAGGACTGAGGGGTGAAGTGCTGCCCTTTGGAGCCAGAACTGTCATTCATGATATGTGCCTATAGAGGACCTAGCAGCACAGTGGGGCTTGCTTGAAGCCTCTAGGTACTTCCATTATATAAATATTTAATGCCACACAAACATTAACCAATGGAAATCCTCACAACCTCCCTGGGGTAAGTGAACAATCATCGCTATTGCACAGGTGTGAAAAATGAAGTACAGAAGCAAAGGGGACTTTCCCCAGGCCACACCATATCTCCAGATCTCGAAACCTGCCAACGTGTGACACAAGCCAACAAACTGTATGGCTAGTCACTAAAATGAGGAACATCTCCATTTTGTTGCATCATAAACAACAGATTATAATATTTTAACCATAAAACACATTTTTAAAGCTGGTCTCTCACTTTCTGAACCAATCAAAGCAGCCTGGCTATCAGTCAATGATGAAGAGGGGAGCTAGTCAGTGGGGGATTTGGAGAGAAGATCCCTACACTAGCTCCTTGTGAGGTGGTCCCTGTTTAGGGTGTCTCCAATTGAAATAACAATCCCCCATCCCTCAATACAATTAATGCTCCCCCCCACTTCCATTTCAATTAACGCTCCCCCCTCCCGTCAGTTCAATTAATGCTCCCCCCGCCTCCCAATACAGGCTATCCCTTATCTGCAGACTTGACGGTTTCTATGTGCCTGCTGCCCCTTGGCTGCTCCTTTGCCATGGGCAGCTCAAGGCCTTGTTCTCTACATCAAAGAGCAGGCCGCTGCCAAGGAAAGAGCAGAGCTGGCTGGGAAGAGAAGTGGTAGAGTTTACATAGTGAAGGGGAGAGGGGAGAGCAGGCAAGCTGAGTGACACCATTTTCGCAGGAAGGGAGGATGAAACAGAAAATGCCCATCTGATTAGAGCTGCTCCCTCTTCCTCTCCTCCCCTCTTATGAAAATGGGGTATCAGCCTGACCTGCTACTATGTCTTCCCCCTGCCCTCTCCCTGAATTGCTCCTTTCTGTTTCAGCAATGGAGTGGGAAAGATGGTCTAATGGAAAAGCCAGCTGCAGACTTCCTGTGTCTCCTTAGGTAAATCACTTAACCTAGGCTGCAAAATGGGGGTAAAACTTTACTACCTCACCAGGCTGTTGTGCTCAGCTAATAGAGGAATGAGGGCAATATGAGTACCTAGCTACAGAGACATCTCTGCTTGTTGGAGAGGAGAGGCCTAAGGAGCATCCCCTCCTTCTCCTCTCACCCTTGCCTTGGGATACAGCCTTAGAATGCAGGACAGACGCAGACTGAGCTTCAGTGTAGCATGATCTGCATAAAGAGAGACTGCCCTGCGCCATGTAGTGATAGACAGAACTGGGATTAGAATGCAGCTCTAGCTCTGTATTTAGTGCACTATAACACATTGCCTTTTTACATTAAAACACTGATTAAGTTACTAGTTTGTGACATACAAACTGCTTTCTGCATGTTAGTTAAAGCATACCAGTTAACATTTAAACTGTATGTGTGGAATGCTTGTCTAGATACACATGGGCAAATCCCCCACCATGTGTGCCATGTGTTATCTGAAAGCAAGCTCAGGGCCGGCTCCAGGCACCAGCTTGCCAAGCAGGTGCTTGGGGCGGCCACTCTGGAGAGGGGCGGCACATCCAGCTATTCGGCGGACAGTCCCTTACTCCCCCTCAGAGCGAAGGACCTTCCACCGAATTGCCGCCGCAGATCGCGATCGCGGCTTTTTTTTTGCCGCTTGGGACGGCAAAAACCCTGGAGCTGGCCCTGAGCAAGCTAGAGTGGTACTGTAATGTTTAATGAGTGCTCAGGAGAGGATTTGTCAGACACTTTTATTAAATGCAAAAGATCAGCTCAGTCTGAGCCTGTTTAGGCTTCTGGAAACATTAAATTCACACAAAGCATGCTTTGAGTTAACACACACATTAGAATAGTCACGTCCATACTAATTAGTGGTGTGCACACAAACTAGCACCAAAACAACATCGTCACACCTTTTGTTATGTCATGTGAAGGTAAGTGAACGTGCAGACACTTATTACAGAATAAACATCCTATTTCAAATTTGTCTAAATTGGCATAACAATATTTAGTTAATATGGTGAATGTTTGTGTGTACAGCAGTCCTTAAATTACATCTTATTTGCACAGTCACTACCAAACTGTCCCTGCAGCTACAGCCTGGTGGGTAGAAATGTAAGTAAAATGCTGCAAAACTGTTGCACTGTGATGCAGTTGTCATTAGTATAGCAATGAAGGTGGAAAGCAATGCAATGATTTGTTCTTGCTCCAGGAGGACTGGATATTCTCATGCCCCATGCTAGTGACATTTCACTTAATTTTCAACCAATCGTGTATGCGCTGCTGCTGTACTGCTCACTACTGGTTTCTTTGTAATGTTTTGACTGCTCAGACATATTTCATAGACAGGAAAGTCTGCAATGGTGCAGAATTATAATTAATTATAATATTCCTCTTTGTGCAACTCATACGCTGGTGCTAGTTTCCTAAGCAACAGATGAAGGATAGAATCTCACAGGAAATTCTTTACCAGTTGATTGGGAAGAAATCCATACGTTTCTAGAGAAATTAAATTTATCTCTGTAGACATTATTTTTAAAACCTATAGGGTGTAGTCCTGGCCCTATTGAAGTCAATGGGAGTTTTGCCATTTACTTCAGCAGGATCAGAATTTCATCAATAGAATGTAATGATAAATTAGATCCTTTTTATTGTATTTTTAAACCAACCCTACATAATTTAAAGGAGAAAGATATCTGTGCTGTAGAATTTTATAGATTACTTTAATATTCTACCATTTTGCCATTTACCAATCTGAGTTCACAGGTGGATTGCCACAGGGCAGAGTTGTTATTAATGCAACGAACAAAAATCATAGCAAGTTACTAGCAATTCTTTTTAAATGTTGTAAATATTTCTTAAATAACACCTTTCACTGCAGGATTTCAAAGAACTAAAACTGTAATTAACTCTCATAGCCCCCTGTAAAACCCATGGAAAAGAAGCCCTTGATGAATTCCATCATGATTTTAACAATTTCCATCCCACCATCAACCTCAGCCTAGACCAATCCACACAAGCGGACCATTTCCTAGACACTACTGTGCTAATAAGCGATGGTCACATAAACACCATTCTATACTGGAAACTGACCGCTATACTTACCTACATGCCTCCAGCTTCCATCCAGGACACACCACACAATCCATTGTCTACAGCCAAGCTCTAAGATACAACCACATTTGCTCCAATCCTTCAGACAGAGATAAACACCTACAAGATCTCTATCAAGCATTCTTAAAACTACAATACCCACCTGCTGAAGTGAAAAAACAGATTGACAGAGCCAGAAGAGTACCCAGAAGCCACCTACTACAGGACAGGCCCAACAAAGAAAATAACAGAACGCCACTAGCCGCCACCTTCAGCCCCCAACTGAAACCTCTCCAGCGCATCATCAAAGATCTACAACCTATCCTGAAAGATGATCCCTCACTCTCACAGATCTTGGGAGACAGACCAGTCCTCGCTTACAGACAGCCTCCCAACCTTAAGCAAATACTCACCAGCAACCGCACACCATACAACAAAAACACTAATCCAGGAACCTATCCTTGCACCAAAGCCCAATGCCAGCTCTGTCCACATATCTATTCAAGTGACACCATCATAGGACCTAACCACGTCAGCCACACCATCAGGGGCTCGTTCACCTGCACATCTACCAATGTAATATATGCAATCATGTGCCAGCAATGCCCCTCTGCCATGTACATTGCCAAACTGGACAGTCTCTACGCAAAAGAATAAATGGACACAAATCTGACATCAGGAATCATAACATTCAAAAACCAGTGGGAGAACACTACAACCTCTCTAATCACTCAGTGACAGACTTGAAGGTGTCAGTTTTGCAACAAAACTGCTTCAAAAACAGACTCCAAAGAAAGACTGCTGAACTCGAATTAATATGCAAATTAGACACAATTAACTTAGGCCTAAACAGAAACTGGGAATGGTTGGGTCATTACACTAATTGAATATTTTTTCCCCCATGTTAAGTTCTTCTCACACCTTCTATGGGTCATCTCGATTATCACTTCAAGTTTTTTCTTCTGCTGCTACTGATAGCTCATCTCAATTGATTGGCCTCTTACAATTGGTATGCGTACTTCCACCTTTTCATGTTCTCTGTATGTATAAATATCTTCTGTCTGTGTGTTCCACTCTATGCATCTGAAGAAGTGAGCTGTAGCCCACGAAAGCTTATGCTGAAATAAATTTGTTAGTCTCTAAGGTGCCACAAGTACTCCTGTTCTTTTTGTAAAACATAGTTAACCCATTTTAATCAGGGATTACTAAAGCCTAGTTTACTTTTTTGTTGCTATTTATTTATCATATTTTTTAAAAGTTGAACAAGATAAGGCTATTTTATTACATATATCACTACTCTGTTTAACCACCAGGGGCGGCTTTATGTATTTTGCTGCCCCAAGCATGGCTGTCAGGCGGCTTTCAGCCGTGCACCTGTGGGAGGTCCGCTGGTAACGCAGCTTCGGCGGCGAGCCTGTGGGAGGTCCGCCAGTCCCGCGCCTTCAGCTTACCCTCTGCCAAATTGCCACCGAAACCGCGGGACCAGCAGACCTCCCGCAGGCATGCCACCGAAGGCAGCGTGACTGCCGCCCTCATGGCGACCGGCATGCCGCCCCCTGCGGCTTGCCGCCTCAGACACGCGCTTGGTGCGCTGGTTCCTGGAGCCGCCCCTATTAATCACATGCCTTGTTCCTGTTCCCCTGGTCTTCTTTCTTCATTTGCTTGTTAAACTCACTTCTTAAATTAAAATGTAAGCTCTTTGGGGCAGAGACCACGTCTTCCTCTATGTTTGTACAGTACTTATCACAATAGGACAATGTTTTGGAGTCTTTTGGTGCTAATGTGATACAAATAATAATTTACTGGTAGACTAATAGACTGGGTTACCAAGAAGTCAAATGATTTTCCTGAGGTCACACAGTAAGTCACTAGCAGGAACAGGATTTCTGTCTTGATTTTCAGACTCATAACCACTAGACTACATGCAATTGGAATTAGGCATGTAGGTGCCTGTGAAAATCCTACTAGGCACCTATCTGCATGCTTAAGTGCCTAAATACCTTTAAAATCTGGCCTTAAGAGTCTAGGTTTAGTCCTACTTGCTTACTTCATGCAAGTAGCAGGATTTTGCCTATTATGTAGGCTACTATAACCCTAAACCAAATCCTATCTTAAAAAAAAATGAACTCCACAGAGCAAAGGAAAGGTGATTTACCTTGTTTATTTAATTTTAAAATGTATTTTTCTGTATCACATGGTGACCTTTTCTAACTGCCAGCAATTAGCAAGCACATGTTGACTTGGAATTTGTTATTTATTTAAGTGAAAGTGTGTGGCGATTTGACTCTTATCTGGAAATTGGCTGACCTATAAGATTTCTCCTTATGTTTCTACTCACAATGAGCTGGCCTCTCCACCACATTAAGGTGACCCCAAAGGGCAACAATATAATCTGCTACATAAACAATGTTTTCAGGATAAACATATTGGTTGATCAAAACATGACTAGTTTTTCCAAGAAGAGGCACTTTATTTTCACATCTGTTAAGCAACTGCGCAGAGGTTGCTGCTTCACTGAGCTTCCGTCCCCTATACACTAGTTTACCTTTTTGTTTCATGTATTAATTTTTAAAAAATGTTTCCTGTTTTCTAGGAAATATATAAAATTGGCATGACGTGACACAGGCAGTGGTATAGTTATTTTCCTCCAATCAAAAATATCCACAATCACAAATCGTGAACCAGCCCTATGTACATCCTTCAAGGATTCAGTCTGAAGAGGACTTTGAGTTATCCTCAAGGAACCAGATGACCTGTTCTGAGGACAAAGCAAACTCATCCAGCACATATGTAAAAAAGAGATTGGCAGCAGCCATGGGGGAAAATCAGTAAAACTTGCTGGAGGTAAATGTATGTGTAAACTAGTGGAGTTTTCACCCTGCTGTAAACTGAGGATACACACACTGGATTCAGTCCTAATTTACACCTTTTGAGGGTGTGCCTTTATTACTAATCTAAATAGTAGCAAAACAAGCACAAGTTATGCTTTAATCAAACAAATTTCTAGGCTTAATGCAGGCTTAATGAGTGAAGTTTCATCGCCTGTGATATAGGTGATAGATAGGGAAATTCACTGCCTTATCCTTGGGAGACTATTTTGAATGAAGTTTAGGTAGCTTTGGGGTCCACTGTATTAAATGAATGGTTTATGTTTTACTGTGGGCCAGGACTGTATGTATCTTCTTGAGGAGAGGGTGAATGCAAATTCCTACCTCCAGATACACAAGAACCCAGCCTTTTGAAGTTATGCTTGGTCTGATGATTACCTGCTCCCAGAATCTGAAGATCAAAGGCCCAAGCTGTATAAAGGAAATGAACTATTTGTGATTGTGCTGGTTCTGAGCTATGGCTATTATGAATTTGTAACCACACAAAAACCCATTGTGGGGTTTGAAAGACTGACTCCTTCCAAAGCCCTTGCTGGAGTTGGGGCAGTGATCTCTGGTAAGCTTATTAGTATGTGTGGGGTGGGGAGGGTTCTTTAATTGTTTTTAATATTTTCTCTGAAATGCTTTCACCTTAAGAATAAATGTGCTTGCTTACACAAAGTTGTGTGGTAACTTATAACTGCTGGCAATTATGACTGTTTGTAGCCTTAAAAGAGAAAGCATTGTGTGGACACTGGCCTGTTTAGGAACCCTGGCTTGCTGGGAATATCATAGTGTAGGCAGGAACTGTGCTTCCTGGAAAAATTCCAGTCACAAGGGAGACGCAGGTCTCCACCCAAGGTAAGTGATGGCCAGAGGAGCCCTGGGTGCACTCCCAGGAAAGCAGAGGGGGAATACAGGTGAAGTGGCCCTGCACTGTGACAATAAACAGAAGGCCAGATTAGATGATCTAATGATCCCTTCTGGATATAACCTCTATGAATACATCATCTTAAGCTTTCTCCCCAAACTTGGCCCTAATGAGTTTTTTCCCTACAAACCTCTTCTGTCCTGGCCTGTAGTTCCATCTGCCTGAGAGATGCTCTAGTCCCTTTAATATGCTATCTGGAGTTAATTATGTAAGGTTCAAGCACCTGACATCACATTGAGTCAATTGAACAACCTTGCTTCCTATGCAGGGTCCTAGAATCTGCCATCCTGTTATAGTATCACAATGCTATTAGGAAGGTTAAAAAAAAGACAAAAATGTGATAGAACATTTTGTGAGGATATGTGGAGTGTTCATTTGAGAGACTAGCAAGAAGTCAGGTAGGAGGACAACAAGGGAAGGTTCTAGGCAGAAGCTCCACGGTGAAGCAGAGAGAAGCATGTATTCTGGGACCAGATTACACCAGTGGTGCAGCACAAAGTGACCCCATCACACCAGAGGAACTGGCCCTTATGTGTGACTGTTGAAATTAAGGTTTCTAAGCACCTAGGCTGGTTGGCTATATTGTGCAGAAAATTCATAGACACAAAGAGACAAATTCACCCCTTTGGGTGCAACTCTAGTGAATTCAATGACATTTTCACAGGGAAAGATTAGGCCCACTGTCAGATCTAATAGTTCAACATAGTTATGCAAATGAAAGACCAAAATAATGTAATAGTGCATTATATTTTTTTAAAAGGGTGCTTTCCTCCTTCACTTCAGATGAAATAATTTTAGCATAGTTTGGGTTATTTGCTCTCCTTAATGAAATGAATGACACAAGAAATGAATTTAGTATTACTTTCCACTGTAAAGAATTACTCAAGAGCTATAGATTTTCAACAAGGAAAGGACCATTTTACCTCCACTGCTTTAAGCAAAATAGATTGTGTAACTTCTAAAGCCAACTTCATCCTAGTACTTCACACATGCTACATGCCTGTTCAATGCCAAGCAAGACAGAATGGATTTCTGTGCTGTCACTTCAAAAGCTAAATGAGAATCACAAAGTGCCAAAATGAGGAAATGCCCCAACTGTAAATACCTGAAACACAGGGAGAGTAAAAATGTGTGTGACTTCCAGTCGAGTGTGTTTTGAATTACTGTTCATGATTCAAATGTTTTGTGAACCATTTTAAGTAAGTGGAAGAGACTTGGGAAATAAAACAATATAATCCAGTACAGTAAAAACATTCATACCCTAAGGCAGAAGTACTTTTAATTTTCTTTGTCATACCACAGCAGAAATGTTTGCTGTTCTGGTGTGTGTTTGTGGAATAAGATGAGGGACATTTGGGAATCAGGGAAGTGACGAGAGTCGTAGAAGATCTTTGGAAGTGTTTCTTGTGCTAGAGCGTATGTCCCCTTTTCATTACAAGAACCACAACCGGTGTCTGCAACATCTTGAAAAAATTACCTTTAGACCCACAGGAAACTCCCCCTCTTCTTCTCATTTGTATTCATATCATGGAACCTCTCCCATCCAGGATGATACTTCAAATCACTCTCCTGCCTTTTTCACTATGCAAATATAATATTAATTCAAAGTCTCTTGGTTTAAAATTGTTCAGAGCTGTATGCTCCCAATAGCTGCTCATTTCTTCTTTATTGCCCTATATTTACCTAAACCTCCAATTGCCAGATGCTGGGACTGGATGACAGGGATGGATCATTCAAAATTCTCCTGTTCTGTTCATTCCCTGTGAAGCATCTGGCACTGGCCACTGTCAGAAGACAGAATACTTGGCTAGGTGGACCATTGGTCTGACCCAGTATGGCCATTCTTAAGTTTTTAATCTTTCCTCTGAAATTTTCCTCATGCATAAATCTTGTTGACTGTACTTTTTCACTTAATAGTCTACCTCAGCAATTGCACAGCTTAGCACCAAATGACTAACTCCATGTTCCAGATCTGGGAGTTACCTGGGGATGCAGGAAACCTAGGCTTGCCATCCTAATTCACGTACTTATCCCCACTGGAGCCAGTAGGAGTTGCAGATATTCACCACCTCACACGATCAGGCTCCAAGAGAGGAAACAAGTGCTTCTATCACATTTGTGCACCCCATAGCCATTGGCTTTGAGATTCATAAAGTTCAGTCATTTGCTACACAAGTACTATCTTCAGAAGAACTGCTTTCAATTAAATTTTCAATCCCTATCTTTGTCTTTTTGGATTACTCGTCATGCCACTGTTTTCTTCACAGTTCATCTTTGTGGTTCATACATTGTCTATTACTCTAATTACCAGTAGTAAAATGAGCAGCCACAGCTGTGTCTCGAAGAGGGCATTTAAAATCACTGCTCATTGTGGTGTTATTATAAGCAAGAGAAAGCCAGTTCCTTCTAACCCTTCTTTTTGGTTGATCATAACTTCCCCTAAAATATTTCTTTTTCAGATGCTGGATCTCAATCCAAAGGGGGATTCCTCTGGATCAGTCATTTTCTTCTGCTGTGATTTTAGTAGTAGTAGTAGTAGTATACTATAGACTAGGGGTTTTTTAAAAAAATAGCAGCTTTTTTAAATACAGTACCTCATATATATTTTTTCATAATTGAGGTTTAGTATAAAACCCTCCTTAAAACTCTCCTGTGCTATGAGGCTTACAAAAAACTTGACTATGATTAGGATGCTGGTGTGTTGAGACTACTGCCGACCAATAGCATCTCATTGTTTCCCTGTGCTGGCCCGTCAGTCTGTCTGTGTCCATCTATTGTCTCTTGTCTTATACTGAGGTTGTAAGCACTTTAGGGCAAGGATTGCCTTTTTTGTTCTGTGTCTGTACAGCATCTAGCACAATGAGGTCCTGATCCAGAACTGGGGTTCCTAGGTACTACGATAATTCAAATAATAATAATAATAATGATAATAATAAACTATTTCACTGAGAAAACAACATGATGAATGTGTTATAAATGTCTGGATAGATGAACAGATTAAAAGTATTCTACGTTTTAGTATTTCTGTGTATTAGTATATTTCCTTCTATATATGTAGGAAAATAAGCATGTTTTCCCCTTATGAGATCAAATTAAAGAGCTTATCCACACCATTCCACCCACATCACAGTATTGTGCCGCAGGCATACTACACAGCATTTCCCCACTCCCTGAAGGGTGGATATGGGGTTCGGCTATTGTACATTTGCACTTTGTACACTTCTGGAAACCATTTTTCCCCAACAGTTTAGAGAGATTATAAATGAGGAGCCCTGGTATGTGCTTGACAGAGTCCCATGCAGGATCTTTCAGAGCTCTGTTATCCAGGCCTCTGTTGGCCAGAAGTGAATTGTTTCCCTAATACTGTGCATGGTTTTCTTGTGAGCATATAGCACTTTTTAATACTGCCTTGGGCCTTCTACACACTTCAGCATGATTCTTCTTAAAGACAGTTATCTTTGATCTACCACAACTCTGTCTTTCAGTGGTGTATATTTTTAGCCCATATGGAAGTAAGCCATTCCTTTGCACACAGCCACCTTTCCTGTGTTGTTTACTCTCCTACATCTCCATAAGCTACACTGGACTGTTCTTGCTCCCCCAACAGGAACATGTTGTTCATGTGCACGCCTTCCCCCGCTCGTGTTTGTAAAGCCCAATTTTCTCTAGCTGCATCATGCCACGCACTATAAATCACATTTGTGTCCCATTTAAAATATAAACCACAACAGACACAGAAGAACAAAAGGAACCACACGCCCAGCTTTTCTGACAAAACTCCCACACATCGATAATTAGAAGCACATAAAACCATACACAGACTGGAAGAACTCAAACGGCTGCCATGCCTTATGCTGCCTGTCTCAGCCCCCTCCACTTTCAGTGCTGCCACAAAATAGCCGAGAACAGTAAAAAGGGCAGGAGAAAAGATTAACAAACTATCTGTGAAACAATAGGGACTAAACTAATAATAAAGATTGCCTGACAAGCGTACTTTCATGACTCTTTCTGAAATCTTTGTTTTAATTAATTATCTGCATTTGTTTGTACAACATCAATTTCCCCTGCTTATTGCAGAATCTTTCTGATGCACAAAAACTATAAAATGACTAAAATCCATTTTAAACATTTGTAATATTAAGAATAGTTGTGAGCCTTCTTTAGCCCCTTTTGGCTATACAAAATGCATATAGAGGACTCATCATTTGTTCCAGGTACTTTGCAGGAATGAGGAGAGGAAGGACAATGGTTATGGCAATACAATCGCGTAGATCTTGGTAGCTCAATTATTTTTTATTTTGCTATGAAAGTAAAAATGATTAGTATTGAACAGTGTAATTTGTGCCACTATTACATAAACAGATCTGGCTGTACGGATGTTGTCACAAAAGTCATGTTTATACGGCAAAATACAATAATAATATTGCATTAATTTCATCTTCCATATATTTCATTGGAATTAAACTCTGAAGTGCACAATCATCCTAAAAATGAAAGACCTTCTGTTATTATGCAAACTAGTTTATGCTACTCTTCCCCATTTTATCATCTTCTACAGAAAGACATTTTGGTTCCAGTCCCATACTACTTATGCAAGCACTCAGTGGGTGTTTTGCCTGCCCCTTTGCATTTCATTTTTTAGCTCTTTACAACACATGGACTCTGTGATTCTCAGCATCCTCCCACAGAGCTAAAGTCTGCCACAGTTACTCAGGAGAGGAGTACCTTACTTCTCCAGAGAATTCACTGAGTCTAAACTCAGAGTAATGTACTACTAAACATGAGTCAGAGAACCAGAATCTGGCCCACCATGAGCATGAACAGATTTACCCCTTTAAATGTCTGAATAGCCAGAAGCAATCTAAAAGGGCAATTATTTGATTTAAGAGTCTAAACTAGTGCCCATGTTCAAGTGGTTTCATAGCAAGGTGAAAGTTAATTAGCTCTGTTGGCTAAATTTTTGAAGGTTTGTGAACAGTCCCCTCTCATCTTAAGGTGATTAATTGCCTTTTGGCCATTCAAGCTGCTCATGATTGTGAGTCTGAAAGTGCTTGTTAGGCTTTCAATAAAACAAATCGGCCTTATAAAATACTGAAACGTCATACTGCTAAGCCACCAGGAAATTCAAACAGTGCCTAATTCAGTAGTCAAACAAGCTACTGAAAATGCAAAGAAATGGGGTTTCTGAATGTGTAGGAGGGAGCAGCTTTGTAAAAGCTGCATCAGAAAAGATGGTAGAGGAAAATGAGAAAACCAGTGACCTGTGGACTGAGTCCCAAAACAGCACTTTAGGGGTAAAATCTGGGTACTACTGAAGTCAGTGGGAGTTCTGCCATCAACTTTAGAGGAGATACCATTTCCCCAAAGTGATGGTGTTTTTTCCCCTCTCACTTGAGCACCCTGAGGGGTGTAAAGAGAGCAGCAGGGATGAAATACTGATAGAAAGATCTGCTCAAAATCTTCTGGGGGGTTTTAATTGCAGAATTAAATAGATTTTGTTATAAATATTTTACTTTTTTCCAACAAAAAAGATTGAACCAAATGTTTTCAAAATTAAACAAATTTTCATTTTGATTTAAAAATTGTTCTTAATTGTCAAGGGATTTTTTTTTTTCAATTCTCACTTTTTTTAAGTACTTTTTTTGGGTTAAATTTTTAAAAAAGATTGAGAAAGAAAAAGCCAGGGGAAAATACCACTAACTTTTCACTTTTTCCCTACTTTTTCAAAGGGGAATAAAGAGTCGGGATTGTTTAAGACAAGGAAAGACAGGAAAGAGAACTAGAATTTTACCTTCTTGAGATGAAAATTTATTAAATTTTGAAAAAATTCAGGTCATTCGGGTAATTTTTCACTTTTGAATTTTTTTAAAAAAATTTCATGATATAAGCAAACCAAAAACTTTTTGTACAAGAAGTATTCTCAATTAAACTCCATTTTTATTTTAAAAATTGTCTAAAAAAATTTCAGCTACCCCTTCTTACGCATCAGTCAAATCCCTCCTTAAAACACTAGTTTTGCTTAGCTTTCCAACACTGATTACCATTCCCAGCATCATCTGTCACCATTTTGACTTCAACTTTTCACCCGATGAACAGTATTGTATATGTATGCATCAGACTGTGAGCTAATAGGGCAGGGACCTTGACTTATTAGTTGATTGCACAGCACTTCTTATATTTTGGCATGATTCATAATACATTCAGTAAATAAGAGTTATACACTAGGAGTTAAATTGTGCCTGTAAGACCTGACCCTTCAAGGTGCTAAGCAAATCAGTCTGGATCCACAAAGGTACTTAAGTTCCTAACTTCCGTTGAAATCAAAGATCCTGCTTAATGCTGGGAGCTCTCAGCATCCATTGCATGGGAGTCTTCTATGCGAATCTAGGGGCCTGAATTGGCAGGTAGAAATCGATCTCTCGGGGATCGAATTATCGCGTCTCGTCCGGACACGACAATCGATCCCCGAATCGACGCTTGTACCCCACCAGCGGAGGTAGGAGTAAGCGCCGTCGACGGGGGAGCCGCAGAGGTCGATCTGGCGCCGTCCTCACAGCGGGGTAAGTCGGCTCCGATACGTCGAATTTGCCTATCTTAAATCGACCCCCCCTCCCCCGTAGTGAGGACATAGCCTAGGTTCTTCCATCTTCTCCTAAAGAACTTACAAATATATACAGTGTTATTTGTTATTTTTTTGTTCTAATTTTCCCCCTTGTTTTTAAATTCTCTCTTTAATTAAGCAGTGTGAGCTTATGATACTGGTGAAAGTAACAAGCTTTAAAGACATTGTTCAGCAGCAGATCTGTACAAGCTTTCACAGCGAGAGTTTTCATTTGTGAATCCTATTCAGCTGAAAGAGTCAAATTCTTCCAAAAATCATTAAAATACTTGAACACTCTGAACAGCAAAAAGGAACTTATAAAGCCCTCTCCGAGGACATGGTGATCTCAGTGAAAATATGTGTATCTTTAGCACTGTTATTTATATAAGATACTAAAAATGTGGTAATTCAAAATGCTCTTATTAATCCCTTTGTATAAATCTTTATACGAATGGGCTTTTCTATGAGGTTTGTCTGTGGCTGAATTCAGAACTGGAATGAATCTGGCCAGGTCTAGTTTCACAATCCTAGCTTAAGGAATGGAGTTTTGGAAGTTTCCCATTATGTGGCCAATCAATGGTTTATGGAAGGAGAATTCAAAGACATTTAAATTACATGTAAGGCAGATGCCTCTAACCACTAAAATTGCCCAGTGAATTCATATCCACATACACATAAATGTACAAGTTTGCAACATCCAGCCTAGAAGTTGACCTGAAAATAAAGATGCTATACTAAAATTCTTCTATAAAGATTTGTTTAAGTTTAATAAGAAATTGAGCCAGGATATTTGGACCTGTATTTTAAACAAGTATATATATACAGAGGTCAGGAAGGAAGAGAGATTTCTGTAGCATTTGTTGTACATTTTACTTAAAAATTATATGGAGAAAAAAATTAAAAAGCCTAGAGAAATGGAGGTTATACACTCTTTTAAAACAGAACCATTCATGTTGATTGGCTCATTGACAGCTAACAATCTGGAGAGTCAACTTGAAGCCTTTAAAACTGTAATTTTCAACTTTAACGAATTCTTCTTATGTTATTCATGCTCAAAAAAGAAGCAACATAGGTACCTTTTTTCTATACATTTCCAAATCAAGGTTATAATGTATTATAAGTGCTGTGGGTGTTTATTTTTAGGTTTGTTTGCCTGGTACTGTATTTTAGATACTTTGTGTGTGGGTCACAGCAAGTTCAATAAACAGACATACACTGTTACTATGTTGTGTGGATAGAATTAGCCCTACCCAGGTCCTTGGACTTGAAGGGAAAGAATGGAACTTCATGAGGAAATAATTCTAAAGAGTTGGGTTATTTTTAATTTGTAACACATCTTTTTCAGCGAAGGGGAGGATTTGTTGCTGTTGTTTCATTTTGCTTGTTTTTCTTAAGCTGAGAAGCCATGTTGGTTAGGAATTAATTAGCACCGTCTCCCAAATTCAAAAGTAATTGACTTTTTGAAACGCAGTTGAAAATGCTATTCCACCAGTGGAACCCTGTTTCTGTTTAAGTGTTTCTCGCCCTCCACAAGCACAACGACTACATGAGGTGAAGCCTCTGCACATGTTTCAGAGCCTTGCCAAATTATTCAGCTGAAAACTTGGTAATACGTGTAACTATTTTTGGCCAGTTAAATCAGAGGCCTCATGCAAACTGTCAAAACGTTATTAGTATTCAGCCTAAATAAGCAGCAGTGACTCATGCCCTTACCAGTACTTTCCTCCTCCCAGTACCGTATATTAAACTAATTGCTTCATTTTAACAAGGTGGGCAGCTTTCTTCCTTACTTCTCTTTCGATTAAAGCACTGTCACATTTACAGATAGAGATTTGGATGTTTCAAGATGTGGCTGTTGCTCTGATGCTCATCGGCGGTCATATAAACTACCTGCACCATTCCTATGTGAGGGGGAGTCAATGGGAGTCAAACAAATACTGCAGCTGGATTGATTTCATTTGAACCAAGGGATAGATTAAGATGGGCATGTTGACTAGTGCTACAGTTCAAGTGGCATCTCTTTTGCAAGCATCCAAATCCCCTCATTTTGGCACATCAATAATCCCTGGGATTAAGGCCAATCAGAAACGAGCCAAGCAAATGGTAGCCAAACCACAAATTGTGTGTCTCATGGGTGGATGCTGGCAAATGACTGCAGATACATAACAACTGATTAAGAACAGGATGCATGGCGTCCTTTTATGTGGAGTGTTTGTTCTTTGCACATATTTGTTCACATAAGAAGCTCCCCTGGTTATGTGAGTGTAGACAAGGGGACTGTGAGTGTAGTGAAATAGATCATTTGACTCCTGTCCAATTTTTCCCCAGAGAGGAAAGAAGGTTTGCATAGCTGAGTGCAACTCCAGGGAGGTAAAGCCTACAAAATGTCCTTAATCAGAGCCCTAACACAACAGACGTGTGTATTTTGAGTGTTTTCAACCGGCACAATTAAACCCTCTCCCACAAGGCTCCCCAACTTACATTCTGCTTCCCATGAACCTCTATGGGTGCTAGGAAGCCGAATATTGGTGCAATATAGCCTATACCAGTCACACTCCTGATGCCCCTTACACTAGCTGCTAGATAGGGCTTTATATCAGAGATATACCAGCCAAGAAAGATCTCTGCATGCACATCCTTTCCCACCCACTTTAAGGCCCCTATACGTGGCCAACAAAACAGAAAGGGTCATTAGGATTATTGAGAACAGGCTGATGATATCCACCAAGGTTGCTGCCCTCTCAAAAGGAACTCAGTAGTGCTATCATGCACCAAGAGATCATCTACTCTCTGGAAGGGCAATATTACTTCAAAAGATTCCTTATTTCAAAGTTCTGAAGATCCAGTTAGGAAAGCTGTATGATCCAGCAACTCGGGTGGTAATTTACACCACATATGCATTAAGGTTAAATAACACTTTATTGATTTTTATATAAAAGGTTAAAAATCGAGGATATAAATAGTGCATATTTGAGAGGGAGAGTGTATGTATATGTCCACCCACACCCAAAGAACAAGCACATGAGCACACAGCTAATTTATAGTAATCATTGCAGCTTTCCCTAGTTATCAAAACCAAGTTTTAGCAGTTTTTGCATTACCTGGTATTCTGCCAAGTAACAATACTTTCTGTGGGATTTATAGCAGGTTTCCAAGAAAAAAAAACCCTGATTCCTGTAACTGCAATGAGTGTTAGTTTGCACATTAAATAGCCAAGAGTAAAAGCCAAGAGACAACTCTTCCTCTTTGCCAGTGAGAGCCAACCTGCCCTCATGTTGAGAAATACGTTTTCCTTGGCAAAAGCCTTGAAAAATGGATGAAGTCATTAAAGATACAGAAAGCAATAAAGCCACTTCCTTCCTATTATGCAACTGTGCTGCCATTTCTGAAAAGTAACCATCATGAGCTGTCCTAGAAGATTCAACATTGGAATTGCCATTCTGGATCAGACCTCAGGTTTTATGCTGTCTCTGATGGCGGCCAGCACAGATGCTTCAGAGGAAGGTGTAAGAACCCCACAGGGGCAGATGTGAGCTAATCTGCCCCTCACATTAGGCCTTATCCTCATCTCTAATCATTATAGATTTGCTTAACCCTCAAGCATGAGGTTTAATATCTGTTCCAATATTTGTTAGCATTAACTATGATAACTCTGGACAGTCTCATTATCCGTATTAACATCCAGTCTCTTTTTGATTCTTGGCCTCAGTGACTTCAAGTGCCAGGATTTCCAGTTTTTTGGTAGGATTTGTGTTATTGGGTTTTCTGGAACTCTCTATCTGAAGGGAATGTTTAATAGTATTTCTACATTCCCTTTGACCCCATAAGCAGCAATATCAATCAGGCCATGAAATAATTGCATAAAAGCTACAAATCCATGAATTTAAGGCCAGTAGGAACTATTAGTTGATCTGGTCTGACCTCAGAGAAACTCATACCCACCTTCCACCCTCCCCACTCCCCACAAACATACAAAAGCAGCCCAGGAAAGTCTGTTTAAGCAAAATTCTGAAAATAAGACAAAATGTCTCCTTGTGCTAGTCTAAAGCCTATGCCCCACTTAAGTTCCACATAAAGCAGTGCTTACGTGGGATTTCAGTGGTGCAGGGGTCTAGTGCAAAGGGGTAAGTTTCATTCTACTTTCAGAAGTTTTGTTTAATAATGAATATGATGCCAAAAAATTCCAAACACTTTTACATATAAAATGTGACTCTGGGATATAGGCCCACTGATATTTTGCCATGTAATACTTGTTTTACACAGATAACACCATAATGATCAAGAGATAAATATCTGCATGAATAGTTTCTCTTAAATAGACAGAATCATCAGTAGCTTTATATCCTGATAACTTGGCTGTTAAGTAATCTGAGAGTCATTAATTATCCTAGGGCTGGAGCCTATTTAAAAAACACCCCAGCAAGTTAAACCAGAGAAAAGTGCTTTTCATTAAACTCCCAGCAGGAGTGAAAGACTGTGAGTCCAATTAAGCCACCTCATGTCTGCCTGAAACCAAGGAGGTGGATATGGAGGGCTGGTCCACACACTGATTTTGTATTTCTGTTAGAGGTGAGTTTTTAAAAAAAAAAAAAAAAACTAACCTGGTTATAGTGATACAACCCCTAGTGTAGGTGCAATGACACTGGTATAAAGATGCTTTATACCAGTACTTCGTATTCGCTTCTGGTAAGGGAATAAGCTATATTGATATAATCGCTTTTAGAACAAAACTGAATCCATATTTAGGGGTATGTGTTGCTTTACTTATACCAGTGTAGTCAAAGCAGTACAACTTTTGCATCTAGACAAGGCTAACTAAGATGAAATAATTTTAAACTCATCAGTTGGGAAGGCTGACAGAGGATCACTTGACGTTCATGAATTCCCAAGAGAAAGAAGGTGTCTTTTGGATCAGGCCCCAACTCAGAAAAGCACTTATGCATTGAAATCAATGGGACTTAAGCACATGTTTAAACTTAAGCACATGCTAAACCACCCTTCCTGACTAGAGACATTTTCCTGCATAGACAGGCTCAGGATCTCTTTCTGTAACCTGATATTCTCTGTTCATTGCCATGGGTATAGCCCTCAGTAGTTGGACATGATTATTCCACATGGCGTTTCAAAACTCAACATTCTTCCAGTTAGCACCGGTCCTTTATATTTCCAAAATTGGGTGGTCCCATTTGGCAGTGCCCCAGTGCTAAATAAGGCAAAGGTGTTCTGAACAGCAACCCTCAGGAAGAAAGACATTTCTATTATACCTACTTGTATGGCTTTTAAAAGTAGCTTTCCTGCCAGGAACAACAGCAGTAGTAAGCAACTGGAATTGTTTTGTTTTGGGGGCAGTGGCAAATGCAATAAAAGAGTTCTTTGCTCTGAAAGGGGAAGAACTTTCCTTTCAAGTTTAACAAAAAATAGAATAATTGGCAACTTACATTCAACAGAACAAATCCAACTCAACAAGAGCATGCAGGAGTCTTGTAGGAATCTATTATTATTTGTATCTAATTACCTTGGCTTCGTCAGTCTCAACAACAATTCCATTTTAGTTCTTCTTTGACATTTCAGTGACTGTTCCAGTAATATGTCAGTGAACCACTCTATATTCCAGAGGAGGATAACTGAATTAGTATGTCTTCTGAGTCAAAGCAAAATGGTCCGTTCAGCGCCAGTTGGACTTGTTTGTCCTAAGGACAACTGCAGCAACAACTCTTAGCACAGCATATATGCAAACATGGAGCATGAGCAGTCCTATGGTTGCATATTTCTTGAAGCTGGGCTTCTATCTGGTATGTGGTCCCCTACCCCCTTGCAATATTAGCTTAAAATGGGATTTTAAAGAAGAATTTGAAGGAAGATGTTGGTGAAAAAGAAGAGGAAAATTAACTATAAGGGACTCTGTGGGGAAAGGCAAAGTCATGAATGAGAAATGGAGACAAAGGAACCAAGGCTTGTTCGGAGCAAGAAGCCCCTCTCAGACACCCTCCCTCCCCCTAGAGTTGTAATATGATTTCTCTTTGTGGAAGCTATCATTTGACAGTCTCTGTTCTTCATCTTGTTGTCACAGGCTTCTGTGCTGCTCTATAGAGTAACAGCCTTCATTTATTTTCAGTAACATCACTATCATAAGACTTCCCTGCTGTGGAAAACGAATGTGAATGTGAATGGAAATGAATGTGGATGTGTACATGGGGCCCAAACCAAAACCTCAGGTCTAAACATCCCTAATTGGGGGACAATAGTGGCACAAAGGGGAGACAGACTCTAAACCAAAACCCCGAAATCAAACATTCCATAATCTTGTTGAGCAGAAGAGTTGGAATCTGGTTCCAAACTTAGTGACTTGATCCCATTTCTACGTGGACTGTGAATGGGCCCATGATTGCACTAAGTGGTAACAGAGCTCCTCCAGTGCTCTGTGTCTGGTTTAAGAATAAGAGAATTCATTGTTGCATTCTCGATAACTTAAATATTAAATACAGATTGAGGTAGTAAATTTCAGGGTCTGAATTTTGAGCAATATGGGAGGTATATGAATCCAAAACTGAATAAGGCCTGAGGCTCCCTCGCAGTTAAGCCAAAGCTCTACTTCTGCCCACTGTACATTTCCATATTCTGTACACAACAGTTCCCTCCACTCCACATATGGCTATAACAATTGAGGATAGGTTCTGATAAGGCCCCAAATGTTATAATTCTTTTAATTTGCTTTGCTTTATTCCTGTTGCATTTTTACCCTGCCCTCTGTTTTGCCGTTTTCTTTATAGTGTTCTTATCCTCTCTCATTTTCCTTTTCTATCACATTCTTTCCCTTTGTGGTAATGGACTGACCAGAGCTGTGAGGGAAATGACTGGAACTAAATCATTGATCTGGTAGATGAGGTGAAATTGCTGAGTACCAAAGGCCTGATCTTGAGAGATGCTGAACACCAGCAACTCCCATTAAATTAAATGGAAGTAGCAGGTTCTCAGCCCCTCTGAGGATCAGACCCCAGTCAATCAGTTCTTTCCCAAACATCTCATACCCAGCTGACTTCCCCCCCAGTCTGCTATTAACGATAGGCAGAATGGAAAAAAATAATTCTGGGCCCAAATTATAACAGAGAGCAGGCAGCAATCACACCTGGCAGAGGGAGACTGAAAGTGTTAAACAGAGGCTGCAATGGAACGAGAAATAGTCAGCAGGGGTTAGTCGTGGGTCTTAGCTACAACATGAAGAGTGTGATGCTGAACTTAGGGTGAAGTCAAAACTTCTGGATCCAGTTTTTAGAAATGTATTTCAGGCTATTTTCAGAAACCAGTCACCAATGGTGATCTTTATTATCATCAATGAGTAATATCCCAGAACTTATTTTGCTGTGCTACAGTAATACCACTAATAACTTACATTACAGCTCCTTTCATCTGAGGATCCTAAAGTATTTTATGCCAAGATTAAACTGTAGTTCTGCTCATAAAAGTGACTGTAAACATGGTAATGTATGGTATGGCGATTCTTGGGGGACCCAGGGCTGTGAAACACATTGTTATCTCCTACCTCCAGCGAGAAAGAGTCTTTCCTGTGGTCAGCTCCCTGACATCATCATTCTTTCAGCCACTCAATCATTCTCCTCTGGATTATAACAGCCTTCGCTTCTCCATGCAGCTAAGGTGCACCCCAATCCGTAAGTCCCTTTGAATCATTCCCCTGTGATAGCCAGCCTCTAACACAGGCTACTTGCAGAAAGTCCAGATCCTCTGCACCCAAAGGTGTAGTGAACACCAATTTACCTGTTTTACCTCAATCACTGCTCCTGGAAACCACACAGCACTTGTGACCACTAATAATAAAACAAAAGAAGGTTTATCTAAACAAGACTGAAGATTTAAGTAGAAACAAGAGAGTGTGGTGGAAACAAGAAGTTACAATACAAAACAAAATCATAAAAAGTGAACCTGGCTCTACACTTATCAATAGTTCCCTTCCTATGTAATAAAGTAGATTTCCCCCAAAGTTCACTCCATTGCAGAGCTGGCTGGCTTCTCAAGAACCAGAATCCAAATGTTCATGAAAGCACCCCGTCTGCCAGATGTTTTTCTCAGTGACTGAATCCAGAGTGCCTTTCCCTACACACCGTTATATTGAAAACAGCCTTTTGTTCCTATTCATAGGCAGGATGAACCCTGCCTTGCTGTAGTGTTTCTTTTCTATCTTTAAGTGGTTTCAATTGTTTGTCATTGTCTCTGATGGTTTTCCATTCACTGTGGCAAGGATAGACAATAGAAACTTGCATTACCTTGCTGGCTGACTAGGGAGGGGTTGAAATTTTCTTTTGCTTGACTGGGTAATCATCGAGACATATTACCTCCTGGTGACTAACTTATATTCCAAGTCCATAAAGCATACTTTCAATAAAAATACATTATTCCTTAAATATTACCCATACATATGGCCCTACCAAATTTATGGCCATGAAAAACGTGTCACAGATCATGAAATCTGGTCACCCCCCTTGAAATCTGGTCTTTTGTGTGCTTTTACCCTATACTATACAGATTTCACGGGTGAGACCAGCGTCTCTCAAATTGGGGGTCCTGACCCAGAAGGTAGTTGCAGGGGGGGTCACCAGGTTATTTTAGGGGGTCATAGTATTGCCACCCTTACTTCTGTGCTTACTTCAGAGCTGGGTGGCTGGAGAGCAGCGGCTGTTGGCCGGTTGCCCAGCTCTGAAGGCAGCGCCCCACCAGCAGCAGCACAGATGTAAGGGGTAGCAATACCATACCATGCCACCCTTACTTCTGCGCTGCTGCCTTCAGAGCTGGGTGGCCAGAGAGTGGCAGCTACTGACTGAGGGCCCAGCTCTGAAGGCAGCAGTGCAGAAGTAAGGGTGGCAATGCCATACCATGCCCTTACTTCTGCGCTGCTGCTGGCGGCGGTTCTGCCTTCAGAGCTGGGCTCCTGGCCTGCAGCTTCTACTCTCCAGCTCTGAAGGCAGCAGTGCCACCAGCAGCAGCACAGAAGTAAGGGTAGCAGTACAGCAACCCCCCCTACAATAACCTTGCGACCCCCCCCCCAACTCTCTTTTGGGTTAAAACCCCTACAATTACAACACCGTAAAATTTTAGATTTAAATAGCTGAAATCATGACTTTTCAATTTTTATAATCCTATGACCTCGAAATTAACCAAAATGGACCGTGAATTTGGTAGGGCTTACCCATACATACATCTCGCAATGATTCTGAGTCCTGACAAGTTACGAGCTTACTGTAGATACTTTACACGTTACTCTTTATGGAGAAATGCTATAAGATATGTGCTTGGTTCAGTGAGTTTGTCAGGTCTGAGGTGAGAGCTGTTTGCAAAAATACAGTGGATCCTTTGCCATGGGGTCTCTGTGTCACCTACGGTTCCATGTTTATTTTCTCATTTACAGTGTGTTTAGTTTACTAGTAAAATCGAATCAGATTGTGAACACCACAGTCCAATTGGTGAACTGTTACACACACAGGTCATCCCATTGATTTAATAAGCAGTTTGCAATCTGTCCCCTTATGGGTTATTTTTCTAATATAATTTTTCCCTGAAAATATTCTATCTGGGGGTTTTGTATAGTGCTCATTCCCACAGTATGTGATCATTCTCCAGGTAGACTAGATCTGAATTATTAGGTCTATAGTGGGCTTCAGAGTCTTCTCTGGTCATGAAAGGCTCTTCTTGGCTGAGCGTCAAGAGTTCTTTCCTTCATATATATCATATCACAACACCTATAACAAAGAGCCTGCAGCCCACATTCTGCCCTCAGTCACACCTGTGAACCCCACTCTTCCCACATGAGCCCTCAATTACATCTGTGGCACCCCTCCCATCTTCAAATTATGCTCTCTGTTATACTTGTGGAATACTACTGCTTTCAAGGTGTTGAACAGGTAGAACATAGTAAATAATTCAAAAGTCACATGATGTTGAAATTAAAAGGATAAAATAATCATCTTTATTCTTAAATGGACTGTTTAATCCTTACAAACTAGGTGTGTTATCCACACACAGAAGTAGATGTATGGATGTTATATGCACACACGCTGTGCAGGTGGGATGTGATTCTAACACAACTCACAGCCCAGGGGAAAGGGAGCTAAGGTAACTTTAAATTGCCTTTGAGCTCCCCACCAATCCTGGGTTTCTCCAGGAGCTGGAGAGGCCCATGGCATGACTTAGACAGCCCTGGAGGCGTAAATTGTGTCAGATTCCCTAATTGCCCTGTGGGCCACAGTGCTGCCCAGAATCTCCTCAGCACTGCATAACGCAGCCTCACCTCTAGCATGTCACACATGCCAGGACTTGTAAAGGGGTCCTTCCAAGACAGCCTTAAAGCTGACTTCTACCATGCCTGCACCCAAGAAGGGATCCTTTACCTGCCATAAAGGCGCAAGAGTGAAGGTGAGGATCTCAACTTCTGATTTTACAAAAGACAGAGGGTGGAAGCACAGAAGCTATTTTTCCAGTGAATATTTGTAATTAGTTTAGTTTCCACTGCTCACCTAACAAAATACAGTATCTAATTATGCAACCACTCAGCTACTGTATATAAGTAAGCTTTATTTTTCTTCCTCTTGTGTCAGAAAAGCATGTGTATGTGTTTTCCAAATAACTTCTGCCAAAGTTATTTAAAATGCCTTGGTGCAATACATCATCTGTGCCTACCTAACTGAAGCACTAACTTGCTTACAATATCCACTCGGGAGAGGACTTGGCTGCTAATGCAGGCAGAATGTAAGGGATTAGTGAATTATCAAACTGGATATATCACTGTAAAACAGCAAAAAGTGTATTCCACGTTGAATCAAAAAAATCCCATGGAACCTACCCACATAATGCTTTCATAAATCAAGCTACATAACTCTCCCTTTCTTTGTCTGTCTCTGTCTCTCTGGAAATTGGATCCCAAGGCTCATTTTACAAAAGGCAGAAGCTTATATTGCTTGACATGGATTGGATTAATAAATAAATTATAACAACCCATGTCTGACTACAGGAGATATGTTATCATAGTCATGATTATTTACTTCATGTATTTAATTTTATATGAAAAAACATAATGCAGTAGATCATACATCTGAATAAACAGTGCAATAGACTTTAATCAGGAAGGGTGAAATTGTGTATTTGCATAAAGGGTGGCAGATTTAGCTGCACATCCCCAAGAGTGGTGCAGGGAAGGAACTGTGCCCCAGAAAAGCATGATTTCCTCCCCAGTCCTTTCTTGCTCCTAGAGGGTAGTCAGGGCAAGTAGCAAATTGCTAACCTGTTACCTGCACTGGCTCAGCTATGCTGACTGGCAGGTTGATGGGCAGAGTCAAACTGTTCCTTACCCACCTGCTCTGTAGGGAAGTAATGCACCTGGATCTAAAGAGGCAGCGTAGGGCATCAGACATTCTAAATCAATAATCAAGATGTCTACATTTTGAATATTTTCATATGTGAAATGCTCATATTAATGCTCCTAAATACATTTAGAATATTCACAATAAGGCTGGAAGAACTGCAAAAGCAATGGATTCAGACAATGTAAATAACCAGATCCTCACCCTATTCACTTTCTATATCCACCACCGCCCTCTCCCCAATTTTCTTTTCTTCTTTTCCCATCCCTTTTGTGTCATACATAGGCTGATTTCTGCAAGTTTTCCCTCTTGTGTTATGCCAACAATTCATCCCACAACTCATATCTACTTAGTGGACAGTGTGGAGAGTACACTAATCAAATTCAAAGGTGATATAAACCTGAGAGGGATCACAAATGGAGGATATGATTAAAATATAGTATGGTGAAATTTAATAAAGACAAATTATAGTGGTTTGTGCATGAAAAAATAATGAAATGTACAAAAATAAAACGGGGAAATAATGACTTGGTGGTAGAGCAGTGCCACAAAGACGAGTCTAGGAATTATAGAAGATGGTACATTGGATGAGTTAACAACGCACAGCTCTTGCAAAAACAAGGGTCAAAGGCTATATTTGATACTATAATCATGTAAGGCTAAAAGACAAGTTACCAGTGTGCTAGTGACTATGCAAATGAGATGATATATATTACTATGGGAGGGACTGTGTTAATGCCACTGATAGCCTCTGATTGTGTCTAGCATGAGCTAGATGTTTTCAGATGCCATTGCTGGCCTAGGCTGAGCTGTGCATTCGCACAGTGCTGGGTCTGAGACAGCCCTATCAAACCTGACCTCTGAGTGCTTATTAAACATTACAAGAGGTACCAGAATCAGCATCCTACTGCTCTCGCTGAAACTCACATCATTCCCTTCCACTCCTACAAAACGCTGCTGGTAAGATCACCTTCCTTCCCTGTTGATTTGATCTTGTCACCCTAATCATTCAGTCTATCTATTGGCTTCCTGAACACTCCACCACATTAAATTCAAGCTTCTTGTTATCTGTGCCACCCTCTTTAACCAACCCCCCTGCCCCAACTTCCTCTGCTTCATCAATAATCCCTGCTTAATACACCCATTTGTTGGCTTCCTTCTTTCACATCAGCCCTCGTGTATTCTGTATGCATTTGGGGAGTGAATTTGTCCTGGGCTTCTTATAGCAGTTGTTTCACTCTTTTTGGTTGCAGACTGAGGAGTACAGCACTGCATCACTTCACTTTGGCAGGGCTTTCCTGGCAACTATGTGGGCTAATTTTTAAAAGATGAAATAAAACTTAAATTCTGCAGAAACTGATGGGCTAGAAAAGTCACCTGCTAAGTCTGCATGCTGCCTGTGGGTCACAAGTAGTGCACCAATCCCTATAGTATGTATCTGTGGTAAGTAGGAGAATGCTAGTATTGTAAGAGAAGCTTTCACTAGTCTGCAGATACCAAGATCAGGGACTATACACATTATTGGGTTAAAATCTAAAAATACCAACCTTGGCTCCCTGCAAACACCAAGGGGCAATTTTTCAAAGCCAGTACACATGAAGTACACACACAAATCCCATTTTTTGTTAAGGGGATTTACATGCATACCTCCTGCCCACTGCTATGAAAATGTATTCTGAGAATCTTCAACATAGCTCTCCCTCTCCCCATTGCCCCAGATGACTAGAAAATCTTTAGAAGCCCCTCCCCCTGTGATCTGTAGCTCCGGTAAAACTGATCTTTGTATATCAATATCCTCATCACCACCCTTTTCAAAACTGTATTCCCTACTGAAGGAAGCACTTCTTTACAGAATTCAGTCATGAATCTGAGCTTTATTACTCTGCTTCTTTGTGAGTCTACAGAGAATATTGGCACATAGTGACTTCCAAGAATCTTAATTTAATATGAAGAAATTGAAAATGACACCTTACTCAGGCAAAACTCCCCATAGTTTCAGTGTTATTTAAATGATGCCATCCTTTTTTTCTAATGTGTAGTGGTATGGATATCATGGTACACCTCTACCCCAATATAACGCGATCCGATATAACACGAATTCGGATATAACGTGGTAAAGCAGCGCTCCGGGGGGCGGGGCTGCGCACTCCGGTGGATCAAAGCAAGTTCATATAACACGGTTTCACCTATAACGCGGTAAGATTTTTTGGCTCCCGAAGACAGCGTTATATCAGGGTAGAGGTGTATTAGCACAAACAGTCTCTTTCAGCAGCTATAATTTGGAGATTAATACTTTTCCTACAAGTTCTGTTCCTGACCTACAGTTGCAAAAAGGTAGACATATATAGGGTTTCTGTAAGAGTTTAGGATATATTTTTGTCTTAGCAAGAGGCTACTCATCTCTTTAGCTACATTCTGACCTTACTAAGATTTTATTTCTTCTTGTTCTTTGTGTACATTTCCTCTGCTAATGTTGGTCTCTCTTTTTCATTACATTAGAGGTATGTGCACAACTCTAGCTAGTGTTCATGGTTATTGAGGGTACATAGTTCTGTACCACAAAGGAAATGTAATTCTTCTTCAGTGATGGAAAAAAGAAGGCTGGTATACCACAGCCTATGATTTGCTAAGTTCTGGAAATCATAAGGCTATCATAACTCCAGTAGGGTCATAGGACAAATTTTGTGCTAATGACCACGTTTAACCCCAATGCAACTCCACTGGGGTCATGGAACTCTAGAGATGTCAGTAGATTATTCAAGGTATAAAAAAAGTATAGCATTTAGCTTAATATCCAAAATATGCCAACACATATTGCCTGTATTAGAATATGTCCCGTTGTTTAGGAAGATGTAAAAAGATCATAATTATATAGTTATCACATGACTCATTAATATCAAATTAAATTAATCCTGGAAAGAAAGTATACCAGACAAACACTAACACAGCCACTGTGTCTTGTAATTTAAATAAACTAGCACCTTTGGTAATATATAAATCACCAATAGGAACATGTGTTAAAAATAAATACACACAAACACATGACAATAATTTTTTTCCAAGTGTAAATCTTGGAATCATATAAGTTACTGAGGCTTTCAAGAAGACAAATGGCCTGTAAAATGAAAAATAAATGAGTTCTGTAACTAATTGGAGTCAGAGATTGGAGGTCAGTCTCAATGCTCCAGCTGACCCTGGTGACCAGTAAAAAAAGTCCACCTCAGTTCATGGTACAAGATTCTGACATTAAAAGTTATTTACAGTACGGGAATGCTGAAAGTGTACATTAGAAAACTTCCTATAACAAATTTAAAACACATGCCAATTCATAGGCAAGTAATAAACTTGCAAAAGGCCATGTTGACAGTTTCAAAGCCTTTTGGTGGGACCCTACTACTTAAGTTTAGAAACATTATAATAAACATCTCAGCTTTTCTTTTAAATCTTGCTGCCTGTCCTAAGATGACTGAAAACATGTCAGCTTTTTCTCCCCCACTTTTTTGGCCTTGTAACAGTAAAATTTTTTGCACCTCAAAGTACATCATGTCCTACTTAAAGAAAGTTTATGCAGGGGTAAAATTGGTATAAGCCAACGTAGAATCAGGCCTGTTATTTTTAACACGCAGGAAAACATGACATTAATTTATTCCACTGGTTTAGGTCTGTAATTTCTGATGTATTCATCATGTTGTACAAAGTACTGTGCTGTCTTCAAATGTGTTAAAATTGTTTATAAAACACATCTGTTGCCTTGTATCATGTAATCATTATATATAAGCTCTGTTTATAAACCACTACACATAGAACAGGTTATAACATTTCTCAAAGCTGTAATGAGCATGGAACTTAAAAAAGAGAAAAAAAATCAGGCTTTTCATGCACACACAACATTTTTTAAAAGTCCACTTATTGCCACGGTAGAGTAAGCCACCTCCCAAAGGACATGTTCTGCCTGATTCACCCAAGGCCAAATGCTGCACCATCACCAAGCTGTGCAAAGCCCAAATAAACAAGCCTTGTGCAGGTTATATAAAAGGGGTCTTCAGGGGAAACAAATCCTCCTACACAATCTGGCAACTTGACACACAGGCTAAAGTAGTAGCTGATGCTTCTGCACATGGGTGAATCCACATAGTTTGATTGATTCGCTGCTCCCCTTGTTTGCACATTCAAAGCTCCCTCCCCTCCACTTCCCAGTGCAAGAAAAGCATGACATTCACATCTTTCCATGCCCAGGGAATGGGAGGTAGCATTTGGCTTCCAATTTCTGTATTGTTTAAGAGCTTTTTAGAAGCATTGTTTACAAATTCTCATTGTTCCCAACACTGGTGCATAATAATGATTTGGATACATTTACTGGTCTTGCCTCCAAATGATTCCCTTAGTACTGTGTATTATGTTTTAAAGTCAACCATATTGTGAAAATAGTCATCCAGAAATTGTCTCTTCAAGTGCTGAAAGTCAGTTTTTTCCATGACTAATACAATCCGTGTCTGTTTAATCTATTTGAATTATACTGATGCATCCTTTCCCCCCTTCTCCCATTAGAGAACTTGCTGCTACCAGTGTGATTAATTGAGCACTTCTGTCCTTGTTTGCCTTCAACTTGTGAATGTCAAATGTATGAACCTGTTTTCTTTGACTATTTGGCTACAATCTAATGCAAGCAACTGCCTCTGCTGAGAATCTCAGTGGTTTACTCATCCCAGACAGTATCACAGAAGTCATAAAAGAAGGTTTTCAGCATAAAACAAAACTATTCATCGGCCACTCCCTTGGCTAAGTGACTGGTCAACCTCTGGGTGACCTCTGGCAATAGTATCAAATGAAAAAGACTCCTAGCATGACAAAAACACCACACACCATGTAGAAAGGAAGGAAACCAATTCTTCTAGACAAGCATTTTGGGTGAATGTACAAAGGCAGATTGGCTGGGTTTCCTATGCAGCTGCATGCAGGGACCAGAGGGCACAAAAGAGCACGCAGCATAACTTTGGACACTATCCTGATGTGAAACTTTGTATTCATTTTAAAAACCCTCTGTAGATCATTGAAGTGCCAGTGTCAAAAAGACGCCAGCTCTGTTGCTTCAGAGCACAGTTTTTTAAACCTTCCCACGGCTACAAGAACCCACACAGAGTTCTTCCCTCTCTAGTTCTAACAGTAAGATGGAGAAAAAAATGTGTGTGGTAAGTACTAGAGAAAACTGAGAGCCTGAATGCCAGGCAAATGGGCAGGATGACACCAGATGAAATTTAATGATATTGGAAGGAATAATTTGAATTGTTTGTAAACATGCATGGGCCCTAAATTACCTGCAACTATGCAGGAACATCCATGTGCTGTAGCAGTCAAAAGAACAAACAAAACGTGAGGATGTGTAAAAGATTGGGATAGGTGGGCACTGAGTTGCCATGCTGGGGCTGTGCCTGCCTTAGCCACAACAGCTGCAAGGAGAAGTCCCCTCCTACATCCCCCACTAACGACACTAGGAGCATAGAGAGGAACGTACCATGTAGTCAGTCCCCACCCACAAACCCCCTGCTTTACCAGCAGATGAGGACGAGGCAGAGGAAAGGAAGTGGAGCCCAAGCTGTCACTATACTGAGTGGGAGATCTGCAGCCACTGCATCCAAACTCTCTCCTTGGCTTCTAGCCTGTCCAGCCCCAGCACAGAACTCAAGCACCTCACTGCTACTAATAGGAGTGTGGAGCCCTGTTTCTACTCAGACCTTCTAACAGTCAGAAGACACCTACCCAAATTGAGAAGGGGACCCACGCTCCAACTGCGCAACCAGCCCACCACCAGTAGATACCAACTCTTCACCTAACCAACCACCCTACAACCAGAAAAGATGCCACAGTACCATGCACCTACCACTACCTCAGCCAGCAGAGGCTGCCAGATGTCTACCTATTACTGCTGCTACTGTGAGGATAAGCTGTCATGTACCCATCTAGAAGGGAGATGCCATGAAGTGCTGGGGAAGGGACACAAGTTGAGGGGCTGATGAATTTCATACAAAAGATGTCATATGTATAAACATAAGAAGTGAAAAATATTCAAGGGAGCCCCTTGCTAAAACTTTGGCATCACATTATTGATTCAAGTTGTTCTGTTCTGATTCTTGCACCTTCCTTTGAAACAGCTGGTCATCGCCACTGGCAGAGCCGTGATACTGAATAGCTGGACCACTGGTCTCATCCAGTCTGGCAATTCCTATATCTCTAGAAAAATACAAAATGTTCTTTGGGGTGAATGTTGGAGGAATATTTTCCATGCATAAGCACAGCAACCAGCCAATTGTTCTTTTGCACGTGGGACTCAAAAGCCAAATTGCTTATAAAATATTCAATAAATGGTTCTGTTTCACTGAGTCCCAAGAGAACAAGATCTAACAAGATAGAAAAATGTTTGTTTGTTTTTCATTTTGTTCTGGCTTATGTCAGTGCCTCTTATAGGAGCTCAGCATTTCCACAGGGAAGTCACAACCTCGATGTTTGAGAAACACTGATTTAGAATGGTTCTCTCCGTTAGTCCAGATAAACTAGTGTAATGTGTGGTTTAGTAGATCCCTCAGATAATTGTAACAACAAACTGCTTGGGATAAAATAGGATCTTTTTAATAATAGGGGATGTGATGGGGTGTCTACCCCACACAAGGGGTAAGGTGGCCAGACGGGCCAATTAGCTGCCCAGGCTGCACCCAGGGGAGCCAGGAGGAAGTGATTGATTGGACGAGGCTCAGCTGGAAGGGAACAGGAGGGGCCTGCATAAAGCTCAGGAGCTGAGAGCAGCTGGGGGTGGCTTTGCTGTTGTAGGGAAGTAGTCTGCAGCCATTCCCTGGGAGAAGGGAGGTGTGTTTGGGTGATTGTACAGAGTAGTCCACAGTTGCTCCCTAGGAAGCCCAGAGAGTGGGGGAAGCCAGACTGGTAGGAAAGGTTCATGGGGAAAATCAAAGGATGGAACAGGACAGACCTTGGCTGCTGATGAGAGGGCCCGTGAGCTGGAATACAGAGTAGAGAATGGGTCTGAATTCATCTATTAGCCTCTGAGGGAGTGTCAGTGAATCAGAAGACTGCTGAGGAGAGGAGACTTTGACTCACCCTCAGAAGGGGAAACCACATAGTCACCTGGCATGTGGACACATAAGAAATTAAAAACAAACACCACACTAAAGGAAACTTCCCACAACCAACAGCATAAGCAGCTCCTCGTCCTTCAGTATTACTTCAATTCATCCAGAAAATTCTCAGCAATGCTATATAACTAAGAAAATGCTTGGTCAAAAAGCATCAAGCACCATGCTTCATAGGTCAGCAAATTCATGTTCTGGGGGGATTACCAATAGCGTGGATGTTGATGCAACAAGAACACAGCACTCAGTCAGGAGTTCAGAGTTCTAGTCTTGGCTCTTTTACAGATTTCCTGAATGATCTGAGCTACTTGTGTAACTTCTGTCATCTTACTTTCCTCCTCTGTAAAATGGGGGTGATATGGAAACTGGGAAGTTTAGTTGTTTTTAACATTTGTGGAGCACTTTGAAATCCTTCAGTGGAAGGCACAATAAAAAAAGTATTTAGTTCCTAATGCTTAGTTTTAAGCATGTGCTTAAGTCCATGCCTACTCATTTAAGCCTGAATTTAGCATTAAGTGTATCTGAAGTCCTATTGAAGTCACTGGGGGAGATTTCAGAAGCACAAAGGATAATTATGTGCTCAACTCCCACTGAAAATCAAGGGGTGTTGGATGTTTAACTGCACTTTCTGCCTTTGAAAATCTCTCCCGGTGGGACTTAAGTATCTTTAACTTAACGTTAAACATATGCTGGATTGCTTTGCTGATTTGGGATGATAGATAGATAGATATGTGGAGTTGCTGTAGATGTGTTGGTCCCGGGATATTAGAGAGACAAGGTTGGTTGTGCTAATAGCTTTTATTGAGACCAACTTCTGTTGTTGAGAGAGACCAGCTTTCAAACTTACACAGAGATCTTCTTCAGGTGACCTGTGTAAACTCGAAAGCTTGTCTCTCTCACCAACAGAAGTTAGTTCATTACAAGAGATTCTCATCCATGTTGTCTTTCAGATAGAGTCGTAGATACTAGTATACTTGCTGGAATGTCTATGTGCTCAACAATGATCAGTAGAGCTGGTTGAAAAATAGTGATAATTCTTCATGGGTTTATTTTGGTTGAAATTAGAAATTTCAAAAAATGTCAACCAGCTCTACTTCTCAGCATAGTATCTCAGTACTTATTTATAACCCATCAATCTGAATGCTTCCCTGTATCTCAATAAAAGTACTTACTGTCAGATCAGTCACAGTAATCTAATAGTATTAATACTATTCTATCTTTGTATAACACCTTTCATCCCAACAGACATTACAAATTACTACAGTGAGGAATCACTTCTTCAGTAGCAAAATGTACCATCAACCCACAACAAAAGTAAAATTAAAGTTTGTATAAAATGATTATTTTACCCACATCTGACATTCATTTCCACAGAAACAGAAAAATTGAACGCAACTGATGTCAAGAAAAATATTGTAAGGGTTATAAAATACTTTTGAAAACATTCTTCCTATGGTACCTTTATTTTTGCTGATGCAATTCCCATGACCACAGAAACAAAGACTGGAAAGGTCAAAGGGAACCAGTGGCTAAGAAATCTCCTTAAAGAAACATTTTAAATGGTTTTTTCTATGTCTTTAATTGAAAATAGTTTTAAACCACACATTTTGTAAAAGTCTTAACATACTTTTAGCTGTGGGTCAATACCCATTCCTAGACATGGTTAAAGACATTTGGCTCTCAGCCCTGTCTCTCACAATACACTTGAAGCATGCAGGTATCATTATGACTGCAAATCCTCTTGTGTGTTACTGCTTAAGTATTTCAACAGTGTAGACGCATTCATTCAACAATAGAAAAATAACCCCATTTACTTGCAGAGTAAAGACAAACCATATACAGAGACAAGAATGTTAAGACTGAACAGTGGTTTTTAGCTTATGCCAGCATTTTAGCGATAGTCTGATGGATGTTGTTCACTTCCTCAATCTGTTCTTTTCATGGGAAAATTCCTACTTTATTCAGGCTCTACAACTACCTTCAATATGGAAATCATCAGTCCAATTGAATATGGAATTTAGAAATTGGAAAAAGTAATAAATTGAATAGACTATTTGACAATGAGATTAATACTTGAAACCCTGTAACAATTTGATTTGGTTCCCTATATAATGTACATATAACTAATGAAAACAGTACTTAGAAATTCTTATGGCTGTTTTATAGACTTAGTCTAATTCTCCTGATTTTAGCAACTGAGTTTTCAAAATAGTCGGTGTGACAAGGTAGTGTTATCCCATCCAGTGTGGGGTGAATGCACCCAGTGAATAAGTCCTCCTGACTGCCTCAGGGCTGTAAGATCTAATGGTCAGAGCCAATGGAGTTGCCCTTGCTCCCAGGGCTGTGAGGCCTAGTGGCCAAAGCCAATAAAACATCCCTCGTTCTCTGGGCTGTAGGGCCTAGTGGCCACAGAATCAATATGGCTGCTCCCACTCTCAGGGCTGAGTGGCCCAGCGGCTAATCAGGGAAGTGGACCCCACTAAGCCACCTAAAGGGTGGGTAATGGCAAGGGTAGGGGGACCTGGGCCCTCCCTGCTCCACCAAGTGCCAGTTCAGGGCCCAATCAGTAGCAAGGGTCTCTGCCACTGAGTCAGTGGAAATCCAGACCAAAACACACTGATTATTCCCAAGCATGCAGCTGCTTCCTCCCCCTGGGCTACTTCCTACTTTGTCCCTTGTAGTCGAGCACTTGGCATCTCCAGGTTTACCAAGCTATTCAGCACGGATGGTCACAGCAACCCTAGGTTCTCACAGACCTCCATCAGTTTCTGGGTCTCGACCTGATCTGCTCCCTTTTATACTCCAGCTACACTTGGAGCATGCCCAGTAGGGTTGAAGGGATGTGGCTTCCTCAGTCCACAATGCAGAATTAACCCTTCCCCATCCAGTGTAGGGTGAGTGCACCATGTCACAGTCAGTAACAAAAGAGTTAATAAAAACAGAATTTCTAATAAAAGATTGATACTAACCAGGTGTTTGGATATCTTGGAAGCAGGCATTTGAGATACACCCTTTCTGTTGTAAATATCATTAGGAGACAGATTATGTAGTTTTATAAAAAATGTTGGTAAAAACAAGAGGATAATGAAAAAAACATTTTTCAAGTTTACATGAATAAATTGCCAAACATGTGACCCTCAGAATGCCAGCAATTCCTTACACCCAGCTGCATGCTTGTAACATCTCAGGCAGCGACAAAGGCAATATTTGGGCTCCACTATCATAACCAGACCAGAAACAGATTAATGACTACTCTGATTATATGTTTATCAGATACAAAAATATATTTGAATCACTCTTTGGGAGCAGGGAGTTCTTAAAACACCATAAGTAAAGAAACTGAGTTTCTTCATGTCATGGGGTTAATGGATTAACTGTATTGCCTTTGCACTATATTATTCTGGTTTGGGAAAACTACAGCCAGAGATGTTCAGCTGGTGAACCTGCATTTTCAAATTCACTTGCACCGAGTTGTTTTGTATACGCCGATCCCTAAGTAGTTTTTTTTTAAGTACCTTTTCATGAACTAATATGAGGAAAAACTAACCTCAAGGTTATATAATACAATCATTCACAGGTGGGATTGAATGGTGTTTTGTAAGTTTCCGGAGGGAGACTTACATACAGCCAGAAGAAGCCACTGCATAAAAATTCAGGGTGGGGAGGAGAGAGAGTTTTTAACTAAGCAGTAAAATAACTGCGTCTGTTTGTAGTTACTGGGCTATGGTGCTTTTTGTTTAGTAGGTCAACGCACTGTCGTCTTATTAATTTGCGTCTGGGCCTATCACGCAAAGGCTGTTGTTTCACAGACGGTTTCAATCAGAGCAACCAAACCAGCAAAATAGGACATCCTGGTCAGAATTACTTTCCCAACCTCATTTTGAACTGTTGCTTTTTCAATCAGTCTTGGCAGATTTCATTATAAGCCATTTATTGCAGCATGCACATTTAACAAGACGTAATTCTTTTTATGTAAGAAAAGGGTTACCTACTGTCATAGAATTCACCAGAATGCAAAACACAAATATTAAAAGCAATGGCCTTGATCAAATGTCACTTGCTTTGTAACAAAACTAGCTACGGGGCTAGAATTTTGCTTGTTTTTCTTCTATATAACTACTCTATAAGGTAATCCTAGTATCCATTCCAGACATTTTGTAAGCCGTACTCTCCTGCCTTTTTACCTGTGCTGGCCAAAACTACTCTTCAAGCTTCAAAATTCCCAAAGGCTGAGTCTGCATATATTTAAGGGTTTTGTTTGATTGTTTGTTAAAATGACAAAAATCAAACTTTTGTTCACCAAAAACTTGAAGTTAATGAAATTGCCAGAGTTGGTTAGGTTTCCCTTCAACTAACATAAGAATTAGCAGCAGCAATACTTTCAATACCATAGATAGGCATTTTAAAAATAAGTGTGCACATGCATGCGTTAGTTTGAGCTGAGTATGGGAGCACAAAGAGGGCTGTTAATAAATGAGGTGGTTTCTAGTTCTGAGCACTATCGCCCTGAGTGATATTTTTAACTGTTCTTTAACTAGGTTGCTTAGTCTCAAAACTTAAAGATCAAACATCTGACATGTGATGAGATGCCTGTGACATTGTTGTGTAATATCCCTTTGAAGATAGGATCTAGCTACTATACAGTATGTAATCACCATTTAGAGACAGTTTCTACTGGGCTGTTCACATCAGCATGGATACATTATATGAAAGAATGCCTGTGAGGAACTTATTACAGGACAGATATTAAATATATTCCATTTCTATAAGAGCAGTAATATTACAATTTAATTTAAGGAACCAAAAGATTAAGAAACCATGGTCTGTTAAATATATAAAATTGGAATTTAAATAATATCCCCAACCTAATTCTGTTCAAAAACTTCTCAGTGCTTGCAATCTTCCACATTTTCCCAACTCATATAAAGTGGGAACATCATTGCACAGTGGTTCATGGAATATATGAAATTCCATAAATACACTGAACATTATGGGTAATAGTATATTTCATCGCTCAAATATCTCTATTTTTCTCCCATTTCAAGTCAACAACCAATCAAAATCCATCAGTACATTATTTTGACAACTTGAACTGAGGCTGCCTTACTGGTGTCTTGGTTGCTTGCTACTGTGGATACTGTGGTTACATAATTGGTGTAGTTTCAGTTGTTCGCTACCGTGGTTACATTTAATGATGTTGTCTTGGTTGCTAGCTACAGGGCAGTTTTGGTGCCTTCTCAAATTACTATGGAGAGTTACTACTTCTGCTACGCTTTTTAGTTGCCATTCTACTGATGACACTACAATAAGAAAATTCATTACATAGCTATGGTCCACATCTTGGAGTTCTTGCTCAGCCAGAATTCTCATTGTTGCAATGGGAGTTTTGCCTGATTAAGGACTTCAGGGTTAGACCCAGATCCATGAAAGGATTTAGGTGCCTAACTCCCGCTTTAGATACCCCTGAAATCCTTAAAAGCCCTGCTAAACTGCTGCATAATACTGGAGGCACCTAAAGTTCCCTGGTGACTAAATCTCTATTGTTACAGTCTCTAAGGCCTGGTCTACACTATGACTTTAATTCGGATTTAGCAGCATTAAATCGAATTAACCCTGTACCTGTCCACACAACGAAGCCATTTATTTTGAAATAAAGGGCTCTTAAAATCGATTTCTGTACTCCACCCCGAGTAGAGTAGCGCCAAAATCGATATTGTCATTTCGAATTAGGGTTAATTGGCCGCAATTCGATGGTATTGGCTTCCGGGAGCTATCCCACAGTGCAGCATTGTGACCGCTCTGGACAGCAATCTGAACTCAGATGCACTGGCCAGGTAAACAGGAAAAGCCCCGCGAACAATTGAATTTCATTTCCTGTTTGCCCAGCATGGAGAGCACAGGTGACCACAGATAGCTCATCAGCACAGGTAACCATGCAGGTCGTTAATCGAAAAAGAGCACCAGCATGGACCATATAGGAGGTACTGGATCTGATCGCTATATGGGGAGAGGATTCAGTGCTAGCAGAACTTCATTCGAAAAGACGAAATGCCAAAACTTTTGAAAAAATCTCCAAGGGCATGATGAAGAGTGGCCACAATAGGGACTCAGATCAGTGCCGCGTGAAAGTCAAGGAGCTCAGACAAGCCTATCAAAAAACAAAGGAGGCAAACGGTCACTCCGGGTCAGAGCCGCGGACATGCCGCTTCTACGCCGAGCTGCATGCAGTTCTAGGGGGGGCCACCACCACTACCCCACCTCTGACCGTGGATTCCGAGGTGGGGGTAATCTCATCAGCTACACCCGAGGAGTCTGTGGACGGGGAAGAAGAGGAGGAGGAGGAGGAGGAGGAGAAGGAGCTTGCGGAGAGCACACAGCACTCCGTTCTCCCCAACAGCCAGGATCTTTTTCTCAGCCTGACTGAAGTACCTCCCAAGCCAGTATCCAAGACCATGACCCAATGGAAGGGACCTCAGGTGAGTTTACCTTTTAAAATATAAAACTTGTTTTAAAAGCAAGCATTTTTTAATGATTACTTTGCACTGAGGACTTGGGATGCAATTGCGGCCAGTACAGCTACTGGAAAAGTCTGTTAATGTGTCTGGGGATGGAGCAGAAATCCTCCAGGGACATCTCCATTAAGCTCTCCTGGAGGTACTCCAAAAGCCTTGCCACAAGGTTTCTGGGCAGTGCAGCCTTATTCCCTCCTCCATGGTAGGACACTTGACCACACCATGCTAGTAGCAAGTAATCTGGTATCATTGCATGACAAAGCCTAGCAGCATATGGTCCCAGTGTTTGCTGGCATTCAAGCAACATCCGTTCTTTATCTCGCTGTGTAATCCTCAGGAGAGTGATATTGCTCATGGTAACCTGGTTGAAATACGGGAATTTAATTAAGGGGACAGAGGTGGCCATTCCTACTGGGCTGTTTGTCTGTGGCTGAAAAGAAATCCTTCCCTGCAGTTAGCCAAGCATGGGGGTGGGGGGGGGGGGGGAATTGGCCCTGAGCTTTTCGTGTTTGGCTAGCAGAGATCTTCCCTGTTACCAGCCACGCGGTGGGGGGAGGGGTACAGCGATCATCCCAGATAATTCATGGCGGGGGGGGGGGGGATTAGTTTGGTTTCTGCAGGGATCTTCCCTGATACCAGCCATGCGGTGGGGGGAGGGATAAAGCGATCATCCCAGAGAATTGGATGGGGGGAGGGGTTAGTTTGTTTTCTGCTGCTGAAGGTTAACAGGAAGACCGCAGCAGTCAACGGGCTTTGCTTGGTATGTGGGAAAGGAGGGCGCAGAAGCCGAAAGACAATGGCTTACCATGGCTGCATGCAAGCTGAATTCTGTTGCCCGGACCTGCGTCTGTGATCTCTAACACCAAAGCCACAGGCACTCAGTATTAAGATGGAAAATGCGACCTTGTACTGAAATCACATGTGCTATGTAATGTGAATAGTGTTGTTCACCATGAAAGAGTATAAGCATTGTTCTGTAAAATGTATCATTTTAAAAACTTCTCTCCTTTTTTTCAATCCTCCCTCCAGCAGCTGCAAATTTTTCAAGCCTTTCTCCTCCATCCCGAAGTCTATCTCAGATAAGGCGGCGGGGAAAGGGGACGCGAGACGAGATGTTCTCGGAACTAATAGAATGCACCCGCAATGAAAGAGCTCATTTGAATGAGTGGAAGGACACGGTATCTAAATACAGGAAAGATGCCAGTGAACGTGCGGTCATGAGGGACGCTTGAGATGACAGGTGGCAGGCTGCAATGCTGGGGCTGCTGCATGATCAAATGGACATGCTCCGGCGTCTGGTGGAGCTTCAGGAACAGCAGCAGGATAACAAACTGCCACTGCAGCCGCTGTATAACCTCCCTCCCCCCTCACCATGTTCCATATCCTCCTCACCCATACGTGTAAGAACGCGGGGGGGGGAGGCTCCGTGCACCCTCCCACTCCACCCCAGTGGACAGCCCAACCAAAAGGCTGTCATTATATTGAATTTTTTCAGTGGCCTTTTACTTCCCTCCGATCCTCCTCCCAAACCTCACCCAGATTACCTTGTCGGTTCTCTCCCTATGTTTATAATCAATTAATAAAGAATATATGATTTTTAAACTATAGTGACTAATTCCTTTAAAAGCAAGCTGAGATTTAAGGGGGGAGGGTGGTTTGCTTAAAGGGAATGAGTCAATCAAGGGGGCGGGTTTTCAACAAACAGAACTTTCACACCGTAGCCTGGCCAGTCATGAAACTGGTTTTCAAAGCTTCTCTGATGCGCAGCGCTTCCTGGTGTGATCTTCTAATCGCCCTGGTGTCTGGCTGTGCATAATCAGCAGCCAGGCAATTTGCCTCAGCCTCCCACCCCGCCATAAAGGTCTCCCCCTTACTCTCACAGAGATTGTGGAGCACACAGCAAGCAGCAATAACAATGGGGATATTGGTTTGGCTGAGGTCTGAGTGAGTCAGTAATGAGTGCCAGTGACCTTTTAAACGTCCAAATGCACATTCTACCACCATTCTGCACTTGCTCAGCCTGTAGCTGAACAGCTCCTGACTTCTGTCCAGGCTGCCTGTGTATGGCTTCATGAGCCATGGCATTAAGGGGTAGGCTGGGTCCCCAAGGATAACTATAGGCATTTCAACATCCCCAGTGGTTATTTTCTGGTCCAGGAAGTAAGTCCCTTGCTGCAGCCGTTTAAACAGATTAGTGTTCCTGAAGACGCAAGCGTCATGAACCCTTCCCGGCCAGCCCACGTTGATATTGGTGAAACGTCCCTTGTGATCCACAAGTACTTGCAGCACCATTGAAAAGTACCCCTTGCGGTTTATGTACTGGGTACCCTGGTGCTCCGGTGCCAAGATAGGGATATGGGTTCCATCTATCGCCCCACCACAGTTAGGGAATCCCATTGCAGCACAGCCATCCACTATGACCTGCACATTTCCCAGAGTCACTACCTTTCGTAGCAGCAGCTCAGTGATTGCTTTGGCTACTTGCATCACAGCAGCCCCCACAGTAGATTTGCCCACTCCAAATTGATTCCTGACTGACCAGTAGCTGTCTGGCGTTGCAAGCTTCCACAGGGCTATCACCACTCGCTTCTCAACTGTGAGGGCTGCTCTCATCTTGGTATTCTGGCACTTCAGGGCAGGGGAAAGCAAGTCACAAAGTTCCAAGAAAGTGCCCTTACGCATGCGAAAGTTTCGCAGCCACTGGGAATCGTCCCACACCTGCAACACAATGCGGTCCCACCAGTCTGTGCTTGTTTCCCGGGCCCAGAATTGGCATTCCATGGCTATAACCTGCCCCATTAACAGCATGATCTCCAAAGCACCGGGTCCTGCAGTTTGATAGAATTCCATGTCCATATCCTCATCACTCTCGCCGCCGTGCTGCCGTAGCCTACTCCTCGCCGCCTGGTTTTGCAGGTTCTGGTTCAGCATAAACTGCACGATAACGCGCGAGGTGTTTACAATGTTCATGACTGCTGTCTTGAGCTGAGCAGGCTCCATGCTTGCCGTGGTATGGTGTCTGCACTGTTCACCCAGGAAAAAGGCGCAAAACGGTTGTCTGCTGTTGCTTCCCTGGAGAGGGGGGAGGATATACCCAGAACCACCCGCAACAATGTTTTTGGCCCCATCAGGCATTGGGATCTCAACCCAGAATTCCAATGGACGGAGGAGACTGCGGGAACTATGGGATAGCTATGGGATAGCTACCCACAGTGCAATGCTCCGGAAATCGACGCTAGCCCCGGTACATGGACGCACACCACCGAATTAATGTGCTTAGTGTGGCCGTATACATTCGACTTTATAAATCTGTTTCCAAAATTCGAATTATATAAATTCGGATTAATCCCGTAGTGTTGACATACCCTAAGCCCTGGTCTACACTACAGGGTTAGGTCGAATTTAGCCGCGTTAGGTCGATTTTATAATGAATGCGTCTACACAAGCAACCCTGTTCCATCGACCTAAAGGGCTCTTAAAATCAACTTCTGTACTCCTCCCTGGCAAGGGGAGTAGCGCTAAAATCGACCTTGCTGGGTCGAATTTGGGGTAGTGCGGACACTATTGGCCTAAGGAACCTAAGTTTCTGCCTTTGGGTATGTGCATTTCTGCCTCAGTCCTGGAAGCTGGCATGTCTCTCTCAACTAAGCCCCAGTGGGATCCTCAAATGAGGTGAAATTAGGTGTTACCCTACCTGTCCCAACTGAACTCTAAGAATATTGCATCAATACTATTACAGTTATCAACCAAACCTGTAATCGCATCAAAAATAGTATCAGGTTAGACAGGATCTTTAATCCATATCCCATATTAATTGGCATGAATTACATTACCTTCCTTTAAATCTTTATTAATCAAATCCCATATCAACTACTCCATTATCTTGCCTGGAGTCAATGTGAGACTGAGAGCTCAGGTCATCCCATTTACCTTTTTAAAAGCATATCATCAGCTTTCTTCCAGGATTCTGGAATTTCCCCAGTGTTCAAAAACTTGTTGAAAATCAACATTAATGGTCCACCTAGCACCTCAGCAGCTCTTTTAAAAATAGATGTTATTCTGGTTGATTTTAAAATATCTAACTTTAGTGGCTGCTGTTTAACATCTTCCTGAGATGCTAATGAACTGGAAAGACTATTATCATATGACTACACCATCTGTTTTTTTCCCCAAATTTAAAACAAATATTTTCCTCCTTGTGTCCCTTTGCTTCTCTTATCAATTTTCTACCATCAGGATTCATATTCATTACTATCAACTGTCCATGTCTTCCATTTGTTATATTATTAATTATTATTATTATTATTATTATAGATGCCTTCATTTCCCACCAAACCAGGTAATTTTCTTAACCAATACAGCATTCTTCCTTGATCGTGGCTTTTTGAGCTTCTAGTAAAACGTTCTTAAACAATTCCCAATGACCATTTTTTTCTGATTAAATTCTTCCTCCCAGCTGATTTGGCTCAGAATTGTTTTCAGCTTAGTGAAATTGATCCTTTTAAAGCACCAAATGTGTGAAAAGTATGTGTGTGTATATATCTATATATCTATATACATATAACTAGTATGGACTTTGTTCTGTTTGCACATTATAAATGTCATCAAGTCACGATCACTTGTATCTAAGCTAACATTAACTTTTAGTTCAGTGATCATTTTCTCTTTATCTGTCAAGATGAAGTCTAATGTAGAATTCCCCCATGTTGGCTGCAACTCTTTTTGAGTTAGGAACTTATCCTCTATATAATAAGAAATTCCAAAGATGTTTTTGTCACTTGTACCAATGGGGGTTGCTTTTCACCCTGGCTTAAGAGATCCTTTCTTCCTCTAAGCACGTTCAGCAGTTATGATGCTGCCTTTGGAGGAAACAAGTATCTCTCCTTGATAAATACACTAGAAATTGGTGGTTGCTGAGTGAGGGAAAGAGGGATGAAACTGGGAAAGCTGCCATTATAGCATATGAATGACAGGTTTCAGGGGAACCAGCCAGTCAATCCACAAGAGATTTCCTACCCACTCCCTTTGGTGATCAAAGAACGGCTGTAAGGGTGTCTGCTATAAAGACAGAGGGAAGATAATGCCTTTAAAAAGCAGATCTCCCTGCCGGGGAGGGGGGTTGTTCACAGGACTGGGGTGAACCGCAAACTGGGACATTTCCCCATTTTACCCCTTTTTGGCTTAGGTTCATTTATTTTGATATCTTTGTTATAGATGTTCTACCTTATGGAAAAGACTATGCCAACTGCATTTGGATGTAGTCATTCTGCAAGCTTAAAGTCCTTTTACAGAAGAAAAATGTTCAAGAAAGGTCTAAAGGGTTTCCTCAAACCTCCCTGGCTTTTCCCAACCCTAGTGTCAGAGGTACAGATGCAGAGAGAATAAAATGCACAGAAATGAAAGAGGCAAAGGTAGAACAAGGGACAAACTAGCACAGAAAGTAAAGAGTCCAATACAAGCAGCCTCCAAAGTTTCCTCTGGAATGAAGGGGAGGCAGGGCAAATATACCCATTGGGGGGCAGTAATGCTTTTTGGCATAATGATCACAGGAAATGAGCTCCAGCACCTAGCAGAGCCTATATACCCTGACTGCCAAGCACCTCCGTGTGTAAGAGTTGAGCACCAGCATTACCCCTTTATTTTTAAAAGCATTTTACTGTTTCACTTGAAGAAAAAGAAAATTAGGCTACCCTAATTAGGCCACAACTAATTCAAGTGTCCAATTGCTCTTTGCCTGCAGGGCTCACTCCTATTATACCAAATACTTCACAAAGATTCCATTTCCCAGCTTAAACTTGCACTGTAAGACTTCCCACCTGTACTCTTCCATGTGTCCTCCATTTCTTCCTGCATGTCCTCTGTGTTTTCACATTTTCTTCCTCCTACTCATCTGTGCCTTTAATTTAATCCAGTCACTCATTTGCTGAATGCTACATGTCCTTTCTTTTTCCCTACAAGGTTGACATGTGCCAATGATTGAACCTTTAAAAAAAATTGGGTGACCCCCTTCCTTGGCCCACATTTCACAGCAGCTGAAGTGCCAAATGCCAGTTGTCTGTCCTGTTTACTCATTTTACACTTTTCTTATATTTCCCTTGTGCTTCCCATTTTGTAATTGAATTTTGGGTTTCAAAAATTGTTGGCAATGGGTTTCTCATCAATGTTTTGTTACTCTCTACCCTGAAAGAAAAGTTCTGGAGGGAGGAGAATGTTGCTGGTTTCCTTTTAAGGAATAAGGTCAAAATTAGCAGGTCAAAAACTTGACTAACAGCATCCTTAAAACTACAGTAATCTGTTCCAAATGTGCTAATGAGTTTCTGCATGACTTTAAAAGAAGAGCTGCAACCCTTTCTAAAAATAATTAATACCAAAATAAACTAATGACATTATATACATAGTTTCAACCCTGCAGTACCAAACCAGCTTTTCTTTATAGCTGCAAATATGCCCCATTACATTAGTAAGTGGGTATGTACTTTACAGGCAGATTATTGAAATGTTCAAGAAGCCCCCTCTGTGAGCATTTGAGTGTGCAGGAGTCATGAAAGGGGGGCAGAGAGACAGCATAGGAGAAATCACCATGCACTGTGCATACATGCCTTCAATCCAAAGTACAATTATCATCCCTCCAGCACTGACAGTGTCTCATAGTGTTTAACCTCCTCCTGTACAAAGAAGAAATCCTATTGCTTTATGTAGTTGTACAGTAAGATGAAGGAGGGGAAGTGTCCTGTCTCACGTTGCTTGTGTAACGTAAAATAAAGATGTGGGAGAGTGTATAACACAGTGCTGGTGTGAACTTAATTATCCAGTACAGCTACAGCGTACAAATGAAAATGAATCAAAACAGCAAACAGGATAGAGGCCACGACACACTAATACAGGACCCCATGATTGCCCCCTAACATCCCTTCTGTTGAAGAAGGGGTGCCAAAGGGTTATCTTCCATTATGGATATTTTCCCAGCCAAGCAAAGCACCTGATTCAGGGCAGAGAAAAGCTGGGCATGGGGACAGTGTACAACAAGTAAGCAAAAAGCAGAGAGGAAGGACAGATGCAGCCAATGCTGCAATGGAGTATGAACTCCCTATCTAGCCTAGTCTTCACTCAAATTAAAAAGGAAAGTATTGAAGGAAAGAAAGAAGAAAACCAAAACCTTTACCCCCAGGTTCTCTGGAGCTGGGGCATTCTAGATCTCTCCTATCACAAGGGCACTGTCACAGGTTGGCTGAGAGGTTAATCTGCTCACAGGATAAAGCCAGGTGGGATCAGACTTCTCTATGACCTAGCAGCAATGCCTCAGACTCATTTGGTGATCTAGTGATGTATAGGTAATTAGTGATCCCAGCTAAAGGAGATCAGGGAGAACACTATTCAAATAGAGCTGGGAACACATTCAGAGGAAAGAGACCCCAGAGAGAACCAAGGGATGTTCCTTTCTCTGGAAAGAACCTGGGGAAAACAGGCTAAAAGGATTCCAAGGGAGCAGGTTAGGCACCTGTTGGGGAAACCCTGAGTTAGGGCTGGTAAGGGATCAGGAGACCCAGGGGAAACTGCCATAGTTCCTGGGGAAGGGGAAACCCTGCTGGAGAAGCAGCAGTAGGAGGGACCAGGGATACGGGCAAAGCAGAGCATTTCGGGGGAGACTGAGAAGAACTGAAGAATGGTTGTTTTATATGTTTAGTTTGGAGCTTTCTGTTACCACATAAGGGAACTGAACTTTAGGTAGACTTGGCCATAAGGCCTGACCACAGAAGACCCAGACAAAGACAAGACAAGCTCAGTAAGGCCACAAGTAAAATACTTGTCTAATAGGTCTATTTCAGGAGTAGGCAACCTATGGCACGCGTGCCGAAGGTGGCACGTGAGCTGATTTTCGGTGTCACTCACACTGTCCGGGTCCTGGCCACCAGTCTGGGGGGCTCTGCATTTTAATTTAATTTCAAATGAAGCTTCTTAAACATTTTAAAAACCTTATTTACTTTACATACAACAATAGTTTAGTTATATGTTATAGACTTATAGAAAGAGACCTTCTGAAAAGGTTAAAATGTATTACTGGCACGCGAAACCTTAAATTAGAGTGAATAAATGAAGACTCGCCACACCACTTCTGAAAGGTTGCTGACCCCTGGTCTATTTAGTTATTTCTGTTGAACGCTGGTTTCATTGTATCTATTGACCCAGCTTATTGTTTGCATGAGCTCAGAGTGTTCAACCAAATCCATAAAGGTCACTTTAGAGAAAGTTCTGTTTCTCATATATTCCAATAAAACTCAAAAATAGGCCAATAATCATTTTACAGCGGGTGATCCAGTGTAATCAGCCAAAAGCACGTAGGTTCCATTTTCAAAGGTGACTTAGGGCTAGATCCACAAATGAGACTTGGGCACAGCATTACAATGCCTCACTTTTAGGTACCCGATGGCCTAGTGGAATCCTCTGCCCCAGGGTAGATGCCCAGGCTCCCTATACATTGCATGGGGAGACTTAGGCACCTAAGAATGGAATTCACAAAAGCCAAACAACTAAGTGGGGAGCTGCCTAAGCTAACCATAAGAAATGCTAAGGAGAGTGTAAATCAGAAGTAAGGCTGCTGAAGTCTGTGGAGTTAAGCAAATGAAAAGCTAGAGTAAATGAGAGGAAAACTGGACCAAATGAGACCTGCCTACAACTCTCACCCTTCTGACTTTAACTTGAGGAGCAGTGTTATTGTTTGATTTCACTCTAGCGGTAAGTTGGTCTTCTGTGTCCAATCTAATGTTGCTGTGAAAAGAATTATTTTTACCAAGCTCTCTGTTTAGAAGAATGAGGATTGCATAATTCTAGCTGGGTCTCCTTAAACAATTTAATGCTAGACTGTTACTTGCCCGCAGTCTGTCTCCACTGTCCTGTGTAATACTATACAAACAGAAAAGAATAATGGGCCTGAATAAATGTTAATGTGTATTATCAAATTACAAAGAGAAACTAAGCTCTAGAGTTGGACTTCTCCCAGGTTAAGATATAGAGACACCCAGAAATCAATTTATGTGTTTGTTTATTTAGGTCAGTAAGCTGTTTAATATTCATATCTCATATTCAAAGGGTCAAATCCTTCCTTGGCCAGCCCTGAAAGGAGAAGAGCTAAGTGTCATTGAGTATTGTACTCCAAAAATCCTGCTGTCTTGGAGAGGTCCAGGCCAGAAGTGTGCTTGATGGGGTAAGGACGGCTGATCTGTGCCATAGATGTCAGGTTATGACTTAGCCAGCTGGAGGATGTCCATTTTTCCAAATTGGCAGCACAATTAAGGTAATGCAGCAGTAGGAGACAAGCGGGTGAATACACAGCCCTAGTGTTCCAGCAAAGCACTTAAGCACATGCTTAACTTTTAATGTGCACTCAGGTCCCAATCCAAATCCCATTGAATTTGATGGGACTCTTTCCATTGATTTCAATCAGCTTTGGATCAGGCCTTTCATTCCCATTGGCTTCAATGGAACTTAAGCACATGCTTATGTGCTTTGCTGAATAGGGATGGGGTTAAGCACATGCCCAAAGCTAAGCACATGTTTAAGTGCTTTTTTTTTTTAATTGGGCCTGATCCTGCACCCATAGAAGTGACTCTCATTGATTTCAGTTGGGATTATAGAGGCCTTGTAACAAGAATCCTGGCCTTGTGCTCCATGGAGGCTTGTGGAAACCGCCAGTTAGCACACCCATTCAGCAGAGCCCAGGACATGGCTGTGACCCAAGAACGCTTTAATGCCAACTGGCAAGAGAGTTACAGGAATATCCTGATTTTGGTATGTGCATTCTGGTTCACCAAAGAATGTCATGTGAGGTCTTAAATGAAAGCTGAGGTTATAGTGGTCATCAATATGACTGTGAAATGTACATACAGATACTCTGTAGCTATGTATGTATCCTGAAACAATGTTCTTACAGTCTGTGTCAAGGCATTACGCACTAGCAAAGGTGAAGAACAAGTTTTCCTCCACACAGGAGGTAAGAAGTCTATATTTCATTGTCAGGATGTAAACTAAACATTGTAAGCTAACATAATGGAGGCCTATTTACATACAAAGCCGAAGTCAACAGGGACGCTGAACACAGGAAAAACAAGCCATGGATGGTTATCCTGTCTCTGAGGACAGAAAATGAACTTTGTGGGTATATGTAAGGAGAGAGAGAAGATACCCCCTCATCCTGCATATTGGAAGTAAATGGGTAGTATTTGCATTCCTGAAAATGGGATCTCAGCCAACTTTGTTGAAAAACTGCAAAAATTTTGATTATGATTTTGTTTTATATGTAACCTTTTGTTTCCAATATCCTTACTCACTATCATTTGAATTTTTGATAATAAACTTATTCTTCTTTTCACTATAAATATATTTAAGTGCTGTGACGTTAAGTAAAGTGCAAGTTCTGAGTTAAGTCTTCCAAGTGTATACTTTTCTTTTGGAGGCAGCAGACCTGGTATTTCTGTGCATATCCAGTGCCAGGGGCTGGATATCGCAGGGGAGAGCTTCAAAGGGACTTGGACTGGGCTATACCTATTGTTAGCCTGCAAGGCAAAGTAAGACCTGGCATAGCCCAGAAAAGAGTATGTAAGTGGCTAGAAGGCTGGTTATATTAGGAAGCTGACACCCAATGAAGCAAACACTGGGAAAACACTGACATTTCTTGCTAAATTATTCTCTTGCTTTGTGTTGCTCAATACAAAAACATTTCTGATCCTACACGATCTGAGTTCCAAAAAACTGAAGAAAAAAATAGAACATTGACATAATGGCATAAAATCTTTTATGCTACTAAGACCTCCCAAACAAATTTAAAACACATGTATTGTTTTAAAGAAATCTTTTAAAATTTGGAAATTGTTCAGCTCATCACTTAATTTTTGCCAAACAGAAAAAAAAGCCAAATATAGAGCTTTGATGAATGTACAGGTGATGTCATTTCAAAAGTCCAGGGACAATTAAAGGGGGAAAACAATCTATGATTTCACCACTGAATGAGAACAGTCTGCTGTTTGTTCAGTCTTGGTGCCTAAAGACAATACCAATCTTCCCAATAGAAAATAGGATAATTTTATTTATTTCAACAAAAGAACTGTTTATACCTAAACAAAGCTGTAACATTTTTTCCCTTTCATATTGACTGTGAAATATGCAAATATCCTTGTAGTAACTCCCAAAACCATCCTCCCTAAATCATTGCAACATTTTGCTTTTACATCAGTCTTCTGAACTGCCTCACTAATATGCTACCCTGTTCACATATACGGAATACAATTCCCACATATGGAAGGAGAGCAGACTGCCACATTTGGGCATCTGCTGCTAAGCAGATCTGAGAGCAGAATTTTATTCCAGTAGGATAAATTAAAAATTAAAAGGCAATGGGCAAAACCACAATACTATCTCTTTCTGTTGCCCCTGGTGATCATGAATTCCAGTTTTACGCTGTTAGGATGGCCAGCAGAGAAGTTTATATATACATCAGACTTATTCTTCTCCGTGTTCCTAAATGCCTGTTGGTTTTAAGGATAGTTATGTGCCATAGATGTGCTTTGCTATGGTATAGTGAAATATCTGGAGCATTTGCTGTACTGTTACCCAAGTGTGGAGTAGTTACCAGGCCTCATGTTGCGCTCTTCACTCAAGCAAAACTTCCACCCAAGAATGTGGGTGACCTCTCTAGGCAGCCTGTTGTCTAACAATGGCACAAAGTTAGAATTGCTCTGCCCCTTGTTGCCTTCACTGGACCAACAGAGTGCTATCCCCACTTCAAGATCTTCAAGTGTACCCACACAAGCAAGTGTCTAGAACTCTGAAATTAAGGCATGTATACTCAGGGGTGGGGTAAATAGAGCCAGTGTCAATGTAAGTTGGGTAAGTTTCATTTACTACTGTAAACTGCATTTATTAATTGATTTATTGAAGTCCCCCCACTGATTTAAAATGTTTCTGACATTTTAATTAATCTCTGATATCATGTTTTTTTAATTAATAGTCTGTTAACTGTAATCCAAAAGTGTATTGGTTGTATATTGTTTATACTTGGTACTTTTGAGTTAGACCCATTGCATAGATTAGCTCAGGTTTATTCCTGGAGGCTCCCAAGGCATGCCAGTGAGTGTGTACAGGGCCCAGCCAGGCGGAGGCACCACCAAGATTAATTTCCTTTATAAGTAAAAGGACTGTACAGAGGAGTGGATAGAGGACATTCAGGATCTCCTTTACTGTTGAAAACATCAGGACACTGAGCACACCATTGAGTGTTGCCTGCTCTTGAGTAACCCAGGAAGGAAAGGGAGGTTACAGTTGTTACAGTTCTCTGTGTATTTAGCTATTGGCGTTCCAGCTGACATTTCCTAAATTTGTGAGTTTAGGTTCTAGGTGAAGGGAGCTGGGTGTTTGACTGAACATTGAGATTCTTGACCTTTTGGACATGTTGGAATGTGTATCTGTTTATGCAGGCTTTTATGAAGGGAGAAATTTTAAAGAGAATTAGTTTTTCCTATTTTTTCTGTGGTTAAGGAGAAATGGGAAGAAAATTATTGTTGTATTATGGTTGCAATTCTGCCAATTTAGATGTATTTTTGTTTGTTTAATACTGACTTGTGTGTGTGCCTAGCAATTTTTGCATTGGCATATTATATAATTTAAAGAAAAAGGAAATACGCAATTTAATATTTCCTCATGCCCTGCACTGAAGCATCTGGGATCCTATTTGAAAAATTAAGCGCCACAAATTGCATAAAGCATCATATAATCCATGGCTTCCAGGACCCACTACTCTCGTCTCCAGAAATGTTAGCAACCGTTTTGTCAGGGATAATAACAACTGAGAAACACAGTTTAGTGGTGGTGACAGAACAGGTCATGCTGGTGGGGGAGTGGCACTATATGTGAAAGAAAGCATAGAATCAAATGAAGTAAAAATCTTAAATGAACCAAATTGTACCATAGAATCTCTATGGTTAGTAATTCCATGCTCTAATAATGAGAATATAGCAGTTGGGGATATATTACCAATGAGGCTGACCAGGATGGTGATAGTGACTGTGAAATGCTCAATGAGATTAGAGAGGCAATAAAAATAAAAATAAAAAACTCAATAATAATGGGGGATTTCAACTATCTCCACATTGACTGGGTCCATGTCACCTCAGGACAGGATGCAGAGATGAAGTTTCTTGACACCTTAAATGACTGCTTCTTGGAGCAGCTAGTCCTGGAACCCACAAGATGAGAGGCAATTCTTGATTTAGTCCTAAAAGGAGTACAGGATCTGGTCCAAGAAGTGAGTATAGCTGGACCGCTTGGTAATAGTGATCATAATATAATTAAATTTAACATCCCTGTGGTGGGGAAAACACCACAAACAGCAACCCAACACTGTAGCATTTAATTTCAGAAAGGGGGACTACACAAAAATGAGGAAGTAAGTTAAACAGAAATTAAAAGGTACAGCGCTAAAAGAGAAATCTCTGCAAGCTGCATGGAAACTTTTTAAAGACACCATAATAGAAGTTCAACTTAAATGTATACCCCAAATTTAAAAACAAAGTAAGAGAACCAAAAAAAGTGCCACAGTGGCTAACTAACAAAGTAAAAGAAGCAGTGAGAGACAAAGAGGCATCCTTTAAAAAGTGGAAGTTAAATCCTAGTGAGGAAAATAGAAAGGAGCATAAATTCTGGCAAATGAAGTGTAAAAATATAATTAGGAAGGCCAAAAAAGAATTTGAAGAACAGCTAGCCAAAGACTCAGAAAGTAATAGCAAATTGTTTTAAGTACATCAGAAGCAGCAAGCCCACTACACAACCAGTGAGGCCACTGGATGATAAAAATGTTAAAGGATCACTCAAGGATGATAAGGTCATTGCAGAGAAACTAAATGAATTCTTTGCATCCGTCTTTATGGCTGAGGATGTGAGGGAGATTCCCAAACATGAGCCATTCTTTTTATGTGACAGCTGAGAAACTGTCCCAGATTGAGGTGTCATTATAGGAGGTTTTTGGAACAAATTGATAAATTAAACAGTAATAAGTCACCAGGACCAGATGATATTCACCCAAGAGTTCTGAAAGAACTCAAATGTGAAATTGCAGAACTACTAACTGTAGACTGTAACCTATCATTTAAATCAGCTTCTGTACCAAATGAGTGGAGGATCACTTATGTAATGCCAATTTTTTTAAATGGTTCCAGAGGTGATCCTGGCAATTACAGGCCTGTAAGCCTGACTTCAGTACCAGGGAAACTGATTGAAACTATAGTAAAGAACAAAATTGTCGGACACGTAGATGAATATAATTTGTTGGGGAAAAGTCAACATGGTTTTTGTAAAGAGAAATCATGCCTCACCAATCTACTAGAATTCTTTGAGGGGGTCAACAAGCATGTGGACAAGGGGTATCCAGTGGATATATAGTGTACTTAGATTTTCAGAAAGCCTTTGACAAGGTTGCTCACAAAAGGCTCTTAAGCAAAATAAGCTGTCATGGGATAAGAGAGAAGGTCCTTTCATGGACTGGTAGCTGGTTAAAAGATAAGAAACAAAGGGAAGGAATAAATGGTCAGTTTTCAGAGTGGAGAGAGGTAAGTAGTGTGTCCCCCAGGGACTATTCAACATATTCATAAATGATCTGGAAAAAGGGGTAAACAGTGAGATGGCAAAATTTGCAGATTATACAAAACCACTCAAGATAGTTAAGTCCCAAGCTGATTGCGAAGAGCTACAAAAGGATCTCACAAAACTGGGTGACTGAGCAACAAAATGGCAGATGAAATTCAATGTTGATAAATGCAAAGTAATTCACATTGGAAAACATAATCCTAACTATACATATAAAATGATTGGGTCTAAATTAGCTGTTACTGCTCAAGAAAGATCTTGGAGTCATTGCAGATAGTTCTCTGAAAATATCCATTCAATGTGCAGCAGCAGTCAAAAAAGCGAACAGAATGTTGGGAATCATTAAGAAAAGGATAGAGAGTAAGACAGAAAATATCATCTAACCGCTATATAAATCCCCGGTACACCCACATCTTGAATACTGCATGCAGATGTGGTATCCCCATCTCAAAAAAGATATATTGGAATTGAAAAGGGTTCAGAAAAGGGCAACAAAAATGATTAGGCATATGGAACGGCTTCCATATGAGGAGAGATTCATAAGACTTGGACTTTTCATCTTGGAAAAGAGACAACTAAGGGGGATATGAAAGAGGTCTACAAAATCATGACTCGTGTGGAGAATGTAAATAAGGAAGTGTTATAACACACAAAGTAGGGGTCACGAAATAAAATTAATAGGCAACAGGTTTAAAACAAACAAAAGAAAGTATTTTTCCACACAACACACAGTCAACCTGTGGAACTCCTTGCCAGAGGATGTTGTGAAGCCCAAGACTATAACAGGGTTCAAAAAAGAACTAGATAAGGTCATGGAGGATAGGTCCATCAATGGCTATTAGCCAGGATGGGCAGGAATGGTGTCCCTAGCCCCAGTTTGCCAGAAGCTGGGAATGGGCAACAGGGAATGAATCACTTGATTACCTGTTCTGTTCATTCCCTCTGGGGCACCTGGTATTAGCCACTGTTGGAAGACAGGATACTGGGCTAGATGGACCTTTGGTCTGACCGAGTATGGCCATTCTTATGTTTTTATAATAGTGGGGGGACCCTAAATAAACAAGTCTAACATTGTGCTCTAGACACAGGCTCTGGCAGACTGTCAAGGGGAATACATTCCATAGTCAGAGACCCTTAAGTGAGACATCCCTGCTGCCAGACTGGAAGAGTTCAGCCCCAGGAAACAGCACAAGCCACTCCACTGATCTTAACTGAGGAAATCTGCTAGAAGCCTGTGCTAAATATAGATATGCTGAACAACAGCCTAGCTTATTCAGAGGGAGGCAGCTGTAATCTGAACCAAAAAGAGCTTCCAGCTGGATGTCTAGTAGCTCTAAGTAGAGCACGCTACAGTCAGTCTAGCAGGAAGATGACAAAGGTATGGATGATGATTGTGAGGTCTGAATTAGAGAGGAATTATCACAGCATCCATGTGAGCCATAGTTGATGAAAGACTCTGTGGGGAAACACTACTACTGGAATCCAGGAGTAGTGATGGATACAATAGTACACATTGGTAAATAATTTATTTTACAAATTTAGCCCCTTTTCCTAATCACAGAAAAGCAGCACTGGAAGTGTCCTCAAGAAGTCATCTAGTCCAGCTCCCCTGTACTGAGGCAGGATCAAGTAAACTTAGACCATTCCTGATAGGAGTTTCTCCAGCCTGTTCTTGAAAACCTCCAATGATGGGGATTCCACAACCTCCCTTGGAAGTCTAGTCCAGTGCTTAACTACCCTTAAAGTTAGATATTAGGGGAAATGTTCTGACTTAACTCTCCCTTGCTGCAGATTAAGCCCATTACTATTTGTCCTACCTTCACTGGCTATGGAGCACAACTGATCATCATCCTCTTTATAACATATCTGAAGACTTATCAGGTGTCCCCTGCACTCTCCCCAGTCTTATTTTCTTTTCTCAGATTTTTTAATCTTTCCTCATGGGTCAGGGTTTCTAAACCATTTATCATTTTTTTTCTCTTCTCTGGACTCTCCAATTTGTCCACATCTTTCTTAAAGTATGGTGCCCAAAACTGGACACTCCAGCTGGAGGCCTCACTAGTGCCAAATAGAGTGGGACAATTGCCTCCCATGTCTTATCTCTGAAACTCCTGTTAATACAACCCAGAATGATATTAGCCTTTTTTGCAACTGCATCACATGGTTGACTCATATTCAATTTGTATCCACTGTAAGCCCCAGATCCTTTTTGAGCCAGTTATTCCCCATTTTGTAGTCGTGCATTTGATTTCTCCTTCCTAAATTAAGTGTTTTGTACTTATCTTTACTGAATTTCATCTTGTTGAATTCAGCCCAGTTCTCCAATTTGTCAGGGTTGCTTTGAATTCTAATCCTGTCCTCCAATGTGCTTGCAGCCCCTTCCAGCTTGGAGTCACCTGCAAATTTGATGAGCATACTCCACTCCATTATCTAACTAAGGCTTGTCTATATGATAAGTTAGTGTGTGGCAAACTGGAGCGTAAATATCCAGTGAGCTGTGCACCAATTGTCTTTCTGGATCTGGCTGCTGTGCACAAAAAGTTCTCCTAGTGCTCTTTGACCTACTGCTGTTTGAGAGGAACATTATAGCTAAGAGGCTGCAATGCAGTATTGTTCTTATACTGCTTCTGAACTGCATCTATAGGACTTTACTCTCTAGTATTTTCAACATTATAAATACATTTTCCTTGAAACTCCAGGGTATGGTACTGTGCCTATAATGCTAACTGATAAAATCTGAATGTGAAAATAAACCTGTGCACAAAAAATATCCTTCAGTTCATATACTCATTCAAAAAATTCCTCCTGTAAGGCTGTTTCACAAAGAATGAATGTGTTATAGCTGAATTGACAGAATGGAAAACTGCTATCCCTACTTACCTACAACTAGCTGTTGCAAACTCTGGGTAAATATAAAGTTGTGCTGTCATCACATAAAAATAAAGTACAGAGATCACGAGCAAACTGTTACTTATTGTGGGGGAAAAGATAAAGGGAAGCCCCTACCTCGGTAGAATTATTATGTTGCACCATTTCTTTGTCTCTGAGGCCAAGAAAAAATACTTGCCTGGTTTGTTACTTTTTGTGTATTTTTCTTCTTCATCTCCTTTAAGATTCTGGGTATTAAGGACAAACTCATAAGTATTTACAAGTGGGATCATAATAAGCACCAGAAGAGATAAAAGAAGTGTTTTGGTACCAATACAATTTATTTCATGTACCCTGATTGTATAATTCAATTTTAGATTTGAGAGAAGATATATAAATGGTGAAATGTGATCCAGTTTTACAAAGTCCAAATACAGCCTTTCACTTCAGTATACTATATTTTGGTTAAGTTAAATTTCATAAATACACTAGCACCTAAAGATGCCTAGTAATTTCCTCATTACAATGTTCAAAGTTTCATAAATAAATAAAAATTTTCAGGACAAAATTTTACTTTTGGCCCTTTGGAGCTTTTACTACTGAGCATCACTATTTGACTATTTGTAACACATACTTGCCCACACACAAACACATGTAAAACGTGTATTAACTATTAAGAAAGAAATACTCCTTTTGTTGTTTCTTAATGGTTTATCGGTACCGTGATAATAATGAAAACCATAAGAAAAAGTTGCACCGCATTTGAAGATAATTAGACTGTGGTTTATTTCTGGATAAATCACATTTGTAATTTATTGAAAAACAATGTGGTTTATAAACAAGAATTACTCACATTACATGACACTGTGAAAATACCGTCTATAGTAACACTAGAACACAGGCATAAAGACCAGTATTGGAAGAGTGTTTGCTCTTTAAAAAAGTTTAAAGTTGAAGTTATATCTGCATTAAATAGAAATTGAAAGACAATTTAAAAAAGGGAACATTTATCCTCCATAACACACTTAATGTAATATCAATATTGGATACAGTTAAAATGCAATGTTCCTTAATTAATAAGCAGAGAAGATGTTTACAAATTATAAACTGTTTTTCAGAGGACAATAAAAGTACACAGGATGCTAATGAAATCTTAATGGGTAGAGCGCCCAGCTCAGCATGGCAAGTAAAAACAGCTATAGTCTTCTCTTTCCATGGAGAAAGGGGAATTTACACAGAAAACTCTGAGGACATAGACTGTGTTGCATCATCCTCCTGTTGCAGGGTAGATGGAAGCAAAGCAAAGACAGGAGCCATAGCATGTTAAACATGGAAGTCTTACAACTAGATCTTCAAGCTTCATTTTATAGTAAAAATAATTAATTTAAATACTTTAATCTAGTTACTTCATTGCCTTTTCTCGAGGATAAACAATCCCAATTGCATCAAAAATTCTTCCATTCTAGAAATTTGATTTTTTCAGTCCGTCTATATGCTACTAGCTGAGCTATTCAAGCCAAGTGAAACCATGTGTGGAACCAGAAATAGACCCAGGTTTATCTGAAGGATTATTACTGAGGGAGCATGGCTAAAGGCATTTCTGGAATGGTGTCGTGATGATGTTAAACTATGGATCCAGATGGAATAGGATTCTTTACCATATATTAATGAGACTGTGGCCCTGATCCAACACCCATTAAAATCAATAGGAGCCAATATAATTACCGTAACAAATTTATTAAATTAAATCAAAATTGAAAGGAAATACTAAAGGCTAAAGCAATCCTAACAAAAATGTACACTCATTAGTAGGCAAAATATTAACAAAAAAAAACTTTCTAATTTTTCATCATGGACTCTAATCAGCTATATTGTCTAATGGATGGAACACAGTGTTAATATTTTGGGACTTCCTGGTTTCTATCTCTGCCATAGACTTTTTTATGGCTGTGGGCAAATAGTTTAGACTAAAATTGTCAAACTTTGTTGTATAAAGTTATGCTCCCAAATAAAATTTAGGCACCTTAAATGGATAATCTGATTTTCAAGAATGCTAATCACTCGTACCTTTCTAGTGACTTTGAGAGAAATCACTCAGGTCCCTGACCTCTCAGAAGTCAATGGGAGTTCAGGGCACTCATCATCTTGTGGAAACATATCTAAAGAAAAACAATGTTCTCAAAGAAGTACTCAGCACCTTTCATAGATTCATAGATTCTAGGACTGGAAGGGACCTCGAGAGGTCATCGAGTCCAGTCCCCTGCACTCAAGGCAGGACCAAATACTGTCTAGACCATCCCTGATAGACATTTATCTAACCTACTCTTAAATATCTCCAGAGATGGAGATTCCACAACCTCCCTAGGCAATTTATTCCAGTGTTTAACCACCCTGACAGTTACAAACTTTTTCCTAATGTCCAACCTAAACCTCCCTAATAAGGAAAACCTAAATAATAATAAGTTTAAGCCCATTGCTTCTTGTTCTATCCTTAGAGGCTAAGGTGAACAAGTTTTCTCTCTCCTCCTTATGACACCCTTTTAGATACCTGAAAACTGCTATCATGTCCCCTCTCAGTCTTCTCTTTTCCAAACTAAACAAACCCAATTCTTTCAGCCTTCCTTCATAGGTCATGTTCTCAAGACCTTTAATCATTCTTTTTGCTCTTCTCTGGACCCTCTCCAATTTCTCCACATCTTTCTTGAAATGCGGTGCCCAGAACTGGATACAATATTCCAGCTGAGGCCTAACCAGGGCAGTTGCAATCCCTCCCAGTTTGGTATCATCTGCAAACTTAATAAGCATACTTTCTATGCCAATATCTAAGTCGTTAGTGAAGATATTGAACAGAGCCGGTCCCAAAACAGACCTCTGCGGAACCCCACTCGTTATGCCTTTCCAGCAGGATTGGGAACCATTAATAACAACTCTCTGAGTACGGTTATCCAGCCAGTTATGCACCCACCTTATAGTAGCCCCATCGAAATTGTATTTGCCTAGTTTATCGATACCTTGCAGGATTAGCTTCAGTATCATTTTCCCCATTTGCAAAAGGGGAATAATAATAATAACCACACTACATATCTACCAAACTTCATAGGAATATTGTGCAGTTTGTACAACACTTTAAAAATGTAAGTTGGGATTTTCAGAAGAGCTCAGCTTTGGACTAGCTCTGTTCCCCTTGACGTTAATAGTACATCTTCCATTGCTATATATTTTATTTTACTATGAAGATAACTTTTAGCAATTCTTCTCACACAGCTGCATGAAAGGTTTCCATGAGAAAAGAGCCCATTAGTAGCTTCAGAAATGTCTTACTATGTTGCCAATTATTTGTCTCTGACAACTTCTTCAACTTGGAAATGTAGAAGTTGCATTAAACATGCCCATTAATCTTGGCTCTTCAACATGTGACTAAAAGGAGATACTCTGTCTTTGATTAGCTAGGAGTACATCTGCAAACTGAGTTTACAATACACCACATAATCTCAACTGCAGATCTCATTCTGTCATCTGGACCCTACAGTGTTAGTGTCAACAATAGAAGTAAACAATACAAGATACGGCTAACATAAACATTTCAGAAATCATAAGCTTAATCATTGTTCAGAAGTTGGACCAACCCATGACTAAACTCTTCAGCACTCTAGACCCCTGGCTTACCGACTTTGAAATACTTCCAGCACAAAGTGTGTCCAAAACCTGAACACTGAGATGAAAGAGAATTCATGAGGGATAACAATGATGTACGGTACATAGCAATAAATGGCTTTAGAGCTTGGTTAAACATGGAAGTGAAGTTGAGGTGCGCGTTGAACTGCAAACCTTGTTTATGGCAGGTGTCCTTTAGTGCTAAGATTGTTATTGCTGTTACTGGGCAAGATTAGCTTTGTTTTTTATTCATCCATTCCAGTTCATTTTCGTCCTTTGTGAGGAGTTGGAATGGCTGTGCAGCTGTCTCCATTATACTTGGATTTTCTAGGGAAGCTGGCAAAGGGTGTGTGAGTCCATTGTGAAAAAAATAGAGTGGGTGTTGTGTTGAAAAAAATGAATAATTGGAGGAGTGGTCAGTGTAAAACAATTTTCAAAAAATGCAGGCTAGAATGTGCCTGTAAAGCACAAGTGCTTGCTCATTTACATATGCAGAACATATAATTGAATGTTGAAGTGTGCATTTACTGGAGTAAGTACCATTTGCATTTTCAAATGAGGGTTTTCACACACCAGTACAAATGTGGCTCAGTGTCAATAAATGTTGTTCAGTTTCAAGTACTAGAACTATGATTGCCTGTAAAACTTGTTTTTTTCCTTTTGGAATATATGGTCATTAAGCCAAAGACTTCTGAACCCCAGTGACACTTCAGGTCCAAGTTCTGTGACAAGGTTGTGTTTGAGCACAGTGTTTTCAAGTAAGACACAAAATCAACTCTAGCCAAGTATTTCAGTAGCCTTCTTCATCCGCCTGAGCGAGCACTGTTAGCAAAGATACCTTATCAGAGGTCATACATGAATTTCACAGACCTGGTCGAGCTCCCCCTTTTGGACACTCACCAGGCTGCTGTGTCTGGATCCATGTGCTCCTAAGCTCCCCTTGGTCACTGGGTAGTTCCAGTCACCATCTTTGGCTTCAGCCTCTTTAACACACTTCCTGGCACAGACTCTCTATCTGATGCCCCCTCCTTGGAAGTGCAGCCCCCCCAGCCCAACTGCCCTGGGCCCTCTCAGGACCAGTGCTGACCCCTCCCCCTGCCCAAGACATACCCATAGCTGAAGCACACCCTTTTTCAGAGCTCCAACCCTTGTGGGCACTCTGCTTTACAGTGTTAGTGGCACTCACCAGACTTCTGTGAGGCGATCTAGCCACTGGACCCATGTGCTCTAAGCCTCAGGAGCCTGAACAGAGTCCAGACATTACTCCTGGTTTGGGTTCCCCAGGCACACTCTCAAGGTGCAGCTCCCTTGTCACATACCTCCTCCTGAGAGCCTAGACCAGTGTTTCTCAAACTGGGGTCGTCGCTTGTGTAGGGAAAGCCTCTGTCGGGCTGGGCCGGTTTGTTTTCCTGCCCCATTCGCAGGTCTGGCCCATCACAGCTCCCACTGGCCGTGGTTAGCCGCTGCAAGCCAATGGGGGCTGCTGGAAGCGGCGGCCAGTAAATCCCTTGGCCCACACCGCTTCCAGCAGCTCCCATTGGCCTGGAGCAGCGAACTGCGGCCAGTGGGAGCCGCGATCGGCCGGACCTGCAGACGGGGCAGGTAAACAAACCGGCCCGGCCCACCAGGGGCTTTCCCTACACAAGCGGCGACCCCAGTTTGAGAAACACTGGCCTAGACTTTAGTCCAATTGCCTAGCCTTTATTATCAGTGCTGACCACTCAGATTACCATAGCGTACACACACCCTCTCCCAGGACTCCAAGCTTGGGGGTGTTCTTCATCTACAGATGAACTCTTCAGGGGCATATGGTAGGTGTTACACAACACACAGACAGACAGACTTTGCACAGGATTCTAACACCATTGTTCTTTACTTAATTACATGAGAAATATATATATCATAACCCCCTTCACAAGCATTTTCTTGCCTCAGATTTCTCACCACTCCAGAGCACTCTTTGGGTTGAAGTCAGAGTCCTTTGGAGCCATCCAGGGTTCATCTGCTGCAGCATGTCTTAACTTCTCAGTCATGGAGCCTCCATCTCTCCCTCTAAGTCAGCTTCTTCTCTGACAGTCACACAACTAAACTGAATCCTACTTGCTACAAAAGCATACCCAACTCTTCTCTCCTCCTGCTCAAAGCTTCCTGTCTCTCTCTTCTGGTCCTGCAAGTTTATTTGTTCCACCACTAATACTTGGTTCCTTCATCCTGCTGCTGGTAGTTTTCCACTTTCCAAATGCCAACCATGTACCGGGAAGTAGGAGGGAACCAGCTCTCCTGGGCATCAATTAACCCATTGTCCCAAAATGCTTCTGCCTGAATACAAGACCACTGAGTTCTAATGCCCCTCCATTGTACATAGCCTGGGAGCAATATGACACAGTCCTTCCCAGCCCACATTTGCATGGAGTCACTCAAATATGCAGCAATTTCATAAGAACAACTTAATAGCATAACTAGCCATCATAAGTTGTAAAAGGTAAATTCCCTATATCATCATAGTGTCCTTGCAGTATTCCAGGTCTCTTCAACTTAGCCACACTTCTCCAGTTGTAGGCTTCTCCTCCATATCATGGATTCCCTCTCTTACCTCTGCAATCAGCTTCCTTCAGCTTTGGCTGGTCCTGAAGTCAACAGGCTCCCTCTCACTCAGGAAACCTGTCCCTTTTGTTCTTCTCTGAGTCCCTCTGTGTTTTCAAAAAGCTGTACCAATACCTCAGACTGTTTGTTCCTCTCTTTGGGGATTTTTCACTCTTTCTCCCATCCCTGCAGACAAGCAGGGTCAAAAAGGATTATTTTAGGTTTCATTCATCCCACTATCCTAAGGTGCTGCAATTTGAATGGGTGCTATTCAGGTTAATAACTCTCCATTGTCCCTGGTCTGGGAGATATGTGACACCAGCCCCACGATAGCTGATTGCACGTAGGCTGAGGCATTCATTGATACAGAAACTTCATAAAATCAACTAAATTCGTAAGTTGTACTTAAATATTTGCCCCAAGTCATCACAATGAAATCATAGGCACTTGAGACAATATGGTCTAATGTTCTTGATACTGGAACTTATTGGTAGTACCTAGTCTGTCAGATACTCAGTAAGAAACAAAAACTCTTTGCGGGGGGGAGGGAGAGAAACTCCATCTTTGAAGACAATAAGATAGTGATAAGCACCTCTTGCATTAGGAATGGAACAATGACCATCCACATTTCAAATATAAGTATTATTGCTAGTTGAATGTGGCCTCAGAGAAAGGAAATTTGTAACTGCTCACTGTGGGGAAAGAGGTAAAAGGGAAGAGGGCAGGAAAGGAGAAATAAAACAGACTGGTCACCAATTTCTTTAAATATGCCAGCAATTTTTGCCTGTACTAAACATGAGAATCTTTTTACCAACCATAAACATTCTACAGCTCCTCAAGTCCTGTTTAGCTGCACTGGGCACAGGACCTGGATTGTGGAGGGAAAGGTGTGTGTCTAAGCTTCTTTTCCATTACCCTGGTCCTCAACCCATCAGAGGGCCAAACCTCTTAGAGCATCCATGAGATGCCAGCTAGAGTGGCATTAACTGTTTCGCCAGCCAGGGATCACACTGCGGAATCCCCAGCTGTTCTCTTAGTGCAACTCTCTATCCCTTTTGAGCTAGTGAAGCAACACAAAAGGGAGAAAGAATAAGGACAGGATCTGGCACTCTATGAATAAACAAATCCATCATTTTTAATTATTCTGTGCCCATTAAATGAATCATGAAATTATTTGTCATCATCCATGGTCACTATGAAGGGAGGCCGGGTTGTTAAACTGCTGGTGTCATGCAAAAAAGGACCAGAAAGTTTCTTCCACCAGTCCTTTCAACTGATACTTCTGTTGATCCTCTGTCATAATCTGCAGTTAAGAGATTGGCAACAGTAGTTATAAACATTTGCTATTTTAAGGAGCTACTTAGTGAGCCGTGTAATCAAGCAGATGCTATAAAGTGGACAATAAATGCTCTTTGTGGTGGTGAGGTTAGTGACATATGCACAGAGGCTCATTCAAGCCACCAGAGTACTGTATTAGCATTAGCTGAAGCAGAACTGCTGTTTTATTCATAAATTATTACAAAATGGCTTAAAAGAAGAAAGTCATTTACACTGGATATAGTCAAGGTAAATGCAATGACATGCTATACAAGTGCTATAAATAACTGACTAATTTTGCCTTTGACCACATTTCACTCCAAAGCATATTGCAAAGTTTGCATGTTCTAACAGGCTAAGCAAGACAAAGGAGAAAGGATAAGTGCTTATCACACTTGACCTTGTCAATTGGCTTTAATATGTGATCTTGCTGGTTGAGAGAGAGAGAGAGAGCCAGAGAGAGAGCTTAAGACACATAAATTGCTTGTTAATCAAGTAAAGTAACTTGACTTTGACTCATGTGCTTGATATAGGGTTGGAAGGGGAGCCCAAGGTTGTAATCATGGAACATGATTTTAACTTGCTCTACAGTATTACAAAGAATGGAAACCAGACTTGAGAATGTGATGAATATGTACTCCTCAGAAAAGATTCCCCTTGGGCACTGTGCTGAGGGACTGGTGGCTTTTTATGTATTATATATTTATTAGGACTGTCGATTAATCACAGTTAACTCACGCAATTAACTCAACAAAATTAAATGCAATTTAAAAGATTAATTGCAGTTTTCATCACACTGTTAAACAATAGAATACCAATTGAAATGTATTTAATATTTTGGATGTTTTTCTACATTTTCATATATATTGTATTCTGTGTTGTAATTGAAATCAAAGTGTATATTATTTTTATTACAAATATTTGCACTGTAAAAATAATAGTATTTTTCAATTCATCTCATACGTGTACTGTAGTACAAGCTCTTTGTCTTGAAAGTACAATTTACAAATCTAGATTGTTTTTGTTACATAACTGCACTCAAAAACAAAACAATGTAAAACTTCAGCACCTACGAGTCCATTCAGTCCAACTTCTTGTTCAGCCAATCACTAAGACAAACAAGTTTGTTTACATTTACAGGAGATAATGCTACCCTCTTCTTATTTACAATGTCAGCAGAAAGTGAGAACAGGCATTTGCATGGTACTTTTGTAGCTGGCATTGCAAGGTATTTATGTGCCAGATATGCTAAATAATCGTATGCCCCTTCGTACTTCAGCCATCATTCCAGAGGACATGCTTCCATGCTGATGACGCTCATTAAAAAAATAATGAGTTAATTACATTGTTGACTGAACTCCTTGGGGGATAATTGTATGTCTCCTGCTCTGTTTTACCCACATTCTTCCATATATTTCATGTTATAGCAGTCTCGGATGATGACCCAGCACATGTTGTTCATTTTAAGAATACTTTCACTTGTAGATTTCACAAAACACAAAGAGGGAATCAATATGAGATTTCTAACCAACCCAAGGTTTAAGAATCTGAAGTGCCTTCCAAAATCTGAGAGAGACAGGGCGTGGAGCATGCTTTCAGAAGTCTTAAAGGAGCAAAACTCCAATACAGAAACTACAGAACCCAAACCACCAAAAAAGAAAATCAACCTTCTTCTGGTGGCATCTGACACAGATGATGAAAATGAACATGCATCAGCCCGCTCTGTTTTGGATTGTTTTTGAGTAGAACCCAGCATCAGCATGGGCACATGTCCACTGGAACGGTGGCTGAAGTATGAAGGGACATGAATCTTCAGCACATCTTGTGACGCCGGCTACAACAGTGCCATGAGAACACCTGTTCTCCCTTTCAGGTAACATTGTAAACAAGAAGTGGGCAGCATTATCTCCTGCAAATGTAAACAAACTTGTTTGTCTTAGTGATTGGCTGAATAAGAAGTAGGACTGAGTGGACTTGCAGGCTCTAAAATTTTACATTGTTTTATTTTTGAATGCTGGGGGTTTTTGTACATCATTCTACATTTGTAAGTTCAACTTTCATGATAAAGAGATTACACTACAGTACTCGTATTAGGTGAATTGAAAATACTATTTTTTGTTTTTTTACAGTCCAAGTACTTGTAATAAAAAATAAATATAAAATGAGCACTGTACACTTTGAATTCTATGTTGTAATTGAAATCAATATATTTGAAAATGTAGAAAACATCCAAAAATATTTAAATAAATGGTATTCTATTATTAACAGTGCAATTAATTGTGCGATTAATCACAATTAATTTTAATCGCTTGACAGCCCTAATATTTATATATATTATATATTATAATTCACTAAATAAAATCTCTAATCAACATCAACTCATTGTCCGAGTTGATTCTGGAGCAAAATAAGTCAGCATGACTATACTAGCATGAAACCATAACCAAAAATGATAAAACCACAAGTTAGCACATTTATCTGAAAGACAAAAGACAGCTGCGAAATTGACAATACACATATATTGATGCATATTATTTCATACAGTTGAATGACTTAGTAATTCTTCCAGGGTGGATTGATTCCCAAGCTTTTGGTCCTACCTAATATGTGGAGGATGTTTTTAGCAATTTTTGAGATTATTGGAATACTATTGTTTTCTTTGTTCTAGAGATAAAGAAAAAGTGAAAAATTTCTTTACATTTTATCAAGTACTTGAAGGTGCAATGTGCACACACAAGAGAGAGTATGTAAAATAAAGCATTAAGGGACAGATGTTGCACTTGATTCTTACCACTTTTACGCCAGTGTAATTCATTGATTTAGGTGGAATTGTGCTTAATTTATACAATGAAATACCAGTAGTAATCGTTTCATAGATTCCAAGGTCAGAAAGAACACAGTGATCATATAGTCTGGCGTCCTGTATAGCACAGGCCATAGAACTTCCCCAAAATAATTCCTAAGCAGAAAAACATCCAATCTTGATTTAAAAATTATCAGTGAAGGAGAATTCACCACAACCCTTGATAAATTGTTTCAAGTGGTTAATTACCCTCACTTAAAAAATTAAAGCCTTTGGCCAGGTTCAACTTCCAGCCACTGGTTCTTGTTATACCTTTCTCTGATAGATTGAAGAGCTCATTATTAAATATTTGTTCCTCATGTAGGTACTTAGACTGTAATCAAGTCACTCTTAACATCCTCTGTGGCTATGTCTACACTACGCAGCTTTTAGCGACACGGCTGTGTTGCTACAGCTGTGTTGCTAAAAGGCACGCGGTGTAACCACTGTTTGTCGGCTCTCCTGCTGACAAAAAACTTCCACCTGCAATGAGCAGCGTTAGCATTGTTGTCAGGAGACCGCTCCTGTCGACAAAGAGTTATTCACACTGGCGCTTGTCGTCGGCAAAACTTTTGTCTTTCAGGGGTTTGGGGGGAGTGTTTTATTAACACCTCTGAAAGAACAAAAGTTTTGTTGTTCAGTTGTCAGTGCAGAAATAGCCTATGTTGAGCTACATAGGTAGAACTTCTTGAATCTATCACTATAAGGCATGTTTCCCAGTCTTTTAATCATTCTCATGGCTCTTCTCTGAACAGTCTCCAATTTATCAACATCTTTCTTGAATTGTGGGCACGAAAACTAGACCCAGTATTCCAGAAGCAATCACATCAGTGCTAAATACAGAGGTAAAAAAACCTCTACTCCTACTCAAGCTTCCCCTGTTCATGTATCCAAGGATCACGTTACCTCTTTTGGCCACTGCATCACATTCGAAGCTCATGTTCAGCTGATTATCCACCAGCACCCCCAAATCTTTTTCAGAGTCACTGCTTCCCAAAATAGAGTCCTCCATCCTGTAAGTATGGCCTATATTCTTTGTTCCCAGGTGTATACATTTACATTTAGCCATATTAAAATGCATATTGTTTGCTAGTACCCATTTTATTATTATTATTTACAGGTGCCTTAATTTCCCTTCTAAGCCAAATTGAATTTTAACCAGTTGTGGGATTGTGGGATTGTCCCTTTTTGTGCATCTAGTAAGGTGTTCTTAAATTATTCCCAATTACTATTCATATTTTTCTGATTAAATTCTTCCTCCCAGCTAATTTGGCTCATAATTATTTTTAGCTTTGTGAAATTGGCCCTATTAAAGCACCAAGTAGATAGATAGATAGATTAGATAAACTGGTCTGGACTTCATTTTGCTTGCAAACATTATAAATGTGAGCAAGTCATGATCACTTGTACCCAAGCTAACTTTTAGTTCTGAGATCAGTTCCTCTATCTATTAGGACAAGTCTAATACAAAATTCACAATGGCACCCAATAAAATCAGAGGGCACTAAAGGGGATATAATTGAGATACGCCTATCATAGGGGAACAATACACAACTCATTTGAATACAAACATTATGCAAACATAATTAACTCTAGTGAAAGTTCTCAGCAAATTAGATATAAATCAGGGCTACAATCAGTTGGAGTTTGTTATTCTACATTGTATCATTTTGCATATCACAATGAAAAGATACAAATTATTAAGTTATGAACAGTTATGACATTTCCACTGTTACAGAAACCTTGACCAATCCATCAGCTGCCAGACAAACCTTGATATCAATGACAATGTTTTATTGCTTAGGAATTAGGTAATGCATTGTGTTTCAAAGACTGTAGGCAGTGTGGTCTTACTATTAACAAGCAGAAATAGAATTTTCTTATAAAAACGTGAATTCCTTTCCATCTGTCCTCAGATAGAATATTAGCAGATTCCAAAAATGACAAGGCAACCTGTGAAAAAGAAGAATCTAGCAGCATATACTGGGTTACATCAGACTTTTGCTCTGTCATGAAGTGGCAAATAGTGGCAGAAGAGAAGATTAAATAACTGGTAATGGAGTTTAGTTTGGGACACAGTGATTTTGGATAATAGATGAAGATTAAATAAATTCCAACTTTACCGGAAGGTGAAGGGTAAAATATGGTCTCAGAAGAACATGCATTTATGGTATACATCTGAAATGAGGAGAGTAATGTGAGGAAACAAAAAATAATGTGGAAAAAATGTAATGTCTCAAATGTTCTTCAAAGGAAATTTTCACAAACTACAAGATGCTGAGCGGATTCCATATTCTTCTAATGGTTAGTAATAAACAGCTGATTTTTAAAACAGGTCTGATTGGTTTCTGAGAATCACAAATGATTTTTATCACTTGCAAACACTGATTACTGTGTGAATGATCTGAATCCCACGGATATCATTCTACGTTTTGACATTAACTTAATTGAGAGCAGGATGAGGCCTGGAGTAATTGAAAAGATAATAATGCACTCTACTTTCTTAATACTGACTCCATGTTGAATGGAACCAACATTTCAAATACAAAGTTATTCATTCATTGACCTGTGTATACTTCAGCCAACTAAAGTCTACATTCCTGACTACAGCATTCTGATCTATTCTATTTTCTCTCTCTCATAACTGCCCATTACCACTATGGACTATGTGCCACGATGGTCAGAGTCCCATTTCTTCTGTGAAAAGCTTGACAAAAATCTTGAAATAAAGCTTGTCTTGAAGGAGGTTTACTGTTATAATAGGACTTTGAGAGTGTTTATGCATCAGATCTATTGCTCATTGACATCAAGTCATTTGTTATTGTTGTGACATTCTATACTTTGCCAGAGTGCCCTGTAACCTCCATATCCCTCATTTATATATAATTGTGATCTTGCATATAAAGTATGCCATGTAAGGTATCAGGAGAAAGGTTATGATCTGCCGAAAGACATTGTTCTATCTAAATATGCATATGAAATTATAAGAATTGTGTTGTATGGTTTTGGGAAGCGCCCAGATATTAGCTCTCCAGAGGCAATGAAAAGGGAAGAGGTAACCAATGCCCGGGTGGGTGCTGAATGGACATCACAAGCCATTGTCCAGCAGAGGAGTTACAATTCAATGACTCACTTACAGGTGACACACCGGGGTATTGCTTCACCTTGTGACTCAGCATTGCTCACCAGACAGCCTGGACTTGTATTCGCCAAGTGTAACACCGACAGACCCCGGTCAGCAGGATCAAACCTGGGATCGCTGAAGCTAAATGCATGAGCCTCTACTGCATGAGCTAAAAGCCACATGCCTGTTAGCTAAGGCCGTAGAACAGACTCATTAATCTCTCTCTAAGTAGTCTTGGTGCCACTAGATGGGACCAAGCACCATATCAAGGAGTCATGTGGGTTACATAAGCTCATGGGACTGAGGGTATAAAACAGAACACAGGGGCCTCATGCTTGGCCTTTTCTCCTGCCTCCACCTAGGCTGCAAGCAACAAGGACACTCAGAAGACTGAAGGCTCCAACAGAGGAGACTGGCCCAGGTTTCAAGGGTGAAACCTGTGTACTATGAACAGCAATATCCAGTGGGGTGAGAAAAACTGCTTAATCTAGATGTTACCAAGTCTAATAGGGTTGAGAGTTTAGACTCCGTGCTAACATGTTCTTTTCTTTTGGTAACTAACTCTGACTTTTTGCCTATTACTTATAATTACTTAAAATCTATCTTTTGTAGTCAATACATTTGTTTAACTGTTTATCTTTACCAGTGAGTTTGTCTGAAGTGTTTGGTAAGGGTGTTTGCTCAGGTTTACAAAGGCTGGTGTATATTCATTGATGAAGTGGTGAACCAATTAATAAATTTGCACTGCTCGTCTTGCACACAACTTCCTTTCATATCCATGAAAGGCAGGAAAAGGACTGCATACAGATGACAGGATTTTAGGTAAAGAGACTATCATGCATGTTTCTTATTGTCAATTCTGTTATCAAAGAATCTAAACCCTCTAGACAGTGGCTGATGTAGAAGTGGTTCTGAAAATTTCAGATTGTGTACGCTGCATCTTCGACAGTTCATAAGGCTAGATCATTTCCAGACACACTGATTATGTCAAGAAATTTCATTTGCAGTGAGAGTTGTGTGTCCTCTACTGTAGTTCAACTCCTTTGTTGTGAATTTTTCTTGCATAGATCTGGACATAGAAGAGAAGCAGATGGCTGCACAGATAGTCTGTCACCATACCTACTTGTTTCACAAACAATGTTGAGTTCCTGCTCATGTCTGTTTTGGGAAAAATACTTGACAGTATTCAATACATTACAGTCCTACCTTGGCAGAGAAGATTCACAAAGTGACCTAATATTCTTAAGAAAAATTCCCAGAGAATTTACTTGAAGTATCTATAGAGAATGATTTTCTTTTATAAGTTTCTATAGAGTTCACTGTACCCCAATTCATTGATGTCAAGCTGTATCTAAAAGGTGGCATTCAATACACAGTTGGAAGACTAATAACTCACTGATCATTAATATTCTTATATGATATATGTATGGGGTGTGTACTAAGAGTTATGGATATATGCTAGAATTATGACTAAAATATGTTTAAGCCAGGCATGTCAGGAGGAGTTGAAAACAGGTCTACCCTAGACAAAGCAATTTGTTTGCTTCTCTGACCAACCCTGTGATCAGGCAGAGACATTGAAGGTCCTTTTGCATATTAAGTTAACGAAGTATGAAGCTAACAAGAAGGGCAGGAGACAGCTTCCAGCAGGGAACAGAAACTTTATCTGGGCTATAAAGACAGGAGGTCTGAGCCTCAAGTGATCAGCAATTGAATCAACTGAATATATACAATATTAATGTCTGATAAAAGTTTATCAAGTGAAGTGTCAATGAAAGCCTATTATACACTGGTGATTATTACCATCACAAAATGTATGTATTACCATTATATAAGGAATTATGGATATGCATTACTATTAGGCTTTTCAGTCTGTGGCCAAACAAAGGGAAAAAGAGGTCTCTTCCAAACAGGAGGGGATGTCATGGCTATTTACCTGTCCCCTATGTAAATTAAGCATGGTAGAATCAAAACAATAGAAGCCATATTTACCTACAAGGGAATGGGAAACCCACAGGAAGGGATGAACAGCATGAAGTTGCCCTGGCTCTTGAACCAAGATCATTGAACTCTGGAAGACACAAGCAAAGACAGAAGCCATCTTTGGCCTCCATCACGAGACAGACACAAGGGAATAGAACTCTTCCATGCTGAGAAAGATGGGTCCTTCAACCAACAGGGTGAAGGTTTAAGTCTCTGGAAACTGAATATAGGTGAGAAACCTGCTTAGGCAATGTTGTTTCACCTAGGGAGACAAGAGAAACTTGTGCTTCTGTGGATGGTCCTGACTAAGATTGGTACGAAGTCTTCCTTGAACAAAGATTGTCACTTATTAAGTCTTAGCCACAAGAAAACATATTTTGTTTTGTTTTACTTGTAACTCTTTCTATCTTCTTTCTTATACTTGCACTCACTTAATCCTACATATGTTTTATTAATAAATTAGTTTTAGTTTTACTTTAAATCAACTCCGTGTTTTTTCTGTAGGGCAGAGTGTATTTACCCCAGTTAAGTTAATGAGCTACAATGTGTTTTTAAAGGAGCAACAAACTTTATTATTTCTGTGAGTAGTCTGGGCTAGACACTTCAGGCTACAAGGTTTGGGGGAAATTCAGAACTGGGCATGTGTTGGGATCACCTTGCTGATTGTAACCAAGGCTGGTGGAAGCCAGAGTGGGGCTGTAGACGGGCAAGTGTGGTCAGAGCTGCTGAACCAAGGCTGACTAGCTCATAGACAGAGTGTGACTTGCATGCTTTGAGGCTGGCTGGGAGCTTTCCAGACTAGGAGCTACAGCAGCAAAACACTGTAAGACCCCCAGAATTTCAGAGCAATTGGTGACACAACCCCTTTCTGGTCTGAATTGCACCGTGAAGTGAGACAGGAGTCCCAAAACTGAGGAGCCCTCACAGATAACACCCTACCAACATTTCTCTTTCCCTTATACTAAAGGGACTCCAGCATGACCATCTCTCAAGTACCAAGGTCCCAAAACTATTACATCCTATGGGACAGTTCAAAAACTCTACAGAAAGGTTATCATTTGCCATTAAATTCTAAAGAGCTTTCCCAAAAAAGCACAGAAATAATAAACCATGGGCAAAAAAAGAAAGAATTTTTGAAAATATAGGAGAGTGCAGCTCCAAAAGTAATTCTCCTTTGTTCCATATGGAAACTTTTCCTCTGTGCTAATTAGCTTTTACCATCCCACTGCTTTTTACAACATAAATACCAGGTCTAAACTGCTCTTAATGTCAACCAGTTTTTCCTTTGCTAATGGCTGAGGAAACATTAGGAAATATAGTACATACTTTCCTTGCCTGGATTTCTGTTTGTTAGCCTATGCGTGCAGGGAGAATGAATACACTGAAAAAGAAAGAGTGGAGGCAGGACAAACAGACAACAAGAGAAAGCAGGCTAATAGCAGGGAAGTAACCAACAAGGCAGGTTTGTTCCACTTACTGGACTTCGTTCTAAAACTGGTGAAACATTAGAAAGAAAATATTTTAATTTCCTAGTTGGAGTTTACTATGGTAAACTTTGGTTTTGGGTCAAGATGTGTTTTGGAGATTTGTTCTTCTCAATAGAAAAACCCTTCATTTAAGCTGATTGAGATCAAAAGGCTATACAAGAATGAGCTTATTAATTATTAGTGTTCAAATGACCTGAGTAATCACTCTGGAGGAGAAACTACATCTCAGCATATAAGATGTTTTTGCTGGATGTGTCACCATCAGCCTTACTCCTGAGCCTTGGAGAACAGAATTCCACCTTCCCACATTGATACAGATAAAGTCTGGGTCAATATAAGGCAGAGGCTTGTTCATTGTTACCCAACTATTCCTGGGCCATAGTGACAACATATGGGGTATGCTTGCTGAGGCCTGGCAGCCTCTTGGATATGTATTGGGGTCACTGAGAAATATCATGTAGCATCCTGTGGTAAAAAGAAGAACAGGAGTACTTGTGGCACCTTAGAGACTAACAAATTTATTAGAGCATAAGCTTTCGTGGACTACAGCCCACTTCTTCAGTCAGCCTTGAAAGATGAAAGATTTTTTTTTAGCCGTTTAGTGTAGGGTCTTTCAGACCTTGCACTTCCTCAGTTTCTTCAGGTTGTTTACCTGGATCTTTTTAACTATCAGCAATCACCACCATAGCTTATCACACCTGGTGCTATCACTTGAATAGTTCCTCAGGAGTACAGAGTGTTGACAAGGGGCACTGCATCAGGCAACGTTCAAGGATTTGTCTAGGCTCAGTCACATTGGGGATTATTCCTAGATAACCTTTTGAGGTCCCTTCCAGTTTTATGATTCTATGATTCCTCAGCTTCCACTACGTCATATTGTCACTGGTCTTTGCCACCTTGGCTCTTGCGTGTTTCAGAGTACATTAGTGTATTTGATCAAGGTCAGTGCCAGGAGGGAGTTGTTCTGATGTAACTAGGTTCTCCAAGATCATCAGCATTTCTCACCATTTTGTTATTCTGTAACCATCTACTGTGGTATTTTAAGGTAGTGGATTTTCAGAGGCAAAGCTCTTTCTGGAATTCAGCCTCTTAGGACTGGTGGTGGGATGTGTTTGGGCAGTGGATGTCTTGGATCATGCACCTGGTTTTTCTCTCCTTTTTCCTGAAGGCATTCCACCTCACTGATGTTGCAGACTCCACAAGGGAGTACAGTGATGGTGTGGGAGTCAGTTTCAATGTCTTTTTGATGATCCTATAGAATTGAGTTCAATATAAATTTTGTGTGCATGGCTCGAGTTGACCATACAGGGGCAAAGAATAATTGAGAAACTGGGTAGGACTACTTGCTTTTGTTTTCAGAGTGTTTTCAGATCAGCTGCCCATTTTGTGTTGGCCATTTTCTGGAGTACAGAATTCCTGAAGTTCACTTTCTTTTTCATCTTCCTGATGTGTTCTTTGAATGTCAGTGCTCAGTCTAATATCTCCAAGGTCCATTGGATATTCATAGTGCTCAAGGATTGTACCCACAATGTCTGGAGTTTTTGCTTGGCCTGATTGTGTTTCAAATGGAAGGCACACACTTGTGTCTTAGTAGGGTTGGCATTCAGGAGCCAAGTGATAACATTTTCCAAGTACACTCAGGAAGCCAGTTAAAATGTACTCAAAGTCCTCAAATGTTTCCAGTTGAGTAGCAATGCAGAGATCATCTGGTTCATCATTTGTGTAGACATTAAACAGTCTGAGTGACAGCATTGAACCTTGGGGCAATTCATTCCCTTAGGAAAGCTGTTGACTTTTTTGACCATCCATCTCAACAAAAATGTTGATTCTCGAGCAGGAAGGAGATTATCTGGACCAGCTCACTATTTCTCAATATTCTTGTTAATTTCAGTAGAAATGCACAGTGGTTCATAGTGTCATAAGCAGTTAACAGATCAACAAACATAGCCCCTGTAATTTTGTAGATTTTGAAGCTATCTTCAAAGTATTGAGTTAAGTTTACAACTTGGCCAAAACATGAACATCCTGGGTGGAAACCAGCTTGGTCATCAGTCAGCTAACCTTCTACTATTGGCATTATTCTACCCATTATCATCTGCTCATATAGCTTGTAGGTTGAGCAGAATAAGGACATTGGGCAGGAACTCTTTGCAGAATAAGTATCTTTATGTGGTTTGAGTAGGGAAATCACTTTGGTCTGGTTATCTGCATTGTCTCCATGAAAGAGTTAAAGATGTCAAGCAGCACTTCTGTGCTCTCGTCCCAAAGTAATAGTTCATTAGATTTACTATCAAGTCCAACTACCTTTCCACATTTCAAGCTTTTCATGGCTAATGTCAGCTCTTTAATGTTGAGCTGTCCATTGTGGAGTTTACTGTCTCTAAAGAGTGATCAAAGTGCTTAACTTGTTTCATTCTGTGCTTTGCTTTGAGGGCTCGTCTACCATTTAGAATGAGTGGTGTGAGACTTGGTTGGGAGAGACTGTGGCAATGTACTTTGATTGTTGTCTACCAGCATTTACCTTTCAAATGGTGGCCCATTCTTTTTTGCTTTTAGGGGACAGGTTTGTTGTTTCAATCAGCTCCCTCCAGTAGTCTCACTTCTCCTTTCTAATTTCTCTCAAACATTTCCCTGAGCCAAATGGGATCCAGGTCAAACAATTCTGAATATCTCTTATATTGGTGGTTTGTTTGTTCTAAAAGCCAAAATAAATATGATGTCTGACCTCTCCTAGGGATGTGCTTTTGGGCAGCCTTCTATACCAGGGAGACAAATTGTCCAGAGTGCTCATGTGTCAGAATAATATTACAGATGAATTCATCCAATTCAAAGTAAAACCTTCCCAGTCAGTCTTTCTGAAGTGAAATCTCAGCAGGTATTTTGTTTTCCTGGAGTGTAGTGCAGCCTCTGTCATTTTCACTGGTCTACACGGCCATGACTGCCCTTCTGAGGTTCCTTGCCTGCATTTTCAGAGGTGACAAAGGTCCCTTGTTCCATCATGTGCTTTGGAAAGTATTTTTGTCCTTGAAATCATAGAGCAGTGTCAAGTCAATTTTTGCCACCTACTTTTCAACTTCTTCCCCACTGCTTTCATAGTTGTGGTATCCCCAGCTGGTGGTGCAACTGTTGAAAGTGCCTATAACAAGGCATGGATTTTCTGGCAGGGTAAATTTGGGTGGCTATGTAAACTGTTCATATGGTGGGTTGTAAACAGAAACTACTGCTATTTGATCAAGTTGAACCATGATAAGTTCCATTGTACCATGGTGTTTCACGGCAAGGTTTTTCACCAGTCTTTTGTCACATAAATATCATACATTTTGGAAACTAATGCCATTCATATAAAGGGCACAGGATGATCTCTTCTTACCAGCACACAATACCAAGAGGCATGGATAATCTGTCACCCTGTGCAAGTGAGTCAGAAGTGCAGGTGAGCAGAGACTAAATCCTATTGGAGTAGAGAGACCTGTTCATGCATGGTTTAGTAGAAGAAGATGGTCATTCTGCAGTGCTCTAAGCCCAGATAACAACCACCTCTTCATGTCATCTTCCTTCTTCTACCCCAGTGACAGTGATTCAGCCTTTTTCCTCTGTCTGTCTCTGAGAAAAAGCCTGGAAGGGAAGACAAGTAGGCATTTTTGTGGATTTATGCACCACAGATTTACAATAAGGGTAAATTATGAAGCCATTTGTGTAGCCATGTAATTTCATTTTACACAGGGCCCTAGGAGTAACAAAAGAAAAGAGCTGCAAAATAACACTTTTTTAACGCACTGGTAATGTGCTCAGTACTGTACAGAGGACAAAATAAAAACGGTCTGTGCTCCAGATAGCACATTTTGTACAATGCATTCACTGTAATTATAATTGTCCTTCTAGGTAAGGAAAAGGAGAGAGAGATTTGGTGAGAGAAAAATACCAGATTGTTCCAATTAGAGAGAGCGAGGGACTTAACTCTAATAGGAGGCCCGTAATTTCTATGTCTGAACTTTCTAAGGGCAGAGTAATAATGACTCTTAGATATTCACCCATTTCATTGGAAAAACCTTAGGTTTTTATAGTCAGACCTTCCTAATGGCACTGCACTCCATGTAGCCCGGTTAATTTTGTAAGCAGATAATTTCCTACATTTTCCAACCCATTCCTGTAAAAGTATAAAAACTAGTGTGGGGGAGTGTATTGTGTGTGGAAGGAGTGCAAGAGTAAATAAAAGTACATGTGTATAAAACATGGCATACTCTGCAAGCTTTATTGTTCTCACATACACCATTTTTATATCAATGCAATTTTAGTGACTTCAATGAAGTTACTCCCAATTTAATTCAGTGGGAGAGCAGATTCAGACCTGCTCTCTCTAACCCTTAGTCTCTTTGATCTCCAGATATGTCTTTATACTTTATTACAGAAAGTAAAAGTTCAAGCACAAAAGGAAAATAAAAATATGAGTTAAGATTAAACCAATTTTTGATCCTAATACTTAGCAGGTCATGTCAGCTAAGGAGCTGTGCAATTACTGTTCAATAAAGTAGAATATCAAACTATAGAAAAAGTTCCATGCAGACAAATATTTTTCTAGCTCTATCCTGGGACTGTCACTTAGCTGTCTTGCCCCACTTCATTCTTCAATAAATCTGGTCTAGTCCATTGCAGCTGATAGGCTTCTCAGATACTTGCTCTGGACCACCAAAATATCCCCAGGTTATTAGGTACCCACATTTGAAAACATTGCTTGCCAGATGCAAACAACAATTGTATAGACCTATCTTAGGTCCTTATATAACCTCTATCACTATGGTGTCTGGGCACCTCACAGTCTTTGGCATATTCATTCTCACAATACCCCTGTGAGGTAGAGCAGTGCTATGATACCCATTTTACATATGGGGAACTGTGAAGTTAAGTGATTTGACCAATGTCACACTGGAACTCTGTGGCAGAGCAGGGAATTGAATCCAACTCTCAGATCCTGGGCAAGTGCCCTAACCACTGGACCATCCCATTTTTCAGGGGCAGATCTAGGATTAACACTTGGAAGATTCCCCCTGGGCTGTGCTCAGCCCCTTAGACCATACTCCGTGGCCACTCCTTGAATCTTTACAATCCATCAAATCATCTCTTCATAGTCTTGTGTATTATTCAGGTGAGGAATCACAGACAGTGACTCTGTTACTTAGCATATCACTGATTCTCTCAAATAGGTAATCATTGGTATAACTTTATAATTTGTGTTTGTTTCAGATTTAAATTGTCCTTTTAAATACTTCCAACTGCACTATAATGTGCTAGGGAAACGAGACTTCCTTGAAGGCATTCAACCTGGCTACAAGAATTGAATCATTTTCAGAAACTGCAAGATTATACTAAACTACAAAGGTACCTGTCTCTGGAGTAATGGAAGAGAAAGCTAGAGGGCACATATCTGATGGGTGTCTGTTGTATTAATTTAGATAGAATATATGGGCTCAAAGGTGTTAACATGACCTTGTCACTGTTCAACATTAAACAGTTTTAAACAAGGTTCGGGGTTTGGAATACAGAGACCTCAGCAGACAGACAGACATCATTAAAAATCTTTTTAACCTTTTGTTAAAGATATAGAACAGAAAGAGAAATAAAGATTAAAGCATTTGGAATGTAAAGTATTAAAGAAAGACTTTCATTTTAACAATATCCCTTGTTCTCTTTTCCTTTTGCTGTAGAGAGTCTTCAGAATAATAAGACCCTTGTTTGACAGTTTTAGAGGGTAACAACTGCCCTTTTTGAGGAAAAGAAAAAAAGTTAATTAAGATGGGTGGGAGTGGTTATTGTTGTTGCTGTTAAAGTCCAATCCTGTTTCCTAGAAAAAACACACACACACACACGCTATATCCAGGGTTGTGAGTTCAATCCTTGCAGGGGCCTTTTAGGGATCTGGGGCAAAAATCTGTCTGGGGATTGGTCCTGCTTTGAGCAAGAGGTTGGACTAGATGACCTCCTGAGGTCCCTTCCAATCCTGATATTCTATGATACACACACAAAAGGGGAGAGGAAAGACCAGCAAGGACACAAAAATGCAGCTTCTGCATCTGGTGTTGATTCTCATTTGCAACCTCACTGCTGGAAAAACAATGGCCTAGAACATGACCTTATTAGCCACTCTGAGACCTGGCAAATTTGTACTAGCATCAGGTTGTTTAGGACATTGCTTTTAACTGCCTCTCTAGTCACAGCTTACAGTAGTGTTGCAAAATATACAGTCTTGGCTGGCTAAGCCAGTTGCTTTTTAAACAGAAGGCAAAAAGAGAGGGTCAGAAAAGAGAAGAAATAAGTTGGGGGTGGAAAAGGACAGACACACAAGGGGTGACAAACTGTCACATCACAAATTGTGCTTGGGGTTTAGCCAAAGCCAGTAGAGGTGGCAATGTCACCTCTTGGCCTGGTCTAGTCAGGACATCTCAGGATGACGAAGGTCCAATGATGTCAAAATCCCAAGAGATGGTGGGCATGGCAGCCATGATGGTGAAGCTCACTCCAGCAGACAACTTCTTCTAATTTTCCCAATAAACCTTTTCTTTTAAGGACCTCAAAAGGTAGCCCATCTCCTCATTATTTTGTCCACTAATTAGACCTAATAGCCAATACACCAATTTTGGTTCATTGATTTCTAGTCCGACACTTCTCTTGTTTAGCAGACATGGCCTTAACACAGTCCTTGAGTTATATCAGTAGACCTTATTGTTTGGACTAATTTAGTCTGTCTCCCCTTTTCACACTTCAGCTCCGGACAATGCTCCCCAAAACCCACGTACCCCATAACTGACCTAGCAGAAGGACCATTGCCTAGAGGATTCAGAGGGATTTTAGAAAAGACTCTGTAAGACAAAATCTTTTTCTATTTAACATCCTAGAGCATATGGGTTTCAAATATAAATAAAGTTGGATGTCTGTGGTCTGAGTGAGATCTCCTACCCGTCTGATAATTGCCTGATTGGCACTTATTGGATGTTTAGTGTTAAGTATTTAGTATTAAATGTTTAATTGTTATAAGGTATAGAGTGTTAAGTAAATGATTATATTGTTATAGGTGATTGAGTTAATTGAAACTGTAATTGTAGTGTTGTATCTTTATTTGTTGCACTGCTCCATGTTTATACTGTAACACTATTACCTCTCTCTCTACTCTTTTATTGTAACTATTCACTTCTAAATAAATATGATTTTTGTTTTTAAAGAATTTATTGCTTGTTGCCTATTCTTGATTGGAGGACTGTATCCGTGTCCTTCAGGGGAAAGTTAGCTAGCTGCAGCTTTCCCTGGAATATCCCTTAGAGCGGGCCATAACCTTTAATACTGGAATAGATAAATTGGAAATAAAGGTTTTTAATTAGAAACACTGCTTTTAAATAACATCATTGGCTTAATATAACTGGTTTCAAATCTTCTGGTAACAGCCTCTCTGGAGTGAAGTACGTGGTGTTACTGGAAGATTAGATGGGATTATGCAGTTGTCTCGCAGCTCTCCACTGATGATGATACTGACTGAAACCAATGATAGCATCACATGGAACTACACAGATTCTAGAAGACTTCAAAGATCTTAGAAAAGAGCTGATGAAAAGGAAACTCCAAGTGGTTTCCTCAGAGAGTCTTCCAGTCCCACAAGCAAGAGAAGGTAGAAGCAGAAAATCCTGGAGGTGAACCATTGGCTACACAATTAGTGTGAAGTTGAACTTTTTAGTTTTTTGGAACATTGAGCCATCCCAGTGAGAGAGGGGGCTATACAAAAGGGATGGCCTGCATCTCACCAGATAGGGAGCAAATCTTCTCTGGAGACCAGCTTGAGCAGCCACAAGGGCATTAAACAAAAAATCCAGGGGAGGGTGCTAAGAAGGCAAATGTGATACAAACTCAGACTCAGCATGTCACAAACAAATGGAACTGATGTAACAAAGACTGTGAGGAGAAGAAAAAAATTTTCAGTTGCTTATATACCAATGATAGGAGTCTGGGTATCAAGCAAGAGGAATTGGAAATTCTCATTAATGAGAACAAATTTCATATAATTGGCATTACTGAAACCTGGTGGGAAAATTCAACATGATTGAATGTTGAAAACACTGGTTTTAACCTATTCAGGAAGGATAGAATGGGTAAAAGAACTGTGGGGGTGACATTTACATTAAAGACACCACTGCCTGTTTTCGAGTTACTGATGAATCATAACCACAGGATCTTGAATGCATATGGATCAATGTGTTAACAAAGCCCAGGATGGAGGTCCTTGCAAGGTATCCTACAGGTGATGAAATCAAAGTAGAGAATCAGATGAGTTACTCCTTAAGCACCTGTCTGAAATGTTGGGGGGGAAGGGGTGAGAGGAATTGTGGTGTAATGTGGAACTTCAGTTTGGGAGACAAATGCTGGAGGTCTATCAGTAGTAAAACATCATTACAGTTTCTAAAAATTGTGGATGATAATTTTCTAACACAAAAGATGTTTCACTCAACATAAGGTGACTATTTTGAACCTCATTCTGATGTATAACGATGAATTAATTACTGGCAGGGCAGCTGGTGGTTGGCTAGAGACCGGTGTTCGTGACCTGGTTAATTCAATAGGGAAAAACAGAGGACAATTACATCTAGTAATAGGTATATTTAGTGCTTTAAAAGGGCTAATTTCTCAAAGCTGAGGAAAATTATGTGTGAAATTGACCAGGAGGAAAAAATTAGACAGAAAATGTGAATGAAAATTGGGCGTTCTTTAAGAAAAAAGAACATAAGAACTGCCATACTGGGTCAAACCAAAGGTCCATCAAGCCCAGTATCCTGTCCTCTGACAGTGGCCAATGGCAAGTCCCCCAAAGGGAATGAATAGACAGGTTATCATCAAGTGATCCATGCCCTATCACCCAATCCCAGTTTCTGGCAAACAGAGGCTAGGGACACCATTCCTGCCCATCCTGGCTAATAGCCATTGATGGACCTATCTTCCATGAATCTATCTAGCTCCCTTTTGAACCCCATTATAGTATTGGCCTTCACAACACCCTCTGGCAAGGAGTTCCAGAGGTTGACAGTGCATTGCGTGAAAAAAATACTTTCTTGTGTGTCTTTTAAACCTGCTACCTATTCATTTCATTTAGTGACCCCTTGTTCTTGTATTATGAGAAGGAGTAAATAACACTTCCTTATTTACTTTCTCTATACCACTCATGATTTTATAGACCTCTATCATATCCCCCCTTAGTTGCCTCTTTTCCAAGCTGAAAAGTCCCAGGCTTATAATCTCTCCTCATACGGAAGCCGTTCTATACCCCTAATCGTTTTTGTTGCCCTTTTCTGAACCTTTTCCCATTTCAATATATCTTTTTTGAGATGGGGCAAGCACATCTGCATGCAGTATTCAAGGTGTTTAGTATTCAAAGAGTTTATTCGATAGCCAAAAAGCCATGATTCCACACTGAAGAGGACAACTTTGTCTAAAAGCCCACCCTGGTTCAGTGGTGAAGTGAAAGCAGCAATTAGAAATAAAGAAGCAATATATGAGAAATGGAAAAAGGGGAAAAGATATCAACTATAAATTAGAAGTTACGAAGTATAAAAAAATAAATAAAGGAAGCTAAAAACATCAGGGAAAAATCAATGGCTAGCAGGGCTAAGGACAATAAGAAGGAGTTTAAGCATATTAGGAATAAAATAAATCCTAGCAATGGTCTAACCCCACTACTAGATGGAGATATACAATTATTAATAATGATGCAGAAGAGGCAGACGTGTTCAATAAATATTTCTGTTCTGTATTTGAAATGAAGCAGGCTGATGTATTCAAATCATGAGGATGATAAAGGACTATCAAGTCCATTAATAACCAAGGAGAATGTTAAATAAGATCTACCATGGATACACATTTTTAAGTCAGAATACCCAGATAACTTGCATCCAAGCATCTTAAAAGAGCGGGCTGAGAAGATGTCTGACCCACTAATGTTAATTTTTAATATATATTGGAATATCGGGAAAATTCCAGCAGACTGGAAGACTGCTAATGTTATGCCAAATTCAAAAAAGAAAAGCAGGATAACCCTGCTATGTACAGGCTAGTTAGCCTGACATCAATCCTGGGCAAAATAATGGAAAAGCGGATACAGGATTCAATTAATACAATTAAAGAATAGGAATTTGGGCTGTCAAGAGATTAAAAACATTAATCTTAATTGCGCTGTTAAACAATAATCAAAGACCATTTCTTTAAATATTTTTGGATGTCTTCTACATTTTCAATATATTGATTTCAATTACAGCACAGAATTCAAAGTGTACAGTGCTCAATTTATATTTATTTTTTTACAAATATTTGCACTGTAAAAACAAAAGAAATTGTATTTTTCAATTCCCCCATTACAAGTACTGCAATGTATTTATCATGAAAGTTGAACGTACAAATGTAGAATTACGTATAAAAAAACTGCATTCAAAAATAAAACAATGTAAAACTTGTGCTGGGTCATCACCTATAACATGTCATGTATGGCATGCTATAACATGAAATATATGGCAAAATGTGGGCAAAACAGAGCAGGAGACAGACTTCTCCCCCAAGAAGTTCGGTCACAAATTTAATTAACGCTTTTTTTTTTAAACGAGCATCATCAGCATGGAAGCATGTCCTCTGAAATGGTGGCCAAAGCACTTTCAGGTGACATTGTAAATTAAGAAGCGGGCAGCATTATCTCTCATAAATGTAAACAAACTTAGTTCTCTTAGCGATTGGCTGAACTAGTAGTAGGATTGAGTAGACTTTTAGGCTCTAAAGTTTTACATTGTTTTGTTTTTGAGTGCAGTTTTGAATGCAGTTAAAAAAAAATCTACATTAGTAAATTGCACTTTTAGTGCACTTTTAGTATGCTAAAGAGATCGCACTACAGTACTTTATGAGGTGAGTTGAAAAATATTTCTTTTGTTTATCATTTTAGAGTGCAAATATTTGTAATAAAAAATAATACAATATAGTGAGCACAGTACACTTTGAATTCTGTGTTGTAATTGAAATCAAAATATTTGAAAATGTAGAAAAACATCCGAAAATATTTAATAAATTTCAATTGGTACTCTATTAACGGTGTGATTAATCGCAATCAATTTTTTTAATCGTGATTAATTTTTGAGTTAATAGCATGATTTAACTGCAATTAATCAACAGCCCTAATAGGAATATAATTTGTGTGTGACAAGACACACCCTATTGCATTCTTTGATGAAATTACAAGTTTGGTTGATAAAGATAACTGCGTAGATGTAATGAACTTTTGTAAGTCATTTGACTTAGTACCACATGACATACTGATACAAAAATTAACAGTAGACAACATCAATAAAGCATATGGTAAATGGAGAAAAAATGGGTAACAGATCTTTAAAAATAGTCATCAGTGGGGAATCACTATCAAATCAGAGTGTATCTACTGGGTTCACAGGGATCAGTAGTAGGCCTGACACTATTCAACATTTTCATCGATGATCTGGAAGTAAATATGAAATTGCTTCTGACAAAATTTGTGAATGACACAAAGATTGAGGGAGTAGTGAATAATGATGAGGAGTGGGCAGTCAGACAGATCGATCTGGATCATTTGATAAGATGGGCCTATTCAAACAAAATACACTTTAATACAAACCAAATGCAAAGTTATACATCTTGGAACAATGAATGCAAGCCCTACCTACAAAGTGTGGGATTGTATCCTGGAAAGCAGTGACTCTGAAAAGGATCATAAGGGTCATAGTGGATAAGCAACTGAATATGAGCTCTTAGTTAGATGCTGTGGCAAAAAGGGCTAATGCGATCTTTGGATATATAAACAAGGGAGCAGTGAATAGGAGACGGGAGAAGTGATTTTATGCACTGGTGAGACCAATACTGGAATACTATGTACAGTTATGGTTGTCCACAATTTAGAAGTATGTTGAAAAATTGGAGAGGGCACAGAAGAGAGCTGTGAGTTACGCTTTCATCAAACACAACTTAGTGGCCTCAATACAGGGGTAACTGGGTGAAATTTAATGGCCTGTCACATATGGGAGGTCAGACTAGATGGTCCCTTCAACTCTTAAGCAAAAGATTTATGGACCAAATTCAGTCCAGGTGTAAGTGAGCACAGCTCAGTTGCCCTGAATTTCTTCCTTGTTTTGTGTTAAAATGAAGTTGTGATCTGAAAAGCAAGTCTGCAGAATGGCACATTCTAACTCAATGTGCCTGCTCCCTATGTGTCTTTGAGAAGTAGCTTCTGCCTTTCCTGACAAAAGGAATGTTTCACTTCTGTTAGCACTGCAGAGACAAAATAGCCATGGAAAGGGAAGCTGGTTGCTAGTCTGTCTTGTGCATTAACAACATTGTCACCTACTTTTCAAACTCAGAACATTTATTACTGGAGAAGATGTAAGAGGCAGCCTGATTTTCAGATCCCAGTTTAAATGTGAAGGGTTGGCAGTTAGGAAAAATGTCTTCCAAAAATGAGCAAATTTGCACTGAATGTGGTTGACAGAGAAGCCCCATCTATATCTATTTTTGTAGCAATAATATATTACACACCTAGAATGTTGCATTTTCTTTTACCCATGTGTGACCCAGGTGACCCAGATGTCTTCTACATTTTCAAATATATTGATTTCAATTGTAACACAGAATTCAAAGTGTACATTGTTCACTTTATATTTATTTTTATTACAAATATTTGCACTGTAAAAAATAAAAGAAATAGTATTTTCCAATTCCCCCATTACAAGTACTGTAGTACAATCTATTTATCATGAAAGTTGAACTTACAAATGTAGAATTATGTACAAAAAAAACTGCATTCAAAAATAAAAATATGTAAAATTTTAGAGCCTACAAGTCCACTCAATCCTACTTCGTGTTCAGCCAATTGCTCAGACAAACCAGTTTGTTTACATTTGTAGGAGATAATGCTGCCCGTTTCTTGTTTACAATGTCACCTAAAAGTGAGAACAAGCATTCGCATGGCACTGTTGTAGCCAGCATTGCAAGATATTTACGTGCCAGATGCGCTAAAGATTCATATGTCCCTTCATGCTTCAACCACCATTCCAGAGGACATGTGGACTCTGAGGACTAATCATCCCCATAGAGTTAGCCTGTGCTCACGTAGGGAGCCTAAGGTCTGGGGTGTGCAAATTGCTAGCCTGGAGAGGGAAAGAGTCGGGCTAGTAGAGCCCAAAGTGGGGCACTTGTGTTGCTAGCAGCCAGTAGTTCTGGGTGAGTTTCCCCGAGTAGGCCCAGACAAGGCTCCCTCCTGGTGTAAGCAGGCAGTAGTGACTCACCCTGTATCTCTTGGGCAACCCCGAAAGTATCATACTATGTATTTGGTTTGAGGATTCTCTTCAGCTTTGATTAATTAAAAAATAATGATTGTCACCCTTTCAAGACTATATGTTCCCAAAACTCTTGTGCACCGCTCTGTTTATAAACAGAAAGTAGATTCGGCCTTAGAAAAAATACAGGGAGAAAGACATGTTGGGAAGAGGGAATTATGAAAAAGGGGGAAAGTCAAAGGAAATGTGTAAATGTAGAAGTGTTGATTGTGTTCATTGAAAACTAATGTTCTTACCTACTTGAAATATGAACACCCATATGAAAATGTTAAACATTGATCAATATGTTCCTGCTTATTTTCCCTTAATGCTGTGCTTGTGTGTACAAATTTAAATAATGGACATTTAAGAGACTTCTGGATTTAGACCACTGAACCACTAAATGCCATTTTCCTCTTTTTTCTCTTTAAACATGTAAATAAGTAGTTTGTCAGGAGAGAGTCTCCCTGGTGTTTACACAGAGAGAATGCAGTTCAGACTGTGTGATCTTGTTTTGCTCTGTGATTAGTTCCGATAGACCCTTACCTTTGGGCTCACAGTCAACCAAAAAATATTTTACTTTTGGGGCCAGATTCTCTCAGGCACCAAGATGTGCTCAGCAGAGGAAGGGGGATAGGATGGTAAGTAGGGGTGCATCAGGGAACTGTAAGCAGCTCTCTGATTCTCAAGATATCCTGGATGGGATTCCTGAGGGACCATATACCAGCTGAGAATTGGCAAAGCAGCACAGAACTGTGTAGGCATAACATTGGCTCAAATGCAGCAAGGAAAGAAAGACATGAGAAACCAGGAATGTAAAGATCAAAATTAGAAACAATTTTTTAGATTTGATTTTAATGGTATTTGCTGGAGAGGGGGAGGGTTTATCTTTTCTCTAGCCCCTTCTCACAGGGTACAAACCTGTAAGGTACTCTAGCCGAGTTGAGCTGCTCAGCACCTCGCAGGATTGCATCCAAAACCAGCTAAGTGAAGCCTTTGGAGGAGGAAGTCTTTTTCCACTACACAGATATCCTCTCCCCACAAAAACTCAAGAAGATATTTCTGACAAATGTCTCTATCATTCTGTTAAAGCTTTTATATACTCTGCTACATATTTTTAAGATTTCCCTCTATGCATGTGTGGGGTTGCAATAAACACCAGCAATAAATGTTACCCTATCTCCTGAGCAGAAAGAAATGGAAACAGCCTCCCCTCCTGGCATGTTGCCTTGGGGGAAAATTGCAGGAAGGAACCAGCCAGAAGAAGCTGCTTCAGAAAGAGCCAAAGCAGGGACCTTTGGACATTCAGAGAACTTTTGACTAGACTTTCTCTGCCCTGTGCTGACAGACTACACTAATCCTCTTCCTCCCACTCCCTCACAGTCTCTTCACTTCAGCGTCAATCCATATCTGCCCTTCTTACCCTCTTCTCCCCTGCCATGTCCCGCTCACTCCTTCTCTTCAGTGTCTCCTCTCCTATTATGATTCTTTTCATTCAGTTTATCGCCTCCTAACTAACCACAGAATAAATATATAAGTAAAGTAAATAAATCATGGGACTAACAAGAAGTTTGCTGTCATCACATTTTCTTGTTTTGTTGCTTTTTCTTCAGACTTGGTCCCCCGTCCTCCCTCAATCACTATACTTCCCTCTTCCTTTCAGCCATTCACTTTTTTTCCACTCTCTCCTTTTATTTTTTAGTTCACTTTATATTTTGACACCACCCACCATCAGTGAGACTGACAAATGAGCATGGCCTTAGATTTGGTAGCCACTGAAGTGTTGAGTTCACTCCCACTTGACATCTATCCCAGCTAGGGCTGCCAACCCTCCAGGATTGTCCTGAAGTCTCCAGGAATTAAAGATTAATCTTTAATTAAAGATTATGTCATGTGATGAAACTTCCAGGAATACATCCAGCCAAAATTGACAACCCTAATCCCAGCCCACCCAGTTTCACTGTTTTTAAACACCGCCTCTAGTAAAATCTCTGTGTTTAATTGTGGCTCCTGCGCACTTACTTCCCATCCGCATGCACAGGACATGGGTAACAACTCCATGGAGGATGCCTTATTCCCCATGCTGCCATGCTAAGTGCAGATAGCCCACCCAAGGGAATCATCATATCTAAGGCAGCTCACATCTGAGCCTCTTTTTATCCATGGTTGCTTTCCATTGTAACCACGGCTCCCCTTGGTCTTCAAATCTTTTCCCTCTAAGATTCTCCCCTGTGCATATCTTAATTTTATGAGGGTATTTTATGACTGTATTGTTTTTATAAAGCTTTATACAACATTTATTTTATTATTAAATTAGTACACTGTTTCTTAAGCACTTTGGCAGGCAAATGCTTTATATCTAAAATTATTAGCCTCAGGTTTTCATTATTTTGGTGTAATTTCTATTATTTTACTTTATCTAGTTCTATATTTTGTTTTACTTCCACATTTCCTCTCTTGCCTTTGGTGCATTTTTAACTCTTTTTTCTTCCCTTCTTTCCCACTTCATTGATTCATCTATTTTATCTCTACTTCTTTTCTGCTCTCCCCATTTCTGTCCAGCTCCCATCGCATATCCCAGTTTGTGTAAGGATCATATTAGCTCACTAGTGACTTATCACCTTTTTAAGCCTCTTATCAGGAAGATCTAGTAATGACTTCTGATGCAATAGCATTTCACAGGACAGAATCAATGTTTCAAGACCTTTTTTTAATGAGATTTTTCATTGCAGATCTTTAAGCTGAGTGTTGTCCTCAGCAGTGTATTTGAAGCCTAGAGTTGGAAATCATGAATCTGTACAGATATGCTACTGGCTACAGGTTGTCCTGTGATGAGATGTCCTTGTAACGAAATGGCTGTGGTGAAAGCTCTGCAGTGCAAGGTCCATTACAAGGTAGTATGGCCCACATTTCAAAAGAGGTCTGAACCAAGAATCGGGGCCATTTTCTCAAAAGAGCTCAGATCCTAATTAGACACCAAGATTAGCAGCGGAAATTTTCTGCAACTAGCACTGAATTCTTTTGAAGCATCACAATGGGAGCTGCTATGGGCCAAGCTGTTTTGAAAATCTGGTCCCATATCTTTTTCACTGAAACTCCCTATCCCTGATCCTAGCAGATCTCAGCTTTTGTTTTTTTCTGTTAGCCAGCTGTCATTTCAAATTTTGAAGTTCTTGAAAAATGATATCAGAACCTCTAATCCCATTAGCAAGCTGTTCAGCTCCACCAAGGATGTGAAAGGCAAGGTGAAGAAAGCATGCTCTTTTGGAGGGGTGAGGAAACTGGGTGCTACTGAAAATGATAAAGAAAATAAGGTACAAAAAGAAGTTCCCATGTAATACCCAGCTGCTAGAAAAAAAAATACCCCTCTGAGAAATAGAATAGGAGTCTTTCAGTGCTGCTTAATCCAGACAGGAATCACAACAGAAAATAAAATCCAAGGGAGAAAATACACAAAAGAATATCACTTATGTGCATAATATACTTTAGCTAGGATTTATTGAAACCACATCTCCAAGGGTAAAATCCCAGATAACTGTCTAGCCAAGGGAGCTGTTTTTGGTTTGAAATACGTAAGGTTCCTGTATTCAGGACATTTGGTTTCAGTAAATCCTAGATGGAGCATGTACAGCTCATGAGCAATCTACTTTTTTGTTTTTTATTATCTGTACTATGTCCAACAGTGTCATAGGCATTAAAAATAAAAAAAGACAAGAGAGAGCTTCTAGCAGCTTACAATCTAGAATTGTGTCCATGCTTCCAGACCAGAAATCCCAGTTCAAAGTCTCCAACACTCCCTCCACCCCAAAGCAGTTGCAACAAATTGCTTGTTTGGTAATCTGCATAGCAGAGCATCTACATGTTCGTTTTCTATGCATACTGTACATTCTTTCCATCAAAACTGTATTTCCCTTATTGTTCTACTCTTAGCCAGATTTACAAGAGGGTTCTGTTAAATACACAATTAACCAAGCTCCTCTTATTCAATTGAAAACAAAATATGAGACCTTTGCATTATGCACACTCAGCTGCCCATATTGCTCCAGACCATGATCCTAGTCTTTTTTGGCATGCAGTACTCTTGGTGGAATTGTACTTTCATCATCCAAGTAGTGGTGGTCAGTCTGTGTCTTCCAGAAATCTGTCGTCTGCTCATTCTCAGAAGGACATAGAAGAAAATGTAAGAAGACAAAGCAAGGCTAATACATAGCAGTCACTTATATAGGTTGTGGCAAGATGGTTAAAAAAATTGCTTCTGTACTTAGTGTGCTCAATTATCTTAAACTGGCCTTCAGGTGTGATTCATCATGAGGTCTAATTTCACTATACTTCTGGCATTGACTTAAAATTTGCAATCTGATTTAAAGAAAGAACTCCCAATTTATGCTTGGACTAGCAAAAAATGGACTGTTTATGTTCTTCTGTTTTTTTAGGTAGAGATGTGCCACGGTGCTACTCTTTAGATTCTCTGAAATGACAAATTACTTCCTTCCCCAGTAACATTCACCTTTCCTTAGTTCTCCATAAATCGAAAATGACAGTGAACATTTCATCCATTCCCATGCCCTACCTTGCAAATTTACAATAGTTGGTGTAAAAACTGGGACAATGCGCACACACACACACAGACACACACACAAACTGTGCATGCACAATGGAGAGACAAATGCTAATTGTAGGTGCCGGCTATACTTCTAGAACTCCAGATTAGCACATTTTAACATGAATACACTAAAGAGGTGGTTTATACCTTCATGAATTAAAGGGCAAGAGGCTGCACTTTTTGGCCTTGCTAAACAAGATGGAGAGGCGGAATGAGTAGGCATCAGGAATGAAGAGATGTGGAAAAACATAACTCTGTACAGATTTTTTTCCTCTATGCCAGAAAATTCTAGTGCGATCCATATAGCTGCTGAGTGTTTTATTACAAAATAGGGGACCTTTAGTTGCCAGTGTTTCAAATCAAATCAGTTGTTCTGTTTATTGTTACTTTGTTTTTTTCCTCTGAGTCTCAAAACATTCTGGGACAAATTCTACCCTCACTTGCAACCCATTGAATTTAGAGCCTGGCAGAATGTGATCCAGAGTTTCATGAATCATTTTAGGAAACTGTCAAAGTGCTAATGTTCTTTGAAAAGCATGAAAGATTTGGGCACACATTTCAGGATTCTGAATTTCAGCTGACTAGCAGTGGCAGACTATTAAACCTCTGAAATGTATAATTCAGCTGATTAATTGAAGGGAAGGGGAAGTCTGCCCTAGAGTTTCAAAAGAGGCAGAGGCATCATCCAGACATGAGTGACTAATGGATGATCTTGTACTAGTAACAAAATGCATCTGTAGGAGCAAAAGCAAATTCAGTAGCACTACCACAAGTGGGTAACAGACACATACAGATGATATTTATATAAAGAGAGGAGCATGTTCAAGATTGGCTGTGTACCGGGATCAAGCCAGGATAATTCCTCCCACTTTCAGGGAGAGTATCATTTTTATCCCACTCTACAAAAGGAGCAACAGAAGGGGTGCCATTTGGCAGTGGCAGGAGGGCCCAGGGGCAGCTGTCCACCCTTGATTTTTGGTAACCATCTGCAAACACTGACCTATTAATTCATTTGCTCGAGCGCTCTTTCAGTGGAGGATTGTTTCCTATTGCACTTTTACTAGCATGTTATCCAGTCTAGCTTTCAACATCCCAGATGCTGGAGCTTCTGCCCCTCCCCTGGGAAGATTACTCCACTGGCTAATAGCTCTCACAGTCAGGAAACTTCCATTTCTTAATTTCCTCCCACTGCTCTTAGCTATGTCTCCCGGCACTATGCTATTCTAAATAATTCCTCGACCTCCTTGGGGTTTGCATGTTTTAAACCCAGGTAAGGCTGTCCCTTCATCAAACTACTCCCATGTAACATTTTAAAACTTTTCTCTGCATTAGATCCCTTCATTCCCCTTACACAGTTGAATTGCTGTTTGCTAAATTCCCTCTGGGTCATATATCTTTTATGTATTGTAGTGTGCTCAGAACAAATCCTGTTTCAGGTGCAGTCCCACCAAGCTGTACGGAGAGGGACTATTAGCTCCATACTTTGTGACAGGATGCCTCTGTACACAGCCCAAATTTGCATTCACTTGTTTTGATGCCATACTCTGTAGTGTACAAGAGTAAATAGTTTGTGACTGCTGCAGAGGAACTCACTGTGTTCTATGTTTGAGAAGCCACCAGAAAACAGAGCAGCAATAGGTAGCAAGGCCTTGCATGTTTGTAAACATGATTATTTGGGACCCAACTGTGTGGTTTCTTCATTTAGTTATTGTTGTGTAAAGAACAAAAGGCACAATATTCCACTGGAAACTCCTATCTAATTTTCTGCCCACTCTCACCCCAAAGTCTCTTTCAGCATTAGTCTCCCCAGGGCCGCCCAGAGGATTCAAGGGGCCTGGGGCAAAACAATTTTGGGGGCCCCTTCCATAAAAAAAAGTTGCAATACTATATTCTCTTGGGGGCCTCTGTGGGGCCCGGGGCAAATTGCCCCACTTGCCCCACCTCTGGGTGGCCCTGAGTCTCCCAGATTTATCCTTTTCATTTAACTTTCCCCAGATTATGTTAGTTTACATTTTTTCCAATCAAAAGCTCATTTTTCTGCCAGTGATTCTAAACTCTCAAGGCCTTTTTGCAGTATTTCTCTAGCCTCACATCTGTTCATAGCTCCTCAAGTAATTTAGCACCATTTACAAATGTGGATACCATACTGTTTACTCAATCTCCTAGATCATTAATGATGATACTAAGCAAATCCAGGCCTAATACATGTCTCTGACTACCCCACTAAGACATGTCCTCCCAGCTTGATACTTTGCAATGAGGCATAATAAGACAGTAGGACAGAAAGAATGTCATCAGAGATGACAACTATCCAATACCTGAACTGAGTAATTTGCTGAAGGAAAAATGATGGGGGGAGAATACAGAACTTGAAAGGAAAAGTATGTGCTATTGGTGTAGTCTTGTGTATTCCAAAGACAAAAGTTTGCTCTCCAGAAGTCTCTTCACTGGCTAGAGACAGAAGTTATCCCTAGCAGAGATGTATTTTACTTTTAGCAGTATCAGAGAGAAGAATGAACTGCACTAGAGGCAGGGGAATACATTGTGATGGAGCAATCCAGCACCAAGGTAGAAGAGCCCAAAGAGTGGGCTACACAAGAGTTAATAGAAAAGGAATTCTTATTTCTTTAAAAATCCTTCACTGAAACTAATACCTAGCTCCAAGATAAATTTAAACAGAGGAATCAACAGCAGAGTGCACACTCCAATGCTGGTTTCCTCCTTCTACCAATCCTTATATTATAAAACATAGAGATCTGGCCACTATTGCCTCTAGGAAGCATTTTCACCTATTCTAAATTTTCTCTAGAGCCCGGTGAAATCATTAGTACTTACAAGCTGAGGCCATTTTAGAGCCTAGGAGAGGGCTTGTGAGTGCTGATATTTATACCTTTGTATGGCACCACATGATGGTAGGAATTCAGTGCTGCAGCTTCCCATTGAGGAATGAGAAACTGACAGATATTAGTCTGTTGTTGATTTGCTTAACCTGATTGTCTGTGATCTGGATTCTCCAGTTAGGGCTGGGGGACTGTTTATTTCTACCTAGGGTGAAACATGGTTCTTAACAGATAAAACAAAAAAGTAAAGCACTTACAAACAAAATGGGTAGGGTTGAATATGTTGGTGAGGGGGAAGAAAACATATAATAAGGTGGTAGGGGCTGATTGGCTGAAACAAAAGGGAGGTGGAGCCAAGGAACTATAAAGCTGGTCTCTTGGGCTTGTTCGTTCAGGTTACATTAGAGTGCAGAGCAGGAGGTTGCTGTTATTTGAGAGGATGGCTGGTTCAGTGGTTAGGGTGCTACCCTTAGACTTGGGACATCTGTGTATGAGTGCCTGCTTTGCTACTGGCCTTCTGAGTGATCCTGGGCAAGTCTTTCTGTAAAATGATAGCATTTCCCTGTTTTACAGAGGTGTTGAGGCTAAATACATATATGGCTTCTGAGGTGCTCAGTTACTATGGGAATAGGGACCATATAAGCAACATAAATAAAGACATGGTTCTCTAGAAGGGCTGACCCTCTACAAGCCTGTACTTTATAATTCTAGGCTATGGCTGTAGTGACATATGTGCACATACAACTTCCTGTAACTTAAACACTGGAGTTACCAGCGTTGATAGTCTGCTGGAAGGGTCTGGTATTTTAAGAGGCATTGCTATTAGATATGTTACACTATTTTTCTGTGATTCAACACATAAGAAACTAACTGATGTTCATGCGCCACTAGTCTGATTTGATTTTACTTTTATCAGAACAAACCAAAAATGTTAGTAGCACTTTTTTCCTTAAAGAGTGAGATAGTACATCACTTTCTCACTGTCAGGGTGAATCATCTCATAGGGCACAAGGGGACTGGATGGTACTCGGAGGTATCATTTACACTTCGCTGTACCAGCCCGAGTGATTCTGATGCAGAATATTTATAAAACACTATGAAGCCAGAGATCAAAAAGGAATGTTCCCTCCCCCTTAAAGTACAGACATGTGGAATCATTCACTGGCTGGACGTGAAAAATGTTAATCGTGGACTATAAAAAACAGTCAATATGGCAATATCCAGAATAGCCATAAATAGGTATAAAAGGACAGTAGATTATTTTAACTTTTAAAGCATCTTTTTAGTAGGAATTTGGAAATATTAAAAATATAAGAATATTGTATATAAATAAGAGGTGGGATGATCTAGTGGGTAAAGCCCTGAAGGGAGAGTCAGGATACCTGGATTCTCTGTTCCTGGCTCTGTCACTAACGTCTGTGTGACCCTGGAGAAGTTACTTCAGTTCTTTTCCTCCTCAAACCCTTTGTCTATTGAGATTATCAACTCTTCAAGGCAAGGACTGTCAGTTGCTATAATAAAGGGACATACAGTTTGCTCCACCCCTGAAAGTTGATTGAGTTTAGCTTAACAGAGGCTTATTCTAGCTCTTAAAGACTCACTTTAGCCTGGGAGCTCAGTTTAGGCTGAGGCCAGTGCCAGCTGTGAAATATTTACTCCAGCCTTTGACCTTGCTTTAGGCAGAGGCCTGCTGCAGCCTTATATGATTTACAGTGTTCTGAAGGCTGCCAAATTCAGATGCCAGCAACCCACCAAGCTCAACACATTCCAGAGGCCAGACACTCTAGTGAGAAAGCGCTACTGCTGATCCTGGAGAGTTCAAGTCCAAAACAGACAAGCACCCAAAGTAATGTAATTGGGATATAAAGTGACAGAAGATATCTCAGTTGGCTGGGTCCCAGACCATTCATGGTTTTATAGATTATTAGCATCATGTGAGGTTTGAGCACTGGTGTTATGTGCCTATAACTACTCACCTAGTTTAAAAGGTGGCCAGCTGCATTCTGGTTCAGGCTTCTAGGTAGTCTCCAGTGGTCATTCTAAATAGAGTGCAGTACACTAGTCTAGCCCAGAGGCAACAAAGGTTTGGCTAAGTATTTCAATTCTCTAGTAAAGGAAGGCTGCACTTTTTTGTTCCACCATAGATAAGAGACCACTGCTGCTACTTTTAAATTCATTTTAGCAAACATTAGAAAAACACTAAGGAATCAGACAACATCTCTGCCCCTTTGTCTGCCAACATCCAACCATTTTGCATCATTTGGTTTGCTTTCATCCAGGTCCTGATCTCAATCAAACACCAGAAAAGAAATGAGACTGTCTCCTTTCCACAGAATACAGTTTCTGCATAAAGACTGTGTAACCTTGGTATGTTGATGGCACTGCAGCCTGAACTCTCTTGTGGACTCCTCACAGACTTTACATCTCAGGATTTACTTTACTCAGAATGTTGTATTTGGACTAGTGGATACAGCACTGGACTGACTCCGGTGACCTGTGTTCTATTTCTGAGTCTGCCACTGGCCTGCTAGGTGACCTGAGGCAAGTCGCTTCACTGTTCTGTGCCTCCGTTTCCCCATCTGTAAAATGGGAATAATGATACTGAACTTCTTTGTAATTGCTTTGAGCGCTACTAGTGAAGAGCTAGGTATTATTATTTTATTTATTATTCTATTATTAAAATAACTATAGCACGGTAGGTGTGGAAGGTATTATGAAAGAGTATGGTTATGGGTTGTTTTAATTGCATCATAGTAAGACATACTTCGGAAATGCATCACCAACACATTGAAGCAATGTGGGGAATTTGAGAGTGAAGTAACTGAAAATGATGGCCTTTAACCAAATTACAATATTGTGCAAGCCAGTTTTTTAGTCAGTGAATTGGGGAAAAGGAAATAGGAATTAACTTGTTTGAAAATCCAGCTATCTTTTAGCAGTAACAAATCTTTTTGTGGCCTCAGTCCAGACAACTAGGAAAATTTCTGGTGCAGTTTCATAATTTTAACAAAATTGAAAATCTTTTGGGCTTTGAATTTTGATAAATCGAGAAGGCATAATTATGCCTTCAGAACCTCTTCAGTTTAAAGATATGCCAGTGATGCATATATTGTAAATAGAAAGCCAAGGCATGTGAGATAAGCTAAGGCAAGGATAATTAAAATCACTTTCTCTGTGATTTTTGGGCGACCTTGATGGCACCTACCAAAAGTAGATTGCCAAATACAGTCTATAAATGTCACCCTTGTAGAGTAAGTGACTCCAGACTTCTCCGGCCTCGATTGTTTCTCTGTTGTGGTACATATTTTTTTTCCCCAAGACAAAATGCTGTAAGAGTTTTGTACAAAGAAACACTTTGTTAAAGCCTCTCACTGTTTAAAGATGTGCCCTGTGTGTGCAGCAAAATGCAGCAGAGCTAACAACCACCCCCATTGGGTGCTGAAAATCAGAATTAACAGGACACTAACATGAAGCAGGAGCAATATCACAGTGTACATGTGCAAACACACACCCAGGGATGCTGACATCTTGCACCCATTACTATTCCTTTGAAACAGCCATAATCTAGTTAAAATGGAAATGTATTAAGAAAGTCAAACAATTAATTGATCCAAGAAAGGTTGTTTCATGTGTTGTGTAAATCAAAGCTAAAAATTCATTTAAGGGACACTGCTGTATTGTAGACTAAACACAGTTTGGCGTGAGCATGAGGCTTGGTGTGGGTGTTAAAGTTGTTCTGCACTACACATGGTCAGTAATCCTCAGCAGAAATGTTAACTCAATTTGTCAGTATTATCTTTATGTCAACAGTAATGCTTAAATATTTACAATAGGCATAGTACTCTGAGGGTTAGTAACGCAAGATAAATTGGAAAAATGCTAACAAAATGGATGGTACTAATACAAGCCTTTGGCACTTTGTACTCTTCAATTTTATATACAAGAGGGTTTGCCTGAAAGTTGGATTTTATTAGGTTTTATGTTTTGTTTGCTGCCCCAAGGTTTTGCTAAAATAAAGCAGAGTTTCATATAATTATTGTAATAATGAAAACATAAGGACTGTATTCACAAGAGAGAGGCAGAGACCATTACATAGATGCTCTGGGTCAAATTCAGTCCTGGCATAAGTGGGTGCAAATACCATTGACCTCAGTGGGAGCTACACCTGCTTATGCTCAGGCTGAATTTGGCCTTCTGGCTTTCAAGGGGTTATAAAACATGCGATACACCTTTATTTTTATAACATCTTATATACAGACTATCTCCCAAAAGGCTTTGCTGAGTTAAATAATTGCAAATTTCAAGACAAGCCGAGAGAGAGAGAAATGAAGAGGTATAGGCAAGGGAGATGTTTTCAGATGAAAGTTAATGAGTTAAACTATAAAGTCTTCCCCAAACACTTTCCCTCCTCATTCTCCCTTTTTAGTGCTAGCTGCACAGCGTCTTATAATGCACCCATCACTGTGGAATCTGAGCACCTTTTGTTTGCCTCCACCATCCATAATCTTTGCATCCTTCTTGACCTTGAACTTTACTTCTCCTCTGACTGTAAATCTGCCTTTCACCACCCCAGGTGCTCACTGCCTCTACTCCACCTCTGCTCGAATCCCCATCAAGGTGTTTATCTCCTCTCATCTTCACAGTTGCAAAGAGCTTCCCAATGTTCTACCCAAGTCCTTGATCTCCAGATTTCAATATGTTCAGAATGCCACTGCCTGGCTCTGACATACTGACAAAGGAGCATAACCATGTCTGTCCCATCGTCAAACAACTCCCCATGTACATAACAAACTTTTCAGCATTGGCCTCCTTGTTTTCAGACTACTCTATTCACTTGCTCTGCCCTACATCATGATAATATTCCATCTAAATTTCTCCCAACCCTCTGGTCCCATCACTTTCTAATACTGGCTTCTTATAAGTCATCCCATGAAATCTTGCCACTGCTCATGCAAAACCTTATTCTGTGCAGCTTCTGCCACCTTGAACAGCCGATCTATATCTCTCTACCTCACACCTCACTGACTCCTTTTTTTCAACTCACACATGAAAACATCTCACTTCTGTATTGCTTATATCCCTTAATTTCTCTCCCTGTCTCTCATTATTTACTATTAATTTGAACTCTAACATTTTTTTAAATAGTTTTGGTGGCATGAAGGATGCTATATATAATAAAGTTTTATTGTTGATAGAGTTTTATGGGATGAGGGGATGTGTGACTATGTATCACAAAACACTGCACTACACAAACTAAATCGTAACCATTCTACTGGAAGGACAGTCTTGCTACATAGATGATATCATGCTGTACCAGTATAGTGGGCATAAGTATGTTTCTTATAAATATAGTTATCTCCACTCTATATTTTCCTGTTCTGATTGGCTACCATTGTCATTGGACGTGAGCATTGCCTGGGAAATTGGACAATAGTTCAGAAATCAGGCCCTCGAACACAAAAAACCCACTTCAACTTCAAAACACAAAATGGCCAGTGAAAAACACACCTCTTCATCAAGGAAGATTTAAGCGACTTTTATTTTAATAAAAATACAAACTTTTAATAGACAAAAACTAATAATTTTGAGCAATATGTGTAAAATACAGCCTCCCAAACAAGACACTATTTAGAACAGTATAGCTACTCTTGCCTCCACCACTATTATTGTTCATCAAAAAGGAATAAAGCAGGAACACAGAAGCACAGGACAGGAGTTTCCCACTAGTCAGTGCTCCAAGTTTGTTAAACTTGGAAAACGGGTGGGAGGACCACAAGTACTTACCCAGAGCCCAATCCTGCAAGGTTCTGAGCACTCCCTATTGTATACTGAGCATTCTGAACTCCCAGTGAAATTGATGGGAGTTGTGTGGGCACCTAGAAACTCACAGGATTGAGCCCCAAATGAAGAACCACTTCATACTGAACATCTAATACATAGGGCTCTACCAAATTCACGGCCATGAAAAACACATCATGGACCATGACATCTGGTCTCCCCCTTCCCACCCTACCCCCTGTGAAATCTGGTTGGTCTTTTGTGTGTTTTTTACCCTATACTATATAGATTTCACAGGGGAGACCAGTGTTTCTCAAACTGGGGGTGCTGATCCAAAAAAGGGTTGCAGAGGAGGGGGGAGTTGCAAGGTTATTTCAGAGGCGGGTCGTGGTATTCCACCCTTACTTCTGTGCTGCCTTTAGAGCTGGGTGGCCAGAGAGTAGCAGCTCTTGGCCAGGCTCCCAGCTCTGAAGGCAGCGCCCTGCCAGCAGCAGTGCAGAAGTAATGATGGCAATACCATACCATGCCACCCTTACTTCTGCGCTGTTGCCTTCAGAGCTGGGCAGCCGGAGAATGGCGCCTGCTGACCAAGGACCCAGCTCCGAAGGCAGCAGCGCAAAGTAAGGGTGGCAAACCATACTATGCCATCCTTCTTCTGCGCTGCTGCTGGCAGCAGCTCTGTCTTCAGAGCTGAGTTCCCGCCTAGCAGCCACTACTCTCTGGCTGCCCAGTTCTGAAGGCAGCACCGTTGCCAGCAGCAGCGCAGAAGTAAGGTTAGCAGTACCACTACCCCCCTACAAAAACCTTGAGACCCTTCCCCCACACACAACTCCTTTTGAGGTCAGGATCCTACAATTACAACATTGTGAAATTTCAGATTTAAATATCGGAAATCATGACATTTATGATTTTTAAAATCCCATTACCATGAAACTGACCAAAGTAGACCATAAATTTGGTAGGGCCCTATCTATATTTACATATGCTGAGAAGAGTCAGGTTTTATACTCACTGAGACCCATCCAATGCTAGAATACCGAGGGGAAGCAACAGAAGAAAACACACTGCAAGTTTCCTTTATTAGACTAAACTACCAGGCAGGAGTATTTATATTATCAGTTTTCAAGACCGCAAACTGCTGTTTTCATACACACCCCAGAATAATTTCTGCAACACTCAAGGAAACAAACTATTAGGTTTCAATATAATATATGTTTACATCCCTAAAGATTCACATACTTTTCAATAGATCTGATCATAGCGAGGAAAAAGTTCAATACGATCCACCACCCTGTTGCCTACACACACACACACACACACACACACGTCATATGTAGAATGTTCACTGTTCTTTAATTAGGGGAAACCAGCTGGGATTTGAACATTTCTTTGAAGGAAGCACATAAGAAATGTTTAGAAAATGTATGAAATCCCATCTTGTCTTTGAGCTGTCACTCAGGCTTTGAGTCTTTTGCCCCATATTCTATTAGCCATTCTTATTCTGGACCTGTGATACCTGATTCCCGTTTCTGTAATTTCCATCTTTTGTTCACAAGTCTTTTCTCTTTACAATAACACCATTCAGATAAGGTATGTCTTTGAGTTGTCAGCTACTACTTTTTTTTTTTCCTTGTAAAGGTACCATTAGTGCTTCAGGACTCTGTGATAGAAATGTACAAAGTGAGGACCCTTCACTGAAATACTTTAGTTCACTTTTCAGAGCTGCCTCAGAGAGCATTAGCAGGGAGTTTTTATAGTTTACCTTGAAAATGATGGAAACCACTCCTTGTTAAACAAAAGAATGAAGGGAGCACAGCAAAAGATATATTTATAGTACGTATCTTGTGGGTTGTGGTGTCCTGGCACTGTAGGAAAAATGCAAGAGGATTATACTTAGATAAGGCACCTTGCAAATATAACACATGCATGTTGTGACACATTGCCCGTATAACCCTCATTCAGTTCAAAATGGTATGCTTTAAAGGTTTATAAAGTAAAAATATCAGAGTAAGGGCCTTGAACTGCATGGCAAAAAAGATATGCTTCCACGGCATATCTTTATTAACCTCCCGAGAGCAGGCACTGTCTTCTTGTTATGTTTGTAGAGCACCTATCTGAATGGGGCTGAGGTCTCTAGGCCAAAAATAAATCACATGGGAGTTCTGAATAATTTGCATTGGGCAATATAACAATATTAGTACTCTGGGGTGCTTTGATAGAAATAGATGCAGCAAGGTACAGCATGAGACTGGGAGTTAGGACACAAGGCTTTGCTACTTACTTGCTGTGTAACTTTTGAGCAGGTCATTTAATCTGCCTATGCATCATTTTTTCCCATCTGTAAAATGAGGATTACAGCTGTCTGCCTGCCTCAGATGCATGTTCTAAGACTTACTTCATGATTGTATAGCATTTCGAAATTCTAGTTTGAAAAGTGTTGTTTACATCTCAAGTATAGTTATACATGTTGTACAACTGCACAATAATGAAATTATGATGCACATGAGGTTTGATATGCTTAATTTGTTTGATAAAATTTACAGCAGCACAAAACCAATGGCATTAGTGACTTGAAAATAACATTATTAATCACTATACCATGTAATTTCAGACAATTCCCAAAGCTATTTGATAATATATTTGTATTAAGAAAATTTCTACTAGCCATAAATACAGCCACCCAGCAACTGTTTAGCACTTACACAACAGTTTAGGACAAGAAGTGAAAAAATAATATGATGTCCAACCATAGCTGCATGAAGAATTCATATAAACAAAATGGTGCTAATTTTAAATTATATTTGTAAAACGTGCCACCAGGGCAATCTCATCACAACTCTTCTTTAAAAAGTCAATTTGTGTTGTTTTTCATATTTTTCATTTACAAAGAAATAAAATAAGGAAGGTAATACCTGTTTCTATGAGTAAGTTTTATTAAATGTCCTGAAGCTCCAAAAGTTCATTCAGAAAAAAATCTTTAGGACCGTATTTTTCACACATTGGCTTCTTCAAATTCCCAGGCACAGATAATTACTGGCGCAAGTTAATTTTCACAGTTTAGGCCACTTACTGTAGACAGCTAAGTCCCTATATGTGTATGGAATCAGAGACGTCAAACAAAACTACCTAAATTCCACACATGAATAATTATGGCTGCAAAATTACACATATAGGCCCCAGTTCAGCAAAGCATTTATACGTGTACTTAAATTCCTCTGAATTCAATCAATGAGAATTAATTAACATTAAATATGTGCCTAAGTGCTTTGCCAAACTGGGGGCATGACCATTTGTGCTACCAAGTATGGAAGCCTAGTTAAGTCTGGGTCGAAAATTTGGCTCTAAACATATTTTTTGCTAACAATGAACACATATGAGTACACAATGGAACAGTGAGGAATTATTTCCTTCAGCTTCCTTTGCCAGTTGTTGTCTGTAGCTTTACCTTTATCTAAGGATGCGTCACGTATTTAGGCTGTTATATGATCTGTCTTTGCTGCTTTGCTCTCCTAAAAGCTTTCTCCAATCTCTGAGCTTCTACACATTTTTAACCTTCGTGCATTAGGTGCCATATACCTCCCTCATGAAGTCATGGTACAGGCTATTTTATAATTACGGAGGTGGGAAAGTGGGCTTTCTTCACACCCACATATGTTCTGCTTGGAAATATAAAGACTGGTCCTCCTGAAGTGAGTCTCCCAATACAGTATGTGGCTCTTCTATGTACGAAGATGATCTATAAACTTTAAGGTATGAGATCATATGTGCAAGTGCAATCTCTTGCTTTCTCTTTCAAATCATGCCTTTACTGGTAACTCGTGTGTGAAGTTTTTTATACAGAAAAGGACCGATGCATTTATGATTACTACACACTACACTGTTGTACAACAGTTTTCTGCTAAATATCTTTTTGTTAAAGTCTAAATTCCAGCATTTCTATGGCAGCAGCTGCTGCCATGTTTTGGGTCCTTCAGCAGTCTCTGTGCGGATGATGTGACATAGAATCATAGAATATCAGAGTTGGAAGGGACCTCAAGAGGTCATCTAGTCCAACCCCCTGCTCAAAGCAGGACCAATTCCCAGCTAAATCATCCCAGCCAGGGCTTTGTCAAGCCGGGCCTTAAAAACCTCCAAGGAAGGAGACTCCACCACCTCCCTAGGTAACGCATTCTAGTGTTTCACCACCCTCCTAGTGAAATAGTTTTTCCTGATATCCAACCTGGACCTCCCCCACTGCAACTTGAGACCATTGCTCCTTGTTCTGTCATCTGCCACCACTGAGAACAGCCGAGCTCCATCCTCTTTGGAACCCCCCTTCAGGTAGTTGAAGGCTGCTATCAAATCCCCCCTCATTCTTCTCTTCTGGAGACTAAACAATCCCAGTTCCCTCAGCCTCTCCTCATAAGTCGTGTGCTCCAGACCCCTAATCATTTTTGTTGCCCTCCGCTGGACTCTTTCCAATTTTTCCACATCCTTCTTGTAGTGTGGGGCCCAAAACTGGACACAGTATTCCAGATGAGGCCTCACCAATTACGAATAAAGGGGAACGATCACGTTCCTCGATCTGCTGGCAATGCCCCTACTTATACAGCCCAAAATGCCGTTAGCCTTCTTGGCAACAAGAGCACACTGTTGACTCATATCCAGCTTCTCGTCCACTGTGACCCCTAGGTCCTTTTCTGCAGAACTGCTACCTAGCCATTCGGTCCCTAGTCTGTAGCAGTACATGGGATTCTTCCGTCCTAAGTGCAGGACTCTGCACTTGTCCTTGTTGAACCTCATCAGGTTTTTTTCGGCTCAATCCTCTAATTTGTTTAGGTCCCTCTGTATCCGATCCCTACCCTCTAGTGTATCAACACGCCTCCTAGTTTAGTGTCATCTGCAAACTTGCTGAGAGTGCAGTACACACCATCCTCCAGATCATTAATAAAGATATTAAACAAAACCGGCCCCAGGACCGACCCTTGGGGCACTCCGCTTGAAACCGGCTGCCAACTAGACATGGAGCCATTGATCACTACTCGTTGAGCCCGACGATCTAGCCAGCTTTCTATCCACCTTATAGTCCATTCATCCAGCCCATACTTCTTTAACTTGGCGACAAGAATACTGTGGGAGACTGTATCAAAAGCTTTGCTAAAGTCAAGGAATAACACATCCACTGCTTTCCCCTCATCCACAGAGCCAGTTATCTCATCATAGAAGGCAATTAGGTTAGTCAGGCACGACTTCCCCTTCGTGAATCCATGCTGACTGTTCCTGATCACTTTCCTCTCCTCTAAATGTTTCATAATTGATTCCTTGAGGACCTGCTCCATGATTTTTCCAGGGACTGAGGTGAGGCTGACTGGCCTGTAGTTCCCCGGATCCTCCTCCTTCCCTTTTTTAAAGATGGGCACTACATTAGCCTTTTTCCAGTCATCTGGGACCTCCCCCGATCGCCATGAGTTTTCAAAAATAATGGCTAATGGCTCTGCAATCTCACCCGCCAACTCCTTTAGCACCCTCGGATGCAGCGCATCCGGCCCCATGGACTTGTGCACGTCCAGTTTTTCTAAATAGTCCCGAACCACTTCTTTCTCCACAGAGGGTTGGTCACCTTCTCCCCATGCTGTACTGCCCAGTGCAGCAATCTGGGAGCTGACCTTGTGCGTGAAGACAGAGGCAAAAAAATCATTGAGTACATTAGCTTTTTCCACATCCTCGGTCACTAGGTTGCCTCCCTCATTCAGTAAGGGGCCCACACTTTCCTTGATTTTCTTCTTGTTGCTAACATACCTGAAGAAACCCTTCTTGTTACTCTTAACATTTCTTGCTAACTGCAACTCCAAGTGTGATTTGGCCTTCCTGATTTCACTCCTGCACGCCTGAGCAATATTTTTATACTCCTCCTTGGTCATTTGTCCAATCTTCCACTTCTTGTAAGCTTCTTTTTTGCGTTTAAGATCAGCAAGGATTTCACTGTTTAGCCAAGCTGGTCGCCTGCCATATTTACTATTCTTTCTACACATCGGGATGGTTTGTTCCTGCAATCTCAATAAGGATTCTTTAAAATACAGCCAGCTCTCCTGGACCCCTTTGCCCTTCATGTTATTCTCCCAGGGGATCCTGGGAGGACATCAAGTTTGCCACAAAGCTGAGGACCTATAGAACCACGGTTAGACCAACTATTGTGTAGAAATGAAATGTGGGCACTGAGGAAGGCTGAAGAACACCAGATTGAGGTTTTCAATTTTCATCATCTTTGTCCACTGCTCCATATTAAATGGCATGATAAGATTAGAAAAGAGGATATTCAAAGCCCAACCCAGCAACCACTTCTGTCAGCGCTGGTTTGGTTTTGGCAGCTTTCTTGTTATGGACATATTATTAGGATGGAAGATCAATGAATTCTAAAGTGTGTTTACCAAGGAATGGGGCTACACAGCCAGAGATCACATGACACCAAAAGTTTGGGTGCTGTGATAAAATTGCCAGTGATGGTCATAAACTGAATAACCAGCTAGATCACGTTAAGGCAGTGGTTCCCAAACTTGTTTCACCGCTTGTGCAGGGAAAGCCTCTGGCGGGCCGGGCCGGTTTGTTTACCTGCCACGTCCCAGGTTCAGGCGACCTATAAACCTTTTGTAAACGTGTGACTTCTTCTGCATACTGGACACAACCCCACCATTGCAGTCATCTTGTTCTCAATTGGTGCAAGACTGCAACTTGACAAGATTGTCTAAGTATCTCCTTGTTTGTGACCAAACCAAACCAATAGATGCTAAGAATATGCCATAACTTTTGACACTGAAAACTGTTTAGTTTCTTCTCTTCAGCTGTTTTTAATGGCCATATTTCTGCTCCATATAACAGTTGTTATCACTACCCCATTGAATACTCCTATCTTAGTTGTCTGACATGCCGCCACCAAAACAGATGCCTTTGAAAATGCTGAAATGCCACTGGAAATACCTTAACGCAGTCGTTCCCAAACTTGTGCAGGGAAAGCCCCTGGTGGGCCGGGCCGGTTTGTTTACCTGCCGCGTCCGCAGGTTTGGCCGATCACGGCTCCCAGTGGCCACGGTTCGCTGCTCCAGGCCAATGGGAGCTGCTGGAAGCGGCGGCCAGTACGTCCCTCGGCCCGCGCCTATTTAAGATGGAAGTCTATTCTATGCGCCCCATAGCTATGTCATAGCCATGTGAATCTGTTGCTGCTGCTACCATCTTAAGGACCTCACCAAAGATAAATCCAGGTGGCACTTGATATGCAGGGAGACCATATCCCTTTAGGATTTGGCATGGTGATGAAGTTCCAGCACTTCAAGGTTGCTCCTGAAGCTTTAGCTTTATCAAAATTTTTGTGTTTTAATTTAATATAAGATTAAGGGTTTCATTTAAACCCATAAAAGTAAGGGCAATAGAGTCACATTTTAAAATGCTGGCTTCTGAGCTGCACCCACAACACTTTTTTATACAACTTTTGTTTTCATACCAAATTGCTCACTCAGCGGTCAGTTTTCCACAAGCATGCCCATCTGCATATGCAAACAAAGAGTTTGTGCACATTTAGATTGTTGTGAGTTCAACTTTGGCTCCAGTCTTTAACAATTTGATCTCCGGTGTGATCATATATTCAAAGACTGGAATGAAAGCCCTCCTTCACTACTCTACTTAGTATAGGCAGTGCAGGACAAATTAACAGCTAAATTTTTCTGGAGACTTTTGGGTAGCTTCTCAACTTTTATTCTGAATGTGATGCCATTTTGAGCTTTAAGTCTATTATGACAATTCCATATGCAAATATGCATGCAAATGCTTAAAGTTGTTAAAAACCAAATTGTCGTCTTATGGAACAGAGGTTTGAGGGTCCCCAGGGAAGAAAGGGTATGTGGCCATCCCAAAGATATCCAGGGCACACTCCAATCCCCCTTGACATTGCTATTTTGGCTTCTTTCTGCCAGTCAGCATAGTTCCTGTGTTCTATGTTAACACTGGCCAGGTACCATGAACCTATGCAAATAAAAAAAACTCGGAAGAGGTGCAGATGTGGAGGCTGAATTTATATTGCTTTGATCAACATTGACTTGGGTGCAGAAACCCACATGCTTCTGCTGCAGATGACAATGCAGGGATTCCTCCTCCTGTCACCTCCAGCCCCTTCTCTCCCCACCCCCAAACAGGGCTCCAATAAGATGGCTCCCACAGGGTCAAAAGTGTCTCTCTTATCTGTGCGGTTCATCCAGATCCACTCAGTCCCCTCCACTCATGGAGCATCGATAAGCAAAAATCATATGAACAATTTGTAATAAATGCCATGTGAGAAGACATTAAAGTCCTTTTTCACAAAGAAAGTCATGGTCTAGTGGTCTGAGCATAGGGCTGTGAAACAGGGACTCATGAGTTTTAGTTAAACTCTAATAATGACTCTCTGAGGCTAGTAGGAATTCACTTAAGGCCAACATTTTCAAACCTGGGTGCCTAAAAGCCTCTAAGTCCATATTAGGACATTATAGCATGGCAGATCTGGCCTTTTAAGACAGACTTCTGGTCCAGCACTGCCCATTTCCTGGTTTCAGCTCAGAACAGGAAAATGGTGGGATTTGTAGTTCCCAGTGTTGATGGAAGCTCCAGACTACAGGCAAAGCATGACGAGAAGGGTTCAAACTGTACAGAAGCTGCTCCCTTTCCTCAGAAGGACACCCGAGGATGGAGTAGAACTGTGGACAGTATCTCCAAGGAGGCCTGTGGAAGAAGCCTGTAAGGTAGCAGTTAAGAGCTCTGAGCCAGATGGCTCAAGAAGAAACCTTGGAGAGAGGAAAATTATCTATAAGAGAATCCCAGGCAGGGTGAAGAACTCTGAGCCATGCATGTGAAAGTATAGAGCGTTTGGGATCATTTCCTTTTTTAGAGTCCTCGAGAGGTATTCACACAAATCTTCAGTGCTCAGCCTGTGGCTGAGAGAATGATAGAGATTGGGCGTAGAAGGTGTTTGGTTTGTAGTTTTTTAATCTGGACTTTGTTACTCTGAGAAGAGTGAAATTTTTATTTCAGATGAAGAAATTAATGCAACAGCTGTATCCATATGATGCTCCTCCACAGATGCTGAAAGACATTAGCTGTCTTAGAGGTGCTTATCACAGGATTTATTGGGATCTGCAAATGTGCTGCCTCTTTGAAAATCAAGACACTAATTTAGATGAGCCAATATGGACTGCTGTGCCCCATTCTAGGCACCCACATTTGGAAATCTTTACCATATCTCACTTCCTCTCTTTTTCTATCTGTAAAATGAGGATAATACTTACTTGCCAATCTCAGATGGGTGTTGTGAGACTTCATTTACTTTAAAAGTGCTTTGAAGTAAAAGCACTCTGTAAATCCTGAAATCTTTACTCAAGCAAATCTTCTCTAATAAGTAATATATGTTCACTGTCTACAACAGAGTTCAGGTCTGGACCCATTAAGTATTTTTAATTACAACTGGAAGAAGAAATATTTTCAAATGTGATTTTTGTACTTGGTTTTTGAAATGTTGTAGGTTTTTTAATATTTAAAACTTTGATGTCCTTTTTTTTACTGAAAAATTTAATGGGGGGAATCTGAAAATAATAAACTTTTTAGGGGTTTTTTTCAATTGAAATTTTTCATATTTAATTTTTGACATTTTTCATTGTAAATTCAAATTTTCAGTTAGCTCTGTTTTTTGAAAGTCTGATAGTGTTAGCCTGCAAAACCACTTCTGCTGTACTTTTCATCAATCTCTCTGAGATGAAAAATAGAGAAAATAGATAAATGTCATTACTGTTAAAATATCTTTACATCCTGGTAAACTTTTTAACAGGTTTTCTTCATACCATGAGGTTGCAAAAGCAGACAACCAGACATACTGAACAAATATGCATATTATTTTTAGTATGTAAAATGATGCCATTGTTGTAACACTGACTCAGGCATTCTGTCATTTTAACACTGGTTTATTGGATCTCGATCAATTAGACACTAAACTATCAATTGACCGGAAAACGCAATTCCAAGAGTTTAGCTTTGAGTGAGGATAATGATTAATTAAATATTTCTAAATTAAAGATGGCACTTGGGGCAGGATAATCCAAGTTGCTTAAGTACTTGGCTTTCTTTGGGCAGTAGGCAAGTGAAAGTTCTCACCAGTTTGCATTTGTGAGAACCTTTTTGCTAATTTAAATGTCCATGCAATGCTATTACAGATTGAAAAAATTGGCCTCTTATGCAAGGTGTGCTATTTTTAGGACATGCTCTTTGAAAGGAAACACAAACTACAGTAGGACATGAGTTGCAAATTATGCTTGTCTTGTGAATAAAATGACAGCTAATAGTTCCTTTGAACCCAAATTACACATACACACAAATCAATTAGCTGATCACCTTGATTATAGACCTGTAAAGCCTGTTGAAGTCAAACAATCCATTAGATTTCAGTAGACTTGACTCAAGCCCCAAATGATCAATTAACTATTTTTTGCACAAAACATTGAAAATAAGTATACTAAATAATGTAAAACAATTTAAATCATAAAGAAAATTAATAATGAAAGAAATATGTGAGTCACCTACACCAGTAGTTCCCAAAGTGTGGTTCGTGAACCCTTGGGGGTTTGTGAAATGTTACAGGGGGTTCTCTGAAAAAATTCCATAATGGCGGAAGAAAAAGTGTTTGCGCGCCAAACTGGAACCAAGGTCATTGTAGCCAATGTAGCAGCAGTAACATCCCTCAGGTAGTCAATACTCTGTCATTCTCTGGTATTCTGTTTTGCTTCAGTGAGACATGAATGAATCTTCTCATGTACTAGTTTGTTCATTTGTTAGTGTTCTCGGTGTTATTTTTATTTGAACTGTTGTACACCCAATAATGGACAAGTGGCTGAAAACGGAAAGTGTAAAGACATGAGGAAATGAACGTTCGACATCAGCTAGTGTTTTGTCAAGTCCAAAATGTGGAAAATCTAAGTCAAATGATCATGGTGGTCCTGGAAAGTTGCTTATGAAGAAAAGAAAATGACGATTATATAAAATATGTCTTTTCATGCATTGGTGATCAAGAGTGTCCAAAACCACAGTGCATAATTTGTGGTGATGTTCTAGCAAACAGCAGCCTAAAACCTTCTCTACTTCAGCACCACTTAGAAACTAGGCACCCCACACAACTCGATAAGCCTGTTGATTTTTTAAGCGAAAGTTAGCCGAGTGGAAAAGTGACATTACCAGTTTTGTATCCAAATCAAGTACTAATAAAGAAAATGCACTTAAAGTGTTGTACCAAGTAAGCTACCAAGTAGCAAAAGCATCAGAAGCCCATACCAGAGCAGAGACCTTGATTGGCCCAATAAAAGGAGTAGTTCATTGCATGCTTGGAGAAAAGGCTGCAAAAAGGATTGACATAGTATCTTTGTCCAATAATACATTGTTGTGAAGAATTAATGATATGTCAAGTTATGTATAGACCACAATTGTACATAGAGTTAAAAATAGTCCATATTATGCTATACAGTTGGATGAATCAACTGATGTTGCTAATCTGTCTATTTTGCTAGTGTTTGTACAATGAAGTTATGTGAATGAAGGTATTGCTGAAGAAGACTTGTTGTTTTCCCAACCATTGAAAGAACGTACAAGTGGAGGAAAGGAAAATAGAAAGGAAAAGGAAATAGATTGGTCTTGTTGCCTACACATTTGCACTGATGGGGCCACATCACTGACGGGGAAGTATACCGGATTTGTAGCTCAAACAAAAAAGACTGCAGCAAATGTCTCTAGGACTCATTACAGTATCCATAGACAAGCCCTCACGGCAAAATGCATGCCTGGGGGACTGAAGGAAGTGCTGAACAATGCAGTGAAAATGGTGAATTTCATAAAATCAGAGCCAACAAATTCCAGAATATTTCATGTACTTTGTGAAGAAATGGGTAGTGTACACAACTGTCTGTTGACCCATACCAAAGTTAGATATCTTTCATGGGGCAAAATCCTTGTGTGCTTGTTTGAGCTTAGAACAGAAATCCTAGGTTTTTTTTCCAACAGCCACCCTTTCCACCTTGCCAGCTGTATAGACAATCATGTCTGGCTCCAGAGCCTAGCTTATTTAGCAGACATTTTCTCAAGGATTAATGATCTAATTTTATCTCTTCAAGGCTTCAATGTAACAGTTTTTAACGTGGAAGACCGAGTTGAATAATAACCATGATAAAGAAGTTGCAGTTTTGGGAAAGGTGTTTGGAAAACAATCAAACTGACTGTTTCAGTACCCTTCATGACTTCCTGGCAGAACATAAACTTCGGTTGGATCAATGCACTAAAACCAAAATAACTGCACACCTAAAAGGACTTTGCACAATGTTCAGGGAATACTTTCCAGCTATGTCAGGCAATAATGACTGAATTCACAACCCCTTTGATGATGCCACATTCTCAATGCAAATACTGAGCACTGAGGAAAAAGAGAAATTGATTGAGATCTATTGAGATTGCAAGCTGAAAAGGAGTTTCAGAAGTATCTCATTGATCAACTTTTGGCTGAGTTTAAGAAACAAGTACCCCCTGTTGGCACAAAAAGCTACTACAGTTTTGTTACTGTTTTCAACAACATACTTATGCAAGAAAGCATTTTCCTCGTATGCACATCTGAAAACCAAATACAGAAGCGGACTCAATACCAAACCAGACCTGAGACTTTATCTTTCTCTAATGGTTCCAGACTTCCAAGAGCTATGCAGATCAAAGCAAGCGCATCCATCACACTGAGGAGATTTAAACTTTGACTCCTTATGAGAAATGGAAAGGTGGGTGGATATCTTTTGCTGTTTTTAAAATTAAATAGTCTGCTAGTGGTTTTTTTTTTTAATTATTATGAAGAACAAGTTTAAGCTTTGTTGTAGTCGTGCGTTGTTTGCCTGGACTGCTTAAGACCCGAATGCTTGTAGTGTAGGATGAATTCTTTATTTGAGTTGGCTTCTTAAATACCTTCATGCTGTTTCACGTCTGATACTCCTTGATTAAACATGTAGGAGCCTTGTCCTATAACAGGCTTAATCGAAGTGATACAAACTACGAAAGTGAAATCTTGGAAGAGTGGTACCATTTTCATAATGTAATAAAATTAATAATGTAATTAATGAATAGTGTGTAATAAGTGTGTCATAAAAAAAACAAATTTTATATTTCCAAGATCACTGCTTTTATAATTTATGCTCAGGTAAGGGAGAAAATCCCTGGAAATATTCATTTTTAGGAGGGGGTTCACGAGATTTGACATTTTGTGAAAGAGGTTCGCGGGTTGTTAAAGTTTGGGAACCACTGACCTATACCAAAGGCATACATATACCAAAGGCCTTGTTCAGCCTGGCTGGAATTGGATCACAAGTAAAAATAAGTGATTTATTTGCTAGGAATAAATAATCTGGTAATTTTTCTGCTTTATAGTGTATCCGTGAACACATCAGTTTCCTTGAACTGATTTGTCATTAATTAATCACATTTAAATACATTTTTAGACTCTGGGTTGACTGCAGCTATTTGAGCTATATGCTTAGTTGTGATTGGTCGGATGAGTCAGAAAGTATTGTTTCTGTTCTCTGACAAATATTTCTGTGTAAATTTAAATTTTTTTCCCAGCAAAATTCAAAATCATTGAAATGTTCACAGGAGGCACATGCAATAATAGGCATACAAGCATGGCTGAAGTGAAATTATGTACAATTTCAAACCAACATGTATGGAACAACTTTGGATTATTAACTCAGCTCTAATCATAATAAACTGCAGCCTAGTGGAAGTAAAATCTGCTTTTAATAGCAAAAAAAACATACTAGATAGTCCAATGCAGAGAAAGAGGGAGCTGCTAGTCTCATACCAGGATATGAAGAGGAGTATGCCAAACCAAACAGTAGACTGGGAATTTTCTGTTCATTTAACATAAATAGGCTGTTGAGAGGGTATTCGTCTATCTCTGGATGTTTTAAAAATCCCTACTGCAGGTAACTTATTTGCTATATTTAGCACTGAATACAGAAGATAAGGGAAGAGACACAAGGAGTTTCACTCCTAGGGTATGAGATGACTTGTAAGAAATGAAGAAGACATTTTTAATTCCTTATGATATCAGTAAAAAGCAACAGAGGGTCCTGTGGCACCTTTGAGACTAACAGAAGTACTGGGAGCATAAGCTTTCGTGGGTGAGAACCTCACTTCTTCACTTGCATCTGAAGAAGTGAGGTTCTCACCCACGAAAGCTTATGCTCCCAGTACTTCTGTTAGTCTCAAAGGTGCCACAGGACCCTCTGTTGCTTTTTACAGATTCAGACTAACACGGCTACCCCTCTGATACTTGACATTATGATATCAGCTAAATGCAAAATTGCTTGTTTTTTTTTTCTTTCTTGCATAGTTGATGATAAAAGCAATGTTCAGAAAAGTGTTGTGAATATAGTATAATATAAAGTACTGCATAGTGACCTTATGTATACCTCCTCTTTCCCACACTGCACTTAAGAGAAACACTATGAAGAAAAGGCTGCTCTCTTGGGATGGGAGAGAATAAAAGAGAATGCCTTTGTGAAGGCAAGTATTTATGAAGGGACCAGGATTAATGTTAAAGATTACCATTGCACAAGGAAGATCAAGGCTAATTCTGGAGCTCTTGTCACCCGCCACAAGTAGACCTCTGTGCAAGCAAAGCACAAAAAGCAAACTCCACAAGTCCAAATTCATAGTTCAAGTGACCTCTTTCTCCACTAGGGAAAGAGACAATGGCTGCATGAAAAGGGATCTGTGAAATAAGGGATCCACCCACTTCTCAGACGCCAACCTGACAGAGTGCTCTCCCTTCAACCTTTAGAAATCCAAGGAGGCCTAGCAGTCTTCAGATATTATATATAAAATGGGCTGAACTGTCAAGCATTTGGCTCACACATATGGTCACAGACTGAACCTTGTAGTTTGATTTGCAAGTCGGTGGCCATAAACTAACCCCTTCAGATGGCTTGAATATAAAATTTAAGTTCTGTACTATGTAGGTTCTTACATTGCCCTCATCACCATAGTATCTGAACGCCTTGCAGCAGTGCATTAAGTGACATGACTAATATGTTGCTGAATCATGTCCAAGCACTCCCACCATCTTTTGCACACACACTGTGTGCCTTCCCTTTTGTATATCCAAGAGTTTCCAAGTCACTCTTCGTAACCTACTTACAGGTTCTCTTTAACCCACTTTGTAATTTGTTTTGTTAGAAATATCAAAAACGGGGGAAAGTCTGGTCTTCTATGGTCTTGATGGAAGACCTCTTGCAAGAGTAAGGGTTTCAAGGCTACCTATTGAGTGCTCCTTCTGTAATTGAAGGTTCTGGGCTGTTGAGTCTTTAACAGTGACATCATTCCATCCTTTTCAGTAGGGGTGTAGTAGCTCCACAGAGGTTTATGTCAAGCACTGGAGTGAAGTAACCTCAGCCAAGTGGTTGTTTCCCTGCCCCTGTATGCTATGGAAATACAGTCCTCTACTTAGACTGGGCACTACAGTGGATTCAGTTCTATAGGGCATGGGAATAAAGTAGTTAGAAATAAAATGTCAATCATATATTTCTGGGGGAAAAACTCTTGTGAGGTCACCTTGTTATAAAATGGATTTTGCTATTGCATGAGAACTGAATAGGAACACGTTTTGAGGGGGAGGGTCCATGGGTAACAGCTTGCATGTGGCTAGACTGGAAAGCCTAGAGGAGTTATTCCCTGCTGATATCCTAAATAATTCCACTTCCAGTATTCTGCATCTGTGAACATTGCACAAGAAAATGTTACATCAGAAGCTGATAAAAACCACAAAATTCCCCATTCACCCAAAGTTTTGTTTTAAGAGCTTGAGTATGCCATAACTGAGCCTTTACTGCTGTTGGCTTATAGGTCTCCTTGGAGGCTACTCCACCTACCACCCATTGGCATGGCTTCCATTTCTGAAAGGGAAATTTCTCCTTTGCTGCAGCTGCCCTTAAGAATGTTTCTGGAGGAAAAGAAGTATTGTATGTGACTTTGGCATCATAATCTTATCCTTTGTCTAATGTTTGTGGAGTTCCTTTCTTTTTCCTCTTCTTGTATTTGCTCATCAGTTCCTCTTGCCCTTCCATTTAGCATTCCACACCTCCTACAGATCAGTGGTGCTTTACATGAGAACTATGATGCATCAGAAATGGAATGGTCATGTGAGGCTGACAGTAAATGAGTGTAGATATTTTATTTTTGTGGCTTCCGTAAAAATTTACCTTCATTGTTGGGCAACAAGACTTACTCAGAAACATACCAGTGGAAAATTAAAGTGAAGAGTTGTTTGCTGAGATGAAAATACAGTAGGCTTTGTAGTAACAGCAGGGAACATTCTCAGTTATTCAGTACATGGAAAGATATTGTGGATGGCACTTTGGGCCAAAACTTGATCCTGCTGGAGTCAATATCAGAATTCCCTTTGGCTTCAGTGGGACCAGCCACTAGTATTTCAGAGCAAGAGAGGATGTTGAGACTCCAAACTGCTCAAGAGTACAGTATGGATATTGTTGTAATAAGTTCTCATTGTGCTAGTGTCTGTGCACGTTGACAACACAACAATCAGGTTATGCTCTGTTTTTAATTATAAGAGATCAGTGCTTTAAAAATATGGCTCCTATCGTCGACTGATTGCAATGAAAGAAAGTTCAGCATAAAAGAGTCATTTAGACCAATATATGAAGGCAAAACCTCTAGAACATTTCTCTCCCACTGGCCAAAAAAACAAAAATCCGCCAAGCACAATGACAACAACAAACAAACAGCTACATAGTACAAGGTCAAATTGCTCTCAGACAGCTAGAATGTATGTGACAGCAGATAAGCCACGCAGACACTGCTCTTAGCAGCTGTACTGGGGCAATATTTGCATAAGGGGATAAACTGTTCTGAACATCTTTTGTTAGTTTTAATACTTTCTTTGAGAATTAGGCATGCATTTCATCTGGATCTACAGGGGCCAGAGCAGAGTGCCAGTTTAGAGCCTTTAATTATCTTTGCAATGAGAAAGGCCCCTTGACTTCTCTATTCCTCCTCTAACAATATCAATCTCAACGCCCTGTGCAGCTCCTTCTTCCACTTCTGGCTTTGTGCTTGGTCCCATGGGATGTGTTCCCTCTTTTCTCCATAGCACCACCACCCTTCAATCAGCTCTTAAAATGCCATTTTCCCCCAAAGCCTCCAAGAAAAACTAGACCAACCAAGAGGGAAAAAATCCATATTAAATTACTATCTAATCTGATTTACACAGTGTTCCCTGTCTTCTATGTGCCTGCATTTCAGACTGTAAACTTCTTGGGGCAGGAACTGGCTATATTTTGCTACATTCTGTAGCACCAAGCACTGTTGTCACTAAACAAACAATCAACGGGTGTGCGAATGTAGAGTAAACTAATTCACCAACCTCCAGCTATTATTTTTTCTGTTTTCTTTCAATCTGTAGCAAAGGATATCAGCCAATATCCAAACACTCCTAATATTAGGCCAGATTCTGCCACTTGTACTCATGAGTATTTTACTCCTTGAGTAGTCCCCTTGCTCTTAATTGGATTGCTCATGAAGTAAAGTACAGTACTATTCAGTGTGATTAAGTGAGCATCAGGTTGAATTAGAAGTTTAATAATGGCATATAGCCTTTCACCATGAGGTAACAGGTTCTGGAAGAGGCCCACTACACTAGTGTGAGTAAAATTGTTTTCATATGATGATATATGTGAAAAGAGTTTGCTACAAACTGGATTGACACCAAGCAAATGTCTCACCACAAAAAGAAAAGCCATCAGAGTTTGCCCTAATTGGTGCAGTCTATTGGTTGCCTGAGCAAGGCCAAGAACCAAATGGAAAGGAAATTAGTTCTCATTCCTACATTTTTCCCTTCCAGACAGAGAGGAAGCATATTTGAAGTGTATCAGTGGAGGGATATTTACACTGTCGCAGCCTATCTTGTACTTGTTCTGTGGGTAAACAGAGTGCTTCAGTCTCTAGGACCTTAGAAAAACAGACAGTGACTATAGGGTGATGGCAATATTTAAACCTTGATACTGGGCATTCGAATTTCCTAACAAGACTCCCACTGCTGGTGATAGACTAGCAGTGCAAAATGGTCCAAAACTTGTACAGCTTCATCTTCAAATTTCACCAAATTGCAACAAAGCTGTATTTTAGATTTTCCCTAAATTGTACTGTACCTTGATAAGTAACTGACAGGTAGCCAGCCTCATTCTAACCTACTGCAAGTGAAGAAGTTGCAGTTGACCTAGTCATGTCGTTTATTGCAGAGACTGCCAAGTAGAACTGGTCAGGAAAGTTGTCCCTTTTTTTTTTTTTTCTGGGTTAAAACATTACAAAGTTTTACTTTTCAACCAGCTCTACTGCAAAGACACTTACAGTTTGTGTGTGAAAGCCCATCCAGCAAAGGGGCATGTCTCCCAGGTGAAGGGTAACCCAACTGCAGGAAATTTAAGCCATTGAATACCCCTCTTGTATTTTTTGGAATGATAACCATTACAATGATACCCTTTTAAAGCTGTTTACATGGCCTAGCACTTCCAGTGGGAGTGAATCTGCAGGAGAGGAAGGAAATGGTTACATGTAGGATAAACAGATTTTGAATCTGTGAGAGGAGCTATATCAAAATAAACAAACCTGGATATTTGTGTGATAATGCCTAGAAGCCCCAGTCAGGGCTTCTTTGTACCAAGATACTATTCAAACAACTAAAACAAGTCTCAACTGTCACAAGTGGCCATCAGCCTGCCGAGGCCTGATGTTAGTGATTTGTAGACATCCTGGAAGAGGTGTGTTTCAAGAAAGGATTTAAAAGAGGATGAGGTGGTGGTTTTCTGCCCTTTCCTCAAACACAGGGTGCAGTTTGGGAGAAACCACGAAAGTGCTTGAGGGAGAAGCAGTGATGGCCCTTGCAGTAAAAAATTAGAGGTGTGATGGGGCTACATGGCACTCAAAGGTGAAGCAAGGCTTGTGCTTGATGATCTTATGTCAAAACAAGCTACAATTTAGAAATGGGTTTAAAGAAATCATTCCCAATTGCCCATTTTAGCATTTTTTTTTAAATCTTACAATCAATCAAAAATGGTGGTGATGCTTTGCATTTGCACCTTGTATTATGGATAGCAACATGAAATATACAGCCAGCATCTGATTCTTCTATCCTCTTCAATCCTCTGAATTTAAGGGCTCAGTTCTCTGGCATTGAAAGCTAGGATTTGTAAAGGAGTTGAAGGGTGTTAGGTGCCCGACTCCTGCTTAAATTCAACTGAGGTGGTCGCCTAAGACTGGTAAGCCAAAGTGAACAGGGGCAGGATTAGGCCCTGGAAGCTTTAGAAAACCAGCCACAATTACATCACAAACTAAATGCACCACTCGGATTATCTGTTGTTTAAACGAGATGTCTTAAGTATGTTATCTATGTGCATAAAAGCATAAACATTTCAGCTATCAACTCATCAGAACTGCTTGAGCAAGCATAAAATATCATCTTGGCACAGGTAGTCACCCCACCCCCACCCCCAAATAGAGAGAGAAATCTAAGTTACTCTTCAGCTGCATGATAATGGGTCCCTCTTAAGATACTAAAGTGATGCATGTTTTTAATACCACTAACGGCTTTCCTTGCACTGGTGAGAGCTGCAGATTTTTAGCTGACAATACAATTTTAGGGCTATATGTCTATATTGTACATATTTGTTTAAAAAAACATGAAGTGAATAAGAATTCTGAACCACAAGTGACACTACATGGATGAATAAACTGAACCCAGAAAGAGTTAGCCCACTTTAGTGTTGCGAATGCAAGTGAAGCAGGCTGCATAATATAACAAAAGCCCAGTTCTTACTCAACTGATTATTAAATATCCTTTATTCTCTCCTGTATTGTCAGTATTTGTACTCTTCTTTTCCCTTGGCAGCGTAAACTGGAGCAGCTATCCTATGTCTATATTTTTGTCTTTTCATACAATCCATTGGGTTTTGATACATAGCTGTGTACTGGGCTGGGTTAGGCAATGCTTCCAGAGCTGCAGCTGTAGGGTGAGACCCTGCATGACCCCTGGAAACCCCACAAGTTGAAAGTCTAGCATGCTGTTCACTGCTAATGATCAAGTGCCGCATGGCAGAGAGCTCGAGCTACTCCCTGCTAACAGAACTCATGGCAATAAGAGCCTGAACCACCCCGTGAAATAACTATGACTCCCCCTTAATCCCAGTCCTGGTTGGGACCTATCATCATAGGTTTCCCCTATTCCCACCATTAAAAATCCACTATTTCCATAACTCCCCATACCAGCACAGCTCTGAATTCTGTGTACTGAATTGTGTCTACATCACCTAATTGTGTGTACATCACCCTATATGCACACACTCTTCCCTTAGCTGGAGGGGAAAGGAATTTGGGGCAGGTGAGAGAAGAAAACTGCACATTAAATCTTGGGCATTGCGGTGAGCAGGAGGGGTTAATAATGCTTTGGCAGGGGGCCCCACCTTGGCTTGACCTGCCTCTATTTGTGGAGCACGACATCTGATCACAGTTTTATGTTCAACTCAGTCAGCACCTAACTAGCTAAGGACTTCACTAATTTCAAGCCCTACTTTCACACTGTAAAGGACCATTAACTTCGTCTTTATTACCGTGGGTGCCATACCATAGAAGATCAATGAGAAATATAAGAGAAAGCCATACCTATTCTAGGTTACTTTGGTGAGATAATTCCTTCTGGATTTGTATCAAATTCCATTTAATGCCATCCATTTCTGAGGTCTCTTTTTCCCCTCCCACAGAAGTCTTCTCAGCTGTCCCACTGACAAGTCGGCCTTTTTCTGATGTCCCTAAGTGCCTGCACTGACGTGGTATCAGATAAGCAGGGGGATGAGTGACTGGGTTAACTGATAAAATTGCTAATTAAAGCCCTGTTTTCAACACTCCTGAAAGATTAACTGGGCCAAAATTTAGAACACAGAGGAAGTTTTACTTTTAACAATGAACTCTGTTTGGTAAATAAAAGGCTCTAACAATTTCAAAGAAAGTCATGCCAAGAAGCTTGCAAAAACATTTTCCCCCTTGGAGAATTATACAAATGGTACAATTCACTTTAAAGCTTTGTAGGTTTAACTTTGCAAGCCTCTTGTTTGCCTGGTAAGTAAACATTGAGGCTAATTCACTGAATAGCTGCAGTGCTGAAAGCACAGTCATCCTCTCATCCGAACCACTCATTCTGATGACTTATTCCTAACATTTCAAACTGGCCTAAAATCAAAATTGCTGTAAAATTGGAAGGGGGTGAGGTGGATAGAAATAATTTCTTTATCTTGCCCAGCATAAGTCTAGATATAATGTTACTAGTCTGACTATACAAAAGAGATAATAAGGTATTAATATGGCAGTGACTATGGCCTAGATTCCAAAAGAACTTCAGCACTTAAACCCCTGATTTAGGCACCTAAATCCCAGTTTTGGACTCCATTGCAATTCACAAAGGTCCTGTCGAACCTATAAGTGCCTAAACTCACTCGGAGCCTAAGTTTTTGCAGTAAAAAGTTCCATAAGCACCTACATTTCTGCTTCTGAACATGCACGCGGTTGCCTCCCCCTAAGCATCTGGCTGCCTAAGCCCCAGAGTGACGCACAAACCAGGGGAAGATAGATGTTTGGCTGCCTAAGTTGCATGTAGGGCCTGACCTGGCAGGCATGTTCCCGAGGCCGTCTACTGGTTTGAGCCACTCAGGCGTGTTCACACAAAGCAGCCGAGGGGAAGGACATCTTCATAACTCATTGCCTAGTGGTTAGGATAACTCACCTGGGATGGGGGAGACTTCCAGTTCAAGTCCCCTCCACCTCAGGAAGGGAACAGGGATCTACCACCTCTCAGGAGAGAGCTGTAACCATTGTGCTATGGGATATTCTGATGTGGAGTTTCATCAATCTCCTGTTGAAGCTGTTGCACCCTGGATAAATAATTAGTCATTGGAACAGAAGGATTGGATCCTGAGCGAGTGCTCTAACCACCAGGCTATAGAGTCACTCTCATGCTTGTTCTCACTCTCACCCAAATGACTATTTATCCAGAATGGAACAGCTGTGGCAAGAGAGAATGAGGCAGCCTCTCATCAGAACCACTGTCTATTGTAGCAAATATTACTGAAGTTCCAACCAGCTTCATCAGAAACATTGTTAGTGTTACAAATGTTCTGTAATGCCCCCAAAATAGATTTGCACACCTGTTTGTTACTTACATAGTTACCTGTTTAGAATATTCCCGTATGATAGATGAGGAGCAGAGGAAAAGACCTATTTTTTAACACTTCACACCAATGCTCCTGGGAAAACGGCTCAGGAAACAGTGTGAGACACTAAATTGAATGCTGTCTTCTAAAGAGCATGAAAGCTTCCCAGCCCGTGTTCGATTTAAATGCTGTGATACTAATTATTTATTGTAAAGCTAATTGAACAGATGGTGAATGCTTAGTTCAGTGATATTTACTGGTTGTGTTTGCAGCACATTATACCTTTTACTGCTGTTCAGGTAACAATGCTACATTGCACTTTTGGTGCTTGCTTCCATTTGTAGTGAATCAACACTGGGAGGTTGATAGCTAAGTGGGAAAGGGTTAGTACTGAAGGATTCCACTTAGGCCTGCAGCCATACCACCTTGTGCTGTGGTCTGCTCAGATCTCATAATAAGCTAAATTGGGTCAAGCCAGGTCAGTATTTAGGTGGGAGACCTCCCAGGAATGATTAGATGCTGCAAAAAGTAGCATTCCCTTTGAATCGATACTAAGTCAATAAACTAGTACAGGTGGAGAGAGCAAAATCTGGGTTCAGGTCTCCATCTGACACCCCCCCCCCCCAATGTTAGAGGCTGTCCAGATCAGAATTTTTATTTTGGCCCTTTATAAGAAGGCTTGGTAAGTTTGATTTTTTTAATAATTTCCACAGATAATACAGATGTTTATTCTTAAGCATTTTTTAAATTTTTTATCAATTTAAACTTCCACAGTGGGGTGAGGAGTCAGACAAAGGGAGATCAGATGGATTATTGAATGACAATTGACATTGAGATAAGCTTTATGTCTGTTAAAACACCAATTGTCAATATCACATGTCAAAATATACAAATCAATATCCTTAAACTCTACATTCTGAAGCAGCATTTTTCTTATTATGCCTATCTGTAAATGTTGATTATTCTCAGTGGAAATAGTTTTCATCAGTTTGTGTATTCATGGTGAAATCAACATTTACCAATAAAAATCTAATCCTTCCAAGCCTAATTTAAAGGATCAGGTGTAGAATGCAAATCCACCCCCACCATCCCTGCTAAATTCCAAATGTGTTTGAAATAGATCTGTGAGAATAGCTGGATGAACTGAAAAAATGGGAAAAAATATTCATTTCGTCAACCCAAAACAATTTTTTCTACTTTTTCTGCAAACTGAAAAATTAAAAAAAAAAAAAGTTCTTTTTGGGCTGAATAAAATGTTTTGTTTCCTGAGAAACAAAAATTTTATTGACTTTTAAAAAAAAAAAATTTAAAGAACATTGAAGTAAAATTCAAAATGTCAAAATATTTAAGGTTGAAAATGTCAAAACAAAACATTTGGTGGTGGTTGTTGTTTTTAAAAAAAAATCCAGATGAAGCAATTTGGTAAATTCTAAACAAATTTGTGAAATGTTTGTTGACCCAAATATGTATAGGGGTGGGGAAGAGAGATGAGTTTCAGCCAAAAAAAATTCACACAGCTCTAGTTTGGATCCAAGCTTTTGTTTCAAACCCATCTCGAGTTCAGTGACCCTGTGCTTCTGGAGGCACCATCATTCAAAAGAGATGTAAAATCAAAGTCTTGATATTTGGTCTTTGAGGCCATGTCTACACCAGAGAGTTAAGTTGACTTAAGTCGACAATCATAAATGGCTGTAATTACATCACTTGTGCATGTTCACACAATGCTCCTTGCTCTAGCTCCGACAGAGAGAGCAGTGCACGGTGGGTAGCTAGCTCACTATGAAAATCACCACATTCTCCCACTAGGAGTTCTGGGAATGGATTGCAGTTTATCATGAGGGTGGGATCACTGCCCCATGATGCACTTCTCTTCATCCCATAATTCCAAGGGCTTCCGACGGCATTTCACACCATTTTTCAACTGCCCTTGTAAACTTTGTGCCTGCCATCTCTGCCTGAAAGCATGGATCCTGCACTGCTCCCAGTCTTGTGATAAGCATTATGAACACAACGCAGCTGATCCTGCAGTATTTCATGAGTTACGAATCTGAACAGGAATCTGTGGAAAGAAACAATTCAAGATTGATGTTGGCATTCACAAAGCAGCTGCCAACTGCTATGTGGACATAGCTATTGGGCTCGGGAAATAAGCACCAAGTGCTGGGATTGGATTGTGATGCAGGTATGGGATGAAGACAGGGCCGGCTCCAGGCACCAGCCTAGCAAGCAGGTGCCTGGGGTGGCCAATGAAGAGGGGGGAGCACGTCCGGCCATTCAGCGGCAATTCAGCGGCGGGGCCATCACTCCCTCTTGGAGCGAAGGACTTGCCGGCGATCACAATTGCGATTGCGGCTTTTTTTTTCTTTTTCTTTTTTTTGTGTGCTTGGAGCGGCAAAAATGCTAGAGCCAGCCCTGGATGAAGAGCAATGGCTTCAGAACTCTTGTATACACAAAGCCACCTTCCTTGAACTCTGAGGAGCTAGCCCCAACCTGCAGTGCAAAACACCAAAATGAGAGCTGCCCTAATGATGGAAAAGTGAGTGGTGGTTGCTGTGCGGAAGCTGGCAACTCCAGACTGTTACCGGTCAGTTGTGAATCAGTTTGGAGTTGGGAAGTCCACCGTGGGGGTTATAGTGATACAAGTATGCAGGGCCATTAATAGCTTCTTGCTACGAAGGACTATGACTCTGGGCAATGTGCATGAAATATTGGATGGCTTTGTAGCAATGGGATACCCTAACTGCAGCAGGACAATGGACATCACACACATCCCAATTTTGGCCCCAGACCATATTGTGACAGAGTACATCAGCAGTAAGAGCTACTTCTCTATGGGATTGTAGGTGCCGGTGGATTACTGGGGTTGTTTCCCTGATATCAACATGGGGTGATCAGGGAAGGTGCATGACACACGCATCTTGAGAAACACTTGCCTGTATAGAAAGCTGCATGCAGGGACTTTCTTTCTAGACCAGAAGATTCCAATAGGGGATGTGGAAATGCTCATAGTGATCCTGGGAGACCCAGCCTACCCCTTACTCCCGTGGCGCATGAAGCCTTACACCAGAAACCTTGACGTCAGCAAGAAGCACTTCAACAACAGACTCAGTAGGTGCTGAATGACCACAGAATGTGCGTTTGGTAGATTAAAGGTTTGCTGGCGCTCCCTATTTGGTGGGTTAGAGCTCAATGAGGACAATATTCCCATGGTCATAGTAGCCTGCTGTGCTCTGCATAACATTTGTGAAGCCAGGGGGGAAAAGTTTCCCCAGGGGTGGAGCATTGAGCTGGAGCACCTGGCAGCTGATTTTGAGCAGCCAGACACTAGGGCTATTAGAGGGACTCAACAGGGGGATGCTTTGAAGCAGCATTTTGCCAATGAGCCCCAGTAATGTGTCTTTATGTAATGAATTGAGCCAGGCATTGTTTGCCACCTTGAATGACCCCTGTAATGATTATTACCTGAGCATTAATTGTAGTCTGCAAATGTGCCAGTTGCCACTATGTATGAATTTCTGTTGCAACCACCCTGTGTAGGTCACAGTACTATTCAACATATTCATAAATGATCTGGGAAAAGGGGTAAACAGTGAGGTAGCAAAGTTTGCAGATGATACAAAACTACTCAACTATACATATAAAATTATGGGATCTAAATTAGCTGTTACCCCTCAAGAAAGAGATCTTGGAGTCTTAGTTCTTCTTAGTCTTGGAGTCTTAGTTCTCTGAAAACATCCACTCAATGTGCAGCGGCAGTCAAAAAAGCAAACACAATGTTGGGAATCATTAAAAAAGGGATAGATAATAAGATAGAAAATATCATATTGCCTATATAAATCCATGGTATGCCCACATCTTGAATACTGTGTGCAGTTCTGGTCAATCCATCTCAAAAAAGACATATTGAATTGGAAAAGTTTCCAAAAAGGGCAACAAAAACTATTAAGGGTATGGAACAGCTTCCGTCTGAGGAAAGATTAATAAGAGTGGGACTTTTCAGGTTGGAAAAGAGATGACTAAGGGGAGGATATGATAGAGGTCTATAAAATCATGACTAGTGTGGAGAAAGTAAATAAGGAAGTTTTATTTATTCCTTCTCATAACACAAGAACTAGGGGTCACCAAATGAAATTAACAGGCAGCAGGTTTAAAACAAACAAAAGAAAATATTTCTTCACATGATGCACAGTCAACCTGTGGAACTCTTTGCCAGAGGATGTTGTGAAGGCCAAGACTATCAGTTCTTTTTTGAATTCTGTTATAAGTTCATGGAGGATAGGTCCATCAATGGCTATTAGCCAGGATGGGCAGGGATCGTGTCCCTACCCTCTGTTTGCAAGAAGCTGGGAATAGGGGACATGGATGGATCACTTGATGGTTACCTGTTCTGTTCATTCCCTCTGGGGCACCTGGCATTGACCCCAGGTCAAAAGACAGAATACTGGGATAGATGTACCTTTGGTCTGACTAAGTTTGGCCATTCTTACATTCTAAAGAATCACTGTCTTTGTAAGACTAAATTTTTATTAAACAGCAATACACAGATTTACATTTCTTACAAGGGATGACAGTGAGTAGCACCCTCTAAAGTGAGGATCTCACAGGTGTGTGTGTAAGTCCAGCTGTCATTATGGAAAATGTCCTTGGGGTGGAGCGCAAGGGGTACTGCGACGGGCCAGGAACATGCGAGGAACATGTGTGGGGAGTTTGGGGAGGGCAAGGAAGGCAGTTGCGTATGGGCTGCACTGGGAGTTGAGCATGCATGTGTTCTGCTTACAGTGCAATCAGGGGCCTCAACATCTGTCTGATCCTCCATGAGCTTTATTATCCACTTCTGGCTCTGGCTCTGGCACTGGCTCCTCTCCTGGCTGTTCATTTCTAATTTTTCATTTGTCTCTCTCCGCGTTCTGTGCTCGCTATCAGCCTGATTTGATGATTGCAGCACTTCGCGAAACATGTCCTCCTTACTCCTCCTCATTTGCTTCCTTATCTGTCAGGCGCTTCACTGGTGTGTAGGAGCTGGCCCTCAAGGGCACATCTGAAGAAGCAAAAGAAATAATACACAAAGGCAGTACTGTGTGTGTATTCACAGTCTTGAATCATAAAAGTTACATACATCTCCTTCTCACTTTCCCTTGACAAGCACGCAACATGGCCAGAGCACTAAACATAGTGAATGTGTCGCAGGAGGGGGTGGTGCGAGATAGGACAAAGGGTCTGGGTGGGTTCAGAAGGGGATCAATACATACACCTAGGGACAATATTCTGAATACTGGCACCGTTTTCCAGAATCGGGGGAGATTGAAGCTGAAATCACATTACTGAGGATAACTGAAGATGCAAGGGTGCATCTCCTGCATGCGTGCAGCTTCAGACTGGGTCCATATGCTGCTCACCTGTGTGTTGCTTTGGTTCTTGCAGAAGTAATTGACGATTGGCATGGCAAAGTTTCCTACAATGGGGGAAGAAACAAAGCAGCTCTGTCAAGGAACCATTGGCAAAGGACAGCAGAGTATCTGCAGGAAAATTTCCTAGAGATCTCTATGGAGGATTCCCGGGAGATCTCAGTGGCCAATAAGAAACTTCTCTGCAAGGCTCTCATTGTTTAGCTGCACAGGGGAATGTGAAGCAGATACAAACAGTACCTAGTGCTGTTAATTTCGATCCTTTCTCCCATGTGCACCATGTAACAAAATAAAGGACACCTCTACCTCATATCATCAGGCACTATCAAAGCAAAATGAGCTCCCCTCTCCTGCTTCAGGCACGCCAAAGCTGGATTGTTGGGACTAGCTAGACCCCTCTGGAGTGAAAAGAGGTCCTGGCTCACCATGCCATCGAATGAGCCTGTAGCCTGTCCCCTGTCCCATATCCTCCTCCAACTCAACCTCCTTGTCCACCACTTCATCTTCAGGGTTAACTCCACTGGCTACTACCTCCAATCCTCCCCTCGCGAAGTATCCACGGAGTTCTTGGCAGTGGAGGTGGGGTCACCAGCAAGGATGGCGTGTAGATCCTTGTATCGGTGCCACACCAGAGCAATATTTGGCCTCAATTGCCTTCTGGTACACCTGCCTCAGCTCCTTGATCTTAACACAGCACAACTGCGTGTCCCTTTCGTGCCCCTTCTCATCCATGCCATGAGCAATCTGCTCTTAGCATAGGTGGCGAGTTCCATACCCACGTGGTGCTCGGGCACCAGCAATATTCAGAGCCAGGGGCCCAGCTCCAGCAATACTTGGGGCCGGGAGTCCCCTCTACCCGGCCCCACCTGCACCCCCCCACACACACCTTCCCCGACTGTCCCCTGGCCCCGACTTGCTGCCCCCGGCCCCCGCTCGCCTTTCACGGGCCCCTGGAGCAGTGTCCCTGTCTCTTCCGTGTGCAGCTCCATGTTGCCTCCCGGCAGCAACTGCTGCCGCAGGGTCCTAGTACCCCCCCCCATCTCCACTGCCAGGGCAGACTGACTCTGAGCCTGCCCTTCCCCCTCAGACTCTTTCATTTTCCGGCAGGACCCTCCAGCAGCACAGGGGGCCCCCTGCCTGCAGTCACCGCTCCTGCCCTGTGCTGGGCAAGGAGGCAGCCCCATCCCTCACCCCCAGTGAGGCTACAGTCAGGGGCAACAGCAGGGGAGGAGGCTCACGCAGCACCCCCCGGCACCCACCATGGGGGAGGCGAGGGAGATTCCTGGACCTGAGAGGGGCCCTACGAGCACATGCAGTGACAGTGGTGGGGGTGAGTGTGCTGCTGGGGGGGGAAGGAAAGGGGGGCTCCTCCCCCAGAGCTTGCTGCTGCCAGCAGGGAAAGGGCTTGGGGGAGTCCTCCTCTCTGGCCCCTGTCCCGGAGCAGCATGCCTGCACCCCAAACTCATCCCCAGCCCTGCCCCACCCCAGAGCCCACACCCCCAGTCAGAGATTTCACCACCACACCCTCAACCCTCTACCCTAGTCCTGAGCCCCTCCAGCACCCCAAACACCTTATCCCCAGTCCCAGCCAGAGCCCTCACCTCCTACACCTTTACTCTCGCCCTGAGCCCCTCCCATACTCCAAACACCTGATCTGCAGCCACACCCCACAGCCCTCACCCCTGCACCCTTCCCATCCCCAAACTCCCTCCCAGAGCCTGCACCCCAATCCCCTGCCCCAGCCTAGGGCCTGCACTCCAGACCTCCTCCCTCACCCAAACTCCCTCCCAGAGCCTTGGGCAGGTGGGGGGCGGAGTTTGGGGGATGGAGTTTGGGCGGGGACAGGTTTTGGGCACCACCAAAATTTCTACAAACATGCCACCTCTGGCTCTTAGGTGTCAAAGTTCCTACGGCTAGATCAGAGCTGCGACTGCACAGCCTCCTTTCCCCACAGTCCCAACAGATTCAGCAACTCCAGTGTACTCCAGGTGGGAGTGCGTTTGCTGCAGAAAGTCAGCATGGTCAGCTGGGATTCAATATGAGCTGTCCATGCCCAGCAAACAGGAAGTGAAATTTCAAAAATTTCTGGGGCTTTAAAAGTGGAAGTGTGCATGCCTGTGTACCTGGCTGCACGGCAGCCGAGTAGAAACTGCTTGCCAGAGCAGTCATGATGGACATTGTGGGACACCTCCTGGAGGCCACTTAGGGTGACATAAGCAAGCGCAGTGTCTACACTGACACTGCATTGCTCTACGTTTGTTGCAAAAAGCTCTATGCTGCTCATCGAGGTGGTTTTATTATATCGGCGCAGCAGGACAGTTAAATCAGCAGGAGGAGCATTGTTCTATGTACACCTCCACTCTTTAGTCGACGAAACCTGACTTTTGTTAATAAAACTGTGTACTGCAGACAAGGCCTATCTCTCATGGTACTTTTCCTAGAAGTTGGGTTGCTAACTCTGGTATTCTGATCAAATTCCAGCTCAATTAATTACACTCTGCCCATAGCAGAATGCAATAACAGTCACTTCCTGGCCTAATGAGTTTGGTGGACTAAGTCCAGAAACCACCACTACAGCTGGCACTAATTTGCACTCTGGTTGGTAGTCTTGGCCGAGAGACAAAAATGTGGAACTAGCCTCGTCTCATCCCTAGTGGTGGAGGCACCATTAGAGTGGTGAATGAAGTGATCCCACCCGAGAGGAAGATGAGTTAAGTTTGTAAAGGACAAAGGGCAGTATTATGCAGTAAAGAGTAAGATAGTATTCATTTCTTTAAAATATTTTAAAACATTTATAACTAGCGTGTGTGAAAGGTGCTCTCTTGTCAGTTATGCGGGCGGGAATCTCTTGTTTATCTACACTAGAATAGGTACAGCACAGGCAGCATCAAGGCGAGTTTCCTTTCACTGCCTTGCCAACTTCCTCAGCTCTGACCCAACTTGAGAGGCAAACCTACCTTTGGCTGACATACATGTAAACTTGTTTGCTACTTTATAGTTTTCACTAAGTCTATGGCCCTGTAGGAGTTCAGCATCTCTCAGGATCAGGACCTAAAATCATAATCTCCCTTTCCTTCTTGTCCTTCAGTTATGCATGATCATGTGCAATCTGGTTCCCAGCATGACTGACATGCAGTTATTAGGGTTTAATCACCAACACCCCATGTGTTTTTTGTTCTGCTAAATTGCTAAGAATATAATTGCATTAGACTGTTAGAAGTAAATGGCTTATGGAGCTTCACATTGGTAATTGGATCAGAAGGTTCTTAAAAGAAGCACTAAGAAAAGCTAATGAGCATAAACTGTATTATTACTCAGTTATCTATGTACTACAAGTTTGTTCCAGGAGTTCTATAGCTGAAAGAATGCCAGAGAATAGCCTGCCACGGAATCAGACTAGAGCTGGGTGAAAATTTTCAGATTAAACTTTTTTACGGGGGGGTGGGAAGTAGATTCAGCAACACCAAAACATTTTGTGAATTCACATCCATGTCTCCAAATGGTTCCATTCCAAAAGATATTAAAATTCTGAAAAAGTCAAAATGCTTTGTTTCAACATTTTCTAAATGAAACATTTCAACTGTTCAGTTTGAAACAATTTTGTTTAAAACTTTCCTTTATTTTTATTTAAAATATAATCAAACCTTTAAAAATGGTTGAAAGTGAAATAAAATATTTCAGGTCAAACAAAATATTTCATTTTTGATAAAATTTCAGGTAGAAAGAAACAATTTATTCAACTCAAAGTAAAAAAAATCAACTCTTTCAATTAGCCAAAAATTGCCAATAAAAAAAATATTTGGGGGTTGACCCAAAACAATTTTTTTAAATTTTGTGGAATTGCTCACAAACCAAAATATGCATTATTCACACAGCTCTCTCAAGGACCTAGAACGAGGCAAGCTACAATAGGAAACTACCTATGAAGACATGAGACAGAAGCTGGCCCTGGTTGACAGGGGATGGATCACTCAATAATTGTCCTGTGCTATTCATTCCCTCTGAAGCATGTGGCACTGGCTGCTGTCAGAAGCCGTGATACTGGGCTAGATGGACCATTGGTCTGAACCAGCATGGCCGTTCTTATGAGTCTGTCTCCATTCCCCACTGCTCTTAATTTTTCTTTCCCTATTAGGATCGAAGTCAATAGAAACTCTGTTACTGGCATTCTAGTCTATACTCTATTGCCCTCATCACTGTAATGTCTGAGTGCCTTCCAGCAGTGCATTAAACAACATGACTATATATCTGTCATCTGTTGTTTGTTCTCTCTTCCTCTCCCCAGAGGGAGAAACATGTGCAGAGAAGTGTCTTGTTTTGGTAGACCATCTGTTTTGTTTTGTTGTTAAATATACCTGTTGCTATGTGCTTATGTTAGAGATGGTAAGGTCAAAGAAATGTGACATGCACTTGGAGCAGAAAGTGGTAAGGTTTTTGATGGTCATTACTTCCTGGGGGAGTTCATTACATAGTCTCAGACCATCCCCAGAGAGAGTTTTGTCTCCTGCACAGATGAGCTTTACACTTATCATTGAGGATTTCATTGTGGCAGAGGAGTGTAATTGTTAACCATGGTCTTCATCCTGGAGCAGTAGAAGGGCTTTTAGGGTGTCCTAGGCCCATGCCATAGAGCACTTGGAAGATAAGGACCCAAACCTTAAATTTGATTAGATATTCTGTGGGAAACTAGGGTAAAGAATGGAGGACAGGGTTGGTGTGCTCACAGTAGCCTGTGTTGCCAAGGAAAAGAGCAGTGTTTTGTACTACTTAGAGTTTCTGCCCAGGTATATCACATCACTGTAATCCAGCCAAGAGGTAACGAAAACATGAATAACTGAGGCCGGGTCTTTGTCTGCCAGGATGGGATGGAGTCTCTTAGCCAGCTAGTGATGACAGAAAGCATTACTCATGGTCATTTTGATGTGAGAGCTCAGAATCAGTGGGAAAGCCAAGAGGCCTCTGAACTGACCAGTTGTGGGTATGTGCCTTCAATCACAAGGGATTGCATCATGGCTGCAAATTCCTCAAAATACTTTCCTCTGCCACCAGCATCAGCTTTGTTTTGCTCAGGTTCAGCTTTAGCTAGCTGTTCCTCATCCCCATGAGCTGATCTCATCTAAGACATCTTGGTGGTAGTGGTGTACTTGTGTGTGGTGAAGGATAGGTAGAGCTGTGTGTCATCTACATATTGCTGGCACATGAGTCCATCTCATCTGACTAGTTCACCTAACGGGAGCATGTAGATGTTGAAAAGCACTGGGGAAAGAATTGATTCTTGTGGAACCCCACAGGTGTAGGGTCTAGTGGTACAGGTGTAATTTCCCCATCACTGCTTGTTGGGTGCATCCCTCCAGTATGGACTCAAACCATTTCAGAGCTTTACCTTGGACTCCTGCGCCCTCTCTCAGGTGAGACAGCAGACTCTCGTGGTTAACAGTGTTGAAAGTTACAGAGAGGTCAGGAGGTTTGAGAAGGGATGTTTGTCCTCTGCCTATTGATAGGAGGAGATCATCCATAAGTCCCACTAAAGCAGTTTTAGTTCCATGTCCTGGCCTGAATCCAGAGTGTGCTGGGTCTAGAATGCTGGCTACAGTAAGATGAGCTTTTAGTTGGCCTTTTGCTAGCTTCTGTATGAGCTTGCTCAGAAATAACAGATTTGATATAGCAGGTGAGTTGGCTAGGAATGAAGTATCTAGGGCGGGTTTCCTCAGACTATTGCATGTTTGAAAGAGGAAGGGAAGATCCCTTCTCTGAATGAGGCATTGGCTATTTCAGTCAGGAGTACCACCAGTTGTTCATGACTCTCCTTCACAAGCCAGGGAGGGCATGAGTCAGGACTTGGGTCAGGACTTGGGTCACAAGACTTGGGTCAGGACTCGTTTAGGGTTCCCATATGTATAATATGTTGTAATGTGTTGAGTAAACGATACTGAAAACAGAGAAAAATATACAGTGGAATGGAAAATACATTCCCTGGCTTGGAAATTGAGTGTTTAGAGCCAGAGAATAGAAGTAAGGAGAAAGTTCACTGGCTTCATTCCCTTAATAAATAAATCAGGGATGAGAAGGGTTGGGATTTGTAAATGGCATAAAATAAATGTGTGAGACTTGGAACCAATTTGTTTTTAGAAAGATTCCAAAAATGGAAGAATTCAGCAAAATCCCTTTTTTTCACTTCATATTTTTAGTTGACACCTTGTTGATTTTAAAATGTTGCACAGCATCTTTTAGAGCTGGCAATAGCAAAGACATACTCTGAATTGGGCAAAGATTCCCTAAAGTAGTCTATTGGGTCTGAACTGGTTCTTTTCTTCTGGTTTCTACTACAAATGTCTTTTCTGAAAGGGAGATTTTCTTTTTCTCTCACCCCCTTGCCACTGAGTTAATCTAACCGTAGCAACCGCGCTAGAAATTAAGTCAAGCATAAGTAAGTAGCACAGGCAGGTGCTGGTGGCAGCAATCAGAAGGAAATGCCATACCCAAATAACAACAGAAGACTGAGCCAAGTGGACAGCATTGGAACAGAGACAAAAATCCTGGCAGTATAAAGAGGAAATTAAGAGACTAGAAGCACAGTACCTTTGATATCACACAGAGATTTGGAGTGAATTCTGGAAAGGTTGTCACTCCCTCATAACCTTCATCCCCACACTCCTGCCTTGTGAGTAACCTGATCCAGATCATGTGGATGGGAACAGGAAATAAAGATGGATCTCCTGCCATCACTCCAGACCCAGGGAATTTCTGTAATCCTTATGAGTCCTGGTGCCCTCTGCCAGTTAGCACCAAGAGGTCTCTGGGACACAGTGGATAATGCAAGGCTTCAGCTTTATTAATTGTGTTTTTTTTCTTTTTCAGAGAAGGAAGCTTGTTAGCTTTTATTTTTCCCCCGTGCTTGTCTATCTCCTCTGAAGATTCACTTAGACAATTTCTAGCATACCTCTTTTCAGTGGGGAGCTACTTCTTTTTAACCCTTACAACTTTGTGCTTTGCCTGACAGGAATACTTCTTCCTAATAAGATGCAGTTACAAGCAAACTCTAACTCCCACACACACACACCTGAGAAGCAGCCTCCTTCCTTTGTCCCTCAATTGGATTCGCTTCATAGCCACCTCACCTTATGGAATATCACTGTCCACCCCTATCAGCTAACAAGGGCTGGTACACAATGTTAAGGACCTCACTGACACAATGCTCCCACCTCTTGTCAAGCTAGGAGAAATAAAGGACTCAGGTCGGGTTTGAAACTCGGATCCTACAAGAGGGACTGGAGGTCACTGCACTGGAATGGCTCAACAATTTTTAATCAAATAATCCAGTTAAGACTGCTACCCAAAGCTTGAATCCATTACATTAATACAATAAAGCAGTAATTCTTATGGCTGCCCCACTATGGCCAACTGTTCTCTGGCTACCAACACACTGAAGTTTCTTATCAACTCTCCTCATTTTATAATGCACACATTATTAAAGCCCAGATTTTGTCACTTTACCCATGCTGAGAACTACCTTATTTCACAGAGTATTTCCATTAATTTAAATTAGATTACTCCTGGGGTTAGGTAGGACTCAATAGACTAGTAAAATATAATCCTGGATCAATCACGTCTGCATTCCTGCCACGCTCCAACAGAGAGACAACTCTGTTTGTAAAAAGCAACAGAGGGTCCTGTGGCATCTTTGAGACTAACAGAAGTATTGGGAGCATAAGCTTTTGTGGGTAAGAACCTCACTTCTTCAGATGCAAGTAATGGAAATCTCTAGAGGCAGGTATATATCAGTGTGGAGATAACGAGGTTAGTTCAATCAGGGAGGGTTGGAATCTTTCTAAAAACAAAAATTGAACTAACCTCGTTATCTCCACACTGATATATACCTGCCTCTAGAGATTTCCATTACTTGCATCTGAAGAAGTGAGGTTCTTACCCACAAAAGCTTATGCTCCCAATACTTCTGTTAGTCTCAAAGGTGCCACAGGACCCTCTGTTGCTTTTTACAGATTCAGACTAACACGGCTACCCCTCTGATACTCAACTCTGTTTGTCAGCATTTATGGGCTTCTGATTAGATCTTTAGAAACATCTCCTCTCCTTAGTGGAGTTGTCTAGCCAATAGGTGACCTGGCAGAGTTCATGCTACTACAGATAGCTCAACAAGGCCCCAGTGCTACTATGGGCAACGGAGCTACCATAGGAATCATTCACCTCAACAAATCCAGTAAAGGGATATGCTAGGCCTGTCTTGGCTGAAAGTTGCCCTTTGTATATCATAGAATCATAGGACTGGAAGGGACCTCAAGAGGTCATCTGGTCCATTCCCCTGCACTCATGGCAGGACTAAGTATTACCCAGACCATCGTATACCATGGTACAAGTTTGACACTGTCTTACACTCCACATAAGTCAAGGGTTGCAGGAGATGTAAATCAGGACAGAGTATTTCCTGTAAAAAAACACCTGAAGTATTTAAAGTAATTCTTAATATGACAGGGTGGTTATTTTCCAAATAATAATAGACAAAATGGATAGTGTAGAAAGCTGAATTTCAGATCATTCTGATGTGTGTAATGTGATAATCTTTGTTTTGATACTACTGCTATTAAAAAGTTATCCATTTTAGCTTTCATCATAGAAAATTAACAAGTTCAGGGGCTAGTCATGAATGAGACAATCATTTTAATAGGTACACAAAATAACTTTGAAAAAGAATTTACAATATATGCCAAGTATCAGAGGGGTAGCCGTGTTAGTCTGAATCTGTAAAAAGCAACAGAGGGTCCTGTGGCACCTTTGAGACTAACAGAAGTACTGGGAGCATAAGCTTTCGTGGGTAAGAACCTCACTTCTTCAGATGCACTTGCATCTTGTACTTCTGTTAGTCTCAAAGGTGCCACAGGACCCTCTGTTGCTTTTTACAATATATGCCGTTTTCCAAAATATGCTCTCCCCATCACCCCATCCGTATACATGTCTCCCCCATTCACCAGATATTTTGATCTAAAATATTTCATGATGGGACATGCTGTTAAAATTAAACTCAGCAGCATGTATGGAAAGAGGAAAAAACTCAATTGTTTGCAAAATATGGAAACTTCCCCCAAATGCAGTAACTAATTTTTCTACCAGGCATGACAGAATACTGGGGCATTTTCATCAACTCCATATGAAACAGCAGTGCTTTTTGAGTGTTGAAACAATGTAACATTCAGATAATTCCGACATTCATTCCAGCAGGCGCCACTCACCAAAATTCTGATAACTAAATCTGGCAAAATGTTTTTTTTTTTTTAATGGGATGCAATCAGAGTCTCAAGCTTCTTTCCCAGATTTTCTTTATAAAACTGCAGCAGTAAAGCATAAAATAGCCCACGTGTAAACTCTCACAGTAAATCCAGCATTTTTCATGCAAAGCCACATGTTCACATATCACACTTCCTTCATTTCATATGGACCCTGGTCCATAATGACTCTGGATCGCACTCTTCATTTATCTCAGACAGTGACAGAGTTTGGTCACTGTGTTTTAATTTAGCTGGATTAACATCAGGAACTAGAATAGATAATAAATAGAAACATGAATTATTACCTGTAAAGAGATTTTAGGAAATGACCCCTAGGAAAAAATTACATCATTGGTCCAAAACACTACTGCAAAATGTAGCGTTTGGGACCAAGCAGTAAAATATTGTAGTGGTTTTTTTATGAGAAAATTGAGATAATATTTTAATTGATTTTTTAAAAATGTAGTTAATCTGCTGCTTGTAAATGGTGCCAGATTGATAGCCTTGGATAAAGTCCTCTATGTGCTAAGTAGAGACCAAATCCAGGGGGAGGTAAGAGGATAGTTCAGTCTCCAGCCCCAGTTAATCCTCTTTCCTCAGTCTGCCAACATGGTCCAAACCAAAGCCAAACCTGGTAGCAGTGGTTTGTGTGAGGTGAACACATCTGGACTGAAACAACCAAACTGATTTCACGACAGCCACAGAATTAGTATCTCCATTCTGCAACTTTATCTCCTCACAGTGGGAAGAAAGAGATAAAATGGACAAGGACTGCAGTGCACAATGCAGGTGTGATCAGTAAAGTTCTGAAGAACAGGAGTGCTTCTCAGCATTCTGGTTTCTCAGAAAGAGCCAGTGTCCTGGGGAAGAGATTCATAGCTGACTAACACAAAACAACTTGCAAATACACTAGCAAGCTGTGATTTTTTGTGAGCTCCCATTTGGGGGGTTGCGGAGGGTGGAGCAGATGGGTTGTGTGGGTGAAAGTTTGTGCTGGTAAAAATTATTATATTTGGAGCAATAAATTCCTCTTTATTTAATATGCAGACTAGATAAAGTGGACATCTGTAGTGTATTCTTCCCCAGTGTCCGATGAGTGACCTCTGCCTGGTCCGTAGGTTCCACTTACTGGACCTAATTAATCTCTGCTGTAACTCACTGAAGTCAAAGTAGTTACACTAGGAATTAATTTAGCCTAGTAATTCTGATAAATATGGCTGATATTATTATTTATGGGTATTACAGTAGCACCCAAAAGGTCCAACTGAGATCAGGATCCCATTCTGATAAGCACTGTGCAAACACATAGTAAAAGACAGTCACTATCCTTAAAACCAAAATCACCTCTTCAGAAACTGCAAGATGGAGTTGAACCACTATGTTTGTGTCGTTTCAGGGGCCTCAGGAAGTCATCTAGTCCAACCCGCTGCTCAGAATAGGACCAATTCCCAACTAAATCATCCCATCCAGGGCTTTGTCAAGCCTGACCTTAAAAACCACTAGGAAGGAAATTCCACCACCTCCCTAGGTAATCCATTCCAGTGCTTCCCCACCCTCCTAGTAAAAAAGTTTTTCCTAATATCTAACCTAAACCTCCCCCACTGCAACTTGAGACCATTACTCCTTGTTCTGTCATCTGGTACCACTGAGAACAGTCTAGATCCATCCTCTTTGGAATCCCCTTTCAGGTAGTTGAAAGCAGCTATCAAATCCCCCCTCATTCTTCTCTTCTGCAGACTAAACAATCCCAGTTCCCTCAACCTCTCCTCATAAGTCATGTGATCCAGCCCCCTAATCATTTTTGTTGCCCTCCGCTGGACTCTTTCCAATTTTTCCACATCCTTCTTGTAGTGTGGGGCCCAAAACTGGACACAGTACTCCAGATGAGGCCTCACCAATGTCTAATAAAGGGGAATGATCACGTCCCTCGATCTGCTGGCAATGCCCCTACTTATACAGCCCAAAATGCCATTAGCCTTCTTGGCCAGAAGGGCACACTGTTGACTCATATCCAGCTTCTCATCCACTGTAACCCCTAGGTCCTTTTCTGCAGAACTGCTTTCTAGCCATTCGGTCCCTAGTCTGTAACAATGAATGGGATTCTTCCATTCTAAGTGCAGGACTCTGCATTTGTCCTTGTTGAACCTCATTAGGTTTCTTTTGGCCCAATCCTCTAATTTGCTTCAGACACTATTTCTAGTAATAAAATGTCTGCCACTTCATTCCCACCTGTTACACTGTGGAAACTCATTACTCAGAACATCCTTGAAAGACAAAATTATTTTTACTATTCAAGAAGCTCTACTTATCCATTTAAATAGAAGAAACAAAATGAGTAAATGAGTTTGCTCACTTTTCCAAGTCCTGGCACAATAAGATGTACCTACCCCTTATCCAGCCTGGAAAAAGATTAAAACTAATAGAGTCACAAATAACATTTATCTTCAGTATGTCAGATTGGGCGCGGAGGCGGGTGGGAGGGTTGTGTCAAACTGTGAATTCCATTTTGTTTTGTGCATGCCATTTTGATTGTAACATTCATTGTAACCTTCACTTTGTATTATAACCTCTATACTGGACTAAGGCCTGGTCCACACTAAAACCTTATGCTGGCATAGCTGTGTTGGCTAGAAGTGTGGGGAAAAAAATCACACCCACATAGACAACTCCCAGCATAGATGCAGCAATGCCTATAGAAGAGTGCTTCTGTCAGCACAGCTAACGTCATCAGGGAGGTGGTGTTTCTGTACTGACAGAACTCCTCCTTCTGTTGACATATACTATATCTACATTAGGGGCTATGCTGACATAGGCTGTATAGTGTAGACATGGCCTAAGACTTTCTGGTTGTTTGGAAAAAAAACAGTCTAATTTTGATGAAAAAAACAGTCTAATTTTGTCTATTCTAGACACTGCCCTGCTCATTCTGGGGCGTGGGACACCTCAAAGAGGGCTAACAATGAGAGGGCCATAAGCACTGAATGACTCTTCACTACTGGAACAATGGGTTTGGTTTTTTTTTACTAGTAGGGGTATCACCATGGACTTTGACACAGAAGCCAATGGGAGGGAGAAGGATTGGAGCCTGGAATTCCCCCATCTAAAGTACATGGGCAAAAGAGGAACAGAGACATTTTAAAAGTGTGTACTTCTCTGAGTAATGAGGCCAGATTACTGCCACATACAAGAAGACCAGGATAAGAAGAGAGATGGCAGGAACAGCTGCCTAGCCTAAGGACTCTGACTAACCCCAGGACTCCCAGGAGGAGTGAGCTCAAACCAAAGGTTGAGGGCAGGTTGCATTCTGGATTTTGTTGTCTTTCAAAGATCTGTGACTCTCTGGTGCTTTCCAAAGTAAAATTGACTGTGGTTAAGAACTTCTTTTGCTAAACCTGTGTTCCTTCCTCTCCAGACACATTGTCCACAAAGGATTTGACTAGTAAGCAGTTTCCACAGCCAAGTGGACTCTGGGGAAATATGTCTATGCAACTGGGGGGCTCAGGAGGGCTGAGGCATTTATTTGGGGGGCTCAGGTGACAAGATAGCAGGATCCCACTGACCAAGAAGGGTGTCAGACACAGGGAGTGAGCCTGAGAGACCCATAGCTAGAAATATTGACCCAGGGGCTTAGAAACATGTGGGGCCCAGGATTTGGGTCAATTTACAACAGACTGGTGTCTGGCCAGAGGGAAGACAGGGACATTTATAAAATTCAATATCCAAGCCAGATCTCTATTTGCTAAGGTAGTTAACTCCCTTTCTTGGTGAATTTGTGAAATCCTGTTCAAAATACAGGTAATTTCCCCCCCACATTTAACGTAGTGCCAAATCTGCTGTTTAAGTATTTCCAGACTCTCTCTGCTGAATTCAAATGTGCAGCTTTATAGTTCTTTGCCTCAGAGGATAACTAGAAACTAATATAGATGTTAGCAACTTCCATCTCTTCTAAGAGCAGCATGGGTGATTTACTGTCAGAAGCGCTGCTCTTTCCTTCACTGACCTCTTGTCCCTCATGCACTGTACTTGAAAACTTTCATTTTATCATAATTTCATATTTCTTTTCTTATCTTTTGCACGCTCAGCTTCACTGTTTAATCTTTCTGTTTCTCCTCAGCATTTAATGTTTGATTCCACATATATATTTCTTCCTTGCCTTGGATTATTCTTTGTGGTTCTTTGTCCACTGGCACAGCTTGTAGAGAGCCATATTCCTAGAAATGCTGAGCTCCCATTAATGTCATTGATGGTGCACATCAAGTGGCACATCAAGGATTTGGTGTAAAGTATTTCTACACAGTTTTGCATATCCTCTTGATATTGATTACTCTTTCATTCCATTCCTTCTCTTTTCTTTCAAAATCCTTTATCCCATTTTGTCACATCTTGCCTGCTTCCAAACCTTCCTCAGATGCAATATCCTTGTTTCCCTTTTTTGTCATACTTCAGACATAATTACAAACCAACTAAATTCATAAATGAGTTAAAGGTTCTAACTGATACTAAGGTACATACCGAGCACATTAGTTGAAAAACAAAGCACATGAAAGCAAGGAAATGAACAGCTGAGGACATCATAAAATTCACAACACCTATCTTATACACAAACACATTCATCTTATCAAGTGTAAAGAAATGACCTTATGCACCTTTTCCCATAACTTATTTGTAAAATGGGGAAATATTTGCCTCACACCTGAGGTAGGAATATGAGGCCATGTTCAATAATCATGTGGGTTGTGAAGCGCATAGAAATACACACAGTTGTCATTGTAGAAACCAAATGGTTAGAATCTGTGGTTTTCTGGCTCCTAGTATACCCTCCTCCAACCAAAATGTTTCCTGTAGAAAAACATGCTCTCTCTATATATTCCATAGAATAGGAGTGAGCAAACTACGGCCCGCAGGCCGCATCCAGCCTGCCAACTGTTTTAATCCAGCCCTCGAGCTCCCACTGGTGAGTGAGGCCTGAGGCCTGCCCTGCTCCGGCGCTCCAACTGGAGAGCTGGGTCAGGGGCCGCTCCATGTAGCTCCTACACGTAGGGGCAGCCAGGGGATTCAGCTCCACACACTGCCTCCGCCCCAAGCAGGGCCGGCTCCAGGCACCAGCTGAGCAAGCTGGTGCTTGGGGAGGCAGATTGTTGGAGGCGGCATTCTGCCCAATCCTAGGGCGGCACGGCCGCTTTTTTGTTTTGTTTTGTTTTGTTTTTGTTCTTGTTCTTGTTCTGCTCCGGCCATCCTGTAGGGGGCGGCAGCACGGAGAACCAGAGCGTCCTGCAGGGCAGTCCTCTTCCTTCCCTCCCCGCCCACCAGAGCGGAGCCCTCGCAGCAGCCGGCAGGAGGCGGCGCAGCGGGAGGGGCCGCGTGGCAGCACCCCTGCTGTAGCCCTGGCCGCCCCCTTTTCTCTCTCTCCCACCTGCTCCCTCCCCTACCCCCCCCCCCAGCTGGTTCCCTCTGTACCCGTGCTCCGGCTGCACCACAGGTTTTTTTTTTTGCTTGGGGTGGCCAAAAAGCCAGAGCCAGCCCTGGTCCCAAGCACCGCCCCCACAGCTCTCATTGGCCGGGAACTGTGGCCAATGGGAGCTGCAGGGGCGGCACCTGCAGACAGGGTAGCGTGCAGCAGAGCTGCCTCCAGGTAGAAGCCAGAGGGGGCACATGCCGCTGCTTCTGGGAGCTGCTTGAGGTAAACGCCACCCTGAACCTGCACCCCGAGCCACCTCCTCACGCCCCAACCCCCTACCCCAGCCCTGATCCCCTCCTGCCCTCCGAACCTCTTGGTCCCAGCCTAATGCTGCCAGTTTCTCCTTTTTACAAATACTATACATGTTGCTTCCTTTCCTTGGGAAGTTTGTAACAAATTCTACCCAGTATGTTGCTAAATTTAATTTCAAGGTCTCTATCTTAGGGCTTGTCTATACTTACGCGCTGGTTCGGCAGCAGGCAATCGAACTTCTGGGTACGATTTGTCGCGTCTTGTCTGGATGCGATAAATCGAACCCAGAAGTGCTCCCCATCGACTCTGGTAATCCTGCTCGGCGCGAGGAGTATGCGGAGTCGACGGGGGAGCCTGCCTGCCGCGTCTGGACTGTGGTAAGTTCGAACTAAGGTAAGTCAACTTCAGCTACGTTATTCAAGTAGCTGAAGTTGCGTACCTTAGTTCGAATTGGGGGGTTAGTGTAGACCAGGCCTTAGTTACTTCCAAACCATAAAGTTATTCACGTTGTGAATTTTTTTTCCATGTTTTCTTTGTAAAGTTTGTAAAATAGAAGTTTTTCGGATGTCTGACAGGTGTTTGTCTAACCTGCTCTTAAAAATCGCCAATGATGGAGATTCCACCACCTCCCTAGGCAATTTATTCCAGTGCTCTAATACCCTGACAGTAAGGAAATTTTTCCTAATATCCAACCTAAACCAACCTTGCTGCAATATAAGCCCATTGTTTCTTGTCCTATCCTCAGAGGTTAAGGAGAACAATTTTTCTCCATCTTCCCTCTAACAAACTTTTATACTTGAAAAGTGTTATGTCCCCTCTGTCTTCTCTTTTCCAGACTAAACAAACCCAATTTTTTCAGTCTTCTTTTATAGGTCATGTTTTCTAGACCTTTAATCATTTTGTTGCTCCTCTCTGGATTTTCTCCAGCTTGTCCACATGTTTTCTGAAATGTGGCACCCAGAACTGGTCACAATACTCCGGTTGAGGCCTAATCAGCATGGAGTAGAGTAGAAGAATTACTTCTCATGTCTTGCTTACAACACTCCTGCTAATATATCCCAGAACGTTTGCTTTTTTTTTGCAACAGTGTTACACTGATCACTCCTATTTAGCCTGTGATCCACTATGACCCCCTGATACCTTTCCACAGTGCTCATTCCTAGGCAGTCATTTCCCATTTTGTATGTGTGCAACTGATGTTCCTTCCTAAGTGGAGAACTTTGCACTTGTCTTTATTGAATTTCATCCTATTTACTTCAGAGAATTTCTCCAGTTAGTCCAGATCATTTTTAATTTGAATCCTATCATCCAAAGCACTTGCAACCCCTCTTGGTTATCATCTGCAAACTTTAAAAGTGTATTCTGTGCCGTTATCTAAATCATTGATGAAGATATTGATGAGAAACGGACCCAGAACTGATCCCAGAGGGACCCCACTCGTTATGCTCTTCCATCTTGTCTGTGAACCACTGATGACTTCTCTCTGGGAATGGTTTTCCAACCTGGTTGTGCAGCCACCTTATAATAGTTCCATCTAGGTTGTATTTCCGTAGTTTGTTTATGAGAAGGTTGTGCAAGGCAGTATCACATGCAAATTATAATTAGCTGTGGCCAAAGTGCTCCATATTATCATTGATAAAAGCTTGAAGAAAAATTTCACAAGCTACAGAGATCTCTGAGGATCCTCCTCAGTTTTCTCCCATTCCATCTGCAAGATGTTGCATCACATTCATACCAAGAATGACTAGATAGGTCTTTAAAGCCCACTGGTTACATTCACTCCTTAGGTGGCTGGGAATGGCTATGAGACACCCTATTCCACTACAAGCAAACTGTGATGCTTTCACAACATTCCCAACTAATGCTGCCCGAGGGAGCAATGAGAGACTAAGGACAAGAAATAAACTGCACTGTGCCATGTGACAAATAACATTATCCCTGGGGTGCTGAGCTGTCTCCATAATTACATGTTTGACTGTAAACTAGAAGAGAAAAGCTAAACATCTTACTCTGGACTAAGGCCTCAGGGTCACCAGTGGGGTAGAAGCATGAGCAATGGCAACAAGTGCTGCAAGCTGGTTTTTTCCAGCTGACTTCCTAAAAACATGAGGAAGCGGCACAAATACCTTGCTAATATGATAGATCTCGAGACAGAACGTCCAGATGTATAAAGTGCATATGAGGACAGTCTGTATCAAAGAATGCAGTAGCTTACACATCATTAGGACCAGACCATGCGTGTAAGCACCTAAATAGGTGGATGAAACAACACAAAGGGATCACAGGAATATTAACTAATCCATATGAAGACAGCATTTTTTCCAGTTGTGCCTGGACTCTGTTGCATGCTACAAGAATGCAAAGAGTATTTTTGTCCAATAGGAAGTGTATGTAAAGATCATCATGACTTATCTACTGCTGTACCCTATTCAGCTGAAGGTAATCTTATGGTGCCATTGTAATCCTTTCACTATTAAACATAGGTGAGCTTTGTTTAAATTCATAACCCAGGCTATTGTACCAGCCTGAACTATTGCGGTACTGCCACAAGGGACAATGACATACAAATATTGTATGAGCAGTTATGTACATCACAACATATAAAAAGAACAGGCTACAAATATTGGCATCTAACAGCAACATAAAAAAGGTGAAGACTTGCCATACATTTAAATCAAAGAGAAATCGGCTCCCTTGGGAAGTCAAAGCTAGGAAATAAACCCAATATTTTTAATAATAGGAGTCCAAAGGTAGGTTCACAAATCTATACTCAGTTGACTGCCTGGTTTTCAAACATTCTGGATGCCTAGCTATGCCTGTTGAGGACAATGGAGAGAGCGGAATTTTATGGAGAGCCATTTTACACCCCCTCCCCAACCTTTATACGATGAGAACAGTGTAAGCAAGCTGCAGTGTGCCGCAGAACCCAGCCCATTGATTTCTATTTAATTTATCAAGACCTAGTAATCACTCATTATTATTTGTATTACTGTAGTCTGTAGAGGCCCCTGTCAAGATCAGAGCTCCATTGTACTGGTCACTGTACATACATATAGGAATGGACAATCTCTGGCCCAGGGAAATAGAGGCACAAAATGGGAAAGTCACAGAGCAGGCCAGCAGCACAGCCAAGAATGGAACCCAGCTCTTTTGAGTTCCAGAGCACACTGTGCCTTTTAAGACTCATGGTGCTAAACCTTTGACATAAGAAAGCTCATTAAATCTAAAAAGACTGCATAATTTTCCTATACTATGGTATGGTTGAGGCAGGTCAATTATAAAGGTGAATGGACTGCCATATATTTGAATACTGATATGACCATTTTGTCTACAAATAGAGATTAAAATTTTGAACAACATTTTATTAATTTTTTAAATAGAAAGAATAATGAAATAGGAATTAAACTTTTTAACTCTGAAGATAAGAGAGAGGAATTTCACAGATACCAAGTGTTAATGCAGGACCTTCCATAGGAAATTCTCAGCTTGAGGTGCAATAAACAAATTACATCCATTAAAATTCTGAATGTTTTAGAGTACAGACATATCCTCTAGCAATAGTGGGTATAGAAAAGTGTTTCCATACTCTTGGTGATAGATAGATAGATAATAGAACTCCATTAAATGAAGCCAACAGGACACAATGCACTCCTTTGTGTAAACTTGAGCAGCCCATGAACTGCTCTGACTTTGTCTCAGCTGCCTGTGGCCCCAGGGTCCTGATGTGGCAGGCAAGAACAATGAAAGCATGGTGGCACTTCAGCCAGAATCTAGATGTATTGGCAACCACCTCGCTATGCTGATGTGCTGCCCCTTTGCTACCCAGGGATTCCTCCAGCTCTAGAGGAATTGCCAATGAGGCAGTTTTGCCAGCTTTTCTCCTGTTTGCACCATCTGTAGATGGCATCAAACAGAAATGGGATCCAGAATTGGGTCCATTGATTTCAATGGAAAGCATCAACAGTGTGAGTAAGGACAGTGTAGGGTATTTTTGCTATTCTGCATTTACTTCTCCCAGAAGCTTGCTGATTTTCATCTAAATGGCTGGTCTTCTCTCATGCTACCTGACCTCTTTATGTTGCATATGCTGCTGTGCATCTCTAGTAACTATGATTCAGTGGCCTGAAAATGGAAACATTTTTGGTATTTGCAATGTACAGTGTGCACGTTTCTCTCTCATCTCTGGGTGCCTGAAGAAATTAAAACAGGTCAAACAACAGAGCATAATTATAGCCATCAATGTATCAACTATAGTGCATACACTGAGATTAGACCAGACATGATGCTTTCATCAGAGGCATCAAAGTCAAGTATGAATATAAATAATAAATAAATAAAGCCTGAATACTCACCTGACTGTCACAAAAAGGGATTTTCCCACTCTCAAACATTTGTGTCATTAATGTCTCTGTGGGAATCAACCAACTGGAGAGCCCTTTCCTACAAAACCTCATCAAGCGTAATTAGTTGCCTTAGTAGTAAGTCTAACTGCTCCAACATCAGATTCTCTAGTAAGTTTAACATACTGACAAAGATAGTAAGGCACCATTGGAATTTGTGTTAGGACTGCTGAGAGTTTATTTACAGTTCTAGTGATGGGCAGTCTAATGATTTAAAGCAGTGGCCTGACAGATGAGCCTACTAAGTTTTATTCTCAGCTCAGGCAATGACTTACTATATGACTTTTGACAAGTCACTTAGTAGTTCAGTGATCTCTCTTTTAACATTGGTATATTTGTATTTGATATACCTACCTCACAGGGATTTGGGCAGGCTTAATTATTGTTGGTAAAGTGTTTCGGGATGTTCAGATGACAGGCTCTGTTGAAGTGCAAAGTGTTATCAGATGTGTTAATGTTGCTTCCATCTGTCTTATGCAGTGTTTTCTGAGCTTCTCTTCAAAGTCATCATTTAAAGAAAATTCCAAATGACAGTAGCTGAGCTGAGAACACTTTGTAGGCACATTTTTTTAACTTGCCAATAAGGCTAACATAAAGCACATCAAATAAAACCGTGTCAGTGTGGAGAGGCTTAGGCTCAACGATCAGAATGGTTGTATCCACAGTTTTTGAAGGGGTGAAAACTTGTCTCCTTTATTTGTCTTCCAGTTCATGGCTAAGCAAGTGGCATGGAAATTCCCTTCAACATTTGAAGTGTCTTCTAAAAATTCAACCTAAAATTGTAAAGTGGACCAACACATTCTTTTTCAGAAATAAGGGTATAGGAACATGTCTGGCTGCCCGATGGAACCGCTATGTGCTATTATATTGAAGTCCTGGGCAAGTTCCAGAGATGAAGCTTTTGGCTGCTTGATATTCAAATATCAGCTATTGATCAGCTTAAGCTGGCTTGCTCTTGAGTAAGGTAACTCACCCAACACTCCCAGCTAGACAGAATTATGAATTTTGTGTTCATCAGAAGAGGGCAAAATAGAGGACTGGATGGCTCAGGAATTTGGTAATGATAAAGTGGTTACCATTTTAAAAGCAACTTTTACCACTTTCCGGCAGTTTCCACTATCTCAGAAGCTGTGTTGTAGTATCATTTCCTATTCTAAAGATTGAGAACTACTATTTAATAGAACCTAGGCCTTTGGCTCAAGTATGACCCAGGGAAATGGTGACTGAAAGCTGCTACTGTCTGATGGCTGTTTGATAGTGGTCTCAGATGTCCACATCACAATGGAAATTAATGATTTGCTTCTTTGCTAGGATTGCCAGGAGTGTGCAAAAGAATTAATGGGTATGGAGAATGATCTATGCTCCAACCTCTAGTTACGATTCAGATATTGATATGGCAATGTGGGGAAACTTCCACTTCTATCTGTGCCATAACTGTTCTACAGCTAGACGGTGCTGTCACTTATACGATCTTTCCCTAGAGAGAGAAAGAGGTAGGAAAGGGTTTAGTGATGATGAAACTATATGGAGTCTGCCTCCAACTAAAGGCATCTCAGTTTGACTTTGTGCAGTCATAGAGACATTTCAGTGAGAAAGGAACAGCTGAAGACATACCACACCCAACATTCTGCTGTGTTTATAATCCCATTTGCTAATAAGATCTCAAAACACAAACTGATAAGAACAGAGTTACTGATGTTGAACTTGTCACTGTTTATCTATAAAGGTGTGATGGGTTAATTGCATGAAGATGGGCGTGTGCCCATACAAATCTCTCTGGGGGAGAGTCACACTGTTGTGAAGCATTTGGAAATCTTGGCTGATCTGGAAATTTATAATCCAGTTGTTCCATATCACAAAAGCATACCATGCCCTTTTGCAAATAAAATGGGAACTCAGAACACTGTTGGCTCCTGTACAACAAAATCATCAGCCTTTTCAGCCAACATCACAATACAGAAATTATAACTTCATGTCCAACCAATCAAATTTGCAAGAATGCTAAAATGGATTTTGTGAAACTTTTGATTTTTTTTCCAGTGTGTTGATTTTCCACAGAAATTTCCTTGTGGAAGTAATACATGAATTACACAATTACATTACCAGATAACAGTTCATAACACTAGTAGTTTCCAATCCAATAAAAAAAATAAAGGGGACTAGTATGGCCTCCACTCAGGCTCCTACATGCTATTCCAGTGGTGTAAAGGAGATACTACCAGCCTGGGGATAATTCCTCTGGTTCAGGACAATGTAGGATTTACATGAGTAGCCTGACATTGCCTCCTTTCCAGCCCCAAGTATAGGGTGTGCCTGGTTTTAGGAGGGGGGCATGTATACAGTGATCTGCATTACAAGGAGTTCTGGGCTTTAAAGCGGCCCATAGGCAGTCACAGTAATGCTGCCATAAATTAGACCAGCCCCTGGGGCCACAATGTGCATCGGGGCCACAATGACTCCCACCCAGTTTAGGCAGAATCTAGGTGGTATAAAAATACGTTTGCCACTCTCCCACCCTGCCTCTGAGCTATGCCTTTTTGGTAGGACTATCCCTGGAAATTCAGTACAGAATCAGCTTCAATATTTGTATAGGTACTTTCTAAACTTTAGTGAGTAACACATGAATGTGAAACCAGCTTTATATTACAGAATTGAGATAGGGTAGTCATTTTTCTTTTGCAGTATAGACAATGCAAGCTGTGTCCTGCCATAGTGAACTTAAGGTGATCAGTTTGATCTAATCCACATGCGCCAAAATCACCCTGGTGAAGGGGGCCCTCTGTATTATTCAGGACTTATGGCAGTGTTTCATGAGCAATGGAGACATAGGATCAGCCACACAGGGCGATCTCTGTACCCATTGCATACACGAAAGGCACTTTACTGAGGGCAGGCTGAGGGGCAGAGGGCCTTAGAACTGCAGTTGTGTGGAATTCGTGGCCCTAATATGACCCCAACCAAAATCACTTTGTTAGTGTGTGATGGGGCATGCCTCACCACTGCAGCACCTCCTGCTGGCTGTCCGGGGAATTAGCGCTGCACCCTCTTCTGGTGGTGTCTCGCCCGCTGTCACCTCTGTTCCTGGACCCATGTCATTCCCAGGACCGCGGCATCCTCTTCAGTGACACTGCCCTCCAGCTGTGCCAAACTCTATGTTCCCCCCCTTCCGGGGGGACCTGCAGTCTACTGTCCAGCCATTTCCTTCAGTGGCAAACTGCAGTCCACGGTCTAGCCCCTTCCTTCAGTGGCTCCAGCATCCTCCTCACCCTTGTGATCCCTGCAGCCTGCCAGGAGCTGCCATTAACTCCTTGGGTCTCTGCCTGCAGCATTGCTCTGCCCTTCTATGATTGGCTGCCTCCTGAGCAGCCTCCCTAGAGCTGCTTTTAACCCCTTTTCTGCCAGTGTGGGGCAGACGCCCCATCACACTGTGTTAAAGTTATGTGTTCATGAGTAGCGTTGTCAACTCGAGATTTTATCGTGAGTCTGGCAATATTTGGCAAGTTTCAGAAAGCCCCAGCTTTTGGAGTCAAGTGATTAAATGAGAATCTCAGCTTTCATTTTTTTTAAATGTAAGATTCTAGCAAAGAAAAGCTTGAAAATGTGACCTCAGTGCACTGTGAAGGCCCAAAACCAGGAGATAAAGAACCCAACATTTATTTATTTTTAACTTCATGATTTCAAAGCCAATCTCACAGATTTTTTTAGGGCTAACTCAATTCTTGAAATCATGAGATGTCATGTCCTCGAAGTAAAACAGCTTGTAGCTTTCAGGGAAGCTTAGGGAGCTGACTTCTCCTCACCACAGAAGGTGTGAGTATGAAAGTCAAGCTACTTGAGAGGATTTGGGGGAACAGGGAGGTGTTTGTGTATACATATATGCAGTTGTGTCCGTGTGTGCGTGCACTTCTGACCTAGAAGCTGGGGTGGAACTCTGGTGTTTGGATAAACTGCAGTGGTTGACGTCTGTGGTTTGTGCTGTGTGAAGAAGCAAACTGTGGGTTAAACATGAAGGAATTTTCTGCTGTAACATCAATGTTGATTATATAGACTGTTGTAAGGTTGCCATGTGGCTGAGCAAAGGTTCTGCTCTGTTTATTATGAGTGGGTGTGGCTGTGTATACATGTGCTTTTTTGGAAAATATATCAAAAAGACATTTTCTTTCTCTGTAGAATTTCCATTGAGCTCACAGGGGCAGCACAGAATATGCTCAGACATTCTTCTCAATTGAATTGAATTTACAGTAACTTCAAAAAATAAATGGTAAATAAGACAGTTTTGATGTGCACACTGCCTGTCCAGTTACAATGGTCACAACACACAGTAGCTGGAAGCACATAACTTCATGGAGAGAACCTGTGAGCTGGTGGATCTTGGCTGGAGAGGATACAGGCTCAGGGGGACCAAGGGAGGGGATCTGGGTAGGGCAGACTCATGGGGGAGGCAATAGAGGATCAAGGCAGAGCCTTGTGCTGAAATTGGGCTTGGGTACACAGGCAGAGGAAGCATCTTTGGGAGAGGAGGATGAGGTGTGATTGGAAGAGGGAAAGGCTATTTATGGGAGAATAGGTCTGTGGGAAGAAGGAGAGGAAACTGAGGGTTGGGAGAGGCAATGCTTTTTGGGTGATGAGGAGAAACTGAAATAAAGGAGGAGGAGTGAATGAAGGGTGGTTGGGAGAGTGAGAAGTTTGTGAACTTATTGAGGTGGGAGGTAGGAGGGAAGAAGGAAACATACTACTGGGGAGGACCTTGGGGGTGCTCATGGTACTATGAGGATCTGTGTGAGTGTCCACTTCTGACTTCTAATTTTTTTATTAAAGTTATTCGAGTGTCCTTTTTACACAAAACATACCTAACTTATATTGCCCTTAATAATCTACACGCAGAGATACAGTTTTAAAAATGACTCTACAAGCTGAACTGAAATGCTTTTTGCTTAAATGACTCAGTGATGGGCACACTAGAAATACCTGGATTATGGCTAGGAAAAGGGCTTTCTGCCTATAGTAGTTTCAGTGTGAAATATTCTCTCATTCTTTTCTTTTCAGAGTATGAAGTCTTCCCACCAGAAGTCTTGGACATTGCGAAGAACTGCAGTGTTTAGAACAAAACTCGTTGTGTGCTATGAGCCTTGAAAGGAATTTTGGAACACAATGTTTACTGGATGTTAGCAGCTACTTGAAATTGAACTTTTTCTATGTGTATACATTACTATCCTTGGATCCCACAGGAATTATACACAGATATCCAGCTTTACTGATGGAAAACATAACAGGGTGCATTTGGCCAAGATCTGTCATTCAGAACTGAGTTCACTGCTGGGGTGGGGGGGGGGTTAGAGGGTCATACAGTGTTGACTGGACGTTCATTGGATAACACCCCCACTTCTACAAACCATCGGTATTGTAGACAAAGCCTACCTCATTACCTCACCCTACTTCATTTCTTTTTCATTTGGTATATGCTTCCTCATGATGACAAAAGGTAAGTGGAGGTTGCCTCAACTGCATAAAATATTCTCACACAGGACCTGATCCTATTCCCACGGGAGTTATTGGCAAAATCCTATTGAATCTAAGGGGAACAAGATTGGGCCTAAATCATCAAACCATATAGGGCTAGCTTGCTCATGTGGTGGAGCATTTACTTCCACAAGCAGACCCATTGAAGCTAGTGAGTAAATGTTCACCAGAGTGAGTAAGGGATCTCCAACCTGGCCTCTGATTACATTGGCTGAAAAGGGTCTTCCTCAGCAACTTGGACAAAGGTCTAATAGAAGTCAGTAAGATACCAATACACTATCAAGGCCTAAAGAGTCCTGAAGAGTTTTATTCTATAACCTTCCTTTTAGACTCTGCCAGGACTGCAGCTGTGTGATGCTTACATGATTTCATCATTTGATTTCACCCCTCTTCTGCATGGCTGAGATATATTCAGCTCTTCTCCCTTGTTCTGCGTGGCTGAAATATATTCATCTCCTTAACTTAGTCCTTCACAATCATTACAGATATCCCTATACACACCGAAGCAAAGTGGACTTTAAGTTGTGCATCATCCCCAACGTCTGCTGCTTATCATTTGGAAAATAACAATTTGATTTTGTTCTTCAGGTCTCAGTATTTTAATCAACTCTTCATTGTTCTCCAACTCCCATGACTTTTTGCTTCCGTGAACTTAGACCCTTAGTGAGCATTTAAGTAGCCATTCATTACATGTATGAAAAAGTGTTTTCAATCTAAAGAAAGAGGTAATTATCTAAATGCACCTCAGACACAAGAGAACGGCAATTCAGTTCCATATGCACATGTCTTGGTCTCGAGGAAGTGTCTATCAGATAAATTGGGGGGTTTTCATTATATTTCAATTCCTGACAAGTAAGGAGGGTTCTCACCTGCCTTAATTTCTGCACTGCCTGTCTGATCAGGACAGCACAAATCCCCCCTATGCCTAGGGCCAAAGTGGCTTTACATTTCTGGATCCTGGGGTTTCCATGTGCCAGTCTGGACACCAGGATATGTTAGAGTACCCTGATCTCTGCTCTGACTTACACCCAGCTGCCCACAGAACCAAGAAGGTGTTCCAGCAGCTGGGGATAGCAAAGCAACTTATCCATGCCTTGCTTCTTGCCTCCTGGAAACATCCCATGAATCAAGAACCTAGGAAGGAGGGATGGCAAAATGGTGCTATGGCAACTATTTGCCACCCAAGAATTGCCCTTTCACCGGAGTATCCTCAGGCCCCCAGTTAGCCAGTTTTCTGCTGCTTTGCAGCCCCAGAGCAAGAGTCAATCAGTGCAACGTGGCTAAAGTTGGACACCTGGAATTAGAGGTCTGGCCCTAAATGACTTCCATAAGGTCACATAGCAATTTGTAATGCTGAGGATAGAATCCAGGTCCCCTGATTCCCAGTCCACTGGACTATATTGCTTCCTGAAGGAATAAAAATCCCTAGATAACTTACTAATGAATCAAAAATAAAGAAAAGGGAGCATTTCCAAATATTCAGTACTAAATTACATTTTTTATATTTAGTAGTGACTAATTATAGCCTTATATCACTAAATAGATACAATCAGTATCTTTAAATATAAAAGCTAACAATATTACAGTTGAGGTTTTAAGACACACAGTTTTGCTTCCACTGAAGTCAAAAATAAAACTCCTACTGACCTCAATGGGAGCTGGGTTGAGGCTTTAAACAGAGGTGAGCATAGGGTCATATATTACCCTTCTTTGTGCTTTCTTTGTTTTGCAGGTATTTGTTTCTTGTTTGTATTTGTGTTTACATTTTCCCAGGCTCTTTTAGTGCCTCAGGAAGTCATTTATGGGGCCATGATAATATAACACATTATTATAGCCCCATAAATTACTCCTTGAGGCGCTACAAGAGCCTGGGAAAATGTAAATACAAACACAATTATACAGATACAAAGAGTGCATTTGATTGAACAAAAGTTGGGAAATACTGATGATGAAAAATGCAATAATTAAAAAAATTGGAAAAGTACTTTGCAATTTATTTGCTTTTTCTTTAATTCAAGAGAGAAAATAACTGTCCTGCAGTCAAGCCCTTCCAAGAATTTTTTGTTCGTTTGCTAATGGACGACAAGTAGTGCCCTCTTGTTGTATTGAGAGTTCCAACTGTTATCTGTATTGACATGAAGACCCAATGAGATCTATATGAAAAACCAGTGAAGCTAGCTAAATGACAACAATATATTTACTTATTGCATTATTTAGAAAACCTAAATATTTAAAATCTAGGTAATGAATATTTAATGACATCTTAAATAGTACACAGACCACATAGTAAAGAGAAATACACTATCTATTGTACTTATATAACCCCTGTTACCATAGTATCTGAGAGCTTTACAATCTTTAATGTATTTATTACAGCTAGTTAGAGAATCAAAATCCCCTCAAAAATTTCTTTTTTTAAACAAATTCCCCCCCAAGGCATGAGAAAATGTCAAAAATATGAAGTTTTTCACAGGAAGGGATTTCAAGAAAAACTGCTTTTCGGGAGAACTAAAACAGAATGTTTCAGCTGCCTGCCTGGAATGCCTTTGGAAAATTTTGGTTTTGAAAAAAGGGTTTTTTTGGAGGGAAGAATCATTCCTAACAGAAATTCCTGCCCATCTCTAGTACCCCTGTGAGGCAGAGCAGCACTGTTATCCCCACTTTGCTGAGGATAATAGAACTCCATCTCTAGTACCCCTGTGAGGCACAAAGAGATTAATTGTCTTGCACAAGATCACACAGGAAGTCTGTAGTAGACCAGGGAATTGAACCAAGGTCTTTTAAGTGCTAGCATAGCACTGCAGCCACAGGACCATCCTTTCTGTCTTGGACAGATTTCTGGCTCTGCTACAGTTCCTGCAGGTTCTACCATGGGAGGGCATGATAGATTCATTCTCCTCAGCCAGAACCTCTCTCCTTAACTTGGCCTGTGTTCCCCGCATGACCTGAATCCCATTCCCTCTTTCACACTGGGACATGACAGGTCACCTTGAAGAATGAGGCCAGGGAAGATGTAAACTATATTAACCCTAATATGTGGCATTGGTTCAATATTGACTCAAAAGGCAGTATGCCACCTAATGACTCCCACACCAACTCCCATCCAAGTCTGGCCCTATTTAGCCTGTGAGATCTGAGGCAATCCCAGAAAAAGGTTGTATTGCCATAAATAGTCTCCATTTTAAGTTGTAATCATGTTATATTAGTTCATAAGAAGTTTTGTACTCAGAAGTTAATCTCTGAACACTTAGACTAATGTCTACAATAAAACAAATGTCTCCATGTTAATCCCAGAAACAATAACAACAAAAATAGGCCCATGTCAGTTGTTTCCAAAAGTTTCCTTGACTGCTTGGTCCTAGAGGTTATGGATTTCAGAGGGAAGTGTTGATGTCAATTACATTAACACTAATAACGGGTGCTCTGGGACTGACCCCTGGTGTATTCATCAATAGGCGGTGCTCTTGAGCCTGAATCTGTTATCAATCAATACACAAATCAAACATTGGGAAAGGAATCCTAGGATTTGTCTTGTATAATGTTATAGAATTAATTATTGGTTATAAAATATTACCCTGGCTATGCTGCTGCTGTTGTAGGGTTTGGGAAAGGTATCGTTCCACTTGCAGAAAAAGACATGAAAAGTAGGTGAACACAATTTTGATCAGATGGGACATTCAAGGATGGATACAGCTGCTGGAAACATGAGGCAGATTGTCCGCCCCACAGTGAAGAGGGAACACTGAAGGGAGCTCATTGTGGCTCCTTGATCTTCAGTCAACTGGCCACAATGCAAGTTAGAGATACACAGGAGCAGCTCTGACTTACACCTCCGATGTACTAATGTCTACAAGGGGAAGATGGAACGTCCATGATGGGCATTCTGGGAGAGGGAAATGAGCCCGACAGGGAGGAGAATGGGGTGTGGAAGAGCAGAATTCCACTAAGCTCAACTCTCCACTAATGTAAGGTCCCTGATAAAAAGGAAATGGTACAGCCTCAGAATTCTCTAGACCCATCTCCTCCGATCCCCTTTTGCCAAGAGTGGGGTGGAAGCAGGAAGAATTACTGTCTCTGCCAATGGAGAATTCCCCTGCAAAGGGGCAGTTCTTCAGTCACCACCGGATGACCATTCAGTGCAAGCTGGGCTAAGCAGACCAGAGAATCTGACCCAGACTTATTTAGGCCACTAAAATTATGGGCCCAAAACTGTAATCCTTATACTCATACAAGCAGTCCCATTGCCTTTAACAGGGTTACTCATGTGATTTAGGATTGCAGAATTGGACCCCCTTACTCTAAAAGCCTTTACCAAGGTAGTAATACAATCCAAACTCCCCCCCACACACACACTTTTTTCTGAAAGCATTTAAAGTAGTTAAATTAAAACAATGTATTTTTCTAACAAGTCATTTACTCATCCTGATTTATTAAAAGGCAAGGAGGTGAACTGTTAAGGACATCATAAATTTTATACTATCAATATAATAAGCATAAATCCACTTTAATATTAATTTAAACTGTGCTGAAATGATAAATATCAGCTTTTATTAAATGGCTGTTTTTCTAAAAAATAATAAATTTTAAAGAGGATATTACTTTCCAAAAACTGAGAACAATGAGGTTTTTTTTTCTTCGATGAGGATATGTTCAGTAACATTTAAACAAGTGAGACATTTGATTTACTGCAGACTGTAGACTGAGCGTTTTAAGTGATTGTTTTCATTTCAGAGGTTTTATAAAGAAGCTACCTTACCATTAAGTTCAAAAGCAGGCATGTGATTAATTTTAAACAAAGTATTGGCAAGTTAAGAGACTGGAGCTGGATAGATATATACACAACTTTTAACCTAAACCACTGGTTTCAGAACTTCTTGCAATAGACCTGCCATGATCAGCTTTCAAAACATATATTTTGCTACAAGATTCAAATAATTATCGTTATTATTTGTCAGTCTTGTCACTATGCAAGACAATAACTCCAAGACCCTACCATGAGGAGATTTCAATCTAGGATCTTAAACATTATTATGCCATGCAGATTCTTAGAGCAAATTATACCAACCTAGCAATAGCGTAAGGTAGAAAGTTTTAGCCTTTTAACAACTGGGCACATGTGTGACAGTTGGTTCAGTTAGTCAATGGATTCATTTAGTGACACAGACTGGATGTTCTGTAAATTTAATACTTCCTAGATAAAGCATCATAGATTTGAAAAGGATTCATAATTGGTGTCTATGATACACACTGGAACACAGAATATATGGTGTGCAGCAGAAGTCTATTCAAATATCTGTGAGCAAACAAGAATGAGACTAGGAAGGGTGAATAATAGAAATGTAAACTCACTGAGCATGTAACCTTTGCTTTCTCCCTCTCTCCCTCCCTCTCTCTCCCACCCCCCAAAAACTCCTCACCTTTCCTTGTAATGTCATAATTTTGGGTCCAAACATTCCCACAAAATTATCAGGGTAGAGGAGGCCTTCTGTACCTAAATCCTATGTGGAAGGCAGGTGTTGCCTGCCTTTGTATCAGCATCCCCAGGCCTGGACTCTCCACAGAGCCCTCATGGAGTCAAAAGTCCACAGATGTAGAGAGGATGGGCCAAGAAACCCATATCCTCCTTCCCTGAAGCCTATGGGAAATCCAGAACAAAATTAATTTAGTCAGAGACTACATTAATATTTGCACAACCTCCCTCTTCATTCCCAGAAACTACCCTTATAAAGGTGTCCTGGGAGCCTGTTTTACACAACATGTATGGAAAACATCACAGAAGAGTGAGGTTTAAATTTTCTCCAATTGTCGTAGGGCACTGGGTATAACACTGTGTCCTGGCTAAGTTATACAATGGTCTCCTCTTGCAGTGATGTCACCTTCTTCTTCACAAATATCTTTGTGATAGTGGCAGTGGACAGGTCCATTATCACTTGACTTGCTGGGAGTGAGCCCATTGAATTGCACTGAAACAACCTGAGGTTTTTCAGTCTAAATTACATGTCACATCAGAACTTTCTAAGAACCCTCCAAGCTATGGAGAACCACTGTTCAGATGCTCCTGGCACAACCATGCATAATAGCTTCAAGGGACAGAAAAGCTACTGCCTACATGGATCGTGATCTCTTTCCCTCCCAGCTGGTCTATGGTACAGTAGGGCCACAAAACCTACTTCAGCTTTTGGGGTAGGATCTCCACCAGCCAGCTGGGTTATTCAGGTTGGGCACTGGACAGAGAATTTGGGCCTATAAACAAGGGCTAGAATATGTGCCTGCTGTGTGGTCTGTCAGTATCATGGATGTGGAGAAGCTATTCTCCTTGAAGACAACAGTGAGGAAATGGTTTGCTAGGGTACAAAAGTAAATATTACTGACTAAGCCAGAACATCAAACTCATTCAATGGAGAGAGAGAGAATTTTATTTTAAATTATAGTTCAGAGGCCAACATGCAAATATAGGATGCCATACTGTTCTTAATCCTCAATGGAGCTCCTACTGATATCAGTGGAAGATTTGCAGAGACACCCAGCATAGAATCTTGCCTTTATGTAAGTAACTATACTTTTAGTTGCTTTCATTATTACTATTAGCTGCTCGGGATCTTATTGCTATATCCAGAACCACTCAGAAAGAACATCTGCTCTCCTTTAGGACCACTGCCCTTTGTTTCACTTTCTTCTCCATCCTCCTTTCTCTGTTTCTCTCGCTCCTCTATATCTTTGTATATAGGTGTCCTCTGTTCTTCCCCTGCAGCAACTCCCAAGTCCCGCCTCCTCCTAGATCTCATCTGTTAAAATGATCAGCAGTTAATTTAACATGAGCATTAGCTATTTATCGTTAATATGCCAATCAGATTAATGGTAGTAGAAAAGTTCACACCCTTTGAAGTCATTGTTTCAGGCTGTCTGCAGATTTAGGAAGACAGCGCTGCATCCATTACATTCAGGTCATATTAGAAGGTTATTTTTGCAACCACAAGGACTAAAAACTGAATTAATTTAAACAAAAGTTAAAAATCAGTCAATCAGGATCAGAAAAGAATGTATCTTTTCAGCCACATAAATACATCAAGCTAGCTGACATCTACCCTGTGTGGTGAGCATTAAGCTTTTTTGCACTTTTTAGATTCCTACAGTTTCACTACTTGGATTTGGTTAAACAGATTTAGAACAGCTTTGCTCCAAATGTGTGTTACCTTTACAACCACAATAGAACCAATCTTTGTTAAAACAAACATAATACCATGTGAGTTAAAAACTTCAGATTAAATGTCCTAACATTGTACCACATCAGTCCCCAAAGTGGGTCTATTCTTTCTTTTTATTTGTAAAACAGCTCTAAAATCCTATTGCATTTCTGTACAAAGTAAACTGATTTTTATTACATTCTTTTGATCTCCCCTTAAAGGGAGGAATCCCAAGAAGACTATTTTTTCCTGCGATACATTTTTGTAATACTTTCTTTCTAGAGATCATCCAAATCTTCTAAGTCAATACTTCAGAGTTCAACAGTGCTCATCTTCTATGATAATTATAAAATATACATTGATTTTAGCAGATGGCAAAATGTTTCATGAGAGAAGATACAGTACCACAGCCCCCTTACTCCAGCTGGTTCTGGTTTATATCTAGCTGTCAGTCTTTATTTGTGTGCACTCTTTTTAATACATTGTTTAAATATACAGTAAGGTTGCAGCTTGTGCAGTGGTATAAATATCAGACACCTAGAGTAGGTGACCACAGCTCTGTTCCATTACCAAGTTTCCTACTCTGGACCAGCACAGAATTTCAGCTCAACTGGGGATGTAATCAGAGTTTTAAAAAATTTGATTTGCCTCATTTTTTGATAATGGTGCATAAAATGAAAGAACAAAAAGAAGCATCCACTTTAGAAAGTGTTTTCTAAATTGTGGCTGGGGAATTTGATTGAATGTTCAGTGAATTCAAAATGGTAAAACTCTACTTGAGGAAAATCTTTCCTTGCAGAGTTGTGAGGAGGAGAAAGGGGGGTTGTTTGAGGTGAAAGGTGGTGAATGCTCCCATCAGCAAATACTCTTCCAGAAAGCATCCTCCCTTCAGGCAATGGATCAAAAAAGCATAGTTAGAGAAAAAGGGTGTGCAAGGATATTTTAAAAATCTCACAAGGAATAAATGAAAGAGATTTTATTATATAACAAAATGCCTGGTCTTTACTCAAAGTAGTTTTATTGATCTCAGAGAGATTTACTCATAAAAAACTATTCACCTATTCACATGACTTTGGGTTGCAGGATAAAGCCCTCAGAGGGCACTCTTGTTAGGTAATGTACTGTAAAAATGAAAATATGAATATGAATTTCTGTAATGTTCTCTAACATACTTCCCTATGAAGTTCAACGCTACACAACCTTTTTTTAAGCTTTTCTATAGTATCACTCCGTTGGTTACTAAATAGTCTAGAACAGTTTATATTGACTCCAGAGACAGCTGTTGGGGGGGGGGAAATTCCTCATTTCAAGCCAAATATGGAGTTCGTGGCTTAGCTAAGGAATTGGCTACAACCCAAGAATTTGCTAGGTTTTTTTCCTCACATATGAGTTGCCCAATGCCCCCACCCCCAGCTCTAAAGTAATAAAAGGTAAAGCATACCCAAAGAGCTTTCTTTACATAATCATTTCTTTAAATGGACATTGTCAGATCAATCTAGGCCTAAAATTTAGGTTTTGTAAAACTAGGCTTTTACAAAGTATAAAACGAATAGAAAATGTATCATGATTTTTAAAAAAAATATTCCACTGAAAATAGCTGTTTGTATTTAAAGGGGCCCCTGTAGTATTCATGACTCCATGTAATTTTTTGGAGATATCCCATCTCCTAGAACTGGAAGGGACCTTGAAAGGTCATTGAGTCCAGCCCCCTGCTTTCACTAGCAGGACCAAGTACTGATTTTGCCCCAGATCCCTAAGTGGCCCCCTCAAGGATTGAACTCACAACCCTGGGTTTTTTCCCTATTTTGGCCTCTTATCCTACCTCATTTCCACTGGCATTCACTATGTTAAATGTCCAATTGCTACTAAACTTTTGAAACAAAACTTTTGAAACAAACTGTGAAAACTTTTGAAACAAAAAAATCATTTAGCACTTCTGCCATTTCCACATTTTCTGTTCTTGTTTTTCCTCCCTCATTGAGTAATAAGCCTACCCTGTCCTTGGTCTTCCTGTTGCTTCTAATGCATTTGTAGAATGTTTTCTTGTTACCCTTTATGTCTCTAGCTAGTTTAATCTCGTTTTCTGCCTTGGCCTTTCTAATTTTGTCCCTACACACTTGTGTTATTTATTTATATTCATCCTTTGTAATTTGACCTAATTTCCACTTTTTGTAGAACTCTTTTTTGAGTTTCAGATCATTGAAGATCTCCTGGTTAAGCCAGGGTGGTCTTTTGCCATACTTACGATTTTTCCTACGCAGTGACGTAATGGTGAACAGTACATTATATTTTTAGAATTTTCATTTTTAATAATTTGAGGTTCTATTAATGACACATACCAAAATTTAATTTTAAATATATGACATTTACAACCTGATAGACTGTATCCCTTTCAAAGAAAGTGCATTTGTCCTAGTGCTTGAGTTACAACTATTAATGAAGGTGGTAATATAGGACCTGTTTTTCACTAGTCAAATGTCTAGTCTATATCTGGTTGCTGTTGTTGGCATACTCATGATCATTAAAACACAAGAAGCATTGACCAAATTCTTCTCAAGTCAGTAGAAGGATATATGTTAATGAGAAAATCTATATTTGTTACAATAAATATCTCAAATTGAAATTTGTTTGATGGAACATGGGTTCTATAGATTTGCTTTATTGTGCCTGTGTTAGCTCGTGTATGAGAAAAAAGCAGCAAAGCGAAAAAGAACAAAATGTTATTACAACATGACAGAAAATGCAGCCTTGTTAAGAAAACATTGCTCTGCAGGTAGATATAATCAGATCTTGCAGCAAATAGTTTCAACTGATGAGAAACCTGCTGGCAGGAAAAAATGGCTACCAAATAATATTCAATAAAATGGGGGTAGTGCTTAAGGTTAAAAGCAAATCCGCAACTGATAACTTCAAAAGCATGGAACACTGAAAGCAAATAATGCTTAATCCCAGTGATATGAGAGGTATTTTAAAGATTTTTTTCCTTCGACTGGGAATATCTGAGGGGTTATGAATTTTACAAAATATGTTTCTTGAGTGTTCTGGAACATTCTTGATAGAGGAAGTGCACCTGACTGATGTTGGTCAGCAATAAACACTAATTATGATCAGTTATTGTGGAGGGATGCCCCCCTCCCTGCTGCGTCCTGATTCTGGAAGACTATTTCTTAGTCATACACTAAAGCCTCAGAAAACTACCAGATAACTAGAGATTGTGTCCATTCAAATTTGCATGGATGTTCTCAGTTCCTTTAACAGGAAATGAATGTAAGCCCTTTATGCAACTAGCAATACAGAAACAGCCCATCTGAAACTGTATTAGGAAAGGATGGCCCAGTGACTAGGGTATTAGCTTGGGATTTAGAAAATCTAGGTTCAATTAATTCCCTGTTCTGCACAGGCTTCTCCTGTGATGTTGGAAAAGCTGCTTGTTCTCTCTGTACCTCAGTTCCTCATCTGCTCAATGGGAATAACAGCAGTTTCCTATCCCACAGGTGTTCTGTGAGGATAAAATCATTAAAGGTTATGAAGTTCTGAGATACTGTGGCAAAGGAGACCACTCAAATTCTTGCTTTTGCCTGAGATAGAAGCATCACTTGTACTACACCCTCAGACAATGGGTTAATATGAAGGCTGTGCACTTGGTTTTCCATGATAAAAGCATGTTGGTTGAGGCTAAGTTAACAGTGGGTTTTTTAAAATGTTTCACTCAGTTTTAAAACACATCAGAATGACAATTGTTTCATTTAAATAATAGCTTAGTGCCAAATTCAGGGTAGGGTGGCGATGGTGAGAGCCTCTGAGACTTAGACTTCCTTTTGCCTGCGTATGTCCACACACTTTACTTCTATGTAAACCAGCCACTGTTTGGTCTCCCTGCAATGTCTGTGACACAGCTTGCATCCATACATAAAATTGCTCCCAAAGGTACGCAGATAAAATATGTCTTAGCCAAAAGTAGCAAGTTTCCCTTAATGGAAGCTGGCCACTCTTATCAGGTATCTTTTAAATGTTACTTGGAGATTGATGCTCGTGTGAGTGAGGAATGGTGGTATATACCTGTTGCTGTCCTTGGCCAAGTTCTGAAGGTTCTCATTTCCTCAATAAAAGATGATAAATTATTTACTAGGGTCTGAGCATGTGTTTGTAAAGAATAAGTCTTCTGTGATTCAGCAGTCTTACCAAGATGGCCATGATGGTCCCCCCCCTGCATTTAAAATGTTGGATTCTATTTTGCTCGGAAACACCTACATTGAATACATTCTCACAGGTAAATATGCTTCCAGCTGTTGCATTCACTTCATCACTTCTACTCAAGTGATGCCTCACAGATACAGGGTATCATCTTTGGGCTAAAATGTACTCATCATACGTGGTCAGCTGCTTCTGCTTATAGCCAAGACTGGGGCAATCAGCCCAAGCTGGGCGGAGTAAAGACATCGATTTTTCAGACCAGAGTGAGAACCAGGTAATGGAATAACCTGCACAGTTACTGTACTGCTGCCTTTGATTCTCCATAAAGGAAAATAAAACTAATGACATGATAAATCAGACCCATGCGGTAGGGATCAACGCTGGCAGAGAGAGTGGAAAAGGGTAAACCACTCACAGGTACTTTCACTTTTGGGTACAAGCTCCATAGGATGCTCTCTCACCCTATCTTCATTCAGTTTGATGCTGCAGTATTTCTTGATAAACCTTTTTCTATTTTGCTTTTAATGGTCTTTCTCTCTCAGTCAGGAAGGTCTGATAGACTGACCAATGGAGTGTCCTGCTAAGAGAATTCTGCTGTGCACAACACTCATATCCATGGAATTGTTATAGCATGGACCCATTTGGCTCTTTGGCAATATAATAATTGGTTTGCCCACTGGTCTGTAGAAACCCTCTCTCGCTACACATGTGAGTGGAAAAACCTTACTAAACCCCCATAGCAATAAGCAACAGATACTAATGGTGAGTCCACCAATATTTGCTAGGTTGGATGGGTTCTGGGCCTGGTCCCTGGACTTCTAGTAAAAGAACAGGAGTACTTGTGGCACCTTAGGCCTTGTCTACACTACGAGAGTAGTTCGATTTTACTTGCATTGAATTTTTGGAATCGATATTGCAAAGTCGAACGTGTGTGTCCACACTAAGGACAGTAATTCGACTTTCGAAACGGTGCACTGTGGTCAGCTATCCCACAGTTCCCGCAGTCCCCTCTGCCCATTGGAATTCTGGGTGTAGCCGCCAATGCCTTCTGGGTAACAAAATGTGTCGAGGGTGCTTTTGGGTAACTGTCGTCATCCGTCCATCACTCCCGCCCTCCCTCCCTGAAAGCGCCGGCGGGAAATCAGTTTGCGCACTTTTCCAGTCATTGATAGCGCGGACGCCACAGCACTGCGAGCATGGAGCACGCTGCGACCATCGCTGCAGTTGTGGCCGCTCTCAACGCCTCGCAGCTTATCATCCACCTTTCCCTGAGGCAGATGCAGATAAGTCAGGCGAGGAGGCTACGGCACCGCGGTGATGGCCTGAAGTCTGAGAGTAGCACAGACCTCTCAGAAAGCACGGGACCCAGCGCCGAGGACATCACGGTGGCAATGGGTCATGTTGATGCCGTGGAACGGCGATTCTGGGCACGGGAAACAAGCACTGAGTGGTGGGACCGCATAGTGCTGCAGGTCTGGGATGAATCCCAGTGGCTGCAAAACTTTCGCATGCGGAAGGGAACTTTCCTGGAACTTTGTGAGTTGCTGTCCCCTGCCCTGAAGCGCAATGACACCCAGTTGCGAGCTGCACTGACTGTCCAGAAGCGAGTGGCCATAGCCCTCTGGAAGCTTGCAACGCCAGACAGCTACCGGTCAGTCACGAACCAGTTTGGGGTGGGCAAATCTACCGTGGGGGTTGTTGTGATGCAAGTAGCGAAGGCAATCGTTGATGTACTGCTGCCAAAGGTAGTGACCGTGGGAAACGTGGAGGCGATCATAGATGGCTTCGCAGCGATGGGATTCCCAAACTGCGGTGGGGCCATAGATGGAACTCACATCCCTATCCTGGCACCGGACCACCAGGCCAGCAAGTACATTAACCGAAAGGGCTACTTTTCCATGGTGCTGCAAGCACTGGTGGACCACAGGGGACGTTTTACCAACATCTACGTGGGATGGCCGGGCAAGGTTCATGACGCTCGTGTTTTCAGGAACTCTGGTCTGTTTAGACGGCTGCAGCAAGATATTTACTTCCCGGACCACAAAATAACTGTTGGGGATGTGGAGATGCCTATAGTCATCCTCGGGGACCCAGCCTACCCGCTAATGCCCTGGCTCATGAAGCCGTATACTGGCGCCCTGGACACTGAAAAAGAACTCTTCAACTACCGGCTGAGCAAGTGCAGAATGGTGGTGGAGTGTGCTTTTGGCCGTCTCAAGGGGAGATGGAGAAGCTTACTGACTCGCTGTGATCTCAGCGAAACCAATATCCCCATTGTTATAGCAGCTTGCTGTGTGCTCCACAATCTCTGTGAGAGCAAGGGGGAGACCTTTATGGCGGGGTGGGAGGTTGAGGAAAATAACCTGGCTGCTGATTACGCACAGCCAGACAGCCGGGCGATTAGAAGAGACCAGCGGGAAGCACTGTGCATCCGGGAGGCTTTGAAAGCAAAGTTCCTGAGTGAGCAGGGTAACCTGTGACTTTAAAGTTTGTGTACAGAGAAGCTGAACCTGCCCCCGTTTCTTTACCCAGTTAATGTTGACTATCCTATCCAGTTACATACCCCCTTCACCCCCCTTCCAACACACGTTTCGAAATAAAAATAGTTCTACTTTGTTAATGCACACCGTTTTCTTTAATACTGTTTTCGCGGGAATTTTTTAAAACTGGGACGCAGACTGTGGTGCGGAGCGGGTGTAGTGTAGTGACGCGAATGAAGCTTCTAAACTCAAGGATTGACAGGCTCCGCTGCAGTGGGATGGTTGTTTCAACGGAGCCTGTCACCCCTCCTGATCAGGACTGTGTGTATGGGGGGGCTATGTGACTTTGTGGCAGGGGGAGGACGGTTACAGATCCCCTGCTGCGTGGCTCTGTGATCCTGCATAAGGACCGCCGCTTAAGATCAGTAACTGCCCTCCCCCGCCACAAAGTCACAGAGCAACCCACCCCCCACCACATAACATGAAAACCACCTCCCAGACTAACCAGGGTAACTAGTCACTGCATCACTGCACTGTGTATGTGCCCTGCTGCTGTACCTGCCCCCGCCTATGCACCCTGCCAAAGGTGACTGTCCTGTCCAATTACCAACCCCCTTTCCCCTCCTCCTCCAAAAGAACATGATTGAAACAGTAGTTAACAGAAACGTATTTTTTATTATCAACTACACATGGAACTGGGAGGTGAAACTTGGACGGGGGCTTGTGTCAGGCGGGAAGGAAAGAACTTTTCAAATTTTGGGGAATGAGAGCCTTCTGCTACTAGAGCTCTCTGCAGGGGTGGAGTGAGAGTTAGCACGGACTCTGCCGCCTCTCCTTCTTTGCACTTTGGGTGAGGTGGGTATGGGACTTGGTGGCGGGGGAGGGCGGTTAGAGATGGACTGCAGCGGGGCTCTGTCCTCCTGCCTCCGTTCCTGCAGAACATCCACAAGGCGCCGGAGCGTGTCTGTTTGCTCCCTCAGTAGTCCAAGCAGCATTTGAGTCGCCTGCTGGTCTTCCTGCCGCCACCTCTCCTCCCGATCCATGTTTGCTTGGTGCATTTGGGTCAAGTTCTCCCGCCACTGGGTCTGCTGTGCTGCCTGGGCTTGGGAACAGGCCATAAGCTCCGAGAACATGTCCTCCCGTGTCCTCTTCTTCCTACGCCTAATCCGCGCTAGCCTCTGGGAGTGTGATGCCAGGCTAGGTTGTGAGACAGTCGCAGATGGGGCTGTGGAAATGGGAAAAAGGGAGTGAATTCCTCAGAAAGATAAATGTAGTTGTGAACAAAGAACATAGTCTTTCTCTGTGAACAAGACCATGCACAGCACCTATCACATGCGCACTCAGCACAAGGTCGAATTCTCGGCCTTCGCATTCAGTGCCTGGGGTCTTGCACAGCACATTTGAGAAGCGGGGCAGCACAACGGAATTTCTGTTGCAGGCAGACATGGTAAGCCGTAGACTTGTGGCAGCTTAAAACTTTTATATTACCACTGGCCTCATTTCACATTTAAAGCAATGTCAGTCCCTGCTGCCAGCAATCCGGCAAGCGGGAACTCTGCCCCTGTCCCACCTCCTCGCGGCTGTCCCCGGGAACGATCCCTTTCGGCTGCCCCTCTCCCGCCTCCACCGCGTGGCTGCAAACCAGCGGTTACAGTTCTGTAAAGGAACGGGCAAGCAGTCCCAACACTAACATTCCCCTACCTAATTCAAAGCAGGTCACCATGGGCGACATCACCCTGATGAGGATCTCTGAGAGCGAGAGAGAGAGAATGCTCCGGGAAAGCCTCCAAAGACCAGGGCCGTATGCCGCCCTGCTGTGCAGAGCAATGATTCCCGAGTACTTGATAGTCTCGTGGCGCGGCAACGTGTCGTACTTCGGAGGACCCAATAAGGCCGCTCTCCCCAGGAACCTCATGCAACGGCTTTCCAATTACCTCCAGGAGAGCTTCATCGAGATGTCCCAGGAGGATTACTGCTCTATCCCCGGATATATAGACCGCCTTTTACTGTAGCTGCAGTAGCAGGGACTAAACAGTAGAGCGGCTTGGGCAGGACAATCACGGAAAACCGGACATTGCTAGATTTTTTTTCAAAACTTGCACTGCCCATGACTGAACCGTTAAGCGCCTAGGGCAAAGTAATCATGAACAACCCATTCTTTTAATTGTTAATATTCCTGTTCTGTTAAAAATAAATGCTTAGATGTTTACAACACTTACTGGCTGATCCTTCCCCAGATTCTGTGTCCGGGGTAACGGCTGGGGACGCTTGGTAGGGGATCTCTGTAAGGGTGATGAAGAGATCCTGGCTGTCGGGGAAATCAGCGTTGTGAGCGCTGCCGACTGCCTCGCCCTCCTCATCTCCTTCCTCATCTTCCCCGTCCCCTAACATGTCCGAGGAACCGGCCGTGGACACTATCCCATCCTCAGAGTCCACGGTCACTGGTGGGGTAGTGGTGGCGGCCGCACCGAGGATGGAATGCAGTGCCTCGTAGAAACGGGATGTCTGGGGATGGGATCCGGAGCGTCCGTTTGCCTCTTTGGTCTTCTGGTAGCCTTGTCTCAGCTCCTTGATTTTCACGCGGCACTGCGTTGCATCCCGGCTGTATCCTCTCTCTGACATGTCTTTAGAGAACTTCTCATAGATCTTTGCATTCCGTTTCTTGGAGCGCAGCTCAGAAAGCACGGACTCATCCCCCCACACAGCGATGAGATCCAAGACTTCCCGATCAGTCCATGCTGGGGCCCTCTTTCTATTCACAGACTGCACGGCCATCACTGCTGGAGAGCTCTGCATCGTTGCCAGTGCTGCTGTGATCGCCACGATGTCCAGACAGGAAATGAGATTCAAACTGGCCAGACAGGAAAAGGAATTCCAATTCAAATTTTCCCAGGGCTTTTCCTGTGTGGCTGGTCAGAGCATCCGAGCTCGGACTGCTGTCCAGAGCGTCAACAGAGTGGTGCACTGTGGGATAGCTCCCGGAGCTATTAGCGTCGATTTCCATCCACACCTAGCCTAATTCGACATGGCCATGTCGAATTTAGCGCTACTCCCCTCGTCGGGGAGGAGTACAGAAGTCGAATTAAAGAGACCTCTATGTCAAACTAAATAGCATCGCAGTGTGGACGGGTGCAGGGTTAATTCAATGTAACGGCGCTAACTTCGACATAAACGCCTAGTGTAGACCAGGCCTTGGAGACTAACAAATTTATTAGAGCATGCTTATGCTCTAATAAATTTGTTAGTCTCTAAGGTGCCACAAGTACTCCTGTTCTTTTTGCGGATACAGACTAACACGGCTGCTACTCTGAAACCTTCTAGTAAAAGGAAATTGATCCACACTAGTTGTGCTGCTGCCAACCTTCCCATCAAAGATGCTTGCCTCATCACTGTACATCACATTGCACTGTACATTGGAATTACACTCCACTAAAGATTTGATGCTCCCCCATGTGGTATATTGAGGACTGTGTAGGAATTGCCAGCTGTCACTTTGCAGGGAGGAGATTCCTGGTCTTGCTTGCAGGCTAGGGAGCTCTATAGTGAAATGTGTAATTCGAGTTACTCTGGAAAGAACCAGCATAGAACAAGGGGGAGTGAGTTGTGCCTCTCTGCCTTAGGAGTGTGTCTACTCTGCAGCTGGGCATGTGCCTCCCAGCCTGGTAGACACACCCTAGCTCTGCTCAAGCTAGCATGCTAAAAATATCAGTGTGGACTTTGCAGTATGGGTGGCGACACAAGCTAGCCACCCAAGTATGGATCCGGGGTGTCAGGTAGGCTTGCACTTGGGTGGCTAGCCCATACCACCACCTATACTGCAATGTCCACACTGCTATTTTGAGCATGCTAGCTCAAGCAGAACTGGCATGTATCTTTCTACCTGGGCTGGAAGGCACACTCCGAGCTGAAGTGTAGACATACCTTAGGGAGCAGACTGCTTCTTCTCTCTGTTTTTAGGTTTCATCATTGAGTCTAAGAATAAAAGTGTTATGTCATGTCACAAGCTTCCAGCAAGAGTATTTTATGTTTTTATCTAACCTCTCTAGGTGGGCACCTGAACATAACACCACATCTCTGCATATGGCTTATGAGAGCCATTTTCTATTGATATGCTGGAAAACCTTCCACCATTATAGAGAACAAAGGGCACACATTACATCAGGAGTGTCACTGTGTTTTGGGGGAAGGGGAACATACCACATTTTGATTCATCATATGTAAGAAACTCAAACATATTCAGTGCTGCTGATTCTCATTTCTTGTACGGTGCATCAGACTCATCACCACCCTCCTTATCATGTCCTGTGTCCTTTCTGCTGCCTGTTCAGTCACATTATCCCTTCTCCCCTTTTGGATGACATGACTACTTTGAGGTTAGAGACGTGTGAACTAGAACATGAAGGTACTGCACATTCCTCCTACTCAGCTACTATGGTCACCTGGTGTTCCCACTTCTGGCCACTCTGTCCATACCCTCTTTCTCCTCCTCCATCTCATAGTCTAGGTGGCAGCACCCTCATCTACAGCATTTCCATGATCATGGGATCTCTAGGGTCCTTTATGTGTAGCATATAAATATATTTTTATATGTCTAGAATCAGCATCAAATCAAGTGATAAGTGTTTCTGGGCATGTGTGAAGAGACTCTAGGAAAAAGTTGAGCTTACAAGATTTGTTGTTCTTTTAGCTGGAGAAATGGAGCACTGACTGAACAACACTGGGTTCGACTCTGAAGAAAGAAGAGATGGTAATATTTACAAATTATAGTACCACCACTAAGAGGGATTAAGAAATGTATTAAAATATTTGTAGAGTAAATCCATCTTTGCCTGTCATTAACGCGTATATTTTTAAACATAATTGAAATGGCTTTGCTGGGTTAAAGAGGCAGTACTACCCTCAGCCCCTAAGAAAGAAAGGAAGCTTCTTGAATCACACTTGAACAGATCCCTTTGGCCATATCTCCCAACAGCTCTGATAAGCTTTGGAGACTCTGTTACTAAACTAAGCCAATGTTATAAAAGACCCTACCCAGAAAAAGTTTCTGCCAGTTTGGTCATTTTGCTTCCTTTGTTAAAGGAAAGCAGAGTTTTATTTGAGCTACATGTTGCTACTGTGATCACATTTGCCACAGTGGAATTATCAACTTAGCAAACTTTATGCAATTGGTTTCAAGCATAGTGTGCCCCTCAACATTAATGAAATATCTGCACTCAGAACAAAGATAGAAAGTGCCCTGGATGTATCTGTTCCGTAAAGCAGTTAATCCTATTCTCACATCAAACTTTTTCCTCATTCCCATTTCTGGCCTGCTTATCTCAAATTTTGAGATAGTAGAACCGATGGCATTTTCTCTAAAGAAGCTTGCAGTGTCCCTGTTTACCAGAGGACTTTGCGTAACACCTATAGGTTATCACACTAGTTATTTGGCTTGTACAATCATGGGGTCCTCGATAAAGAGGTCATAGTTTGAACCCAAGGGAAGAGAGAAGCATATGTGTTGCTGCAGTTCTTCTAAAGTGGAGTCCTGGAAAAATTCATGTAAACTGTGCATAGCTGTAATGTGAAAGGGGCCATTTGTTTCTCAAACAGGAATTAGTATGGTGCAAGAATTATCTTGGCAGATAAACAGAACACAGGAAAATGTGTAAACAATGTTTTATTCTGTAAAACTTTAAGCAAATGAGCAACCTCTTTTAAAAGGAAAAAAATGCACCCTCTCTTTACCTTACACACACTCACAGCCACACACCTTCCCTTTAAAATCAGTTGACTTTTGTTGACACTTTTGACCTCAGTTGTTTGGTTTGATTTACTGATGGGTAGAAAAAGTGTCAAATGTCAAACTGAAGAAAATCATTCATGCAAAAACCTATTGGCACAGATAACTCTCCCTATAAAGACCACATTCTAGGATTCATAGTGTGGGAAAATTGCTTGTCTTCCCCCATTTCCTAAGAGATTATTCATATGAACATTTTTTTAATTACAGAAAGCACAGCACTCATGACTTTCCCTATTGTAATGTATTGGTTTCCTCTACTGGATGGAATGCCTGCCCTTTTTAAATTGTAGGCAACTAAGTTCATCTCTATTGATTGACACACAGAGTAGTGTAAATTCCTTAAAATTACTGCATCTTAAAACTAGTAACAGAAATTCTTCTTTAGCTCAAGTCATAGCAGGTCTGTGCTTTTGAAGCAGACAGTGGCAGGTTTAGGCTCAGATCTTCAAAAGTATTTAGGTACCTAACTCACACTGTAGTTCAGCACCTAAACACCTTTGAGCATCTGGCCCTAGGTCCGCACAAGTGCAGTTTAGCTGTTGACCATATCTATATCAGCAACACATTTATTATAGTGTCACATATTCCCTGGTTATTAGAACTGGCAAAAAAAATGCAAAAATGTAGTTCAAGTTTTGGCCTCCATTTTTGGCCAAAATTTGAAATGTTGACAAAATAATTCAGGTTTTTGACCAGCTCTATTAATTATCTACAGTAAGTCTATCAACACTAGGGTGCGCAGTATTTTACCCCTTTCTCCCAAATATTTATTTGTAAATTGTTAGGTGCATGGGTGTGTGTTTTTAGGGGAAGTTTGCCAAAAATATTCATGAGCAAGCCTTTGATAACAAAATTAATGAATCTAACAAAGGAAATATGTTCAGTAAGAGAGAATATTTGAATTTCTAGCTTCCAAAGAGTTGCTATGAACAAAGGGTACACAATTCTAAAACAAGGACTAAAAACAAATGAATAAGACCCTGCCATTATCAATTACATTATTATTTACTATTTGTATTACCATAGCATCTAGGACCCCATTATGTTAGGCCCAATACAAACACAGAACAAAGACAGCCCTTTGCCCCAGAGAACCTGGAATCTAACTAAACGCCAAGAGACAAGAGATGGATATAGACGGGGAGTACAAGTAAACAATGAGATGATATTGGTCACCATGATAAGCAGTGGTGTCCACAAACCCGCAGCCTAACCATTGTTAAGTTTTTTGTAGGTGTCACAGGATGCATAGTCAGTGATACTGACTAGGTAGTGACACACTTCGTTCTTTTCTCAGGTTTTGCCAATAGGTCCCTTATGTATAGCATTTAAAACATCTATGTATATCATGTTGTATAATACTAAAAAGCTCTTCATTCACCCTAATCTGATTTGTTTGCAATGCTGAGAAAAAGAAAAGCCTGGCATGCCCAGTGTTTTTTGTTAGCACTTACTGTTCCCAAACCCTGTGTGTTAGTAAAATTTCATATTTAATCCCCGTTGAACTATGACAGTTGGCTCTCACGTGAATATCGTATAACTGCCCTAAGGATCTAAGAGGATTTTTTTACAGTAACATGATTTTCTGTTGGATGCCACCCTTTGTGGCATCATGAATCATGAACTTTAGTTAGAGTAACATTTAGTAAGGCATTATTATGTTCAAGGAGTGGGAAAGTTGGACATCTTATAGAATTAGAAGAAGAGCTCATAAGAAGATACTGGTATAGGTATAGCTGATTAATCTTTGTTTGCTTTATCTATAGTAGTAGATACCTACTAGTAATGGGGGATTTTAACTACCCAAACATCAGTTGGAAAAGTAATAGGACAAAACAAAATTTCCAATAAGTTCATGAATGGATTGGGGACAACTTTTTCTTCCAGAAAGCAGAGGAAGAAGTCAGGCCATTTTAGACTTGAATCTGAAAATGGAAGGTAATTTGGGTGAGAGTGAGCATGAAATGAGAGATTTCATGATTCAAAGGAAAGGAGTGAGAGCAGCAGAATAAAGACGATGGACTTCAAATAAGAAGACTTTAACAAACTCAGAAAACTGGTAGGTAAAGTCCCAAGGGAAGGAAATGTAAGAGGAAAAATGAGTTCAGGAAAGATGGCAGTTTCTCAAGGAGACAATATTAAAGGCAAAACTGAAAATTATTGTGACGTGAAGGAAAGAGAGAACAGTAAAAGGCCTATATAGCTCCATTAAGAGTTCTTTAATGATCTGAAAATCAAAAAGGAATCCAACAAAAAGTGGCATCATGGTTAAATATCTAAGGAGGAGCACAAAAGGATATGTAGGAACAAAATCAGAAAGGGTAAGACATAAAATAAGTTTCACCTATCATGGGACATAAAAGGAGGTTCTATAAATATATAAAGAGCAAGAGAAAGATGAAGGAAAGTATAGGACATCTACTTAGCAGAGAAGGCGAGCTAATAATTGATGGCATTAAGAAAGCTGAGGTGTTTAATGCCTATTTTGCTTAAGTCTTCACTTAAAGGTTAATGCTGACCAGCTACTCAACAGAATTAACATTAACAACCAGAGGGAGGAATGCAACCCAAAATAGGGAAAGAACAGGTTAAAGACTATTTAGATAAGATGGAGGTATTCAAGTTGGCAAGGCCTGATGACATTGGGTTACTAAAAGAACTAGCTGAAGCAATCTCTGAATCATTAGCAATTATCTTTCAGAACTCCTGGAGGACAGGTGAGGTCCAAAAAGATTAGAGAATGGCAAACATAGTATCTGTCTTTAAAAAGGGGAACAAAGAGGACCCAGGGATTTATATACCAGTCACAGCCTCACTGTAATACCTGGAAAAATACTGGAACAAATTGCTAACCAATTTGTAAAGCACCTGGAGGATAAAAGGGTGTGACGCATGTCTAGAAAGGGTTAAACATCCTGCAAAATAAACTACTCAAATTGAACCCTTAAAGACATGTGGTGAGGTAATGGTTGTGTTTTTGTGTATTTACATATGCATGACTAGGGTTGACAATGTAATCAACAGTCCCTATCTATGCTGTATTCTAATAATTCAGAGATCAAAAGAACATCCTAGTATTTAAATTAATTGTAAACACGTATCTCTGTATTCATCTCTCTTTGAAATGTATAGCAAATAATCTGTGAATGGTGAAGGAACAAGCAAATTCCTTTATGTTAATTCTAGGGATAGCTCAGTGGTTTGAGCCTTGGCCTGCTAAACCCAGAGTTGTGAGTTCAATCCTTGAGGGGGCCATTTAGGGATCTGGGATAAAAATCTGTCTGGGGATTAGTCCTGCTTTGAGCAGGGGGTTGGACTAGATGACCTCCTGAGGTCCCTTCCAACCCTGGTATTCTATGATTCTATAGATAAGTACCAGTGATGGACCTCCTTCAAAGTCATCCTAATTACCTTTTGTTCCCAGAGGAACTCCAACTTGTCAAAAAGGACATGAAATTGTATAAAAGATCGTTGGGTCCTAATCCTGTTTCTCTCAGATCTGCTTAAGATTTCCTGCACTTAGGACGGAAGAATCCCATGCACTACTACAGACTAGGGACCAAATGGCTAGGTAGCAGTTCTGCAGAAAAGGACCTAGGGGCCACAGTGGATGAGAAGCTGGATATGAGTCAACAGTGTGCCCTTCTGGCCAAGAAGGCTAACGGCATTTTGGGCTGTATAAGTAGGGGCATTGCCAGCAGATCAAGGGACGTGATCGTTCCCCTCTATTCAACATTGGTGAGGCCTCATCTGGAGTACTGTGTCCAGTTTTGGGCCCCACACTACAAGAAGGATGTGGAAAAATTGGAAAGAGTCCAGCGGAGGGCAACAAAAATAATTAAGGGGCTGGATCACATGACTCATGAGGAGAGGCTGAGGGAACTGGGATTGTTTAGTCTGCAGAAGAGAAGAATGAGGGGGGATTTGATAGCTGCTTTCAACTACCTGAAAGGGGGTTCCAAAGAGGCTGGATCTAAACCAGGGGTAGGCAACCTATGGCATGGGTGCCGAAGGCGGCACATGAGCTGATTTTCAGTGGCACTCACACTGCCCAGGTCCTGGCCACCGGTCCGGGGGGCTCTGCATTTTAATTTGATTTTAAATGAAGCTTCTTAAACATTTTAATAACCTTATTTACTTTGCATACAACAATAGTTTAGTTATATATTATAGACTTATAGAAAGAGACCTTCTAAAAACATTAAAATGTATTACTGGCACGCGAAACCTTAAATTAGAGTGAATAAATGAAGACTCGGCACACCACTTCTGACAGGTTGCCGACCCCTGATCTAGACTGTTCTCAGTGGTAGCAGATGATAGAACAAGGAGTAATGCTCTCAAGTTGCAGTGGGGGAGGTTTAGGTTGGATATTAGGAAAAACTTTTTCACTAGGAAGGCGGTGAAGCACTGAATGGGTCATCTAGGGAGGTGGTGTAATCTCCTTCTTTGGAGGTTTTTAGAGTCAAGCTTGACAAAGCCCTGGCTGGGATGATTTAGTTGGGGATCGGCGCTGCTTTGAGCAGGGGGTTGGACTAGGTGACCTTCTGAGGTCCCTTCCAACCCTGATATTCCACGATTCGTGCAGGGGAGGCCTATGCCATAAGGACTGAGATCCCAGTTCTAACTGGATCGCCCTGAAATATAAACATTGGACTATAACCTATGGACTATTTCTGAAAGAACTCCTTGCAACTACAAAGCTCACAATCATTTCTATGAATCTCAATCTTTAGAACAGAACTCATGTCTGTATGTATATTGATCTTTTAACATACTTGCTCTCATTTTTTAATACATGTTAGTTTAGTTAATAAGAATTGGCTATAGTATGTATTTAGGTAAGATCTGAAACATTCATTAACCTGGGAGGTAATGTGACCTATCCTTTGGGATTGGTAGAACCTTTTCTTTTATATGATGAAATAAGATTTTCAGAAGTCATCATATTTGACTTAGGTACCTGGATGGAGGCCTGAGTCTGGATCACTTTAAGGGAAATGTGTTTTTGGATTTCTGAGTAACCAGTAAGATAATAAAGAAGCTGTTTGTGCTGGTTTGGTAAATCTAAGTATTGGAATATCCACTAGCTTTTGGGAGATTGTCTGCCCCATTCTTAGCAGCTCACCCTAATTGAGTGACCACAGCTGGCCCGCACTGGGGCCATGGTCACAAAGGATTATAAGGAATAGTACAGGATAGATGGTCAAGAACAAATCATGCCAAACCACCCTAATTTCCTTCTTTGACTGAATTACTGGCCAAGGGGGGTGAGGGGGAAAGCAGTAGCTGTGCTAGATCTTGGTTTTAGTAAGGCATTTGATACAGTCCCACATGATATTCATATAAGTAAACTAAGGAAACATGGTCTAGATGAAGTTACTATAAGGTAGGTGCATAACTGGTTGAAAAACTGTATTCAAAGAGCAATTATCAATGGCTTGCTGTCTAATTGGGAGGACATTATCTAGTGGGGCCAGTCCTCGGTTCAGTACTATTCAATATTTTCATTAATGACTTGGACAATGGAATGGAGAGTATACTTATAAAATCTGTGGATGATACAAGCTGGGAGGAGTTGCAAGCACTTTGAATGAGAGGATTCAAAATGACCTTGACAAATTGGAGAATTGGTCTGAAATCAACAGGATGAAATGCAATAATGATAAATGCAAAGTATTTCACATAGGATGGAAAAAATCAAATGCACAAATACGAAGGGGGAATAAGTGGCTAGATGCTAGTACTGCTCAAAAAAGGATCTGGGTCTTATAGTAGATCACAAATTGAATATGAATCAAAACTGTGATGCAGCTGCGAAAAAGGCAAACATCATTCTGAGGTGTATTAAAAGGAGTGTCATATATAAGACACAGGAGGTAACAGCAGGGCCGACGAGGTGGGGAGGGAGCCGGTACAAATTACCGGGGTCCGGTGGTCCAGAAGGGGGCCCAGGGCCTGGTTTCCCTGGCTGTTTAGCTGGTTCACCCTTGCTGGGGGGCCCGAACCCGCTCTCGGCTGCCCTGGGTAACAGCCCTGCTCTATTCAGTACGGATGAGGACTCAACAGGAATACCATGTCCAGTCTGGGCACCAAACTTTAGGAAAGATGTGGGCAAATTGGAAAGAATCCAGATAAGAGCAACAAAAACCATAAAAGGTTTAGAAAACCTGTCCTATGAGGAAAGGTTACAGAAACTGGGCACGTTTAGTCTTGAGAAAAGAAAACTGAGGGGGACCTGATAAGTCTTCAAATATGTTAAGGACTGTTATAAATAGGATAGTGATCAATTGTTCTCCATGTCCACTAAGGTAAGATCAAAAGTAATGGGCTTATTCTGCAGCAAGGGAGAATTAGGGTAGATATTTGGCAAAACTTTCTGACCATAAAGGTAGTTAAGCACTAGAATAGGTTTCCAAGAGAGGTTGTGGAATCCCCATCATTGTCCAACCTGTTCTTAAAATCTTCCAAACACATATCAGGGATTGTCTAGGATTACTTGGTCCAGCCACAGTGCAGAGGGACAGATTTGATGACTTCTCAAGGTCCCTTCCAGTCATACATTTCTATGTTTCTACGCATTTCCTCAGGATTAGACAGATTAACCCCCTCACCAATAGCTGGGATCCTGAAGGGAGGAACACTCAGTGAGTGACTCTAGGATTCCCTGCTCCTTCCCTCTACTGCTGCCTTCACTACCCCTGTCCATGAAGAGTATAAGTGGATTCCACACAAAGGGCACTGCAGAAAAGGGGATATTGCTTGGGGCTCCCTTTATGGTAGAATTTACCCTGCCTACTGGATGTGGATTGGAGATGAAGGAAGGATACATGCCTCCCCACCCCCCACACACACACTTCCCCTCACATGTGGAGACCAGGATCTATGGACATCCATATCCAGACCCAGCATCCAAAGTAGGACAGGACTTTTAAGGGTGGCTTCCTCTGCAAAGGAGGACGGAGGTTGGCACATAGAAGGCCCCCTCCATGAACAGTTCTGGTGGGAATGACCTTCTCCTCCTCTCCTCTGTTTCCAGAACGTATCTGGGGAAGGGGAAGTTCAATTTGAAATTTCACAGTGGCCTTTTGTTATAAGACAAAGATGGTGTTGAGGAAGAAAAGTGCACAGTGGTAGGAAAAAAGAGTAAAATATGAATCCTTAATTGCTTAGGCACACACTTGTGGTCAGTGAAAACGCTAACATATTTCCACTTACATTTGCTAATTAAAACATTCAGTGCAGAAAGTGACTACATTTCACAAGAAAAACTGTTTACAATCCTTGTAATCTGTTGCTAATTCCTTTAGGGCATCATTTACCCAAATTTGACCAATATGCTTAACTGTTAAAAACAAAATTAGTACAGGTTTGTGTTGTACAGTACTTGGATTGCATGTAATTAAGAGTGCATGAGCTACATCCCCTTGGCATGTAGTATGGTTTTATAGTTAACATGGAGAGGCAAATGTCACCCTGGGGTCATTAATATTGTATAAAGTAATGAGAAGCAGGGGCAAGAGACACAACAAAACTGGAGGGTCAAAGCTGTTCACAAAAGATGTGAACCTCTGTGTGATAAAGCAGCAGATCTGAAATGCTTGTAATGAGTAGGCTCTTTGGAAAGGGAGTAGTGTTTGGCTAAAGCTAGAGAAGTGGATAACCATCTAACCATGTAAAGTACTTCTTTCTAAGTATACTTAGTATACCATGAAAGAGTCAAGATGATGAAAGACAAATAGAGGGAAAAAATACTAATAACTTTCAATTAAGAATGACTCATTTAATAGTTGTTTGCAATGTTGTTTTAGCCGTATTGGTCCCAGAATATTAAAGAGAAAAAGGTGGGTGAGGTAATATCTTTTATTAGACCAACTTCTATTGGTGAAAGATTACACATGCTTTCAAGCTTAAAACACAACTGTTTTTCAGATCTGGGAAAGGTACTCAGAGTATCACAGCTAAATACAAGGGTGGAACAGATACAGCGTTCATCTTAAATTGTCTTTTGCAAAAGGTGTTAAATCAGCAGTTTACCTCTACAGTCAGGTGTAAAGAAGCAATAAATCCAGTGTCTTTATTAAATCCATGTTATTTGGTGTCTAGTAGAGTTATGAATTTAAGTTCCCAGGCTCGTCTTTTAAAAGTGTTGTGCAAGTTTCCTTTGAGGATGTGGACTGACAGGTCATATATGGAGTGATTGTTTTGTAAAAAGTGTTCGCCCTTGGGTGATATGGCATTTTTGTCTTTTACTATTTTTCTGAGAGTTCATTCAAGAGCACAGTGATTGTCAGGTTTTTCCCACTTTGTTGTTGTTGGGGCATTTGATGCATTGGTTGAGGTACCCCATATTGTGACAAGCATGCGTAGGACCAATGGATCTTGACAGGTGCGTTGTGAGGGGTACTGATCATCATAGCAGTCGAGATATGTCTGCAGGTTTTGCATTTGTTGTTCTGGCAAGGGCTGGTGCCGCTGTGAGTTGGTGTGTCCTGGTCTATAGGGAGCTTGCTTCTGATGATGAGCTTGGCAAGGTAGGGAATTGAGTGAAGGCCAGAAGAGGGGGTTCAGGAAAGATTTTTTTCAAGATGTGGTCACCATCAGCATGGGTTGTAGTTGTTTAATGATTAATTCCAATGCATTCTATATATAGCAGTATAACTTATTTTTTCATGTACAGTTTGGTTCGGAATAAAATGAGGGCTAATGTTTTGGTGCATGAAAAAAAGTGAATTTCGATTTTGTTTCCTAGATGTTTCTAGATTTTTGTGTGAATTAAATGTTTTAAAATTCAAGAACAACTGAAAAGGGTGAAATCCTGCTGTTATTAGTCAACGGAAAGACGGCCATTGACTTTATTGAGGCCAGGATTTCACCCCAGTGCTTGTGTAGCTAAGTGCCAATGGAACCTCTTAAATAGATTTCTCTGCAGTTTCTAATCCTGCTGTTCTATCAAAATAAAATGGTCAGTAATATTGCTCAAGAAGATGATGAGATTTTCACTTATTAACTAGGACACAGGACTTATCAGTTCCACTTACTCTAGTGCGTGTAGGGAGCCAGAGCAACTATAGCTCCTGGAATTCAGCGAGAGAAAATTCAGGAATACATTAATTCTCCTCCGTGATGTTATAATTGAAAGTCATTTTCCACCATTACTCAAGCTATTTGGTTATGAACTGTTTTGTCCACTCATTGTAAAATGTGAGAAATAATCATCATCTTGGTCATGACTGGGGGATTGAACTGGGTATCTCCAGAGATAAAAGCATGGGCCTCTACAATTTGAGATAAAAAAGATGAACGTCTATAGCTAGGAACTGTAAAAGAGGGGATGAGACACACCACACACACTGACTTCTGCCCAAGAGAAACTTAACCCAGCTCCTGAGTGCTTAACCAAGAAGAGACTCTCCCATTTTAGATCATCTGGTACAGCTGCTGGCATACAATTCTGTTTTAACCGTGGTAACAAGCACGCTACAAATAGTACAGGAGTACTTGTGGCACCTTAGAGACTAACAAATTTATTAGAGCATAAGCTTTCGTGGACTACAGCCCACTTCTTCGGATGCATATAGTGGCTCCGATTCCACTCTCTCTTCCCATGGTGTAGATCAAGAGTAACTCTATGGATGTCAATGCACCTAAAACCACTGTGAGATTAGAATTGAACCTAATGCATCCCTCCAAGATGGGGAGTTTAGTTAATTAAGTCTGCTGTAGTTACTGGCTGGTTGAAGATACTCATTTCTCCTTCCTACTTGTCTCCCTTCTTTATCCTCTTTGTTGCATTTCTCCTTTTAGTCTTAATTTTTCTTCATGGCTTTCTGCCTGTTTTTGCTTTGGGGGTGGGTTCTCTCTCTATTTGCACATCTTTCAGTCTCTGCCTTCTGTTTCAGCAAGGTCTGCAGCTGCACGAAAATTCGGACGCTTTGGTGTCTCTAGGTCTATGTTCTGAGACATTCATGCAGCAAGGCAAAAGCTAGCTTAGCTGCATGGCAGGTTTAGAGTCCTTTTGCAGCTGCTAGTCCCACAGATGCCAGTTCTGGAGAGGCAAACATTAGCATGCCATTCAAGAAGTGGTGTGGCAGGATGGGTTCATAATTGGGTCATGCAGGTGACCATTTGCTGGAGATCTCAGACTCTGAGCTGACACTTAGATACACAGTATCCCACTTTAACAGCTACAGGAGGGAGAGAAAGAGGATAGTCACTCTGAAGCTATCTTACTATCTTGAATAGATTCTCTCAAATTCTCTGTTGCCAGACTATTAATTTCTCAGGTATATTTGTGTGAAACAAGTGACATCCAGTGGCTGGTTCAGTTAATTACTATTTGTATTTCAAGCCTTCACTTTCTGAGCCAGGTTCTCTGATGATCCTTCCCTAGCTCTCTTCTTTTATCGGCTTCCTGCCCAGGCTAAGGGCTTGCAGCATGTTAACCTATCCTTCTGGCTGAAGATAGCTAGACTTCTCCTTCAAGACCTGGTCCCACAAGGGCACGCTGAAGAGGGACACCAGGATTAAGGAGGCAGATAAAGAAGCAACAACCACACTTTATCGCAAACTGGAATCCCAAATTTTGTACTACCATTTGACCATCAGGTCAGCCTGTTTGAATCTTAAAGCAACACTGACAATGTTTTTTAAAAGGGGTCCCTCTAAAATTTTCTTGTGTCCATATGAAACCACAAATCCCAGGGGGATGCATGGCACTTTGGGTCATAAGGAAAGGAAGGGAGGTAACTGCACTTGGCAAAAATCTAAAGCCGCACTTGTGAGCATTTATATTTTGCTCCTGAAAAATATATAAGTATATTGATAGTATAGCATAGCAACAGCCTACATAATCTCAAGTGGGGATAAGGGGTGAGACCTTGTGGAGGGGGATGTAGGCATCCTCCCCAAGGAATATTTGTAAACACTTGAAATTAAGTGCAACCAAATTCAGAGACATTTTTGTGGGTTCCAGTGATTAATCATTTCTGTAATGGACAGTTCTGTCGAAGACGCCACCTACAGAGGTAGGGAAACCATCTCTGTTTTCTCAGTTGGAAAGAAAAAATTTAACAGGGCACCTCTGAGAATCGCATGATGTGGAAGGAGTTGTTTGAACAGTATTTGCAGATCTCTAATTTGGCCATTCTGGAATGATTCTAAAAGATAGCTCTCCTAGGGCAGACTCAGGAATAGGACAACATTTTCACACAGCATGAGCTGAATTTATGTTGTTCCTTTTGAGATATGTCTGATACTAAGATTTCTTAGAAAGACCACAAATAGCTGAGACTCTTCATAGCAGCCCTAGCAAATCCTATGCCATTTCAAAACACTGACAGAACAAACATGTAAACATACAATTACCAAACCACTCCGGAAATCCAAGACAAATTCTGCTGCTGAAAGAGTGAAGTAAAGAGTGAGTACCAGGAAAAATAGATTAACGTGGCCTATGTGGCAGAGAGACAACAGGACCATCTCCACAAACAGGCTTAACAACAAATGTTGGTAAGGAAATTTATTAAATGGCTTAGATTTTTAATAAACAATCCAATTAGATAATGGATGAGCATTCCACACTGTGTAATTATGTTACAGATTTAAACTCATTAACCAATAATATTTAAAACAAATGTCTCATAAAACATTTTCAGTAATTTCTTGGGTGCTTAGTATGAACATATGGACACATGACACATACTTCTTACTTATAAAATGTCTTGGATAAATGGGAGCAATCTGTTTGTCAATGAATCCTGTGATCTCCCTGGTTGAGAACAGTATACATGTTCATATTCCACGTCATTGACTAAACTTCATCAGTTTGTTTAGTTTCTATTCTGTTCAGGTTCTTATACCCTGCCTATCACTGAGGTTTATGAGCATCTTGTCTAAATCAGTTTATAAAACCATTGTTCTAACTCAAACTGGAGTCAAAGCTCTGCAGGCTGAATCATTATGTTCAAGCATAGACAAGTAAAGAATGATCATGTCTGTACTGACCTGCCAACATGCTTCAAACATGGGCTTGAAGACTCACCAACAAGCAGATTTAGCCATCTCCAGCGTCTCCGTTTTGATGGCAGATATTAAGTGAAAACTACAAATCATTTCATTATGTAGTAGACTTTTACCTACTATGGACATGGGGTGGATTCAGTCCAATGAGCTAGAGCTAACAAGTGTTCTCTAATTCTGAGACACCAAATCCTACCTAAGTGAAAGTCTTTTAAAGACCTTTTTGTAAAATTAATTTCTGCTTTATTCTACTTTTTTTAAATAGCTTTTTTCAGCCTTACACCACATACAGTCTCCATATTCTTGCTATACCTCTTGCTTTCATATAATCATAGAATATTAGGGTTGGAAGAGACCTCAGGAGGTCGTCTAGTCCAATCCCCTGCTCAAAGCAGAACCAACACCAACTAAATCATCCCAGCCAGGGCTTTGTCAAGCCGGGCCTTAAAAACCTCTAAGGATGGAGATTCCACCACCTCCCCAGGTAACCCATTCCAGTACTTCACCACCCTCCTAGTGAAATAGTGTTTCCTAATATCCAACCTAGACCTCCCCCACTGCAACTTGAGACCATTGCTCCTTGTTCTGTCATCTGCCACCACTGAGAACAGCATAGCTCCATCCTCTTTGGAACCCCCCTTCAGGTAGTTGAAGGCTGCTATCAAATCCCCCCTCACTCCTCTCTTCTCCAGACTAAATAACCCATTCCCTCAGCCTCTCCTCATAAGTCATGTGCCCCAGGCCCCTAATCATTTTCGTTGCCCACTGCTGGACTCTCTCCAATTTGTCCACATCCCTTCTGTAGTGGGGGGGACCAAAACTGGACACAATACTCCAGATGTGGCCTCACCAGTGCCGAATAGAGGGGAATAATCACTTCCCTCGATCTGCTAGCAATGCTCCTACTAATATAGCCCAATATGCCATTGGCCGTCTTGGCAACAAGGGCACACTGCTGACTCATATCCAGCTTCTTGTCCACTGTAATTCCCAGGTCCTTTTCTGCAGCACTGCTGCTTAGCCAGTCGGTCCCCAGCCTGTAGCGGTGCATGGGATTTTTCCTTCCTAAGTGCAGGACTCTGCACTTGTGCTTGTTGAACCTCATCAGATTTCTTTTGGCCCACTCCTCCAATTTGTCTAGGTCACTCTGTACCCTATCCCTACTCTCCAGCATATCTACCTCTCCCCACAGCTTAGTGTCATCTGCGAACTTGCTGAGGGTGAAATTCATCCCATCATCCAGATCATTAATAAAGATGTTGAACAAAACCGGCCCCAGGACTGACCCCGGGGCACTCTGCTTGATATCGGCTGCCAACTAGACATCGAGACATTGATCACTACCCACTGAGCCCAACAATCTAGCCAGCTTTCTATCCCTAGTGTTTTACTCTTGGCTGTACTACTGTTAACATTCATGCTTTATTATACATTTTCAAATGATGATTTTCAACACTTTAGGTTAAGTTAAAATCATTGTTGCCATACAGGGAAATAGCTATGGAAGCCAGAAATGTGCCAATGCCAGGAAAAACATGAGCAAGCTAATGCCAGCTCTGAGATTCAGTAACAGGAGAATTTTAGGACCCCCACCACTACTACCAATGAGTAAGGTTTCTCAATACAAAAAGATAAAACCCGTGATGGGCTTGACTGACATATTACTGAAAGCCCTCAGTACCTGGGGAGAGCAGGACAATCTTTCCTGAGGAGGAAAGATCCTTTACCAAAGAACTATGCTGTAACCATCCATTTCACATTCTGCAGATAGCGTATCCTCCCATTAAATGTTCTTCTCCCTCGTATTTCCTACTGGCTAGCCTAGGCAGCTCCCCGCTCAGTTTGCTGGCTTCTGTGAATCCCTTTTTTAGGCTCCTAACTCTCCCTGTGCATTGTATGGGAAGCCTAATTCAGGGTTGTGAATTTCACCAAGGCAAGAGATCACTTAAAAGTTAGGCACTGCAATGCCTAAGTCCCCTTTGTGAATCTAGCCCTGTGTCTTAAATGCTGTCTTTTGCAGCTTAACTATGAATTTGTTGAACGCATTGCCATGGGAAAAACCTTTCTGAAACCAAACACCCCTTCACCCAATGTGGAAAGCAGACTCCTTATCAAGATGACCATTTACTTTTTATAATTACAAAGATGAGGCCATTATAAAATGCTACTTCAACCCAGCACACCAAGAAGCCAGAGCTCCCTTGCTCATGATCTCCATTCAGCCCATGCTCACTCTTCAGCCAAAGACCTGAAAGTAAATAGAAAAGTTTATAGTATCACCTCAAACTGGCTTATGTACTGTGGTGATACAGTGACACAACATGTCATGAAAGGCAACAGATTGTCTCATCTAGACTGACTGTGGAAGCTAATTCTAGAGCAGAGTGCTCAACAAGAACACAGGCCACCAGTCTGCAAGAGACTAAATCCATCTGCTCTTCTGAGCTACCTATGGGATACACACTCAGAGGGGACAGATACTACCCCACGACACTCTAAGTGCTTCCTCTATATGTACCAACAATATTGTCATTTTGTCTGTTTTGGGGTTCAAACCCCCACTCTCATATATGCCTCTGTGGCCAAGCACTAAGAACCCAGACACACGGCTGTCTCTCTTCCCTCAGTCTCAGATGGTACAGGTAGTGAGATTGGGCTGCAATGTGATTTTCCACAGTGGTCTCCAATAGGGTTACCATATTTCCACAATCAAAAAAGAGGACACTGGGGGGGGAGTCCCGCCCTAGCCCTGCCCCCATGCCATCCATTCCCTCCCACTTCCCACCCCGACTGCCCCCCTCAGAACCCCCAACTCCCGCTCTGCTTCTTGTCCCCTGACTGCCCCCTGCTGAGAACCCCCCACCCTAACTGCCCCCCTAGAACCATATCTGTCCCCTGACTGCCCCGACCCTTATCCACTCGCATGGGTGGCAGGGTTGTAGAAACTTTGGTGGTGCCCAGAACCCCCCCCACCTGCCTAAGGCTCTGGGAGGGGGGTTAGGTGGGGGGAGGAGGTCTGGGGTGCAGGTCCTGGGCTGGGGATTAGGGTGCAGGAGGGGTGCAGGCTCTGGGATAGAGTTTGGGTGCTGGGTGCAGGCTCCAGGCTGGGGCAGGGGGTGGGTGTGCAGGAGGGGGTGAGGGGTTCAGACTCTGTGATGGAGTTTGGGGGTGGGAGGAGGTGCAAAGGGAGGGAGTGCAGGCTTTGGGAGGGAGTTTGAGGGCAGGAGGGGGTGTGTGGGAAGGGGGTTTGGGAGGGAGTTTGGGGATAGGAGGGGGTGCAAGGGTGAGGGCTGTGGGGCTGAGGATGAGGGGTTCATGATGCAGGAGGGGGCTCAGGGCTGGGGCAGAGGATTAGGGTGTGGGGGGGATGAGGGGTTCATGATGCTGGAGGGGGCTCAGGGCTGGGGCAGAGGATTAGGGTGCAGGGGAATGAGGGCTGGGGATGAGGGGTTTGGGGCATTGGAGAGGCTCGGGGCTAGGGTGGAAGGGCAGGGTAAGGGCAGCCTGTCTTGCCATTAGTGGATGGGGGGCACTACGATCCGGGGGCAGCAGACAGCAGTTGCTGCTGGCTCTGGCAGTAGAAGCAGGCAAGGGAGAGGCAGGCAGGGAGGGGGGAGACCTACGGGAGGGGTGGCAGGTGGAGGCCGAGGACCCATCCAATCCTCCCCCTGCTCACTGACTGCCCCCCGGGACTCCCCTTACCATGCAGATGTCCACCTGTAGGCAAAACACGCTGCAGGCAGCAGGGGAGGGGCTCTGGCTGCTGGAGGCCAATGGGAGCGGCTCAATCAGGTCCAGCCGCCCAATCAGCAGCCGCACTCTGCATGGAAGGGAGGGAGGGTGGCGAGGGGAAAAACCCCAGACCTTTTAACTTTACCAATTCCTCCCAGACAGCTATTTAGAGACGCAAAAGCCGGACATGTCCGGGGAAATACGGACGGATGGTAACCCTAGTCTCCAATACACACTGAACGGGACGGGTTCAACAGGCAGCTGGGCAACTGTGCAATAGCATCCTCTAGGGAAACAGATCTCCATCCACGCCAACAGTCTGCAGGCAAGCTTCATGGTCAACCTCATGGATGGTTGTTCACAGATCTAAAAACAGATATGGATGCTTGACCTTTGTTTACTGGCAAGGAATTCATTGACCAATGAATCAGGGAAGTGTCAATACCACAGTCAGGCCAAAAACCAGATTGAAAGATGTCTAGGAAATCAAAGGACTACAAAACCAGCAATTTCTCAGGATTAGGAAATGCTAGAGACACGACATAACTGGTGTGTGGTAAAACTGTCTCTATCCAGAGACAGAGTGTGCTTATTGAGGGAAGCTGGCACACTGTCCTCCCCTAAAGTGGTGTTAAATCTGTGCCCATAATAGTCACAATGCTGCCTCTCTTGCTTGCACTAACCACAAAAGGCACAAGTCTGTCTTGTAGTTGTGGCCTAGAGCCCTTCCTGTACTTCTAGGAGTCCCCTCTGAGCCAGGGAGACTACCTGAATCTCAACCAAGGACCTAATCACTGTTGCCAGCATGTCATACTACCTGTCCACTAGGGTGAGATGGCCCTGGAAACCTCAAAAAATCCCAAGGCCAAGAAATGGGAGCAGGGGGTGGAGAGAGATTCCTGCTGATGACCACTGTGGGCCATGCTGTGCAATTCAAGGGTGATTTTAGCAATACTTAGCACTTACATGTAATGTAAATACATTAATTATAGCTTTTAAAGTTGCATGTAGCACTAAACCAGTTCTAAACTGACACTTCAAAAGGAGAATGGTGATGTCAAAATAAAGACTCGTGTGCCTATAAATCAAAGGCAAAATTCATCTTCCTATGTTGTCTGCATGTTAGTAAATCCCTCAGAAGCTATAATAAAGATAAAACTGTGATTTTCTGATTTAACATTTCTCAAACAGTTCTTCCTATCCACATCTGTAATATTTTAATAAAGAAAACGGGAAATTGCTATTATTGCATGGGACAACTTTAACATCTGCTAGGGCTTTTCAAAATGTGTGCTAGTTGTTAGTTTCTATGTCCCTGGGAATTTTTTTAATTATCGGTTAGACTATTTAACAGAATAACAATTTTATACTGTACTAGAGAACAACCACAATCTTTTTTGTACACATCTCTTATTGAGTGTAAAGCCCTGTCAGCCCTTTTGTTCTTCTGTGGCTTCCTTCCCATAAGAGAGATGGGGTTGGACAAGAACCAGCTCTCAAGGTCTAGTCAGCACAGAACTGGGGAGATGGACAAGAGGGTCAAGAAGCAGAGAGACCTTGTAGGGCCTTTACGAGCCCAGATCTAAAGCCTGAACGCAAAATATCCGCAGTGCTAGCAGATTCACACAGAGTATTCAATAAAAGCACATATGCTGCAAAGAGCAGAATTTTGTCCTACACGTAACACCTCTGCTCTTCATAAACAAAACTGAGATGTATAAGGGACAAAGCTATCTCTGAGACGCTGTCATTCATTTTTCTTTAATGATTACTTTAATAACCTTGTTTGTAAACAACTTATTCTCTTCATGAAAAAACATTGGCTTTATTATATGCCACATCACATAATCATACACCAAAAGCCAACATGGTTCTAATTTTCTCCTTGTTCGCATACTAAGAATATTGACATGAGCACAGCAGTTAAATATGGTTTATTAGTGAGTCTGCTTCCTTTGCTGTTTCTACAGCTGCCTTGCAAGGATTAAAATACAACCTATATAAAAAGGACGATTTGAAAATTTCAAGAGGGGTGGATTTAAAAATTAGAAAGGGGATAGCCTCTTGGATTTTATAGAACAGTTTCTTTAAATTAGGTAATAAGATGGACCCAAAAATGCCAGTGTCCTAAATCATTGTTGTGTGCAAAACTGGACTAGAGGTTCCAAAATTCAGAGGGAGGTAAAGACAGATTAATAGTTTAATGGTTTAAAGTTTTATTTTAATCTTTTTCTTCACTGGCTTCTTGTTATCCGAATGTTTCAGATCCATGCTTATGGAGATAAAGGTCCCACATTCAAAAGGCCACTGTGATCAATGTCCTGGGAGCAGCCATTCTTCCATTTTAAAATAATTTAATTCCAAGCAGAGAGTTTTTCAAAACAAGATTTTAGGATAGGTGCTGGAGCAAAATATCTAACTAGACATTTTTAGGAACTTGCATCTTTGAAAGTTTTAAACCAGCTACAACAGCGTGTTCTGTTTCTTTTATACAACACTAAGGAACACATGAGAATAGTCTGTAACCTAATTAATGTAATATTTATTTCCTCTGAGTGACTACAGAGCAGCTGGATTATGCAAGTCACTGCCATTTTAGCAGAGGAATTTTTTCACCATCCTACACCAAACAGTTGCTGGAACAATACCCAGTAAACTGGCAAGTCCCATAAATTGAATATTTGAACTACTCTGCCTAGATATACAAACTGAACAACCCAACTTTCCCAATACTCAAACTTATTGAATGCAATAAGTTCTCCTGTGGGATTGGAAAGTATGCTCCTCTGCAGTGTGTATACTTTGAGCAAAAAGCCAGGGAGCCAGAGGAGAGGAAGTGTGGCTGAAGGGCTGGTTAATGAAGACACCCTCAAGCTATTGATAAGGGAGCCCTAAGGTAAGGGTGAAGAAGGGAGAAGCAGGAGACCTGTGGGGAAGTGGCCCAGGGAAATGTAGCAACTCTGGCAATGAAAGGTTGGCTGCCAACAGCTGCTACCATTAGGGTCCCTAGGCTGGAACCCGGAGTAGAGGGTGGGCCCGGGTTCCCCCCCAACCCACCACTACAGGAACACCTCCTTGGAGGGGAAGTCAGGCTCCTGTCAGGACAGGAGGCTAAACTGTTCTAAAACAAGCCCTAGGGACAACAGAGACTGTGGGAGTTCTCTCACCAACCTCCTTGCTGGCTTATGATGAAAAGGGCTCAGCAGACTGTAACCCTGGCCCTAGAGAGAGAAGGGCTACGTGGAGGGTCACAGAGAGCCACTGAGGCTAGCATATACCGCCTAGAAGCGCAGGACCCGTGGGGACAAGGTCAGAGCTCTGCCACACAGAGCAAAACCCAAGTTTGATCCCTGGAGTCACAGGCCAACATTTCATTAAGTATTCCTTTTTAAGAGCCATGTTAATACAATTTACACTATGCCGTCACTATGTAAGGTTGAATATAAAATGCAAGTTATTGTGTTGCAAAGTGCTTTCGTTCCAGAGGATTGCAGAGTACTTTACCAATTTATTCATACGAGTTATATACTGGGATCACTTCACCCCTCACTGAAATGCAAGCCACATCTAAAGTCAAAACAGACAGTAACAGTAGTGTGCAAAACGACACACAGTTTTGGGCAGAAAGTGAACGTGATACTAGATAGTAGAAAGTGCAGGAGAAATGTAGGAAGGCAGAATTTAGTTTCTGAACTTGGAATGCGGCCGGGGATATGGTATTAACATAGTTTAAAAAAATAAAGCTTGGACATTTTATTCACTACCAGGTGCAGGGACTCTTACAATTTAACCAAATTTTGGCACCACAAAGGGTCCTGGCTCCAAGTTAGAGAAATCAATCAAGAGGAAGAGAAAGCTACCTATTGAATCAAGACCTCTGACTGTTGCTCCTGGATAGGATACCTCCAAGAAACAGCTAAGTTCTGACCAGATCCAAACTTGAAGAGAACTGCTTCCTTTTTATCCTGGGAGACCTGTCTGCAAGATTGGCTGAAGTTAGATTGTGTAATTAAGTAAGCAAACATATGTCAGCTCAGGACTGGTAACTATCTGTGAAAAATAGATGCATCCAAAGAGATTTTGCTACAAAGGGCATAAAACCAACCTGGCCTGCCTTCAGTGTAATTTTGATGCTGTAACTCCCAAAATGGAGCATCAGGCTAGTGACCTTTTTATGCCACACTATACTGGAGAGGAGATGAACAATGATTCTGAACGAAAACTACATTTTTTAAGCTTTTTTAATAATTCTCTGATGTTTCATGATAAAACACAGTTCTAAAGTTAACACTGGCACCTCTGATCCATAACAAATTGCATTTTTCATTTCAGATACAAAGGAAAAGGCATTTTAAGAAAAGATTAACTTTTAGTTAGCTACATACAAGCAGAAATAAGTTGGACACTGCAGCCAATAATTCTTAAATCAGACTTGGTCAAGGAAAAAAAATAATATTCCATGATTACAAAATTGCCCTCTATTTAAGTCCCTTTTCTCCCCCTCAAGGGTTTTTTTTTTTTTTTTTTGCGCACAGACCCAACAGAAACATAGCTATCAATACAATTATATTAAGAGGCCATACATACTGCATTCAAACATAGCTGCCCCAATGTGTTAAGTTAGAATTTAAAGCCTCAAGTATTCCTATGCTTTGTAACAACATATTAATGCTTATATGCTAATGTTTTTGAGCTATAGAAAAGACAGATTTCTAAAAGGCTGTTTCTTTCATACATTATTAAATTTCTTGATATACTACCTGTTCAAAAAATGGATTTTAAGTTATCCTTACATAAAAACAGAGGTAGCTAAGTGGTAATATTTCTCAAATGCTATTGAGTTATTCAAGGTCCCAATACATGATGTGATTAAAAAAAGTAGTTTTATAAACAGTCAGGATGGATTAATTTTAAACTTGCTTCAGAGTAGTTTGTTTTTCCCAGATGTTAATGCTTTCTAACACAAGTATAGCTATTTGTATTTAGCTTTTGTCACCAAAGACAGCTGCTACATCATTGTGCAAACATGATAAATTCATTTTATTAGGCAAATATTTGAGTTCCATTCAAGTACTCTTAACATAATAAAAATAAAATAGCACTATATGCCGAACTGATTTACTGCTTAGTGGTACTTATGAAAATTTAAATAGTGCTCTTAACTAGATTAAGGGAAAGTCAAATATTCAAAACATTGATTGTAAGATTGCATGCTTTTACGGTCCCCAAATGATAGTTGATTCATTTAAAAAAATTGTGATAAAGAAACTCTTGATTTGCATCTTCTCCAGCATCTTAAATATGTTGATTAAGAAAGTGCCTTCTTCCAGCATTACAAAAATGTTGATTAAGAATGCATCAAAATGAAAGTAGCAAAATATCATTAAAAGTCAAAAGTGAACAGAAATTGAAATGGCCTGCAGTGGCCAAAGATTTTACAATCAGGTTAGTGTAGGCAACCGCTGGTGCCCAAACACAATCGATTGCGGGATTGGGGACATCGTTTTCTCAGAACAGTTAAAATGGCAACAACTGCAGGGGGGATAAAGATTTGAATTAGTTGCATTTGCTGAAAAATATTTCAGCACTTTAGGTGCATATGTTTACATCATGTCATACTTGGAAGTTAATGAAACAGGTCCATGAAATCCTACATTTCAATTTATATTACCTGTCTGCTAGGGGAGAGGAAAAAAATTCAGCCCCACTAGATTCATCTAAAGATGGACTCATTCTGCTGAAGTGTTCCTGATTCATAGCATCCATAAAACCCACAACAGAAACACAATTCAGGTTTTTCTAGACCCTTAGCAAAGTATTGATTTTTTTCAGATGTCAAAATTATATAAGCCAATTTGTGCACTTGTTTTTTTCTCATAACTTTGCCTTACATTCGGATGTACAAAATAACTTTTTGTTTTTCATACTGGCCAAATATTAACTTTGCTAGGTGTTTATCAGTATTTACATCTGGTAGGATTCTCTGACTTTGGCCTGCAGGGCATCACAGGTCTTCTTGGCATCTCCTAAAAGCATAGCGGTGTTGGGTTTGTAAAAGATTGGATTGTCCACAGCTGCATAACCGACACCCAAAGATCTCTTCATAACAATGATCTGCAAAAGGAAGAGTTTATATTTGACATAGCACATATCAATCTTCTCCCTTAGTGCAGGAGATTTGAATATAATCTCAATACACAAAATAAAATAAGGGATTTGATATTATGCCCTGTAATAGATCACTTTATGGGTGCCAATATATATATTCAATGTACTACTTGCAGGCCAATGTCACTGTGCCACATGAACAGGGTAGATAGGTGGTCTCCAAGTAATGTTCCACATTCCCATGCAGGAAACATAGGTTTGATTCTCAGTCTCCACCTCACCCCCGGCATAGGTAAGGTATGTTCCTAGATCCCAGGGAAGGAATGGCTTGCTTTAACCAAAAGCAAGACCAATGGCTGACTAGAGACTGTACTGGCACACACAAGCCCTAACCCAATGGTCTCCAGCCACTGAGGGTATGACTACACTACAGCTGGGAGAGAACGCCTCCCAGCCTGGATAGACAGACTTATCCTAGCTTGGCTCGAGCTAGCATGCTAAGAATAGCAGTATGGATGTTGTGACTTGGGTGGCAGCTGTGGGTCTGAGTGTGGCTAGCTAGCCCAAGCCTCTGCCAGGTCCACACTGCTAGTTTTAGGATGTTAGCTCGAGCCAAGCTAGCGTGAGTCAGTCTACCCAGACTGGGAGTCTCGCTCCAAGCTGCAGTCTAGACTTACCCTGAGGACGACTAGTGTGAAGAATTATTATACAGCAAGGGTACACTGGATGCTGTACAAAATACTAGAGAAGCTAACTATACAATGAAAATGGATGTAACGAAATGCAGGACGTGACACCTTAATTTCAAGTGCATGTAGCATCTCAGATCCACAGCATGTGAGATTGGGCAATAATGATTCAGTTAAAAGTCTTATTGCACACACAAATTACCTATGGAAACTCTACTTTTGACCACCACATTGAAGGTTTACTGTGCAGGGGAGAACACATTTAATTAACCAGGCAGAAAAAGCTGACTACAGAAAGATGTCAGAAAGGCCCTTAAAGCATGATTAAAGAATCCCCTGACATCACTCCCTAATGTTTGATTGCAATGACTGGGAAATGGATAAAGTGAATGATCATCTTTTAAAGGTGAGTTACCTAAAGTCTATCGTTGGCTGTAATATTGAGGTGATTCAATTCTCAAGAGTCTTCCATGCTCTCAAAGGTACTTAGTTCCAATCCACAGTTAACCATTTCAGGCTGTGGAGCTCCAAGAAGCAGGCATAGCTTGGCAAAATGGTGCCACCTTAGTCACTACAGTTTAACTGATTTTCATCCTCTAGAAGTTGAAAAATTTAAGACTATGCCAGCTTCAGGAGCACAGGTTTTTCCACACCTCTAGTGAAGTCGCTTGTTCGCCACAATCTTTTCATCTGATGTAGGACAGCTCTACATTATTTGTACACCTTGTCTATCACAAAGGAACCAAAGCAAGACTTTGGGACTCAAGAATATTATACAAACAAAGCAACTGCTCTCTTTTAGAACCCAGCCTCTCAGTAACAACAACAACAGAAATATTTGAGTGAAAGTCCAGCACCAATATTTGATAAGATCACATTCTTGATAACTATTTTCCAAGATAATATTGTGAAATAATGGGCTGTCAGTTCTGACATGGGTCTTTTAGAAGAAACAAATAGGTTTGGGATAATTAATGCTAGAGCCAATTAAGGAAATTAATCAGCAGACTTGGAGGTAGGGAAGTTACTGGAGCATTCGGCTTGCTTATATGGATTCCTCCAATCATGGTAATGGGCTATTAAGAGAACACTAATAATAACTCCATCACTCTAAGCACTTGAGTGTTTCAGGATGGCAAATCTGAATACTGAGAATTCACAGGAGTGATGAAGAATAATTGATAACATTTGTACTGCTGCACAGATAGATGCAACTCTGCTTCTTATCCACACCTCACCCAAACAGTATCTCTAAAAATTTTCTACATGCTAGATCTTTTTTCAAATCAGACTAACTCCTTTGGCTGCTTTATTAGTTTCACTATCTGAGGAATGATAGCTAATAAGGAAACTACATGGCTGTCTGTCCACTCCACCCTTCCCCAGGCCAACAGTGCCAAATATACTTGCCAACAGAATTCTACTCTTTAGCCTCGTGAGTTGTAGCCACCATTAGCTTCACTGGATCAGAGCACAGCAATATGCTTCTATTGCAACATTACTGATGCTCTGAAGTGCACTTCTGAAGTACAGAATATTCTGTTGTGCACAGCGCAGTACATGATGGGAAAACTTTGTATGCAAATAGAAAAAGTAGGATAATCCTATTAGCATCTCCAAACAAAACCGTTTTAGGAAAAGGTGGCTAAATGAGATTGCTACTATGTTTTATTTGTTCGCCTTACCTGTTTTGACTTCCAAACTTCTAGAACTGGCATTCCAGCAATGATAGAGTTAGGATCTTCTTGAGCTGCTGAATTAACTGTATCATTAGCACCAATTACAAGGACCAGGTCAGTTTCTGCATTAAAAAAATAAAAAGGAAAAAACAACTTGAAAAATCAGGAACAATACAGAATTTACTAGGAATAATGATTTGCATTATGATAGAACCTACAGTGCCAACAGAGTGTACAGTGCCTCACACAATGGAGCCCCAAACTCATCAGGAGAGTTCCTGTTCTGAACAGCTTACAACTTAAATACGGAAGACAGACAAAAAGCGAGCATGGACACTGGTATACAGAGGTGAAGTTTCTCATTCAACTGGTCAGTAGTAGAGCCAGGAATAAAACCCAAGTATCCTGACTACCGGATCCAGTACCCTATCCATTAGTCCATGATGCCTCCCTAAGTTAAATCCTTTTACATCCACATAAAGTTTCACAAACAAACTGAAAAACAGAAATTCTAGTATGTGGAGCCATATTATCCAACGGATCAATAGTAGCATCAAAACTTTTAGATACTCCATTAGTTTAAGTGACTGGGTATCTAGTACCATCATCTCCTGTTGACCAGCCACTACTGGGAGATGAGACACCACATGCCACTGGTTTCACAGCTATTAGGCCTTCACAGCAGAGTAATGTATAGATCAGAAATCCTGTGCTGAATTTTAGGTTCTGGAGAGGGGTGTTCTCTAGTGGTTAGAGATCTTTTTGCCCATTCCCAGCCTGTCTCCGTCTGTCCCTATCTCTTAACACAGGGGTCGGCAACCTTTCAGAAGTGGTGTGCCGAGTCTTCATTTATTCACTCTGATTTAAGGTTTCGTGTGCCAGTAATACATTTTAACGTTTTTAGAAGGTCTCTTTCTATAAATCTATAATATATAACTAAACTATTGTTGTATGTAAAGTAAATAAGGTTTTTAAAATGTTTAAGAAGCTTCATTTAAAATTAAATTAAAATGCAGAGTCCCCCGGACCAGTGGCCAGGACCCGGGCCACTGAAAATCAGCTCGCGTGCTGCCTTTGGCACCCGTGCCATAGGTTGCCTACCCCTGCCTTAGCATATCCCTTCCAGCCGGTTTCTCTCTGCTCTTATGTTTCCCACACTATTTCTGTCCCTCCCCCGCCCATCCTGTACTTCTACCCTTCCCAGTCCGTTTCTGTTCCCCTCTATTCTTGTTCCTGTTCCTCCCCATCCTTAGCCTGTCTACATCTCCTCTCTGCTCCTCAATTCTCTATTTTTGAGCCAGCCTGCTTCTTCCTTCTCCTCTATGTTCCCTCAGCATCAGCAGGGGAAGCAGTGAGAATACAGAAGGGGGTGAGGGGGAAGAGAGACACTGCCCTCAGTTCTACTACTTGGTGCCATGGCCAAGGGAAAGTCCTGCTCAACCCCTGCAGCCTTGAGTTGGAGCATGCTCAGTGCAGATGGAACTTTGCAGAATGTAGTTGCCAACCTCTAGCAAACCTCTACTGAACATGTGACATGGCAATTTTCAGAAGCTTATACCTTGGCCAAATTTGGGTGAACGTTCATGAGGACAGTAAAAGGCACCTTTCTGACTCCAAGGTAACCCATCTGCCACATTTCAAATCCCTGCTCCAGAGCATAAAGGCATTAAAATTTGTTAATGAAGCATATGCAAGTACGTTTTAATCCTTGGCAAAACATTTTTCTCTAACAATGTTCACAAAACAGATGAACAGTTTTTGCCAAAACATTCCAAAAGATTCAGCCTGAATGGTTAAAATTTGGTAAATATATAAAGCATATAATAAGAAATTCTTGTAATAGAAAGCATTTAGCAGACGTGGAAACAATGCGTATTGTTGCCTATTGTTATAGACACGTGCGTGGCTCTATTTTCATTTGAAAATGAAACAAAAAATAACCACTGCAAGTTTAATATACTAGCAAATAATGTAGTTTTCAAGTTATCACTCTCTCTAACCTGGGAAGTCTTCATTGATCTCATCCATTTCCAGCACAATATCATATGGCACACCTGCTTCTGCTAGGAGCACATTCAGCTGACCAGGCATCCGACCAGCCACAGGGTGAATACCAAACCTAGCAAAAAAAAAAAAAAAAAAGGGAACATACCCATTAGCAGATATAGCCTGTTTCATTTCATACTTTAAGGATTTGGCCAAGTATGGGATAGAACGCTAGTTCCTAACTGTGCTAATACCTACAGAATTACTCAAAAAAAAATTTAAATCTCCAAAGACAAATCACATTTATTTTCCAGCATTTCCTGGGAGTTTGGGGAGACAGAGTGGGAGGGAAGGAGCTACAGAAGAGGAAGATATTTGAAATCACATAAAACCACTAGATTAAGATTTTAAATCTCAACCCTTCAGCCTCAAGGACCACAGATTAAATCCATCAGAATAAAGTTGTGCCAAAACCAAATTCGTGTGTTGGAAACCACAGGCAAGAAAAGCCCCTAAATTAGCCCCTTCCCTGAGACAAGATGGCCATTTATAAGGTTAAAGCACCATTGACGCATCCAGGACAAGAGAAAAGGTTTCCAATTCTCACTGATTTTATTGGAAATTGAGTAGATTTTAACTTTTATTTAATGGAACTAGCCCTTTTAGTATGCTGATCCACAAGGAAGCTGCCTCTGGAGATCCTGCAGCAATGAGAATGACAGAGGCACTCCCAATTACAGCGGTGGAGGAACTAGTGGCAGAGGCTTTCCAGATAAGTGAATGGGGCTGTCAGGAAATGCATGGCTGGTGAACAACATAGCAACAGTGAAGTAAAGTTTCCACGAGGTAATATTCTACTTCAATAGGGTGGGGTTTTTTTAAATAGTTTTAAAAATAACTGCCTTTTTCCTGCTCCCTTTTGGCTGACAAATCCTTCTGTCACCAGCCAAAGTGAGATATATATGCCAAAACATTTGTGTCTACCTCCCAAACAATACTAGAAGAATTAAAAACATATGAACAGCATATTTGTCTTTGGCTCCCACAACAGATGTTGGGAAGGCTCCTTAGGTTATCAAGAATTACAAGTGCCACATATCGTAAAGGGTGTGACCAGAATCAACAACTCTCCTATGAAAAATGGAAGACCATGTGGGGTGTTCCACAACCAAAAGGTATCTCCCAACTTTCTCCAGAAGAATCTTCAAGGCTAAGTTAGAGAGCGAATACTTTACTCTTGATTACAAATAAAATGTATCCTTTCAAGAATTCAGACTCGAACAGAGTTTCCTTAAATTAAAGTTTGTCCCAATTATCTAGGACTTCAGCTGCTTCTGGATAAAATTATTTTAATTTCTGAAAGATGGGAACCATTGAATTTATCATGGTAACAAGAGTAATTGCCATAAAATTACTCTCATGAAATGGGAAGATTAAACTGGGGCGAGGGGGGAAAAAGGCTGTGTGCTCTACTTTCTTTACTTCATGTAATGAACTCAAATGGGGCATTAGAAATCTGTTTTTAAGAAGTTGGCATGTAGCTATTTGCATCTTTTCAAAGAACATGACAATCTCCTTAGAATGAAAGAGGCCACTCCATCTCATGGCATGTATCTCTCTAATCCCTAGACTCTGACATTATTAACAACTTTATTCTAGTGAGAGGAAGACAAGAGTAAAACAAGTCATCTGTACTTTGCTTGATGTATTATGCTGTAACTTTCAGGCAAAATATGATACTATAAAAATATAAGATTGGTGACAGGTTAGATCTACTTTGTTACAAATGAACTTTGTCAAACAGAATTATGACCATTTCATCTGGTAGTCATTAAAAGAAAAATGCAAGCAATTAAGGTCTTTACAGTAGGAACAGAAGTCTGGTCTCCTTAATGATGATTTAGTTTTTACTCGAATTTTTTTATTTTCTTAGAGTGCACATTTTGAGAGATCTCCTTTTCTTCTCCACTCAATATTTTACCATATCAAAACTTTGACAAAATGTACAAAGTTAGCATTGCAATTTTTTCTACCTAGCAAAGCCTTACTTAACAGTTTATCTCTTCCCTTTCCTCCAACACACATTCAGGTGACACCAGAGGATATAATCATAGGTATATAAAGTTTTCTAGTACCTTACATCTAGCAGTGCAGCAAAACTACAAATAATGCAGGCCAGAATATTAAGTCTCTACCATATATCCTAATGACATCGCAGGGCAAGTTTAGATAGCCAAAAGGTTATTCCCAAACTGGAATTTAACCAGGACACCAGAGATAATATCCATTACTCTGGGTGAACAGTAGATGGAGTTTTAGCCATAGAATTTTTGGTGAAGGCACATAGTTGTTTTTTTCATCTCATCTAAATGACGGCACCTCCACAGAACAGTTCCTCCCAGCATCACTAAGGCTACACACACAGGTTAATTGCACCTCCCTAATCCTACTTTATATTCCCCTGCTTATGAATCCAAAGATAATATGGAGAGATTTGTTTCTGTAAAACTGAAAAACTGTCTTAATTATAAGGCTGCTTTTCACCCTTATGTTTGAGCCCTGTATAGCATAGAGTCTCAAATATTTCCATACTGAGGACCATTATAGTATAACAGATTTTCTCATGGTCATTTCCTTCCCACATTACTAGTCACAATCCAACATGTTCCCCAAAGAAGCAACGGTGATCAGCACATCAGAGTAGTACTAGGACAGAATTCAGGAGATAGGTGCTAATTTGCTTTAATCTCATGGGTATGACCACTTAGCTGCAACTCCTCCCACTATTTTGATTTCTTCGACGGGTGCAGGTATTTAAATTTATCAGACCCAAATCACCTCCTTGTTTGCAGCCCCTACTTCTCTAGTCTCTCCTCCAGGCCATGCTGTAGGTGGGTTATGTTGTCCTATACGTTTGATACCCTCCAGTTTTGGAGTCAGCAATTTTGATCATGGTTGAATTTACACAAAGAAATGCCAAAAGATAATTAAGTGACTTCAGTTCCTGTACAGCAAACCAAAGAATCAGAGGTGTGATAAAGGAGTTCTTAAAGAAATATAAAGGAGCTCTGCTTGAAGACTGATGATTAAGCAATTGGAACTTGCTAGGACAAGAGAATTGTCTTTCCATTGTGCATATTTCATCATTACAATGGAATCAGTTCACAACCCCCACCAGTGGTCCACAAACTACAGTTTTTGAACCACTGACATGTAGTGGATACTAATTTTCACGCTGTACAAATATAAATTTAGAATGAGAATAATCTGTTTAACTACCAGTAGTAAGGTTAAGGCAGCTTGAACATCAGCTAATTTGAACTCCACGTTCAAAACCAGACATACTGAATGATCACTCCACTCAGCACTATTAGATGCTGTGACAAGATGCAAGTACAGTAACTCCTCACTTAAAGTTGTAGTTATGCCCCCATTCAACCCCCCTGTTCCCCGCCCTCTGACCGACTCAACCCCTATCCACACCCCCATCCCCCAACTACCACCCCAAACTCCCCTGACCTCTATCCAATCCCCCTGCCCCCTTACCGCGCTGCCTGGAGCACCGGTGGCTGGCGGTGTGGCTCAGAGCACCAGGACAGGCAGCCGTGCCGAGCCAGCCATGCCACCACGCAGCACAGAGCACCGGGTCAGGCCACGGCTCTGCAGCTGCGCTGCCCCAGGAGCTCACAGCCCCGTCACCCAGAGCATTGCACAGGTAGCGCAGTGAGCTGAGGCTGCGGGGAAGGGGGAACAGCGGAGGAGGAGGCGGGGGCTAGCCTCCCGGGCCAGGAACTCACGGGCCGGGTCGGATGTGGCCCGCGGGCCGTAGTTTGTCCACCTCTGGCCTAAAGTTACACACCAACCACTCAGTAATGTAAACCATGTGCAGCAGCACAGCTGCTTCCAAACTGCGCCCAAATGCAATGATTTTTAGTACTTTAGAAGAACTCTTATTTTGAAACATGTTAGAAAATCATCACTATTTTGGCCAGGAACAAAGATTTCCCAACAAAATTCTCTTTAGTTACTAATAAAATTCGAGCTTCTTTTTGATTAAAGCTGGCTTACAAATTAAAAAAACAAAAAACAAAATATGCTTGAGGTTTCTATTAAATACTAGATCACAACCTTGTTTCCAGGGCTGATCCCCAAACCGACATATAAGTTGCCAAGTGAATGAACTTTCACCTTCCTGAGGGAAGGGGAAGAAGAGGAAAGAAATATTTTTGGTTGGTGGAAGGAGTTATGGTATGGACCATCATCTCTCACAGATTTTGACAAACACCACCAGAAACCATACGCTACACATTTGGAAGGTTTATAAACTGTTTACACAAAATCTATTTGACAAGAGACATTTAGAGGACTCCCAAAGGGAGTTTGTTTCTGAGAGTCTTGATGACCAAATATGACAGTAGCTTGCCAGTACCTCTTGGAACAAATGCGTGCAAGATTGTCAAACCGTGTGCATGTGTGTGTGTGTGTGTGTGTGTGTGTGTGCGCGCGCGCGCGCATGGATACAGACACTCACCATGATCGTGTTGATAAAGATTTCATACAGGCAACATTTACACAGATAGTTAGTGAACTTATCCACTCATCTCAAAAAGGAAGATCCTACCAGCCATTCAGGTGAGCATGGCAAGGCTGAGAAGAAGCAAGAGCAGACCAAGTGCCTCATAAACACAGAAGAGATTACACTAGAAACACGGGGGGGGAGGACACTTTTAAAAATGCTCCATCTAAACATGGTATAACCTTGAAGAATTATTTTTGTAGTTACAGATTTGCACTCAACTTGAAATCCCCTCCAGTTTATGACAACCTCTTGATTTCACCACCATCACATGCAATGGGTGCGACATGTCCTATTCACATTCATTTACAACAGCAGTTCTTGAAAACGACAAGCTTTTTTAAGGACTCTCTGCCGACGCAAGAAGACCGTACTGCATCTGTTACAATCAGCTCACATTTGGACTGTCTTCTTCGCAGCCCTATTGGCTAGAAACTTTCCTTTTTCAAAATGAAAGCTTAGATTCTGCAAAATCTGAAGATGCCATGTAAGCCTATAAATACATCTAGACTGTCACATAAATACATCTAGAATGTTAAACATTCCCCTACAGCACACACCATCACGAAGAAACAAACCCTTCCCAAACTACAAAACTAGATACTACCAGTGCTAGTGCATTTAAACACACACACACACACACACACACAGACTATGTCAGGAATCCTGGGATAAGTTTTCAGCACTGATAAAAGAGCTTTAATGATTTGTGCAATTTTATCTGTGTTTAATTTAAACTCAGTTGCCTAGGATGTTATTACAGATGCAGTAGTATTCTATTTTTAATGCTTACTGAGGACTGAAGAACTTCAGAATGGGATTTACTATTTGCGGTTAACATAGTCAATCTTTTTACTCAAAACAGATAAGAAAACAATACTATTTTCCTCAATTCTGAATAAGTTTATTTATATTTAACCCATTGCAGAAGTGGTTCAAGATTATTTCATTGTCATGTGGCTCTGGTGTTTGTACTGAAAGAATGCATAATGCATGAACGTTAAACGCCAACACACAGGAGTCAGTGTCCGGCAATCTTCCTCCGAGAGCACTTCATCCATGTAAAAATAGGATTTCTGTAACTCTGCCAAAGTTGATGAGACACATAGGGTGCTCTAAGGAAGTTACATCTGCTTGGTGCCTATTTTAGCTTGCTCAACAAATTTTTTTTAATGTCTGAACATTTATACACACACAGGATAGCTTGCTCAACAGAGCCCAATTTCTCCCCTCTTAACTTTCTATGCCCTCTGTCCCACACGTGCAGCCTCTCTGTTCCCAGTACATACACATCTGCCAATTCTCTTAAAAAACACACTCTAGTTTCATGGAGAGATAACATGAATGACAATTTAAGTACAAAGGGCATGCAGATACTCTAGCACTTGTTTATTGCTCACAAAAATCTGAGTTACAAAAAACATAAGGCCTGATTGGAAAAGATTTTAAACTGTCCATTTTTACAAAATAGAGCTTTCGGTCAAGAAAACACTTCCAATTTTTCTTCTAGGAAACTAAGACCTTCCCTGGGGCATGGGTCACTTGCCAGGATTTTCTGGTTATCTCTCACCTAATCAATTCCTGGACATTGCAAGGGCCTCAGGCATTGATGCAACTTGGTCCCTCTTATTCCTTTCCCTGTGGCACGTAACAGTATTACAGACCACATGAGACCACACTGTGGTCTAATTTCTGTTGTTGGGTTTGGTGTGCGGGCTCTGGCTGGTGTTTGTGGCCAGTGATATACAGGAGATCAGAGTAGATGATCTGGGGTCCCTTCTGATCTTAAATGCTATGACTCTTTAAGGCAAGATTCATGTAATTTGAAAGAATAATGTAAGAATTCGAACTAATTAGTTTTATTTACTTAAATGTAAAGAAAAGTTAAAGATGGCATCCATCCATATGTTCCAGAAACCCTTGGCATAATTAGAATGCAAGACCTAGTATCCTACATGCAGCAATACAATTTGACTACATCCCAACACCCGTAACCTAGGTAAATTTAAAAACTCAAGTCCACCTACCTTACAATTTCTCCCATTTTCAAATGCCTAGGAAAGAAGCTAGGAGCTTTGCCTTGTGTCCCAAGATCATGAGACACTAGCACATAAGTCCTTCCAATATATTAACCTAAAAAAATTAGTCAAGACCAGCCATCTAGTGATTGAAGTTTGAGAAAAATATTCAGACAGTAATGTAGATTTTCTCTCACAACTGCATATTCCACTGACTATGGCAGCTAAAAAGTAAAGAACCCACATGCTTAGTCAATAGATTTAAAATTAAGTCTGTGCGCTTTCTTCGAATACTTCAGCACTTGCATGCAACTTCCTTAACCTACTGTAATTGGTTACTATTGCACCTTGTGCAGAAATTTTAAATACACACATTCTACAAGAATGGCTATAAAGTCACACAACTGATATCATGGACTAAATATAATGCCTGTGGACAATGTTCAATATGCTATGTATTTGAGCATTTCTTTATATTAAACACACCATATAATATATAATTTAAGAGATTAAATTCATACCCTACCTTAATCTGAATTTAATTCAGTGTAGGCAAGTCCTCAACATCCATCCATAGAATTTTAAAGTGGACTAGCTATTCCTGATTAACTCTCTATGCGGATGCTTTTGCTGTAGATTAAGGGTGCCTTATTTTGAATTAGTTTAATGCACTTCAGAAGTGCATTAAGATCATTCGGAATCAAGCCCTTACATGCATTGTAATGAACCATTCGAGATATATGGTAAATGGAGAGTCTTCAATGACAGCTCTGTAGTACTACAAAGGCAGTAACAGAGAATAAAACTGCTTGAAGACCAAGTGTCTTCCCTTGGCTCCTAATGGATTCTGGGAACTTTCTAGTCTATGACACTTTTTGTAGCTCTACCAGTCAATAACAAGAAAGGAAAAGCCAGCAGGAAGGTTGAGTAACATGCAGTTTTCTTACATGATTCTACTAATACATTTAATACGTGATCTGCTGCAAGATCATTTCAAGTCAGTGGTGATGTTAGCAATGCATTTTAATGACTAAAGCAGACTTAAATTTGCAAACCCTCGTGTATTTCTGAATTTAAGACCTGGTCATAAAATGCTATACATCATGTTATATAATCTATGCTCTTCACTGAGCATGTTATGGCTACAGGCAAAGTTAAGGAAACAGTGTCTCTGAATCAATCATGAGCCGTGAAGCAAAAAAAGACCATATGACAAATGCAATTTTTCTTGGCACAGCATGGGCATAACAAACTGATGACAATCGTATGTCCATGCTGGCACGCTTCCAAGGCGAATGTGTGTGTGTGTCACTGCATCTGGATGCTGAGCGTGCTTGGGTCCTGAGGCACTTCAGACCTACTGAAACCAGAGGGACAGCAGCTGCACTCAATGAACACTGTGGGAGCTCCACAAAGTGATGAAAGGCCTAAATGACCACAAACTGTAAATACAGATTTATTTCATTAAAATACTAGGTAACCACTGCAGCAATCTCTTCCTGAAATTGACTCATTTTAAATATAATCCAGTTACTTCACAAAGCTTCGGTCATATTTTTCCCATACAAAGCTGACATGCAAGGTGAAATCAATAATACTTTATATCATTATGAAAAAAGGAAGCTAGCCCTCACAGAAGCTATAAAAGAAAAAAATCAAAGAAAGAACAGGACACTGTCATCATATCACCCCAAATGAGGTTTTTTTGTTACATACCTAATGGGCCTTCAGGATCTTTAACACAATTCGGCAATGAAACCAGCTTCCACTAATGGTGAGAAAATAAGGGATGAAAAGAATTGCCATGGGAAAGAAAGACATCAGGGGCCTCATTCAGCTTTCCTACATGTAGATTAAACTGCTACACAGAAGTATATTATTTTGGGTGATTGCTAATGAACAATTTTACTAACTGGTATTCTTATCCATCAAATTATGTACTACAAACACTGCCGGGTACTATCAATATCGTTTCTATGAATGTGGAAGATACTGGAGAAGAAAACACATATTAATTGCTAGAACGTTGACTCCAAAGCAACGTCACTATGTATTTAAAAGAAACACACAGAAATTAGAGAATGAGTTTGGCTAACCAGCATCTGTCAGAGTATCTTTTTTTTATATGACAACTGAGACTTGACTAATTTTTAAGATATTAAATTACCATAATTAAAAAATAGCTTCCAAAACAAATTGTGATGGAGAGATGACAGGTATTGAAAGCACTGGAAAGCTAAGTCTTGTGAGGAAGGAAGAATGAAAGGACTGAAGTTTCCATGTTTGTTAGCTTCATTGTGAATTGCTTCCTCTTTTTGTAACACTCTATTGGGGTAAATTCTGTGGAATTTAACATTTGTTTTGAGTTCCAACAGCCTTTACCTGTAGAGCTAGAGGAGTTGATGTAAATATGGATGTGAAAATATAGTCCAACTTGCAATGGCAACTACAGGATAAAAACCTGGCCTCCAAAGTCTTATGACTGGAGCTACAATGGCAACAAACGCCCATCTCTTCAGAAAGTAGCTAGTGTGGGCTGGGCAGGAACGTTCTAAACAAATCAGAAGCTAGATGCATTTACACCCAAGGGCATGGGGTGTAAAAGACTCAATGATGCAGCTCTGTCGTTTGGGAGAGTCCAGTGGTGAGCTGCAAAGGGACTAGAGGGCTCAGGCAGAGCTCTCAGCATATCCTTTGCAAGTTACAGTCTCTGCCACAGACAACAGAAAGAAGACCTTACGAGGACTTTTAGGAACATGCCAGATCAGAGAGCTAATCTTAACAGAGGGGACAGCCTGATCCTTCCCTCCTCAGGACTAGAAGTCCTTGAGAAGGAAACCTTTTGCCACAGTTTAGAGCAGGCTCTACCACTTCACTGTTAAACACAGACTAAGGGGCTCCTGAGAGATCGCCAACCGCTCTTGCTGCTCTGTATGCCTCTCCTACCCCATTACCAGAGTCTCCTAAGGGCCCCAGTGTCTGCAAGCCTGCCAGCCCTTGTGCAATTAAAAATGAATTTGCCACCAAGTACTCGGCATTCTTAGCTAACTCATAACATGTTGGGGGGGGGGGGGGGGAAGGTTGGAGAGGAAAAAAAGTGGGATGACATTTAGTGGGTGGGTGAGAAAAAGTTGAAATGTAGAATTTTTTAATGCTGTTAGTGTGTGTGTGTGTGTGTGTGTGTGTGTGTGTGTGTGTGTGTGTGTGTGTGTGTGTGTGTGTGTGTGTGAGAGAGAGAGAGAGATTTATCCAATATTTTAAATGCAGATTTTTTTACCCCCTTTTTAGTGTAAATAAAGCCACTCAGGGTGGGCTGCCCACCTTTTGTGTGTTTACTGGCTACTAGTGTGTGTTTTATTTGCTCCTCAGATTGTAAGCACTGATTCCATTAGTATAAATCAGTTAAAAATGAAATCCAGAGTAAGTTTCCTGAGGGAAATAAAGCCTGTATTCATGGTGTGAAGATTGCTGCCTCAGGTGGAGGTACCTTAACATCCTTCCATCTGGTATTGGATTGATTTTTCCTGGCATTCCCATCCCCTTCTCACTCCCTTCCCCGCCCAAGTTCCAGGAGTGCCATGTCCTCTCCTACTTTAAACCTCCCCAGAAGACAGTGACAGTGCAACAGGCATGAGACTTGATTCCCCGGGAAGGAAGCAAAAGTTAGGAAACAGGAATGATTTGAACAGGATCCTGTACTATATTTCAGTGAAGCAGCTGTTCCTGAACAGAAGTCTCCTCTATATGTTGTGTCTTTAGAAAACCAAATGACTGTACTTTGAGAGATACTTCCAAGGGAAGGGTAATATTTAAAAAAAAAAAAAAAAAAAAAAGAGATTCAACTTTCCAAAGATTTCATGAGCACTTATACTGAGCAACAGCAGTAAAAGGTTAGAGTGTTGTAGCCATTGCTTGTAAGGATGGAGCCCAGCATGACAGACCAAACAAAGTAGTACTAAGCTTAAAAAGATTAAAAATTAACTGCTGAAATAAATGAATGCAACTCCACTGAAGTCAATAAATGGCACCAATACCTGTGTGATTAAACAGTATCATGAAATTATTAGACTGTTTGATACTCTGTGGTAGGTTGATAAGAGTAGAACATTCCTCCAGTTAGCTTGTTCTCAGATATCAGCACAAACATAATTGGTGACAGCAAAAAGCAGACTTCTAAGGCATTTTCATACAATGAAAAATCCTTTGTTATGTCTCCCTCTACAAACACACACACACACCCCACCCCCACAATGGTACTTACCGGACATGTTTGCCTTGTTCTTTCAGCATCTTCACCAGATCAGCTATGGGGTACTGAGCTTTCGCTGCACACAGACCATAACCTGAAAGAAACATTCCCATACTTAAACAATTGTTTCTCCAGTTCAAAGTAGGAAAAGTTGCTTCATTTCCTTCACGTGTACACCAGAAGCTCTAACCATAAAAAAGCTGAACTCAAACATCACGATAACTCATGAGAGTTTCAGCACAACCTAATTTTTTCTTCTTCTTTTTTGCTCTCCAGACTGAACTATAGTTGTGATATCAATACATCCGTTTGGACAACTAAACTTCAACTTTACAGAAACATACATCCTGTTCTGTTGTACTGGAACAGGCGGTTTCACACAAACATAGCCAAAATTTGGTGCAGAAGCTACTGTCATACCTTCAAACTTGGATATCTACAATGCAAATCCAGGTGGGATACAGCCTTTAGGGATATATCATTATTTTACTTTCATTAACTTTGTACAGAAATAATGCATGGGAGGAACATGCACCACCCTTAAAACCCTCAAGAGCATAAATTGTAAGCAGCATTCTTCCAGTAATATAGTGCCGGAAGTACCAATGATAGCAATAAATGCCAAACACCAAAACAATACATCTGTGTGCCTGTTTGAAGCAAAGGTAACTCTTATGAAACAGCGTATTTGCCTAAATTGGCATACATAAAAGGATACTAAGAGTGCTGGTGGAGTTTTATACATTAATAGTAAGATGCTGTCCTATGCAGCCATTGGCATCATGTGGTTTAATGAAAACAAATCTTGAAATATAACTAATGACCAACTTCTCTTTAAAAGGATACTCTACTACGGAAGTATACAAAACCTACATTTTTTTTTTGGCCAAGAGAAAGGTTTTATAAAACCCTATGAGAAGTGTTTTCAAGATTTTTATTATCTCAGTGGTTGGATTTAGATATTTATCAGCTGTCCAAAAAATAGAACATTGAGCTAGTGGAGAAGAACCACAAAAATCTTCCAGTTCTAATAATCCAAGGTAGAGAAATTTTATTACTGCCACTAGCTGTATTATGATCATGCCTAAAAGCCCCAACCAAGATTATAACTCTGTTGTGCTAGGTGTTGGCTGTACAGACAGAGTAAGAGACAGCTCCAAGCCTTAAGAGTTTACGAACTAAATAAACTAGATAAACGGTAAGAAGAGAGACACCAAGACACACAAAACTGAAGTGACTTGCCCAAGGAGGCTACACAGTTGGTTAGTGGCTAAGTTGGGAACAGAACTAAAGACTACCGACTCCAAATTTAGTACCTTAACCTCTAAACCACATGTCCCCTCTTATGATTGTGAATCATGAAGATGTATAACCTATGTCCCTTTAGTGTCTTACAATATCCACTGTCACTGCCTCTTACCTGGAGTAATGATAATACTATTGGCCTCCCTTATCATTTCAACTGCATTGTCCAAGTTGACTTCTGTGTGAGTACCAGTAATTTCCATAGGTTTCCCACCAGCTGTTGAAGTGGTACCATAGCCACCAAGTATGACATTGGCAAGAGAACGATTCATGGCCTGAAAAACAAGGTGTTTTTGTCCAGCTGATCACTAAATCCAAGATAACAGAAAAATAGTTTTACAAAGCAAACTTTCTTCTGTATCGTGTTTTTTTTAAAATACTCTTCTGGTTTTTTTTAAGACATTTTTTTACCCCAAATTAAAACATTTCAACCAAAAAAAAAATGGACATTTCAACAATAAAAGGGATGTGGGGGTAGGAATGATGAAATTTCTGCAAAAGATGTTCCTTGTTGTTGACCAGTTCTTCCTGTAACCATAGAATCTCTAAACCATAGTATGACAATTAAATGGCCCTTATAGGTAGCTTTATAAGCTGCCACCACTGCTTCAAGCTGAAAAATAAAATAGAACAAAGCAAAATACACAAGCCAAGCTAACCAAATGCTAACTCATACAACGCGTTAGGGAACTGAAGAGGACCGAAACCAGACACTGGTGGACCACCAAAAAGGGTTTAAAGGCTAAAAAAGCTACTCCTCCTGAGAATTCAGTTCCATGGACTGACAACAAGAACACTCTAGCTGACACCAACTACTATGATGCATGCTCTTTCTAATAGCTAGGGTCCCAAAATATTCAGGTACTACCAGGAAATAGGCAAAATTTGTTGTAATTACAGTCTGACAAACTTTAAAGGGGAATAAAAGGGAAATAACTTTGCTCTTAGGTTTAAGAGTGTGCATGCCATGCCAGGTTATACCCCAGAGCAAATCTTTTAATAAGAACGGATGTTAATCTGCACACATGCAAATGAGAGGAAAACCCACAAGGAAGTGTACAGTGCCAAATTAAGTGTTTAAACAAAATCTGCTACAGCCTTAGAAGATGTGCCACTCTGGAGAATTCTAACACCTGTCAAAAGAACAAAGAAAGAGAAACAAGGATGTTACAAGTGGAAGGCCTTTGTTCACAAGTGATGTGGTAGCAGCATTTCAGATATCATGAGGACAGATGTTGGGCCTGACCCAAAGCCCACTGGAGTTAATGGCAGTCCTTCCCTTGACTTAAATGTGCATTGGATCAGACCCATTCTGAGACCTACAATTAGTACACAATTTTGGATATATGCTATGAAGCTTTAATACCTCCCCTATTTCAAGGGGGGGAAGAGAAAAATAGAATTTATTGGCAATTGCACTGTAGTGGCTAATTACCAGGTAATGTGGTCTGGAAAGAGGAGAATGCTCCCAACAAAACTCAATTGCCTTAAAGACACTGGGGCTGATACTGCAAGATATAGAGCAACCTCCAATCTTGTTAAAGCTTGGGGGGGGGGGGGGTGGAGGAGAGAAAGCAGCAGCTCCCTAAAGATACACAGGCCAACTCCAAAAACTTGTACTTTACTTGGAAGGTCTTTACAAGGGAAGTTAAAAGGAAAGAGATACCTCATTGTGCAAGAAGACCACGAAATCAGAAAAGGAGACAGTGCCCCAAGATATTACCAGAATAGTTAAGTCTTCTTACTGTCTAAACTTCACTGTGCATTCCACAGACAGGCAATTTGCATGGTGCTTAAATATTAGTTAATGGTTAAACAGCCTGTCCATCTATATGTGTAAACCAAAAGCAAAGGGGAAGGGGGTTCTCCTAACAAAGCAAAAACTTTCTACGAAAATAGGCCTGTGTTAAGGTTGTAAAGAAAAAGAAACCAATTCAAGTAACAATAGGGTTACCATACGTCCGGATTTTCCCGGACATGTCCGGCTTTTTGGGCCTCAAATCCCCGTCTGGGAGGAAATCCCAAAAAGCCGGAAATGTCTGGGAAAAGAGGGAGGGAGGGAGGGAAGGGCCGGCAGTGCTCGGCCGTGGGCTGGGGCTGGCGGTGCTCGGCCGGGGGCCGGCGCCCCAGAGCTCGAGCCGAGCCGGGCGGGAGACGCCGAGGCCAGAGCCTCTTGGCCTGGGCCGGCCGGCCGCCGGAGGGAGCCACTGGGCCGCGCCCCGCCCCGCCACCGCCCCAGCTTACTTGCTGCCTCTCTGTTTCAGGCTTCCCGCGAACATTTGATTTGCGGGAAGCAGGGGAGGGGGAGGAGCAGGGAGCGGAGTGTTCAGGGGAGGGGGCAGAGTTGGGGCGGGGACTTTGGGGAAGGGGAAGGGGTGGAGTTGGGGCAGGGCTGGGGCGGGGCCAGGGCCCTGTGGAGTGTCCTCCTTTTTTTAAATTAAATTATGGTAACCCTAAGTAACAAGAAGTCTCTAACAGCAAGGTGTTTTTCTTTTTTGGTTTGGAGGTTAAAACTTTGTCCTTAACTCACCCTGTCCAAGGCACAACAGGATAAGTCAGGCAGATTCATCTATGAATGTCTTATAAAATCTTTAAGAGATTTGGAATGTTTCTTGGGATTAAGTTAGTTTTAATCACAAAAAAAGTTATTAAAAATCCAGCAGAATGAACCTTCCAACCATTAAGACATTTCCACAAACACCTCCTCATCTGCAACAGATAAGTTTCAATAAATATATTGTTTTGGATGGAAGTCACATTGAGAAGAATGTTGTTTCACTGGCACAGTTTGAGTCATGTTTGCATTATTAGAGTTTATATCATCTTAAATCTGACTTTCCCTACCAGGTCATGGGAGTGACGTTTCTTTTTCACGATAGAGCTGCTGAAGAATAAAAGCTGTTCAGTCCCATGGATTACAGTAATGCATTTAAAAGCTACATTTTGGAAAGCAGTTCATAACATGGAACAAAGTCCCTTACTTAGGGGAGGGTAGAAAATTGACACCTGCTGAAAAATATCACATTATTGTGTTTATTGCACTTCAGTAACTCAGTGCAGTTATGCTGATTGACTGTTATCTATACTGGGTTAAAACAGCACAAGAGAGTTACTGAGCATCATCTTAAAAGCTAAACTCTCCAAAGTTTGCAAATATAACATGGTTGCCCCTACTCTCCAAACTTGTCCGTGTACAGACCTAATCAGGCCATGCATACCATACCTTTTTATTTAATCTTTCTTGAGCAACAATTGAAACAAAAGTTTACATTAAATTATACAGGACATTTCACACGATACCAGCTCTAGTTTACCAGGAACAGAGTAATGGACGACAGTCATAGTTGGTAACAAGGAAATATCAGGAGGGGAACAGATGACAACATTGATATGAAAGAAGGCAAGAGTGGGAGGAGAAACGGAAGGTCCAAAAATTATATAATGGGAACAGACAGAAATGGCAGTTGTTGCACACTAAGGGCACAGTTTTCTGCTCTCTATCCCGCTTAGAAAACGAGAGGGAGATGGAGGAAGAGAAAAAAAGATTAGTGTGGAAGCATTCCAGGAGCACAGTCCATTACTAATACTAAACTATGATTACACATGACGGGATAAACTTAAACTCATAACATTATTCCAGATTTGTCAATAACAGACTAATGTGCATCTGCTGCCACCCAGTGGAGATTCAAATTCATCAAACTCTGAACAAACCATCTAACATCACTTAGGACTGTAGATTACTAACTCAAATGGTAAGTAAAGCCATCGTCAGATTGAACCACACACATTACAGGCTTTATAAAGGTTCATAGCAGAGTTCACTCATGACAATAGGTTTTCCTGTGAACACAGACAGACAAGTCTAAGCCTAATTTATACTGCTAATGGATAAAGATTACAAAGATGTTCAAGTCTGAGGAGTCAGCCTACTTAGGTATTCATGGCGTGATTCTTAGCCCACTGAAGTCAATGGATTTTGTATCAGATTCCTAGGCTCCAGTTCTGCAAAGCATTTAAGAGCATGCTTAACTTTGAATTGAGCACTGAGTCAATGGGAATTAAAAACAGAGTGTTCACTACTTTGCTGCCTAAGGAAGGGTTGTTGAATTGGGACTTTATAAAGGGGAAATGTTTCAGAATTGCAGAAAAGTCAGGCATGTTTAATCTCGGAATTGCTGCTTCTAATTTCACAAAAGGTTCAGTCTGTCCAACCCAACAATTTGAATTAAGACCATAAAGAAATTTACCAGTCTCTAAACAACATTAACTGGTCATAGCAGTTTTGCCTCACATCCCTTCCCTGCCCAGTGCAGATTCTGAGCATGGCTCCCAAGTTATTTTGCAATACAATTTCAAGTATGAACACAATTTCTATTTAATTCTTACCACACACATGATGTAAGACAGGATGGCACCAGAGGAACCAATGAGAGCACCAACAATGGTCAGCAAGTTGTTGTTGAGCAGGAAGCCTTCAGCACACAGAGCCCATCCAGAGTAACTGTTCAGTACAGTAATAACTACAGGCATGTCAGCACCTCCTATAGCCGCTGTTAAAGTGACACCCTGAAGATGAAAAAATATATACATTTCACCATAATCTTACAAATTGTAAGCAACCCAGAGATATTATATTTAATAGTGCAGATATTTACTAAAAAGCATTAAATCAGATTCCAAAATGATTTGATCCACACACCAAAGTATGTTCTATGTAAAAGAGATTAATAAGAGATTAGCCTATAGGATTTCTGATCATTTCTGCCTTCAAAGATTAGACAGAAAAAACACATTACACAGCTTCATAAATAAGGTCTTTTGTGAACACTGGCCTTGATTAAAAATAAATGATTATATCCCTAAAAGCAGCAGGTTTACAATTCAAAGAGAAACTGTGCTGCTGATGTACCAAGGTGAAGAAATATGATCATTAAGAAAAAAAAAAAAAAGACTTGTAGAAGATCTATAAATATGTTGTGGCATCATTAAACATGTCTCTCTTGATCTACTTCATTTTATCCTATTTGTGAATAGTTCCATTAATTCATGATACTTGAGTTAAAAAGGTGAATTGCAATTCTACTGTATTTTATTTTTAAAGTGAACTAAAAAGGTATTTGTATGGTGCTGAATGCCCAAAATAGCAGAGGCAAGAAGGATAATTCAGCACAGTAAACTAGCTTTTTCCTTACCAAGGCCCAGATTCAGCAAAACTAAACATATGCATAAGTACTTTACTGAATCAAGGCCCAATTTCAGATCCTTTAAAGTCTCACGTCAACTCCCATTCCACTCTAGTACCATCGTTTTTACCAGAGCATCACAGCAGAGTTGTCTAATATACGTGGTAGGAAGTAACTTATGATATAGCATACTTCAGCAAAAAGGTGATATTTTATATTTTAAAGGGATATAAAAATTACACATCTTGCAAAGCTAGATACTAAACCAGTCCTTACCCAAGTTCTTGCAGATTAGCTTCATCTGCCCACAGGGGTTCATGATACAGTAGCTCTGGTTTATGGCATGATAACCACTGTATCACAATATATTGATGGGACAATTTTAGTATCTGGGGAAAAAAACAACTGACAATTCTGTACATGCTGATTCCCCCCAGACTCTCTTGCTATGTGGGCATTCAGTATATATTGCAGCAAAACAGATATTGCAACAAAACGAAGTCTAGATGTCTGTAATTGCTGTTCACTTTGAGTATTGTGCAACTCCCTGACTTACCATAATAGCAGAGAGTGCCGACACTGAACCTAAACAGGTAAGTCCTGTAGTGTAACTAGGATCAATCATATATGGAATCATTCCACCAACGCTGGCGGCCAGCAAACTTGCATTCAGTAAGTGCCGTCCTGGCAGAAGGAGCGGTGCAGAGTTCAGGACACCTGGAATCAAACATAGGATCACATTTAAAACTTAAAATGCATGAGTGACACCTGACTCCCCCTGTTCCCCTCTGAGAAGTAAAGGAAAATAAAACACCCAAAAACAAAATGAAATTCAAAGTTAAGGCAGAAACTGGCAGATAGGGCAGTTTCCTAGACAAACCTTATTGAACTAAGTTTCAGTATCTTAGGAGCTCATTGTATTAAAAATGCAAGTGTGTATCGTGGGATTGTGTGTAATGTCTCTAGGGAGGAGACATAGCTAATGAATATCCAGGGCAGTGTTATGAGCTTTAGAGAACTCGTTGAAACAATGTGCTAGACAGATAAAGTTAAGTAGGACTCCTAGGAACATCAAATCTATTCTTGCTTGAGACTTTGGGGGGGGGGGGGCACGGCCCTCAGAGATGAGTATTTTGACTTTAACAGGAGGAAGGAACAAATATATCCTTTCTCGCAAGTGCCTTATGATGTTTATTAATTTCTAAAGTTCTCCAGTCACCACAGAATATTCCAAGGTAAATCTGACCTGAATTTCTCATGATAAAAACAAGTGGGTTGGGCTCGGTTGGAAGGGGGGGGCGGGGGAGAGAGAGAGAGAGAGAGAGAATGAATGTGAAGGTAGAGAGGAACATGCATTACATAAACAGTTCTAGCTCTGAGGTGAAGACTTACTTGTGCTATCCATAGCAGGACCAGAAGTACCACATAATGCCAATCCCCATTTAGGTACGGATTCTACATTCGTATATATTTCATCAGAAAGTAACAAAAAAAGGGCTCTGTGACAGGGTGTACCAGACCTACTGAAGGCTTTGCGGTCCTCCACACACCAGGAAAGGAGCAGTGAAGGTGGGTCCTTCACACCTAGAAAGGCTGCAGGGAAGCAGCCAATCAGAACCCAAGAGTCTCAGTTAAAAGGACCTGCAGTTCCTGAGCAGGTCAGTTACTGGCTGAGACCAAAAGAGCAAGGAAGAGTGCTTGTTGCTGATTATTGAAGCTTGAGAACAAAACCAGTGAGGAGAAAGAGGATTTGAGAACTTCAGCCCGGAGGTCAGGGTGCAGAGAAAGGAGCTACAGGGGGAAAGGACCAGGCAATAGCAGCAGCAAACTGAACGAATCAGTCCGTGGCTGCGGTGTGTAGGGGTCCCTGGGCTGGGACCTGGAGGAGTGGGCCGGTTCCCCCACCAGCCACTAGCAAAGTGGCCTCAGCCCTGAGAAGGGGACAAGATTCAGTTGAGCCGCCCAAGTGAAGAGCAGGACTTAAAGGGACCCAGCGGTGAAGACCCTGGTGAGGGTAGACCACCAGTTCCAGTGGGACTCTTTACCTAAGGCCCAAGAAAGGGGCTAGATTTAAAGAGTCCCGAGACAGTGTTGAAGACCCCAATAGCACAGACGGTGTGTTGAACTTCTGTTACCCCAGAAGGGGTTCATTCATCAAGTTTGACTGTGTGACTTGGCCAGAGGGCTGAGACTCTGGAGACCCATCCAGCAAGGGCAACAACCCACAGGGGGTGCCAGAACCAAGAAAAATTGCAGCACCTCATCCAGCAAAAAGGAGGCACTCAGGAGGTGAGTGTTTCCTGTCACAGGCCAAAGCCTGTTTATTCAGAAGGAGGACAGTTCTCAGGGGGAAGGCAAGAAATGGGCAGTCTTCCAGTGCTAGGAACAAAGAAGAGTACTCTGGTATCTCTGGCTCAGTCATGGAAACAAGAATGTCCCAATAATGGTACTACAGAGGTGAAAAGGGAGAGGTGGGAGAGGACTGGGGCAGGCATCTCGGGATTTGAGCTCATGAGGTAGCGAGAAAAAGCAGCACACATTGAGTGGCTGCTCAGGGTAGCTGGGTACTTCGCTTGTGATCTCCACTCACAAGCTGCCTTCTCCTAAAGCTCTCTACCAGAGAAATTGCTAGGGCAAACCACCTTGTTTGTATATTCTATTTCCACCTTCTCTGTGAGGCCTTGTTTATACAGAGAAATTTTAGCTAAAAATTCCCAATGGTGCTACTACAAGCTATACCAGGGTTAGCACTGGTGGGAATTTTTAGCTAGAGTGCCCTACTATGGACACGTCTTAGATTTCTTGTACCTATGCACTAAAGTGTTCACTCAATCACTTCCACAGCAATCAACTTATGTCAAATGAAGGATTAGTACTTCAGGTAGAGAATAATCATCAGGTGTTGGTGAATCTTTAAAGATTCTATGTTTCATAGGAATGTTTATAAATGTAAAAAGAAGAGACAGATTTCATGTGGTATGTAAGCAGAAATGCATCTAAATAAGATAACTTTAATGAATTTGACTGTTTAAAGTAGGGTCATGTAACATTTCAACAGACCTAGTAAAAGAAATCTGTACTCTAAGTCAGAAATCCTATGGAAGTCAGTGACAGAACCCCTATTAACTTTAATAGAACCATGATTTCACCCTAAATTGTCTACTCGGCCAGATGACATATGTACTTTTAATTTTAATACATTTCAGTAAAAAAATTATGTCCAGACAGAAAGTATGTACAGTACATTAAATAAGAAATCCAAATCAGTACTAAGTTTTGGATAATGTGGGCTGGGGATTGTTTACATTATTTGGTGATTAACATGAGAAATACTGTCCATAAGCACACTGAATGCAGATCATCCATAAAAAAGCACTATACAACAAATAAAAAAAGTGCAAAGCAGCAATTAAAAAAAACCCCTCAAGTTAAGCCTATATCAACTCACTTGATACATTTTCTGTAAAACAGAATTTTTTTAAGCTCTACACACACAGTTTATTAAATGGGTGCTAGAGTCAAAGAAAAATGACAAACACAAAATAAATTAAAAAATTCGCTTTTGCCCACCATGGACAACACTCACCTTGCAGTTTCCCGTAAGCTATGAGGGAGCCACTGAAAGTCACACCACCGATGTATGTGCCAAGATACGCCACAATCTTGGTGAGGTTTGCAGCTGGATCAGTAGCGAAGTGAGGATACTCAATCATGTACTCTGCTACGCAGGTGAGCACAGCAGCCAAACCTACCAAACTATGGAAAGCAGCCACTAGCTGAGGTAAATCTGAAATCTGGATGCGTTTAGCAATTGTCAAACCTGGCAAGAGTTGGAGACAAAGAATTAAAATATTAGAAGGTACTGTTTTATGTGATCATGAGCTTGTGTATTCTGTTCAATATAGTAATGTCAGTAATTTTGTGCCTTGGGGACATTGTGCGAATAAGGAAATCAAAAAGTCAGAAATGTATTAGTATTAGACTACAGCCACCTGAGAAGCTTCCACTGAACTCAGTATTCTTTTTATATGAGGCAGCATAGTCCAAAAAGAGAGGGAATCTGACTAGACTCAGGAGACCAGATTTCAATTTTTCAGTCAGTAACTAACCTGCAGTGTGAGTTTAGCCTCTCTGTTCCTTAATTTTCTTACTGAGCGAGCTGGGCAACTACAGATCCATTAGTCTGACCTCAACAGAATGCAAGCCTTTAGAACAAATTTTGAAGGAAATAATAATTGAAGACCTGGTGGTAAATGGAAAACGGGATAAAATGCAACAAGGTTTAACAAAGGTCGATTGTGCCAGACTACCCCAAAATCCTTCTTTGATAACGTTTTTTTTTTTTTTTTTTTTTTTAAGACAAGGGAAGTGTGGTAAATTTAATCTATTTGGACTTTAGTAAGGCATTTTATACAGTAATAAATGGGAAATTATTTGTTAAAATGGAGAAAATTGGGATTAGTACAGCGATTGTGAGGTGGCTGGCTAAAGATATGACACCAATGATTGTGCTGAAAGGTAAATTATTGGGCTGCAGGAAGGTTACTAGTGGAGTGTCTCAAGAATCAGTCTTTGGACTTGATCTCATTGAATATTTTCATTGGTATAGAGCCTTGCAGCAGGACTGGGATCCCACCCATTATTATGGCAGAGGGACAGAAGCTGATAAAATGTACTTCATTGTAAGCAGGCAGCTCCTTATCTGCTAAGTGGGGATCACAATTTTTATCCCACCAGAGTAAAGTGCTTTGATAGATGGATAAAAGCACTCTATAGCCACTAAGTTAGAGTAAAGATATCAAAAGTGGCATGTAACCATGAGCTATTAATTTCACCTGTAAGTTATAAAATTGAATTTTACATGGTGCTGTACTCACCTATGGTGCCACCAAGGGTCATTGCACCTGACATCTGAGCCAACAATTCTGGTGATGGTTTAAGGCCTCCAAGAGTAGCTGCCAAACCTCCAGCAACACCTATCATACCCAAAGCGTTACCCAGACGAGCAGTTCCTTGAGTGGACAGACCAGCCAGAGCACCAACACAACACAAGCCTGAGCCCAGATAGATCATCTTTAAAATAACAGAAACACATATATTCATTAAAATCTTTCTGATCATTACATAAAAAAAAAAGAGATTTTTAGTGCTGATGGTTCACAAAGGTGGATTTGATCTTAACGAATGCTACTGAGGAGGAGTTCGAGATTTTACTGTGGTGTGCAAATTTGTTGTTGTAATGTGACTGTGGTCATTTTAAAAGGTTACATTTAAATCAAATTTGAGGATTTTTGCTTTATTAGGCCTAGTCTTCACTTATCGGCTGGTCCGGCGGCACGCCATCGATGTTCTGGGATCGATTTATCGCGTCTGGTTAAGACACGATAAATCGATCCCGGATCGATCCCGGAAGTGCTCACAGTCGGCGCCGGTACTCCAGCTCGCCGAGAGGAGTACGCGGCATCGACGGGGGGAGACTTCCTGCCGCGTCTGGACCGCGGTAAGTTCGGACTAAGGTACTTCGAATTCAGCTACGTTATTAACGTAGCTGAATTTGCGTACCTTAGTCCGATTTGGGGACTTAGTGGGGACCAGGCCTAAGTTTAGTTCACCTGCTTCTCATGACATTAATTTTAAGTTGAGACGACTTTCCAGAAGTTTTCCCTTCGTAAGCACAAGATTTTCTTAGCATAATACCAATTAATGTTGTCAGAGTTCAACTGTCCTAATGGGTAGGGAAACAATTTTTGATGTTTACTTATGATACCTTTGGCTTCCTGTTTACAAAAGAAAAAATGTATCTTACATGCATATATTTAATTTCAATAATAATTTAAATAGCATAAAATGGGTGTTTGTAAAATACTATGTTACAAATCCCTGAGACAATTATTATAGATTGTTACTTCAACAAAAAATAAAAGGTAATTGATTTCCATTTTCTTAACTAGTATGATCTGAATCTGAACAAGCAGCACTATAATAAGAGGTTCTACATTGTGAGAAACGGGATTATTTTTAAAGACCTTATCTCTTCTCATTCCTTCTGGGCTGAAACTTTGTAGACATGGCCTTAGCTCAGAATCCCATCCATCCCTCTACAAATATGGTTTACAAGTTTTAAGACTTAGGTAAAAGAACTCCTACCTTTTTTGCCTGGTCTCTGATTTAAACTTTCAAAAAAACTCTTAGCTCTCTATTTCGTTCTTAGGTATTGTTAGAGCATCCATTTCAATGGCATTTAAAAATGAATAGCAGAAATAAAGCTTAAGAGATTTGTCCATAATGCGAAAAACCCTGCTATTTTAGAAATATAAAGTTATTTTAAAGGAAGTTGTTATTTAGAAACTTTGCAACACTAAAGTCAATGTCTAAGGTTCATTTGCAGTTTGGCGCTAGCTTGTGGAGTTAGCTAATACGTGGCTGCCTGTGTGGAAATAAGCAGAGGATGAAAAGTCATTAATAGTTTGTGTCCTCCAAAGCCCATCAACAGAAAAGTATGCCATGTCACTAGCAGTCAGCGGATGCTTGCTCTAAAAGCCTGTACTTGACATACAGATAAGCTCCATATCCCAGCCATCAGGTAAAGGGGAGGGGGAATTCATAATGTAAACTGGAGTGTGACGCATTCCCAACAAGTGGAAAGTGTGGCAAAGCACAGAGAAGAAAGGAATACTGAAAGAATAGCAATTAAGTGTGTGGGGGGAGAAAGGGAACAAGACCGACAGAGTGAATTTTTCCCTTTCCCACAAAGAAGTTAAATGCCAAAACTACTGTCGCATCAAGTTACTTACAAACCTGCAAATGTCAAAAAAGTTCTTTGACCTTGTCTTGACCGGTTTTGATCCCTTGCCCATGTCATCTTTACCAAATGTATAAATAAGAGGTAAAACTAGAGGCAATTTGAGAAAGAGTTGGGTGGGAGATGAAGGACAGTAGGATACAGCCCTTTTGTAGGTTTATTTCAGAACCTGTTTGATCAAAGTGATTTGAACACTGTGTACTTTAAGTCCAGTTGCCAAATGGGAAAGAGACCTGGTGAAAGCTGGATCAGCAAATGACTGAAAATGAAGGATCTTCTTACCTGTTCAATATTATAGCCACCCTGGAGAGCAGCTGCATATCCCCCTACAAAAACACCAGCAGGGAGCAGATACAGGTAATTGTATTCCGGGGGATCAGTAGGACGCTTGAACATATCCAGCATTCTCTGTGTAACCAGAAAGCCACCTTGCCAAAGTACAAAAGAAAAAAAAAAGCTGAAACTAGGCCTTGGCCAAGCTTCTAGGAAAATATTTAGTTAATCCTAGCACCCATTGGAACATGAGTAAGAGCTTTGGAAAGCTTGGAATCTGGTGTACTAGCCAGTATGCAGATATCTAGGATTAAGGTCAGATATAACTACTTTCTTTAGACTACACAGGGAATTCATCCAATTGGAGGGAGGGGTTGGTGGGCTGGCAACCACATATAGATACCAAGATCTGTCAGACACCCGCATCGATTTGCAAGGTGGCCTGCCCATCTACCATTACTCTCAATTGTCTACCTGTTCAGCAGCACAGCTCATTGATGATCACACCACTCATCATCCATGCCTGTATCGTACTATCCCCTACTGTGGGATAGAAATGCACTGACACACACTGGAGTTTCCAATGAAAATTCTGCAGTGGATGTCCTCTGTTTCTGCCACCTAATCACATGTCAGAGCTTTTACTAACACAAGTATAGGAAGGGAGATTATGCCTGTTCTCTTCCCTCCCAGTCACAGCCAGGAACAGTCTTCATAGGAGTCAGGTGCCCTTCCATGTTACATAGTGGAAAGACTTATGTTCCCTATTTTTGTTATGAGTCTTTTTGAAGATTGGCCACAATTTTGATCCTGAAGAGGGGAGATGGATAAATACAATACCATCTCAAAATGCAGAGGAATGCATGGAATACATGCAATCACTAAAGTGATTAAACTATCAAAAATAACTGGTATTCTTAGACTTTCTCCAATGGAAAGTCACATCATAGAAGGGGCACACAAGAATGCCACTGTCAACAACCATACTAGCTTGTTTGCTTTTTAAGTGATCCCAATCCATAAATTAGGGTCATTTCAATCTATACCACTAGAAAAATGGAAGGCATTAATGGACTGTGGTCACAGTGTGTTTTGATTCATGTTCATGGAAAGTTAACATGCTCATACCTGCAATGTTGACAGATGACACAAAAGCAGCAAGCACAGCAAGACCTTGAGGAGTACTTTCAGGGAAATAGTTTCCTCCCATCAATGCCAACCCACCAACTGCAGTCAGTCCTATTAGAAAAAGATACGAGTAAGCTACTGAATATAAACAGCGGATTATATACCAAGCAGCGATCTCTAATTCAAGAATCAACAGACACCACTTGATTATAGTTTTGCCAAACACTGTACACATTACTGTAGTTTAATCCTTCTGAACCACGATTGCAGTGAAATAAAAATTATTGGCAAAGCTATCCCAGTATGCCACAGAACACATTAGTAAAGCAACAGACCAATACATTTTTGGAATAGAACACATCATATGTTAATTTAAGCAGCACTGGCTGTTCATCTATAAATGAAAGGCTGAGTTATTAGGCCACAAATGTGACCGGCTTTGTTGTTCATGAGGGCTGAGAACAGCAGTTATTTCCAAAGTGAGGGCCAGTTTACTGTCTATCCTAATTTCATTATTAAGCTGGCAGTAATCGCAACTCTGTATGCAGCTGTACGAACATTAAGAGGAGACGGCCCCGTTTGAAAGAGCTTACAGTCCAGGAAAGACAGACAGAAAGCTGTTCAGACTTGTACTAGCTCAAGTGCTGGTGTAATTTTTTAAGGGCAAGGAGAGGGTTATAAACCTCATGGAGGTCATTAGTGGGGGATTTTCCAGAAGCGAGTGTGAGGAGGAACATGAAAGATGGCCACTCCAAGTATAAAAGAGTAACATGGAAGAAGGCATGAAGAGGAGAACAGGAGAAGGAGAGAGAGGGGGCAGTGAGGAGAGAGGCTTAGGAGGAGTGAAGGGAGTAAAAGAGGAAGTAGGAAGAAGAGAAACCAGAGATGTAAGCACAGTTTGTTTATGACCTGAAAGGTGAGGACTAAGAGACTTGAATATGATATGGAAGGGGAGGGAAGCAGAGAGCAACAAGCCTGCCAGAAGGGAAGGAGAGGGAGATGATTTTAGGAGCAGGATTTTGGATAGATTGGAAGGGAGAGGTGTGGTATGCAGGAAAGAGGTTGCCATGTCCCAAGCAAGAGACAACCCAGTTACATGGTAAATTGCTTTTAAAAATATGCAGTATGTTTGCCTTTATAGATTTGTAACTAGTTCTCTTTGAAGGAGGCTACCAGTAGTAAGAACCACACATGAAGTCTGTTATCTTTGCTATTTATGACAAAAGGTTCAGTTGGAATAGTCCCAAATCTGGCTCCTTAGCATCTTAAATACAGAGGATTAAACTTCTACTAAAAGCTCATAAAATATCATAACTACACCCAATGTTTCCTCTACACAACACAAATAGCTGCAGGGCAATCACCTACCTGAGATGGCATTAGTCACAGACATGAGTGGAGAGTGAAGAGCAGGGGTCACACCCCAGACCGTGTGGTACCCTACTATTCCAGCTAAACCAAACGTTGTCACCATCTGTGGGAATGCAGCATTAGGAGCTGCAATGCCCAGTCCCAGCAAGCTAGTCAGACCTAAGGAGGACAAGGTTAATGCAAAATTGTGATCTCTAAATGGTTTGTTTACATTTCTCCACTGAAACTGTAAGACATATTGAATATGTAAATCAGATTAAGCAGTTGATAATGTGTCCACCCCATTACCCTAACGTACCCAACCATATTTCTTGAGACTTCTAGGTGCTCCGATACTATGGTGAAGATACAGCTTGGATTAAAAACCCTCCCTCCTCCTCCATCACAGCATTTTACATTCATTCATTATTACCTTAGACAAATGAGTAGTACACACCTGATGCCAACATTACATTACTCTGAGAACAAAACACAGAGGCTTGAAATGCAGGCCTACACTGAAAAGTGACTAATGGAAGCATGTAGTTCCATTTTGGTGTCCAGAATAAATCTGCACAGTTTACAGAAATAAAACGTTTTTGTAATGGTCAATCCAAGCAAATGGCACATGGGACGTGAAAATCAGATGGCTGTCAAAGAGGACTGTGACAGAGTGTTGACCTAGGCAGTACAACGAGAGACCCGCAATCAGAAGGGACAAGGGAACATCACTTCCAGTCTGACCAGACCATGAATGCCACAGAAGATGGCCAACTATGTCACCCTTCCTGCACAGGTCAGCAGGAGTGCGTCAAGTAGCACTGGCTGTGCACCCCTTGTTTTGCTGAATATTAGTTCTTGTGATTAAAGACAACAGGAAATGCCAAGGTCTGAAGACCAAGGAAGATTGCTGCCTTGCAGCGTAAAAGGTGAATGAAAGTCCATTATTCCTTCTGGCAGATCCAGTCCTAAACACGAGCCAAGAGGAGAAGGTCCAGAGGACCCTCACCCATCATCTCCCTCCCAGTGCTAAAAAAGACATGGCAAACTCCCATGAGGAAAGAAAGGGCGAAATGCCATCCTCTTCAAACTTTGCTATTTATGACAAAGGTGCCACAGGACCCTCTGTTCCTCTTCAAACTGACAGCCAGAAACAATGGAACAAGTCAGTCTGAACCAGACTGCACTGGGCTCACTATTTAAATCAAGTTACTCAATAGCTTGTAATGGCTCTCTCTAAAATAATAATGCCCACCTGGAAACTCCTTGATTAGTAGATCATTAACCCAACAGTTATAGTTATATGGGAGCAATTATAGCTTATCAGCTCAAAGCCTATTTTGAAATTTGAGTTGACAAATTCAATAGACTTTAATTGTCTGTGTCAGCCCAAATGTTGGGTGGAGTTCATCTCACATTTCTACTACTGTCCAGATTGCAAATGTACTTCTAGCTTTTAATTCTGTACAATGGAATTAAAGCATTTGTGACAGATATGACAATATCTTGGACAAACCTGACTGAATTAAATTAAAATTAATTCAATAAGGTTTAAGTACTGTAGGAGCTCATTGTATTAAAAATGCAAATACTTATGTACTATTGTAGGATTGTATGCAACTTCTTTTAAGGGGTATGAAAATACCCTCACTCCAATCATGTAAGAAATCAGCCTTCTGAAATTTCCCCCTGAGGGGGAAATCCATTGTCTGGCTGATTATCTATTCATGGTGTCTTCAGAGACCCAAACTGGATCAAGGAGGGACTCCTTTGTTTGCTTGTTCTGAGCTGAAGCTGTGATGAACCTCTGACCACAGGAAAACCCCTGGGTGGGGTCTGAAGGACTGTTCACCAGCCAGAGCCCTTGTTAGAGTAAGGGGGCGATCTCTGGTAAGCTTATTTCCATGCATGTAGGTTCTTTTATTATTGTTAATGTTTTCTCTGTAATGCTTTTACCTTAAGAATAAATGTGCTTGCTTAGAAAGCCCTGTGTGGTAGCTGAACTCTAGGCAATTATATGGTCTACTGTCTCTGAAGCAAAAAATAAAGCAGGCCAGCTTAGGGAGCTTCAGTTTCCTGAGGAGGTCACAGTACAGGAAGAGACCTGTGCAGTCGGGAAATGCCCCAGTCAGGACAGAGAGAGACGTGGATCTCTGCCTAAGAGAGGTAACAGCTGAGGAGCAGGGAGCCTAGAGCAAGAGCTCTTGCTGGGCCATGAGTGGGAATACAGGTGCAGCTGCCCTGAACTGTGACAGCATTGAAGTAAAAATCAAGTACAGTTTTGTGTATGAATTTATCAGATCTGTGGGCCTGAAGAGAGGCTCTGCAGGTGCTGATCTTTATTAATAAAAATGCTCTCCAGATTTTTCTTATGCACACAGACAAAGCTACACTGGTAGAAGAGCTTTCTACCTTAGGAAAGATAGTGCTGAATGTGGTCTCTCTCCTGTTTTGATTAAATGCAAAAGCTAAGTAAGAGTACCACAATCATGCTGAAATTCTGTTGCAATACTTAAACCATGAGTTTTAAAGAAGAAAAGAAAACAGACATGCAATTACATTCTGAATTCCTTAGTAGGCTAACTTACAATATTGGTGCATGTAAAATGCTAATTGAAAACCTACTGGCAACTCCTATTGCCTGCTGCTTATTCTTCAAAAGCAAACACTTGTTCCCAATACTTCGCAAAGTTGTTGGGCAATTGGTATCTCTTTTTGTCCAGTAAAGCGTAAAAAAATCCACTTCCTAAAAAGAACTCAAACACACATACTTCAAGGACTTTGCTGGAATACTAAGTATTTCACAGATTCTTAATTAAATACACCAAACATACACCCATGCATGTCAGATTACTCTGGACTATTTGAGATGTTGAAATACCAGCATTTCTGGTGAGATTATTTAAATTTTGCTCTCCAAGAAACAATTATTGCATTGTTTTTACACTAAGTCAGTAATCAACCAGTCGGTTTCTCACACACCAAAATAGGGTTAGAACTAGTTACTAATGGAATGATTGAAGTTACTATTTTTCATTAAGAACTTTTCTACATGGCTATGCCCAGGAAAATTCATGTGAATTAACTTTTAAAGTGGATTAGTTACAATGCATCCTGTGTGATTGCTCTTATTCAGAATTAAAGTGATCTTAATTCAGTTCAGCTTGATTTACTTCCAAAGTGAATTAAGATAAACTACCTTCTTGCCCATATAGACAAGCCTAAGTTTCCAAGAGGCTGAATTTAGCACACAACACACAGTCACCTAACTCCGGATGTAGCTGCAGTGTCAGAGTTCTCTCACCTGCAGTATATGCAGATGCAGCAGTCATCGTTTTTCTAAAAGGTGTGATCGTGGCTGCTTTCTCAGCTTCCAGCTCAGCCACACTCTTCTGTTTCACAGGGACTCCCTGAGGAATGTTGTTTGGTGGAGGTGCTGGAAAAATCACCTTGCCATCCTGACAATACAAAAAGTTACAGTTACCCCTAGAATGACAGATGGCTTGCCCAGCTGGTCATTGCTTGTTCTTCAAAAATAAATTCTTTAGACAAGAGTCAAGATCAAAATCAAAGAATGATGGGTGAAAATCTGGTCTGTGGCTTGTCAAATAAGAGCCATAATTATGAATAGAATGTTCTTCATAACATCTCTTTTCAGTCAAACCTAAAGATTATTGTTCGGGACAGCGGACCAGAGGTGGGCATGGGCTAGCACCCCTGCAATGGAAATATTGAAGGGGCGGATATATGTTTCTGGTCTCTCCCCCCCAATATCTCAGAGGCAAGGGCAGGATCCAGCTATGTTTCTGACCCAGAGGAGGGGCCAGTACACGAGACTGGGCCGGCCACCAGGAAGCAGGTAGGAACAATTCTCCTCTCCCCATCTTCCAGCCACTACAGGTTCTGGCAGGAATGTGTGTGCCAGCCACTGGGGTGGGGAGCCAGGGCACCAGGCACCAGCCACTGGGGAACTGCCATACAAACAGGAGTAGGAACTTCCAGGACATCCCGCGCCAGCCTGGAGTCTGTTCCCCCGTCACATCCAGTCTCAGTAGCTTCCCTCGCTCCCCTTCTTGTCCCTCCCCTTCCTCACTGACAGTAGTATCTCACCCCACCACCCCATTATTATTTATTCACAGAATTAACATTGTGCTAGGCACCTGAGGGAGTATTCTTATACTAGCAGCTAGAATCCCCAGTCAATATCAGGGCCCCACTATGCTAGGCACTGTACAACATACAGTGAGAGACAAGTCCTTTGCTAAATAACTTACAATCTAAATACACAAGACAAACAAAGGACAGGGGGCAAACAGAAGTACAGAGAGATTAAGCAACCTGCCCAAGGTCATACAGCATGTCAGTAGTAGAGCGGGTAATAGAACTCAGGTCTCCTGACTATCTGCCCAGTGCCTTATCTAAGCCATGTTGTCTCTCAAACATATAGACAGACATATTTCCTGCTCAGAGGAGTCTGTCTTGATTACGTGAACCATTAAGCATACGTTAGGACAAAAAGCACAATACAGTATCTATATACAACCCACTCCCTTCCCAGCTAAAGTTGGAATACGAGGAAACTAATTTGAGGTCTTATTCCAAGTTTTAGTGGACAGACACCGATAACACAATGAACTATCCCTCTCACTTAAATGTTCCATAAGATCACAAACGAGGCACATTAATATGGAAAGAGAAGAAATTTGTATTACCATTGCCGATGCTGGACCTGTTCTATGAATAAATTAAGGCCTTCACGTTTCCTTTGGCTTTGACCTATGCTAAAAAACCAACTTGAAAGGATACTGTCTACTTGATCTTTTTTAAATGTAATGTTAAAATTATATTTCTGCTAGAGCTCCCTTTAAGTACCATCTCCTGATTTTTATTTGTTTAAATTCCTTGAAAATAGATTTTAGAAGTGTTTTTCTGCTCCCTTCGGGATGCTTATAAGGATCTTTTCAGCAAGGGGAAAACTGATTATATATGGGAACAGCATAAATGTCTACTCAGAAAGTGTTGTCAAAATTCACAAAGCAAGCAAACAAAAAAATACAGAAAGACATTTTTGTTTTTTGCAGTTACAGAAATCTTAGGCTTTTCTGTTAACTGTAGTAGCCACAGCATTTTCAGATAAATGTGATTTTCACATTGATGGTGGCCCTTTAATAAAAAAAGTAGTGATAATAAAAAACCACAATCATCACAGAGACCAGAGGAATGTTTAACATGAACACAAAAACAAGGCTTTGTTTCATAAGCTACATATAAATGCAAGCAAATATTTACCTCCTTAGGATGGATTTAAGGAGATTTCAATTATAGGTCTGGAAGTAAACAAAAATACAGTTATAAAGATATAGCATGCTGACTTACCTTCATTACCACAGTGCCTCTAACAACATGGTCCAGAGTGCCATAGTCAAATTGGTCCTTCAGATCAAAGTAGAAGTTTTCCTTGTCAGGACTTATAGCCTTTAGAAGTTTGGTAACATTGTTGGAGTACAAAGTACTGGCCTGGGTAGCCATTCTACTTGGAAGGTCTGTGTAACCTATATGTGTAACTCCCTAAATAAAACCAAGTGAAACATTTAAAAGTCCAGTACAATTTTCAGAAAACACAGTGTTTCTCAACATCCAAAACCTTTCTAGATATGCACATCAAGTAGCAAGTTTAGTTTTAGTACAGGTTTGTATAGATTTTAATGAGTTACAAAATAAACTATTGCATTAAGATTTACACTTACTGTTTGTGTTTTTTACCAACAGTGTTTATATCACAAAATGAGTAAATCCATTCACTTTGCACACCACTGGGATTAAGCCTGAACATTAAGAGGGATGCACTATGTGAGCATTTTTCCATCCCTAATTTCAAAAATACTCTTACAACTTCAGGTACTTTAAAACAGCCAGATGAGAGGTGGACAGAATAGCCTATTAAGTCTTTTCAGTCTTTTGGGAGAGCATTAAGGGTGCGTTCCCAGACTGATGAGGGAATGGAAAGGAGCTTTTATGTAGTTGGATGTCTGGCTGAGTCGAGTTATTTGTCCTTGGCTATATTTGCTTTTTTAATCACAATCATAAAAATGGGGGGCTGAAAGGGACCTTAAGAGGTCATCTAGTCCATCCCACCACGCTCAGGCAGGATCAAGTATACCTACACCAGCCCTGACAAATGTTTGTCTAACATGATCTTAAGAACCTCCACTAATGGGGATTCCACAACCTCCTTTTCCAGTACTTAACTATTCTATAGTTAGGAAGTTTTTCCTAACATCTAACCTAAATCTCTCTTGCTGCAGACTAAACAAATTACCTCTTGACCTACTTTCAGTTGATATGGAGAACAACTGATCACTATTTGGTGACAGTATTTGGTCCTGCCATGCGGGCAGGGGACTGGACTCGATGACCTCTCGAGGTCCCTTCCAGTCCTAGAATCTATGAATAAACCATTGTCTTTATGACAGCATTTAACACACCTGAAGACTATTATCAGATCGCCCCTCAGACTTCTTTTCTCCAGACTAAATATGCCCTCCCCCCTTCTTTTTTAACCTTTCCTCATAAGTCAGGTTTTCTAAAAAAAATTATATTTTTTGTTGCTTTCCTTTGGACTGCCTTCAGTACGTCCACATCTTTCTTAGAGTGTGGCACCTAAAACTGGACACAATACTCCAGCAGAGGACTCACCAATGTCTAGTAAATTACCTCCCATATCTTAGCTACAACACTTGTTAATTCCCCCCCGAATGATATTAGCCTTTTTGCAACTGTATTTCATTGTTAGCTCATGTTCAATTTGTGATCCACTATCATTCCCAGATCTTTTTCTGCGGTACTACTGCCTGGCCAGTTATTCCCCATTTTGTATTTGTGTATTTGATTTTTCCTTCCTAAGTGTAGTACTAAATGTTGCAATGTTTAAGTTAGTTTCAGGGTGCTTAGAACCTCTGTATATGTATCATTTTATTTTTCAAATGTAAAGAAATAAAATAATTTAACTTCTAAGACTATGAAGACATGTTTCTGTTCTGTGAAACTGAAGTCTGCCAAAGAGATGTAAATTATATTCACTACCAAAAGAAAAAATTGTTACTATCAATTTTCAACAGAACACAACATTTAACTGGTAATTTAGTCTTTTTGAATTAGGTATCCCAAAACAAGTTGAGTTAAATACAGAAGAGGAAAAAAATATCAGGCCATGGCTACTTTACAACTTATGTTGATATAACTTATATCACTTAGGGATGTGAATAAGCCACCCCCTGAGCGACAAGTTACACCAACCTACGCGCTGGTATGGACAACGCAATGTTGGCAGGATAGCTTCTGCTACCAACACAGCTACTGCCACTTGTAGGGCTGGAGTAATTAAGTCAACAGGAGAGCTCTCCCATCGGCACAGAGCATCTACACTAGCAGTGCTACAGCAGTGCCCCTGTAAGCTCTGTAGTGTAGCCATAGACTTTGTCACAGCTGGGTCAGATCAATCTACCAAGTCTAAGAAACATGATCTGTTAAGGCAATCCTTCCTGAGCAGGCCTTGAATTACATTTGTCTTTTAAAAATATGACTGGTGACAAAATGTTAGTCTTAAAAACAATAAAATAAAACAAAACAAAACAATTTAAGCCTATAAGGGTAGACCAGGAAGCTACACATTAGTAAGTGTTTAGTTTAAAAGCTATGGAGTCCTCAAACAATGTGCACTCTTATAAATCCAGAACTGCTTCTTAAGAAACCCCATACCTTGTGAACGTAAAGCTCTCCTGGCTTAGTAGTTTCAAAGTTTCCTCCTGCTTCTGAAGCTAAATCCACAACAACTGAACCTTCTTTCATTGATTCAATCATGTCTTTACGAAACAAGATAGGAGCTTTTTTACCTGGTAAGACAAGAAAATATAGCAGGCTACACGCAAGTATCACATCCTGTGGATAATGTCCAAGGGCCAAATTCTCCCCTCAGAGAAATATACACTATTTGCATATAGCTACCACAGAACTCACTACAAATTGTATATGAACATTGAGAGAATTTGGTCTCTAATTTGAATGTTTTCAACTCATATGTGACCTACATTTGTGTGTCTTTGCAGAGAGAAAAGATAGTATAATTTTTTCCCCAAATAAGTGGAAAACCTCTTCTTGACCCCTCAAGAAATAATAAAATGATGTTCTCCCAAAAGCACATTTTTACTTATGTAAAAAACAATGTTAGAAAATGCTATTCTGCATTTACTTTTATTTATCTTTAGGATATGACCTGCAAATTTACCTTTGAAAAAAAACAAAAGTATTTTTAAAGTGCCTCTGGTCTCCAAATACAAGCAGCAATAGGATCTAAGCCCATTATCATCCCTATTCATTCCAGAAAATGAACCTTCAATATCTTTCTGAAAGGGTATATGGTTTCTGCAGAAGTTGGACCTGGATCCTGCAAAGGGATTCAGCCAGTAGAATCCCAATGAAACCAGCCAAACGCTGTGCAAGTGAGTGTCTTTATGCAATAAAGGCCTTAAAAGAGCAACTTCAAGCTTCTTTAAATGAGAGCATGCATTTATTTCTGGATTTTTCTTATGTAAGCAAACACTGAAATACCCTATTGACAAGAACTGAAGGAAAGAAAGGTCTATGAGGAGAAATTTCAGATCTCACAGCTGAAGTGATACCCAACAATCACCAATGCCACACAAACTGTTAAAAGAATATTAAGGTTGCAAAACAAAGCACTCAGAAATTGCTTGTCCATGCAACCTTAAACTCTGACCCCCCCCCCCCCCCCGCTTGTTTTGATTCAAATTTTAATTACATGGTCACAAGTTACTATTGCAGCACAATTTGTCTTGTTCACTGCACATGTTCTAGAGTCAATTAAGCAGGAGTCCTGCAGATCCTTACCTCATTTAGTGCAAATTCCTTTTATATTTACAACAGCATAAAGATAGTATATACATTGAAGTCAATAGACTTCATGTTTACACCAGAGCATAATTTAACCACCACCAAGTTGGATAGTATAGAATTTAAATAATTTTAGTTATGTTATATTTACAAAGAATATGAGGGTTGTATTTAAAAGGAGAAATATTTAAATTAAAATTTAATCTGCACAGTTTTTTAAATTCTGACTGATAAGTAACCGTGTACATTTTCCCAATACCTCATTATTTTCTAGCAAGACTGAAGGAACTTCACAGAATCAAGAGACCTGGGGCTGCTGAAGAGTGCTGAGGGAGTGGCATAGTAGTACACAAGATAGAATCAGGTGAAAGAGAGAGAACCATCCCAGAAAGGTCTAAGGACCAGGAACTCCAACAGCAAAGGAGGCCTCTCTAACAAGAAAGTTCTTGCAGCATGACTTGCTGGTTACTCCCCTCTGGACTGAACATCTGTTTTACACAAGGCATCAGCTGTGGGAAAGACAAATATGGCAACCTCTTCAAAAACTGGAACCCACCAAAAGAAGAAGAGGGACAGATTTATGTAAAGCTGAATTACCAACAGAGCTTCTCTGCCTTCTGCTTCATCGCACTGGAGTCAAGATAGCCCCAAAGATGCACAAACTTACCTGAGCTTAGTGGAGATGGAATATTAAAAGTATTCAGAGCAGAAGAGGAAAACATGTCTGTTGCATTGGTGACATACCAGGAATAAGAGCTGTACTGATGATGATATCAACTTCTTGGCATTGTTTGGCAAAAAGTTTCATTTCAGCTTCAATAAACTCTTTGGACATTTCTTTTGCATACCCGCCTTGCCCCTCTCCAGATTCCTTTAAATCCACTTCTAAAGGCTCAGCACCAAGAGATTTGAATTGCTCCAAAGCTGCAGCTCTAAAGATTTAGACAAAACACAGACCACAGAAAAGTCAAGTCTGTTTTTGTAGTGACAATTCAATCCATCCAGGATTTTATTGGAGACCCTTACAATAGCAATCAGAGAAGAAGAGCAAAGAGAGAAAGTATGGTCCAATGACCAGTTACCCCTCTGTAAAATGGGCATAGCAGCATTTTACTACTGACAAGGATGTTTGAGGATACATACATTAAAAATCGTGAGGCACTCATACTATGATAATAGAGGCTATAATCACCCCAGGTAGATTGCAATTGTTCCTGCACCCACATACTCTTATTATTGCAGAATTTTATTAAGATCAGGTGGCAGCACTGTGCAAAATATTAAGTTTTCAGAGACTACTTTCCAATTTCAATATAATCTCAACATGCAAGGAATTATGCACACAAATCCTTGCACATCAAGATGAAAATATTCAGTTTGCTGAGCACATGCATTTTGAAAACTTGGAAAATTTAAGATGTAATTTAATTTCTGCCTCTGAGAAACATAATCCATTGCGAAGAATGCTTGCTTCCCTCCCCTCCCCCTTCCCACACACACTTTTATGTAATCAATTGTTATTTTTAAACGTAATGGATTGAAAGCTGTTTCCATAATCAGAGAGCTTCTGCCAGAATTTTTGCAGCATTTCACTCCATAAAAAAATTGATATGTATTCATTTTTATTTCTTCAAATTTGACAAAAAGATATATCCAAACCCTAAGCGCTTGAAAATATAACCAAATACACAGTATAACTACCAATACAACATATAAGGTCTAGAAAACATGACCTATGAGAGAAGATTAAACAAACCCAATTTTTTCAGTCTGGAAATGAGAAGACTGAGGGGACATGATAAGTTTTCAAGTACATAAAAGGTTGTTACAAGGAGGAGGGAGAAAAGTTGTTCTTCTTAACTTCCTAACTGTCAGGGTGGTTACGCACTGGAATAAATTGCCTCAGGAGGATGTGGAATCTCCATCATTGGAGATTTTTAAGAGCATTTTAGACAAACACCTGTCAAGGATGGCCTAGATAATACTTAGTCGTGCCATGGTGCAAGGGACTGGACTAGATGACCTCTCAAGATCCCTTCCTATTCTAGGATATGCACACAATAATTCAATAAAAGCAAATTCTTTAATGAGAGATACAAACATTTAAGGCTCATGAGGGAATTTTTTCTTGGCCACCATTATCCCATTATTCCTGGCTTGCCTCTTAAAAATGCCTTTGGGACAGGAGAATGATCTCTGAGGCAGAGGAAGCAGTCTTAGGATGGTAGCATTTAAAATGGCTCATACTGCTGACTCTGCTTCCCCCTCTGCAGGAGCAGAGTGGGTTGGATCTCCGCTCCCCATTCAATGGCAAGGAAAAAGCCTTGCTCAGGAATTCCCAGATGCCCTTGCTCTGGGATACAGGATAGCAGGGTTTCTGGGAAGCATAGTGGGGTCTGACACAGCCACTTCTTATGAACAATGTGAATGATTGTGGATATGATTTCTCTATTTTGGGGTGAACTGAAATAAAATCCTTGGCAGGAGGATTTGTTTACACTCTACCATTTCATGAAAAATGAAAGATGATCTTGAGTTGCCACTAAGATTTTAAACACCCACACTTACCTGGTATCAAATCCACGAACCACTGCACCCATTGATTTAGCTGCTCCTGCAGAAGCTAGCCCCGCAACTCCCCCTCCAATTATAAGGACCTAGAATAACATTTGTTATTAGAGATCAAGCTACATACAAAGTGATCTGGAAAAGCGGCACCAATTCTGTTTGACATAGTACAGAATTTCCCATAGGGACTATGGCTCATTGACCAGATCTATTTAACAGATTACCTTAGAGTACAGGGTCCAAATTGACTAGGGTATAGTTCATAATATCACATTATTTAATTAAATTCATTTCTAACATCTAATAATTTGGGAGTCAGCCCATATATACTATGGAGTCTACATAGACTGACATAAGGAATGTACATTTCCCCCATTTTACATAAACTTTGGATTCCCATTCTCAACTGATTTTCTCTCTTTCCCCTCACTAAACACAACCAAGAGCCACTTCTATCAGGATTCTAAGACACCAAAGTTCCAGCCTGACAATCCCAAATAGTTTCCAAAACCCTCCCCACCCTGCCAATGCATGAACTGATTTTATATCAGAAGCTTGAATTGAAAAAGTTAAGCATAAATGAAATTTATTAAAGTTCAACATTCTTTATATTCAGATTAGCTTCCATTGCAGACAATGGAAACTTTGCCTGAATAAGGAGTGACTCAGAATTAACAAACAGGTTCTAAACTCTGAAATTAAACACAGGTCTATCAAAAAATATTTAACACGCATCAACAGTGGTTTGCTATACTCATGAAATCACCTCTGCTACAGAATAAATTTTCTTAGTCCACATACCTTGGCAGGAGGAACTTTACCAGCAGCTGTGATCTGACCAGTGAAAAATCGACCAAAGTGATTTGCTGCTAGTACAACAGCCTTGTAACTGTCAACAGAAAAAGATGAGACCATAGTATTAGTATTTTTCCATGTCCAACTCCCACCCAGCCATTGCAGCAGTCAAAGAGGCACACATTTAAGCATAGGCATAGTTTGACTTCTATATTGGGGGGGCAGGAGGAAGAGAACGACAGCTCCAGTAAGGCCAATGGGGCCAAACGTGTGGGGGCCAATTCCACGGCTTGCAGTCCGGGGGGGAGGGGAGAGAGAATACCCCCCTACCTTCCCCCAAACAACACCCACGCATTTAAGTGAAACATGTAAATTGATGTGAAAGCTATACATTTATGCTCAAAAAACATTTGAAAATGTAGCCCAAACAAGCATTTGTCATATGCCATGGAGAAGTGCTAGCCAGTTAAGGATGCAACTAGCTTATAACAAGCTACTCTAAAGGTTTATTTTTGCACCTCTAATTTTGATTTTGATTGAAACTTGCCCATATTTATTCTGAACATAAATGTTCTTTAAAAATGTTTGAGTGTTTTTGCAAAAGTTACAGTTCCAGATCATTACAAAAATTTAGTCTGAATTAAATGTCTGTATGCATCCCTTTAGCTCAAAATGCTTATTATTTCTTTCTATACAATTAACACTTAAATCTTCTTGAAACCTTACAATGCACTTCTTTGTACTTAAGAGCATGCATTTGTGGGGCAGTGGAAGATTTCTGATGTCTCTAGCCATTCATTCTCTTGCTTAGGGTTTTAAAATGTGATAAATATACTGAAACTTAGCAACTAACTTTAACAGTTTACAATCTTGGAAGGTAAGGTCTGCAGCATCAGCTCTGTTATGCATGCATAATGTGAGGATCTGCACACAGGGAAACTGCAGAATCAAGCACAGTAAATGTGGTGTAAAGGTAGCACAATCTAGGAGAGTAAGCACAGAGCTAGGAGTCAAGAACTTTCTCATCCCAGATGTACCAATCCTTGTGTGGTTTTGGACAAGTTGCTTAATCTTTGTGCCTACGTTGCGCCATCTGAAAACAGATAATACTCCACTTGACCGTAAAGGCGTGTTTGGAGGCTTAGTTAATATTAGTACAGCAGATTGTAAATGTAATATGCTTATCACTAGGTGCTGCCTCAGTAGGTCTTTCCCTTGGCCAAGTTGCATTTCTGTAAATAACATGTTGACTAGTGTACTCTTTTCCTATTGTGCTCAATCTTCCCTTTTTTCCAGTGATTTTGCAAAGAGTAAACTGTAAGAAAAGGTGTGAATGTCCTTTTAAGTGCAGGGACAGTATTACTAACTTCTCCAGTGTAGAATGCAGCTTAGTCTAGCAGAGAAGGAAACAAAAGGAGCCTTGGGGCCTCATTAAGGGACTAAAGTTCTTCTGGTGTATGCTTTATGCCTGATTTCCCAATTCTCTTATTTTGGTCTCTTGTTTTGTTAGAAACAAACTGGGACTTATTTCCTGATCACCATGGGTCCAAACATTTTATAGTAAGATATGGGATACTGACAATCCCATATCTGTGCTATATAGGCGTTTAACACAATTAGAACAGGAGTACTTGTGGCACCTTAGAGACTAACACATTTATTAGAGCATAAGCTTTCGTGGCAGCCCAGAAGAAGTGGGCTGTAGCCCACGAAAGCTTATGCTCTAATAAATGTGTTAGTCTCTAAGGTGCCACAAGTACTCCTGTTCTTTTTGCAGATACAGAACAACACGGCTGCTACTCTGAAACCTAACACAATTAGAAACATGCTAATTGTTCTGGATACACCAAAACATTATTTTAAGTGTATATTCTTTAGGAGGTCTTATGACTCTCTCTAGCTCTGTACACAAAAGAATGTCTATTCTTTGGGTCAAAACTTATAATATACATTTTATAACTTCCTGTCATATTCTATTAAAACTATATAAGATGAATGAGAAGACGCAGAATAATTATTCAAGCTATTACCTTGTTTTCTCTAATATAATTTAAAAAACATCATCAGCTATATACATCCACAAAGAAGCAGGTAATTTGCCTAGAGCAAGAGGCTAAATACATTTTGAAGGGCACAAAATGTTTTCTTACTTTGAAGGGTGGCACTTTCACACCTGTCCGAAAAAGCAAATGCTCATAATACTTGCTGACAGCCAGTTTACCAACTAAGTTGCCACCACAGAAGCTACAGAGAATGCAAATCCTAGGGAAGTTTAGACTTTCAGTCCCATCTGCCATGCTGGTGGGTTTTATTTAGAGCGCTTTATACTGTCTTATCCCCAACCTCTATGTTGGACATTGTCACTCTGTGTATCTTAATCTATCACTATCTCAACTATACCTTAAGCCCATTCTGATCTAATTCATTGGGTGAGGCACTACGAACAAGTTCTCAAATTAAGAACTGCCTTCCAATTAAAAAAAAAAAAAATCTGATCACTGCAAGGCTGACCATAAGAAACTAACAAGTTTAGACAACTCAGACTGATTCCTCTTGAAACAGCTGCATGAAAACAAGTGCAAAATTGTTTTGGACACAACACATTAATACCAGAATGTTAGGTTACCTTTATCTAGCTATATTTACAGTCAAGGTGAAAAAAAGTTAGTTTCATACCCAGCAATGTTGGCCATGGAGCTTAGAGCATCATATCCCTGAGCAATGGTGACGCGTGGAACCTGATCCATAGCCAAGACAGTAGTTTTCCTTTCTGCAAGTTTATTCAGTAGGTCTGGGTTTTGAGCTGGGTAGATAAAACTAATCAGGGTAGCAGCTGTCTTAAAAAGATCTGCCTCATGTACTCCTAGTGCAGGGTTAACTATAGGAGCCCTCACCTGAAGGAAAAAAGAAGGGCTCAGATTAATCAATACAAACAAATCAGTGCATGTCCCATGGAAAAATATAAACAGACAATGAGGTTTATTAAGGATTGTTTACACAACTAAACTAATGAAAGGTGCCTTTCACTTGTAGGTCACTTGTTAAAATCAGACCTAGGTAATCAAGTGGCAGTACAGCAGGACCTATTAACTCTCCTGGGTGCCCGGGGCTATAGATTTTGTGGGGACCCTGTATACAAGTCTTTTTCTTCCTAATTTAAAACAAAATGATCACAATTATGGCATCGAGGCTATTGATGCTATACTAAACTTGCCTTTTAATTAACATAAAGCCATTTTGTGGTTACATTTCAGTCTTAAAACACATAGAATATAGTTAAGTTAATTCAAAATAGCCTACTTCTGACCTTAGAACAGCTGTTACATTTGTTTCTTTCTGGGAGGGAGTTTGGGTGCAGGAGGGAGCTGCAGGCTGGGGCAGAGTGTTGGGGTGCAGGAGAGGGTGAGGGGTGCAGGCTCTGGGAGGGTGTTTAGTGCAGGAGGGGATTCTGACCTGAGGGGGGGGGTTGGGGTGCAAAAGGGGGTGCGGGGTCTGGGAGAGAGTTTGGGTGCAGGAGGGGATTCTGGCAGGGGATTGGGGTCCAGGAGGGGGTGTGAGGTGCAGGCTCCGACCGGGAGGCACTTACCACAGGCAGCTCCCGGCCGGTGGCGCAGCACGGCTCAAGCAGGCTGCCTGCCATAGCCCCACACCGCTCCCGGAAGCGGCCGGCTGCTGGCACATCTCTGTGTGCCCCTGAGGGGAGGGAGGCCCCCACAGCTCCCATTGGCCAGTTTCCAGCCAATGGAAGCTGCAGGGATGGTGCTGGGGGCGGGGGCAGCACACTGAGCCGCCTCCTCCCTGCCCCGCCAGGGGCTGCAGAGAGGTGCCAGCAGCCAGGTGCTTCTGGGAGCGGCATAGGGCCATGGCATGCAGGCAGCCTGCCTCAGCCCTTCTGCACTGGGGCCCCGAGCTGCTGCCCCTAAAGCCCCTGCGTTAATCTAGCCCTGCAGTACAAAAATAGAATTCAAGGGACCTGTGTGAAATGAGTTAATGGCCCTTATTCAATTGGTAATAGTTTTTGTGAAGGCCATTTGGATGTATGCTGGCAGTCTCAGAGCTACTCCTGAAGAGATCAGGAAACCAGGCTACTCTTAAAGATATCACCACCTCTAAAGGCTGAAAAACACAAAGAAGCCTGCACTGCTGGTGACTGTATTAGACTCAGAGGGCTTAGATGTCCAGATCTGTTAGCTAGCCAGTCCCTTTTTTGAGTATATTTTTAAGATGGCCAGCATTCCATTATAAATCCCCACTTTTCTGAAGGGTTGATAGTTTGCCCATAAAAATTCCACTATGCCATATCTAAATCTTGACACACACAACTAAGATTTCTGAAGGAAGTCCCAACATCAAGCTTAAGTTTCTCTACTTCATCTCCAAGGCTCTATGCAACTTGGCTACGACCTACATTTCTTAATACGCCTCATGCTTCTTTGTTTTTCATGTTCTCGCCATATCAGCTGCCACTGTTCTCCTGTCTCAACTCCACTTCAGAACACACTGCTGCCATAAGGTCTTTGAATGACAACTGGAGGATGGTGCGTGGCATTCATTCTTAGCTAGCCCTGCAAGTAGAGCTATTACAGGAGAAAAATAACTGACTTCTTTTCTATTATTAGTCTTAACAGTGCAGGTTCCTTGGGGCAGGGATCCTCTCTACTCAGTGCTCTGAACAGCACTCTCCTACTTTGCTCTGGGAAATGCCATTACTCCGAGTGTGCGAACTGTAGATAGTCGTCCTCAAACCATTTCAAAACTGCTGTTCAAAAGTTTAGTTCTATTTTCCAGCTTAGTAGGGTTTTTAGTGTCCAGATGAAAATTAAAACACAGGTAAAACCTGAAATGTGTAAGATGTGAATTTAACAATCGCTCGCTCTTTAAAAAAAACCAGCTAGACGTTCAGCAGACTATATGAAATGGTTTGGAAAAGTCATATATTAGCCCTAAAACATTTAAAATACTCTATATTGAGGAAAAAAATAATTACTTTGAGTACTAAATCAGAAGCCAATACTTCCTTGGTCCCTTGGATCTTTGCTCCTGCCTCCCTGTAGTGGTCATCAGAGAATTTGGAAGCTTCTCCAGCACCTGATTCCACTACAACATTGAATCCTTGTTTAATCAAAGCCTGAACACCAGCTGGCGACAATGCCACCCTCTTCTCGTTCTGGAATATCTCCTTAGGAACACCCACAGTCAACTGCTTATATGGGATTCCTGTAAATGCATAGGAAAAGATGGCATTTAGTTTATCAATAATAAGAACTACTGGACTGATGTTCTGTTACAGCATTTTCCTATACTTTGTATTGACACTTATAGATACATCCCACATTTAACAATTCTCTTTTCTCAAAATAGATGTAAGAGGCTAAGACATTTTTTCCAGAAATGTAACATCTTACAGTTCTACTCCCAAGCATCACTTCCCCTTAATTACCAACAGGTGGCAGTAGTAGTACAACATAGTAGGAAAATCAGCTCACAGACAGCAACAAGTCTCTAAAGGTTCAGATGGGTATACAGTAACTCCTCACTTAACGTTGTAGTTCTGTTCCTAAAAATGCAACTTTAAGTGAAACGATGTTAAACTAATCCAATTTTCCCATAAGATTTCATGTAAATACGAGGGGTTAGGTTCCAAGGAAATTTTTGGGGGGCAGCCAAAAGGCATTATATACTGTACAGTAGGGTAGTGTGGTGGGGAGGTGCCCCTGGCTTACCCCTGGGACTCAGGGCTGGGGATGCAGGGTCTGGGAGGGAGTTAGGGTGTGGGAAGGCACTCAGAGTGGGGGTGAGGGAGGAGGCTCAGGGCTGGGGCAGGCAGGAGGTGCAGAGCACTTACCTGGGGCAACTCTTGTTTGGTGCAGGTGTGCAGGTGGCTCTGCGCAGCGCGGCACCGCCCCCATGGCCACGATTCTGGGAGCCTTCCCCCCCACCCACCCAGGGCCCCGGCCTAAGGGAGCCCCAGGGCCCCGGCCTAAGGGAGCCCCAGGGCCCCTTTTGGAATGTGGGTCTGCAAGCACGGGCCGGAGGACTCAGGGGCAGCCGCGCAGCCAGCGGCTGGAGAGAAGCGGCGCTTTCACCTTCAGAGCCGGCCAGAGAGAAGTGGGGCTTTGAAGGGGAAAAGCACCGCTTCTCTCCAGCCATTGGCTGCACAGCTGCCCCTGCTCCTCCTGAGTCCTCCGGCCTGTGCTCGTAGGGCTGCATTCCGAAAGGGGCTTTAGAGCTGCAGGCCAGGGCCCCGGGGCCCCCTTAGCCCAGGACCCTGCAGCCCCTGCATTCTGGGTGGCCCTGCCTGTGGGTAGGGTGAGGGCAGCTTCCCCACTCGCTCCCCCTCTCCCTCCTAGAAAGTCCTAAGCGCTGCCAAACAGCTGTGGGAAGCGCTGGGAGGGAAGGAGGAAAGAAGGGAGAGGGAGGAGGCGGAGAAGAGGAACTTGTGCAATGCTTCCTTGTAAAGTCAGCCAAACGACGTTATAAGGGAGCATAGCAAAACTTTAAATGAGTATGTTCCCTAACGGAGCAGTGACGTAACTTCGAAACAACGTTAAGCGGGAGGACGTTAAGTGAGGAGTTACTGTACACTAAAATATGTGGGCTTGACTGGCTTAATGAAAGTACAATAGAGCCTGGATGTGAACGCATACTAATCAGTGCTTGAGTCTACCCTTTTTACAAATGAGCATAATACTTACCTACCTTCCAGGGGTATCTTGTGAAACATAACTATTTGAAAAGCCGTTTGGGATCTTGGATGATGGTTGCTATAAAAGCTGTTAAAGACTAAGTGAATATTTTTTAAAAAAAAATTGGGATGCCAGCCTATTAATTTTAATCAGCTGGAAAGTTAGTCATTTTCAAGAGAAATAGGGGACTGAAAAGTCAGCTCGGTAGTCTACAAAGCTTAGAAGTTGTGTTTATTACTGACAACTTTGGTTCTCAAATTATCAACCTCTGATTTTATTTATGCACAGTTTAAGATCCATAGTTGAGTCTCAAGTCTGAAATAGTTTAAAACTGTTCTTATCTAACTGGAAGTGTCTAAATATCCTCCAGACTGATTGATGTATGTATTATATAAATACATCTCTCACACAGTCAGTCAACCCTCACCATTTTGGTACAAGCACATTAAAACAATGTGTGCTCTATCAAATCTCAGCCCAGTCCTGCAAACAGTTACCACTGAAGTCTATGGAATTTCCACATAGGAATAAGAATGTGTGTAGTGTTATTTGCAGGAGAAGGTCCTACATATCATTTGCATTAAGGGTATGGAGATTTACAATTTATATAGCCTATTCCATCCATAAAGATCGATGAGAGGGACGTGCCAGTCATACTCAATTCGTTTGTTTTTTTTAAAGTGAACTTTTGTTGCAAAATTAGTTTACAAGGTTTTCAATTTGACCATGAATGTTACGTCCTTTGATACAAGATGGTGGTAAACACAGTTTGTAACAGACTTTATACAACTTAAACATTTGATACAAAAAGTGTGTGTTTTGGGGATTTAAGTGTTTGCTTCCCTATTCCACTCCCATGCTTTATTTATAGATCTTTTTCTTTTTTTTTTTTAGGGGATGCTTTGACCCACCCTTGAGCACAGAAGTATCTTATAGCTATGAACTTGAAACACCAAGCATTTATATTTAATCTAAAGAGACTTTTTTTTAGATTAATACTCACGCCAACTGTTACAAACTTTGCAATTCTTGATAATTATCTGGCACTGCTGCTCCAAAAATCTGGATTTGAAGAGCTAATTAGATTAGCCAGTCGCCTGCACCCTTTAGAACTGATGCCAGAACACATCTACCCAGGAGTGTAGTAGAAATTAAAGGGAAGGAAACAGACCAACAGCCAGAGGTGTATTTCATTTAATTATTTCAGCTCTTCCTTTGATATTGACTGTCTTCACCCAAAATGTAATTGCTTCAATGGTGGAGGACAGTTTGAAAACACCAGTATGTAATGTCTAAATACTAAGAGTACAGCTACAGTTCTTTATACAACTCCTCCCCCCTTACCAGACAAAACAGAGTTATCAAAATAAACAGTGTTTAAAGAATGCTACATCACTGTACGAGCCATGATTTGTATCTAATAGAATTAGTCACATAAGTACCTGAAAGGTACTTTACAAACATCTGCTTCATCAATATACAGCCCTCCTAGACATCACTGTACAACTGGAACAGCATCCCCCACTCCCACCATAGGCAAGTAGGAAGCTTTCTCTGCCAACCAAATAAGTGTCAACAGTAGAGGTTACAATTCTATTCTCTTGCTGCTTGGAAGAGGCACCTCTTCCCCTGCCTTTCTAGCTACCCAAGTAGTGGAGGACCCAGTCCTGCCTCTATCTGATTCGACTCAGTGAAAATGACATGCTGTTTAGAAAGCAGAAGTGAAATTAAGCAGATTATTGTCAAGTGCACTCTGTGGCTCAGGAAAGTTCTGAACAGCAGAGGCTGAGGCTGATTTGGGGAAAGTGGACACAAAATGGCAAAAGGAAGGGAGAGGGTGGAAAACTCTCTCCCACATACACCTTTTTACAAAACCAGGAAGAAGGAAGAGGAAGCTCCACAGTGCAGTGGCATTTGGGGAGCTTGGGGGGAAATCAAACAATGAAAGGAGAAGAGCATGATCAATCCCTTATATTGTTCTGACACTGGAGGGAGGCTGCTAACTTAAAAGAACACAAACTTAGGCCATGTCTACACTACCCCCCTAATTCGAACTAAGGTACGCAACTTCAGCTACGTGAATAACGTAGCTGAAGTTCGAAGTACCTTAGTTCGAACTTACCTTGGTCCACACTCAGCAGGCAGGCTCCCCCGTCGACTCCGCGGTACTCCTCTCGCCGAGCTGGAGTACCGCAGTCGACGGCGAGCACTTCCGGGTTCGACTTATCGCGTCCAGACTAGACACGATAAGTCGAACCCAGAAGTTCGATTGCCAGCCGCCGAACTAGCGGGTAAGTGTAGCCAAGGCCTTAATCTAGACAACTGTCAATTTCAATAACTGACTTTAAAGCATTTTCTGCTACTGCATGTTCAAGCTGCATTGCCAATTGATTGGAATTAAAAAAGAAAACTAATAAAACATTTATTTTCCCCCTGTTGCTGTGTGGAAGGCTCAGGGGAAAATCCACAGTGTGACAGCTGCAAAGTTTTCTCATTTCTTTCACTCATTCTGTTAGATGTTACTTGCATGAAAGATCTATTTCTCCGGATGTTTTAATCTGATTTAGTATCCTTTCTAACAGACATTACAATCCATCGCCAATATGGAAAGGTGTACCCTTCACCAAGACACAGGGAAAGCAGGTCACTGAGAAATACCCAGTGACTTTCCTGCTCTCCACCAACCCCACAAATGCATCAAACGCTTTCCACCAGCCATAACACTCCACTTCAGTACAGTGCTGCCCACTCACAGCCACTGTTATCAGCCTCTAGCTAGTAGTAATCCAGTACGCTTTTCAAGCCCTGTATCTTGATCTGCAGGCATTTCATTACCCAACAAAAAGGAGCAGCTGTTTAACAATGCAGAGCAAATAACTAAATTAACGGGTTAGGGCAGGACACCAAGGTCACTACATCCAATGGAAACTACAGGTGATATTTTACACAGGCAGAATTTAAATATAGTTGAGCTGGGACTTGTGGGTGATCATCACTCTTCAAATGAAATTTAAAACCCAGAAGTATCTCCAGGAGTGCACTGTCCACTCATTCTGAGTCATGGGTTTAAATAACAGACTACATCTACACCTGGAGCTGGGCTGTGATTCCCAAATTGAGTGGACATACTCACAGTAGCTCTCATCAAACTAGTGCCCTAAAAACAGGTATAGCCATGGACGTATGAACAGCAGCACGGGCTAGCCTCTCTGAGGGCATACCCATAGGGTCCAGGCGGGTTTATACTTGAGGCTGCTAGCCCACACCACTGCTGGCCATTGCCCACGCTACCACACCTGCTACTCTATATTTTGCACACTAGGTGGATGACAACTAGCATATGTTTACTCAAGTTGGAAATCACACCCCAAGATCCAAGTGTAAATGTAGCCTAAGTTGCGCAGGGAGGGGAGTGTGAAGTGTTTCCTACTGAACTACCAACAGCACTTCCTGCAGAACCTAGCTATTCCATATAGATGGCATAGTCTGTGACATTAACAAGATTCTACAGGGAATCAAGTACAAGTGGAGACTGAGCCTTTCAACTCTAAGTCACTAGTTCAAGAGCAGCCTCTGGCAACAGCAGATGTTTTGATGGCTTATGTGAAATTGGGTTTATTTTGATCCTGATCCCAGCAGACATGTGCAAACCTCACAGCACAGGGCCTCTCCCTCCCTTCCCCCCACCAACCTAGAGGGGCAAAGGACTGAATAGGCATGGAGACGGACCTGCCCTCTTACCCTACAAATGGTCTCTTCACGACAGAATTGAGATAACTTGGGGAGGGAAATGTTGTGAAGGTTGAACTGCTGCTTCCCATGCCATGGATAAAGGAATTCAGTTTCCTGGAACCTCACAGGCACTGAACTGCCATTAAACTTTTCACTCATTTTGCATCCAAGTAATAGATACATAAAAGCTTGCTGATGCACAACTATCTAGAATGGGTAATGAGAGGCACTTAATCACCTGGGTATCTAAGGTGGGATCCCAAAACTGCATAGTCCCACTGACCTCAAGACCAGTATACACAAACTGTAACAAGTAGAAATATTTTTAATAAGGCAACATACTTTATGCAGCATCACAGCAGCAAGAAAACAGCAAAGTCAGATGCTCATTGATGAGACTTTCAAAGCACACATGGCTTTAAAAAAAAAAATCCTCCTCCTAACACAAAATAGGTAGACAAATTAGATTCCCAAGCTTTTAAAGGTACCTAACAATTGAAATTGAGCCTATTAAGAGTCTACTCTTCATTTAACTTCCACTTAAAAGACTAAATCCCTAACAAGTCACTATATTAAACTAACAGGAAAAGTTAACAAGAACTGGGTAGAGAAATCAAAAGAAAAATAGAAGCCCTTTTCTTCATAGTACTTTAACTTCAGGGAGTGCAGTGATACAGGATACCTCTTCACTACTAGCCAGATCAGCAGGTAGTAATCAATCTATCGGGGATCGACTTATCCCCATCGACTCCAGAACTCCACCAGAGTGAGAGGCAGAAGCGGAGTCGAGGGGGGAGCCACGGCTGTCGATCCCGCGCCGTGAGGACCCGAGGTAAATCGATCTAAGTTACGCAATTTCAGCTACGAGAATAGCGTAGCGACGTAACTTAGATCGATCCCCCCCAGTGTAGACCAGCCCACAGAATGATACCAATAAATGTTATCAGAGAGGAGAGTAAGACATAGTTTGCTGGGGAAAAGAGACTATCAGACTATGTGCTATGTCTTTAGGATGGGAAGGAAGGAACAAAACTCAGCTAGTTACCAACTTTAACATCAGCTTCAGAAGAAGCTGCACACCTGTTCTCAGAGTTCTGAAGTAAGACGAGTAGACACTCTGAAGGACAGTGATGTGATGAACACAAATCTAAGATCTTAGCAAGATTTAGAAATTATTAACAGTTACAAGAATATGAAATATTACAAAGGAAATATTTTTAAAAAGCTAAAAAAAAAAGTTTAGGGAGGGATATGCACCATCATACTTCAGGGCATAAACCAATCTCTAAGGGAGGGTGTAGGAAGAAACTCTCTTTGTGAGCAAGTTACTTCATAACTGCCTACTGCAGGGTTTTTGCACCTTCCTCTGAAGCATCTGGTAGTGGCCACAGATGGAGACAGGATACTGGACTAGATGGACCATTGGTCTGCTCCAGTATGGCAATTCCTATGTTCCTAAGAGACGAAGAAAATGGCAACCAGAACAAACAGTGACATGAAAGAATCCTCCCTTCAAGTTTACCTTTAATTTCAACTTTTCTACTGAAGTCCTTTCACTAACCTCAGTCTTACAGAGCAAACATTGAATGCTATAAATCACACAATGTGGAAACAATCTCTAAATAGATGCAAGTATAAACATCTTCCATTGAATGATTTCTCAGTGGTAAATCTCTTCCCCATTTTGCTTGGACTATTTAACCTCAAATGGAAGAAGGGAATCAGCACAAAGTTTCCCTAAAAAAAAAGGCTAAGCCTCTTCTGCAATACAAAGTGAGATATGGGGATATAGTCTGAGGTAGCAGCTACAAGCCTAAACAGCTAAACAAACGTACTAACATTTTTCGAAGTATCTTCTTTATAATGAGCTGATTCTGAATGCTAAATAATGTTAAATCAAATGAAGTTTTACATCACAGCAATTTACTAATTTTATTTTTAGAAATTGTGATTTTGAGGTTGCAGTGAAATTTAGTAATTTATTTCATATGCTGATGAACTTCTTTATAGAACCCCCAACCCAAAGGAAAGTATTCAGAAATAAAAGTATACCTAGTCAATAATAGAGAAGAGCATGACATTTTGTTCAGAAGTTTACCCTTCATTTGCTTTTTTTGTTTATTTATTGAATCCCAATGTTCAGATTACCAAAAACAAAAAAGTGGGCCAGTTTAATCATCAACTAACAGAGTTATCAGTTTGGTTACTTTCAGTTTTAAATACCGGATGGCATAAAAGTAAGTGTCACACTTACATGATATTTCACATGAGTTGATAGTTCTGAAGACAAAAGTACTGTGTAGTTAGTAAATACTTTAATGTGTAACACCAAGTATCATATGAAGATGTCCATCCTAATCTGTAGCAACAATAATTACTGACTACCAAAGAAGCTGTCAAACTGCAGTCTGGTCTGTGGACTACCAGCAAAGTCTTTTTATGGCCAAAGGCTAAATTCTGTCTTCAGATTTTAATACACTAAATTCCCATTAGGCCCAGGGGTGCATCCAGATTCAGGGAAGCATTTAAATATGTGCTTTAGTCTCTTAGACCTCATCTATAGTAGAAAGGGTTTGCCTATATAGCTACACCAGCAAATCCCCTTAATGCAGACACAGTTTATGTCAGCAAGAGTTCTTTTAATGGCATATCTCATACTATTCCCTGAATTAAATAAGCTATATTCTCAAAAGAACACTTGTTGGAATAACTGCATCTAACCTAGGGCATAGTTACATCTGTTCGGGGTGAGGGTTTTTTTCCACAGCTATGCTAGCAAAACATAAGTGTAAGCCAGGCCTTAGATTGCAATGGAACCCAAGCATATGCAGAAGTACTTTCCTAAATCAAGGTCACACTCAGTAGAAGCTCTGAACATACACTCAGGAGCATAACTTGGCCCCAAGGTGTTGGGAATTGGGAGAGGAGGTAGTTAAGGAGAAACTCTGTTACACAGTGGTCTGTGAAACAAATGTAAAGTTGTACAACTTCTGATGCACTAGAATTAACTCATATGATTCAGGGGCAAGTTTTGTATATTTTCATCTTAGCAGTAGCTTTTCAAAATATACCTACTTAGGAAGCTTAATCTCCAAGTTTAGAAAGGAAAACCTAGCTGTTCTACAAAATTGTTTTCTTAAATTAACGTACCTGGTTTTACAGGTGCCTGACACCAGAGTATCTGATGGGTTTGGAACATTCGCAAGCATGGCATCTTCACAGTCTGCACTTTTCGTGACATCACATTGCTGAAGAGAGGATTTGAGCAGCTGATAACTGCTGTACGTAGGAGGCTCGCCATGTTGCCTGGGATCTAACAGCAAGGACTGCCACGTGTGGAATCCCTGCCACAGCCTTGCTGTGCACAAAAATCACAAACAGAGGCATAAATGATTAATGGTACTAGAGAGATGAACAGTGTAGTCAGATGCTTATTTCAGTTGACAAAAACCACACCAAATGCCCATCTGTCCAAGTAGAAAACAAAGGCCGCTTTTTTCTAAAAAGTCTGAGCAACCATCAAAAATAGACAGATTGATGGCAGGAATAACAGTACAGTCGATTTACATAGCATTTTATAAGCACTAGTTCAAAGTTACAATACTCAATAGGCAGGATAGAGATCAGTCCCCTTTTACAGAGAAACAGAAAAAGCGTATGTGACTTGACAAAAGCCACACTAAATCAATGACATTGTGCGTATTAGATCCATTTCCTGACTCAGTCACATGCTTCATCAACTGCCATGCTGCCTCTCAAATATAAGAGGCATTTACAACCCTCAATGTAAATTGATATTTGACCATTAACACTAAACCTTTAAGTGTTATAAACAAATGTTGATCCAACTAGTGAGAACTGGTCAGTGACACCCCCCCCCCCCGAGAAATCCACCAACAATAAATCACATTTGCTTTTACATCCATTTTAAATATAGACTGATAAGCAAAGTCAATTGACTGTAACAAAATATTTTACATTACCTTTTTCTGTTGCCATGTAAGATGCAATTATTACTTAATTCAGACATTTGTGTTGCTTATCAAAAAGTAGAGACTATGCTAGTGAACCTAAGGTTCAGCTTGAACGTATACACCACTATACAATAGCTATCAAGTAGGTCACTATTGTCATTGGGATGCTGTCCTGCAGGATTAAGTCAATTTTACTGAAATTAAACAATTAATTAGTCAGGATTTATGAAATCTGGGGTACATGAAGTTCACTCCACAGAAGTATAGATTGTGAAATCTGATAAATCAAGACTGTAGTCTAAATCTTCAATTATAAAAAAATTAAAAAATGAGAAAAGAGAGAGAAAAACCAACTTGCATAGAGATGGCATGTAGACTTTTGGCATAGGTCTTAAGAGAGTCATGGTACAATTTCTTCTACTGAGAGTTTTGGCATCAGCCGTTCCAATTTTGGACTCTAACCACAGCTAGCAGAGACATTTGCTAATTTTGAAGGATTGGAGCCAGTGCATTGCACACAGATGAACCTCTGCACCTGTGTGGCCAGAAGCCTTCAATGAGGTCACATACAACATCTTGCATGAATGGTGCCTTTCTGATGTATCTGTCATGTTTGCTACCATAATTTGTTGGTCTCCTCTTTAGTGCCAAGTATAGCTCTGAAAGCCTACACCAAATGCTGGCAAAATAAAATAGCCATGAACCACGTGCAATATGATTCACATGAAATATTTTAATCTTTAAAAAACAACAACAGGCTGAGATATGCTAGGACAATTCCGCTCTTTTGGAAAGACATCACAGCTCTCCTAGCTGAAAAAACTCCACCCCTTTCCCCCACTCGCTTGCCTAAAGTACACACAGCGTTCAGCAGGCTGCTATGGTTTCTAAAGAAATTACCATAAATAGAAAACATTGTAGCACAGTAAGTTACAAGTGCTCATGCCACGTATTCAGACAGGCGCTTAGGATAAGAAATCTATCCCCTAGGGGTAAATAGTAGGGATCAATAAACATGAATTGTGCCTCCTCAGGTTACCAAGTAACATTCGCCTGCGAAAAGGTTCCCCTTTAAAGGACAATCCTCATCCCAACCCCAGCGATGCACAAACACGCGCTACCACGTCTGCAAGCTCCACAAGCAGCCGGCGTCCCGACGCCACTCTCATTAGCGGGTTCTCATTGGCTGCTTGCATTGAGAAATGCTATTCATACCTTACCCCAAGGCCTGTATGATTGGCCACCGCTCCTCACCTCGTCAATCACTCTCTCCTTGGAGTCTCCAGGTCCACTCATTGAAACAGCATTGAAATAATTTGAAATTCCTTGCCTAGAACTTCTGCATGTTTAACTACCTAGCCTGCTCCTACCTTCCAGCCACTCGAAAAGACATGCACATTACGGAAGCAGCATGATCTGATGACTGGAGCACAAGAATGGAAGTCAGCAGTTCAGAGTTTTATTTCTAGTGCCATAAACGACCTTCTTTTTGACCTTGGCCAAGTCATTCAAGCTCTTTGAGCCTCATTCTGTCCATCTGTATTTGCATTCTGTGCCAAATGCCTTGAATCTAAGAACTATTTAGCACATGTAATTTCCATTAACTTCAGTGGGAGTTGCTGGTATGATCAGCTCTTCATCTGTCTATATGTAACTCACAGCTAACACCTACACGAAAGGAGTGTTCTACAACTTTTAATGAAAAATGCTACAGCTGTGCAAGCATGACAATACATCAGGCAGACTGTATCTTCCTTCCCCTCCACATAAAATACATACACGCATCCACGCAGCAAGCTCCTTGTCACTTAATCTCACAGCTTCCTTCTCCGTTCTATAGCCCCTCCCCTAATCCTTTACAAAAACTATGTTTCCATGAAAGCTACATTGTGTCTAGGTAGCACAAGGTCATCTATTCCATTACTACTGTAGATCTGTCCTCTATTGTTGCCAAAGTCAATACATTATCCCTCGTTACGACAATGAAGTTACTGAAACTCAATCCTTGCTTCCTGCAAGTTTTATTCTTCAGACTTGCTTTTTCCAAAATCTTTCTTGATCACCAAGTTTAACTCACTCTACTGGGCTGCGCTGTAAAAACCCATCTTTAAATGTGATAGAGAATTCAACAACCACTGCTGGGATTTTCTCATGCATTGTTTATACCTCATCACTGTCCTGCTATTGTAAAAGATAGAAACTTCCTTTTGTTCAAGTTTTTTTCCTCCTGAAAAACCTTCTTGCATCCAAGTTCCCTCGAATCAGCAAATTGTACTGAGTCTCCAGCCTCAGGATCTAGTTCCATTTAGTTTTGGTTGGTATCCCACACCTCGTGATTTAGTGAAATGAGGGTAGAGTGGGCAGCAGCTGTTTTACCCGCTGTTGCAGTTCCAAAGAGAAGAGAATAGCACCTACTGTTTCATCCCTCCCCTGCTTCCCAACCACTTGCTGCAATTTCAGTAGAAGGGGAGGAGGGGAACAGAGAGAATAAAATCAGCCTTTAATCCCTTGTATGCCAAGCATTTGCTACAATGGTATAGTAGAAGGATAAAACCAGCTGCAATTGCAACGGAAAGACAAAGTAAAAAGCAGCTGGATTATCCCCTAGCTCTGCACGCAATCGCATCTGATTAACCCACCCTTTTGCTAGAGAATAAATAAGGCGCCTCCCCAGCCCCATTACAGGAGACAATAGCACCCACCAGCCTCCACGCTGCGCTCCCTCCGGCCCCTGCTCCCGCTGCGCTGACCTTCGGACATGAACCGGCGCGCGCCAGGGCTCAGCCAAAGGGGAGGGGCGAACGTCCTCCAACCCGGAAGTACTGGGAAGAAATCTAGGTCAAGCGCTGCAGGCAAAGCGGGTCACGTGATCTGGAGAGTACTGTACCTAGGCCTCCTTCAAAAAAAAAGGGGGGGGGGATTAGCGGATTTCATCACGTGACGCTCCTTGAACGTCTGTAGCACAGAGGGGCGTGCGTGTGTCTGTAACTTTTCCGCCAGGCTCGTTCCCACACTGTACGACGGGGAGGGGCGAGTGGTTGGCTGGCGCGGGCCGTGTCCTAGTGCTGCCAGCTGCGTGGGGTCAAACACCAGGAAGAGTGTTTAAAGCTAATAAATGGCGGGGTCTTTTTATTTGCCTTGTGATGTCTCTGTTCCTCCAGGTCAGGTTTCCAAGCTTTTTTTTTGACAGCCCTACAGTATAGAAACTTCTGAGAGCCTCGTGCAGTGTCCCCATTTCAGCAGCTGGGGCGTTAAGAAAAACTCCAAATACTGTGAGACTCACCAGAGCTGGAGAACACTGGAATCTAGGGAAGGTGTCCTTTGTTCTTATTGTTAGGGGTAATAGTAGCTAGATGTAGCTACATCTCCTTTGCTGTGTGTAATATTATGTTGTGATATGTGGGCTGCAGATTTCACACAGGCACATTCAAGAAGGCTAAATTTGGGGTATAAAGAGCCTTAGGCATCTTGCTTAATTAGTTAGCTGAGTATTGTTCGGGAAGCAGTCAGAACACGTAAAGCATTGAGTATATAGTACATTTTATTTCTTGAAATGTGTGAGCTGTAGCAAAAGATCCTCTTTTGTTTGTCAATCTATACACCACACAAAGGAGTGACTGTATAGATTCTAATTATTTTGATATCAGTAAATTAGGTAACATGGTGCTTTACAGAGGACTGCTCACAAGGAACAAGTGGGGGTAGCCTTGTAGTCTGTATCCCAAAAACAAGGAGTGTGGTGGCACCTTAAAGACTAACAGATTTATTTGGGCATAAGCTTTCGTGGGTAAAAAACCTCACTTCTTCAAATGCACAAAGAACAATTTATCTGCCCACATTATCATCCATTTTTGTAGTCACACAATTCCTTTCTAGCATAGACAACTTATTTCCAGGTGCAATTTAGGCATTTTAAAAAATGCAGCCTATCTGTAAGTGCAAAATACCCACCACCTCAGTACTTACTTTTGTTTGTTTTAAACCTGCTGCCTATTCATTTCATTCATAACATTAATTTCAAATTTTTAAATGTTAAATTTAAAGTGAATTTGAGCAGCGGTGACTATGATTTGTAAGGAGATTTTAAAGAGGAAAACCTTAACCCCAAATCAGAACAAGTGGATCGTGCTCAATAGCAGTACTCAGAAGTCCAGTAACAGTACTGAAAATAGTAACCTCAACAGGTCAGCACTATACCCCCATCCTATAGCTGACCTTGTGTAGTTGACCTCATGGTAAAAACTACAGTGCCTTTCCTCCACTAGCATTTTACAACAGGATAGCTAACATGTATTAAGAGCAACAAGATGACTAATGTGGCCAGAATGAGGTGAGAGGCAGATGAGTTGAAAGTCTATAGGTAAAGATCGGGTGGGGGGGAAGGGATCATAGTAGGGGTCTAGTAGAGACCACTGAATCAGAAGGAGGGGGTGGATGAGGTATAACAACTAATAGCAATATCTAAAACACAAGAGCTAGTAATAATGGGGGCTTGTGATGGGGTGGCTGCCCCTGACTGGCAGAAACGGGGTTAAAAGCAGCCCTAAGGAGGCTGCACTGGAGGCAGCCAATTCAAAAGGGGCTGAGAGGAGTAGCCAATCATGGCCGGGTAGGCTCATATAAAAAGGGCTGCAGGGCAGAGCGGAGTTCAGTAGTTGACTGGAGCTCAAGGAGAGAAGCCCAGGCTCCTAGCAGAAGGAAGAAGCCCCAACGCCTGGGACAATTCAGTGCTACAAGCAAGAACTGAGGGATTTAGAGAGCGCTCCTGGTGGGCTGCTAGGGTCTACAGGCTGAGACCCTGAGGTAAGGACAGAAAAGGGTGCTGGGAGCCACATAGGAAGTGGCCCTGGGATAAAGGACTGTAATTGCGACTGAGGTAGTGGCTGGACAGAGATTGCAGGTCCCCTAGAAGGGGAGAACACAGAGTGTGGCACAGCTGAATGGCAGTGTCACTGAAGAGGATGCCGCAGTCCTGGGAATGGTGCAGGTCCTGGAGCGAAAGTGATGCTGGCGAGGCACCGCCAGAGGAGGGCGCCCTGGCAAGCAAAGCTAATTCCCATGACCGCCAGCAGGAGGCACCAGAGTGGTGAGTCCTACCTCATCACAGGGCTGTTAACTGTGACATCTGTTGGAAAAGTAATACAGTAAAACACAACATTCTCAATACATTCTTGGAATATATTAGGAATAACTTGTTTCAGAAGGTGAAAGAAATAATCAGGGGGACAGCTATTTCGGACTTGAGTCTGATCAGGGAGAAATTGGTTGTGAGTCTGAAAGTGGAAAGCAATTTGGATGAAAGAGATCGTGACATGATATATTTCATGATCCTAAAGAAAGGAACAAGTGAAAGCAGCAGAATAAGGACAATGGAATTCAAAAAAGCAGACTTTAACAAACTCAGGACTAGTAGGAAAGGTCACATGGGAAGAAAAGCTAAGGGGAAAAATTCAGGAGAGCAGGCAGTATCTCCAAGAGACAATATTCAAAGTGAAACAACTAACTATCCTAATGTGACAGAAAGATAGGAAGAATAGTAAGAAGCCAATATGGCTCCATCAGGAGCTCTTTAATGAAGTGAAAATCAAAAAGGAATGCTACAAATGGTGGAAACAGACAAATTGCTAAGGAGGAGTACAAAAGAATAGCAAAAACATACACTTTGCAATTTTGCCTGTACAAGCCACAAAATGAGTTACAGAAAGAAGATGTTCTATAAATATATTGGTAGCAAGAGGATAATGAAGGAAAATGTAGGTATTTAGCAGGGAAAAGCGGTAATAATCGATGACCTCAAGAAAACTGAGGTGTTTAAGGCCTATTTTGCTTCAGTCTTTGCTAAAAAGGTACATTGCTATTAGATACTTAACACAATTAATATTAAAAGGGGGGAAGGAATGCAAGCCACAACAGGGAAAGAATAAGTTAAAGAATATTTAGATAAGTTAGATGTACTCAAGTCAGAGGTCCTGATGAAATTCACTCTAGGGAGCTTAAGAAACTAGCTGAAACAATCTTGGAACCATTAGCTATTGCCTTTGAGAACTCCTGGAGGACAGGTGAATTACCAGGGATCTTGACAAGAACAAACATAGTACCTATAGTTAAAAGGGGGCAAAAAAGGACCCAGGGAAAAAAGAGGACCCAGGAAATTATAGACAATCATCCTAACTTGAATACCTGGCAAGACACTGGAACAAATTATTAAGCAATCATTTTGTAAGTACCGAGAGGATAATAGGCTAAAAAAGAGTGAACATGGATTTGTCACAAACAAATGATGCCAAACCAATCTAATTTCCTTTTTGGACAGGATTACTGGCCTGTGGGGGGAGGGGATGGATTGTAGGTGTGATATATCTTTAGTTTACTATGACTTTTGACACAGCCCCACATGATATTCTTATAAGCAAACTAGGGAAACATGGTCAATTACTATGAGGTGGGTGCAGAACTGGTTGAAAGTAGTTGTCAAAGGTTTGCTGTAAAACTGGAAGGATATATCTAGTGGGGTGTGGCAGAGGTCCTGGGTCTTGTGCTAGTCAATATTTTCATTAATGACTTGGATAATGGAGTGAAGAGTAGGCTTATACAAATTTGTGGACGACACCAAGCTGGAAGGGGTCGGAAATACTTTGGAGTACAAGATTAAAATTCTAAACAACCAAGACAAATTGGAGAATTGGTCTGAAATCAACAAGGTTAAATTCAATAAAGAGAAGTGCAACATACTAAACTTAAGGAGAAAAAAATCAAATGCACATATACAAAATGGGGAACAATTGGGTAGGCAGTATTACTGCTGAAAAAGATCTGGGGGGGTTACAGTGGATCACAAATTGAATATGAGCCAACAATGTGATGTAGTTGCTAAAAAGGCTAAAGTAATCCGGTGGTGTATTAACAGTATTGCATGTAAAATATTGGAGGTAATTGTCCTGCTATACTTGGTACTGGTGAGGGCTCAGCAGGAGTACTGCTTCCAGTTCTGGGCACCACACTTTAATATGGATGTGGACAAATTGAAGAGAGTCCAGAGGAGAGCAATCAAAATGATAAAAGGTTTAGTAAACCTGACCAATGAGAAAAGGTTAAAAAAAACTGGGCATGTTTAATTAAAGTCTGGAGGGGGGAGGAGGCATCTGACAAGTCTTCAGATACAATAAGGGCTGTGATTAATTGTTCGTCATATCCACTGAAGATAGGACATGAAGTAAGGGAGATTTAGGTCAGATATTGGGGGGGGGGGAACTTTCTAACTATACAGATAGTGAAGTACTGGACCAGGCTTTCAAGGGAGGTTGTGGAATCCTTGACATTAGCATTTAAGAACAGGTTGGACAAATACCTGTCAAGAATGATATACAGGTCTGTCTCATCTTACGCTGGGGTTACGTTCCGCAGTCAGCGCCTAAAGCGAAAATCACCTATAGTCAAAATTACATTGCCCGCACTACAGAAACAGTACTTTAAATTTTTTCTCTTTTTTTTTTTTTTTTTTTGGGGGGGGGGGGGGGGAGGGTTGGTTTTGCTGACTGTGTAAAGCTGAAATCGCACATGTTAAATGCGTCTAAGATGCGACAGACCTGTAGAATTACTTGGTGCTACCTCAGTGCAAGGGGCTGGATGAAATAACCTCTCAAGATGCCTTCCAGCCCTACATTTCTATATTTTGTGAGTCTATGAAAATCTGTGTGTAGGCCAGGCCTAATACTGAAGTAATAGTTTCCATGTGGGATGGGGGGACGAAGACTCACTGGCGCAGTGCCTCCTGCTGGTCGTCCTGGGAATTAGCTCTTCCAGCCCATAACGTCCTCTGCAGGCCAGTGTCTCGCCTTCCACTGGCCCCGTGTCCTTCCCAGACCCCGGTGCCCTTCGCCAAGGGGTTCTGCCCACCACAGTATCCCCTCACTCTGGGTCTCCCCTCCCAGGGGGACCCCCAAACTCCTATCCCCACCTTGCCTTAGTGTCTACTGCCAGTCATCATCTAGCCCCTGCTCACTGGGGCAGATTGTAGTCACTGGCAAGGGGGGTTTAGACCTGCTGCCTTTCCTAACCCTGGGCTGCATCTCTGCAACCCCAGTACCTGCTTTGAGCCTTTACCAAGGCCTGCAGCCTGGGGAGTTACCAGGCTGGAGCTCCCCCACTCCTTTGCCTTTCCCCAGCCCTGCTCAGCCTCAGGTACCCTGCTCAGCTCCTAGGCCTTATTGGAAAAACCTGGGAGGTGGGTGGGCGCAAGCCTGCCCACTTCTAAAGGCCCCTCCCCCAGCCTAGCGAGAGGGACCACTGGACCCAGGAACCAACTAATTGCATGGGACAACTAATGAAAAAACGGAGTGGAGTGACGGTCAAAGGTTCGAAATAAGGGCGCCGGATGGGGACACCGAGCAGAGGACCCCAGATAGCGCCCACTGCTCCTCAAAGGTGTCAAGGGAGCCAGTGGACGCTGCCCAGTGGAACTCTGCTCGGAGGCATGAGACCAGGGAGGAACGGAAATAGGCCCCACAGTCGCAGAGCACCCCTTCATCCAACATCCTCCTCCTGGTATTATAGATGGTAACTTTGGCTAGAGCCAGGAGGAGGTTAACAAGGAGGTCTTGTGACTTCGTGGGGCCACGGATAGGGTGTGCAAAAATGAACAGATGTGGGGAAAAGTGTGGGGAGGAGCCAGAATAGGGGCTGCAACCTGGTGCACTTGAGGTAGGTGTGCGTCCGGTTCTCCCTCACGCCGCAGAAGGGGCAGTTCTCGGGAATAGGGGTGAACCGTGCCAGATACATGCCCGTGCTCACGGCTCCATGAAGGAGCCGCCAACCGATGTCCCCGGCGGGCTGTGGGACCAAGGTGGAATAAAGGCTGGCCCCCCAGGGCTCCTCACCCTCCACAGGTGGTAAATAGTCCTGCCATTTGATGTCAGGGCAGGACGCAAGGGAGAGGAAATGCAGTGTGTGGAGCACAAGCGTGTACAGCTGGTCTTTGGGCGCAGTTGGGAACTGGACTGGCTGCAGGGTGTGCATCCGGCTCGGAGTACGGGAGCGGGGAAGCCGGGGGGGGCTTGCGGAACAGAGGCACGATAAAAAGGTCCAGAGGGCCTGAGATGAGGGGTGGGTGGGGAGCGCCCTCTCACAGGGCCTGCCACAGGAAGATGAGAGAAGGGGGCGACAAGGCAGTACCCACCTCCTGGAGTACATGCAGGGGGGTCGAAAGGGTGAAGAGCCCCATGCGCCGGCCAAGCACACAGGGATCCAACCAGTGCCCCCTGTCGTCGTCCAGGAGGTCTCCAACCCTGGTGGTTTCTGCCAGGACCAACCTCCGGCACACCGAGGGAGACTCTGCCACCTGCACACGTAGATCGGGGTTGTGTAGCAGGGGCTCCGCGAGGAGGTCTGCGCCCTCGGTGGCCACAATGGACCTGGTTGCCGAAAAAGCTTTCGGGTCCGGAGGAGGTCCTGGTAGAAGACTGGCAGCTCTGAACGGTCTCGCGGGAGACCCCTCGGGTGGAGAAAAAAGAGCTGCCGGTCATATCGGAGTCCTCGGAGGCAGCAGAGGAAGGCGTGCGCCAACGTGCTCCACGCCGGACTACCTGCACCGTAAAGGAGTCACTGCAGGGCCTGGAGGCGGAAGACATGGACCTGGCTGCGAAGGCAGACCAGGCCCTGCTCTCCCTCCTCCAGGGGAAGACTCAAAACCCCTGCAGAGACCCAGTGCAGCCCCAGCCAGAAGAACTCCAGGGCCATCCTCTGGAGTCTGGCCAGGATCCCCAGGGCAAGGCTCAGGGTGTTGAGCCAGTGCCAGAGCATGGACAGGACGAGCTGGTTCAGCACCAGCGCCCTCCCCCGCAGGGAGAGACACCGGAGCACTCCTGTCCATCTCTGCAGCCGCTCACCCACCTTGACCTCCAAATCCTGCCAGTTCTCCGGCGGAGAAGGATGCGTGGCGGATAGATAAACACCGAGATAGTGCAACGGCCCCACGCTCCACCGGATGGCTTGAAGCACGGGTGGGGGGAGCTCGCCTGCCAGCTGTCCCCGACCACCAGGCCAGAGCTCTTGACCCAGTTGATCCGGGCAGAGGAGGCCGCCGAGTAAATGGCCTGGCAGGCCTCCACCTGCACCAGATCACCCGGGTCCTGGACCGCGTGGAGCACGTCTTCGACATACACCAACAGGACCACCCGCAGCTCCGGCTCCCGAAGCACCAACCCCATCAACCTCTGTCAGAGGAGACAGAGGAAGGGTTCGATCGCCAGAGCGTACAGCTGGCCCAAGAGGGGGCACCCCTGCCATACTCCCCGCCCAAAGCTGACCGGCTCGGTCAGGGTCCAGTTGAGCCTGACCAAACACTCCGCGTCATCGTACAGCACCTGGAGAAAGCCCACGAACTGGGGGCTGAAGCCAAATGCCCGCAGAGTGCCCAGGAGATACCCGTGGTCCATCCTGTCGAACGCCTTCTCCTGGTCCAGGGACGGGAGGGCGAACAACAGACCATCCTTGTGCCCCAGCTCTAAGAGGTCCCAGACCAAATACAAGTTATGGAATATGGTCCGGCCTGGGACAGTGTAGGTCTGGTCGGTGTTACGGGTTGGATCACAGAAACCACCTTGGGAGCTGCCACCCGATGTGCAAAGACTACCCCTGCTTCTGTTTTCCCTGCCAGCTCAGGACTCCAGCACCCTGTCTTGCTGAGCCAGCCACTCCTGTCTGGCTCTAACACAGATCCAGGGTCCGATTCACTTGTCCCAAAGCTGCAAGTTTACCTGAAAACAGCTCCCAGAAGTGTGCTTGTCTTTAGCACTCAGATGCCCAACTCCCAATGGGGTCTAAACCCAGATAAATCCGTTTTACCCTGCATAAGCTTTATGCAGGGCAAACTCATAAATTGTTCGCCCTCTATAACACTGATAGAGAGATATGCACAGTTGTTTGCCCCCCCAGGTATTAATACATACTCTGAGTAAATTACTAAATAAAAAGTGATTTTATTAAATACAGACCGTAGGATTTAAGTGGTTCCAAGTAGTAACAGACAGAACAAAGTAAGTCACCAAGCAAAATAAAATAAAATGCGCAAATCTATGCCTAATCAAACTAAATACAGATAATCTCACCCTCAGAGATGCTTCAGTAAGTTTTTTCTCAGACTGGACACCTTCCAGGCCTGGACACAATTCTTTTCCCTGGTACAGCTCTTGTTGCAGCTCAGGTGGTAGCTAGGGGATTCTTCATGATGGCTCTCCCCCTTGTTTTCTTCCACCCCTTTATATATCTTTTGCATAAGGCGGGAACCCTTTGTCCCTCTGGGTTTCCATCCCCCCTCACTGGAAAAGCACCAGGTTAAAGATGGATTCCAGTTCAGGTGACATGATCACATGTCACTGCAAGACTTCATTACTCACTTGCCAGCACACACATATACAGGAAGACTCACAGGTAAATACGGCCATCTGCAGACAATGGGAGTCATCAAGATTCCAAACCATCCTTAATGGCCCACACTTTACATAATTACAATAGGCCCTCAGAGTTATGTTTTATATTTCTAGTTTTAGATACTAGAGTGGTACATTTCTACAAATAGGATGATCACACTCAGTAGATTATGAGCTTTGTAATGATACCTTACAAGAGACCTTTTGCACGAAGTATATCCCAGTTACATTACATTCACTTATATTTTTATCTTATATTTTTATAAAACCATATAGACTGCACAACGTCACAGTCGGGATGGACCATGTCCGCCAGCCCGGACCCCAGCCGCAGTGAGATGGCCTTCGCTACGACCTTATAGTCCGTGCGGAGGAGCGAGACGGAATGTCAGTTCTGTAGGTCACCGAGGTCCCCCTTCTTTGGCAATAAGGCGAGCATGGCTCGCCTGCACCAAAGAAAGAGGACCCCGCTTTGCAAGGACGTCCCAGAACACGTGGTAGAACTCCATGGTCAGCCCGTCCATGCCCGGGGATTTGCTGGTGGGCATGAGACAGAGGGCTTCCAAGAACTCGGCCAGAGAGAGAGAGGCAGCTCCAGCCGGTCTCGGTCGCCTGTGCTGACCATAGGGATTCAGTCCAGAGCACCCTGCTAGCTTCAGTGTCAGTCGAATCAGGAGAGAAAAGTCTGGTGTAGAAGGCCCTGGCCCTTCCACGCATCTCCTCCGGATCCGTGAGGGGGGTGCCGTCCTCTGCCAGGAGGCAGGTGACATGCTTTTTAGCCCCCATCTTTTTCTCCAGGGCATAGAAGCAGCAGGAGCTGCGATCCATCTCCCGAAGGAGATGGATTGCGGGATCGAACGAAGGCGCCCAGGGCCTGATGGTCCTCCAGGGCCCGGAGCTCCTCCTGCTTCTCCCGGTATGCTGCACAGAGGGGTGGATCCTTGGGGCCAGAGGCCAGACACCTCTCTAGCTCTAAGACCTCCCGCTTCAACTGCCCTATCACCGCATCTCTCCGCCGACTGGCACCCTGGGAGTAGTTGCGGCAGAAAAGCCGTGCGCACACCTTCCCCTCCATCCCACCACCGCCTTGCCGAGAGAAGGGCGCACCACTGCCCCCGCCAGGCTAGCAAGAACTCCCGGAAGGATGCCACGAAGCCCACATCCTCCAGCAAGCTGTTGTTAAAATGCCAATAGGCTGGCTCCGGCGTCTCTGAACTGAGAGAGGCCGGCATGGTCACCAGGTAGTGATCGGAGAACAGGGCTGGCCGGATGCCAGAGGCGTGGGCCTGTGCCAGATAGAAACGTGAAAAATAAATGTGGTCCAACCGGGAGTGGCGCGACCGATAGTCCTCCACCCGGACATAGGTGAAGGTGGTGTCGTCGTCCGGGTGGTGGTCGCGCCAGACGTCCACCAGGGAGTGATGGTCCACGATCTCCCTGAGGCTGCCCAGTGCCGCCTGGGATTTCTCGACTCCTGAGCGGTCACGGTCCTCGAGGGTGGTGTTGAAGTCCCCGCCCAGGACCAGGCACTCGTGAGGATCCAGGGTGCCGAGGAAGGCTGACGCCTGCCGATAGAAACACACTCGTTCTGGGCCCGTGTTCGGGGCATAGACGTTGACCAGGTTTAATGTCAGCCCCTCCACACAGGCCCAGATGTGCAGCAGGCGGCCCGGCACAACTTCAGCGACCCCCAGCTAGGGTGACCAGACGTCCCGATTTTGTCGGGACTGTCCCGATATTTGCTAATTTGTCCCGCGTCCCGACCAATGTTTGGTCGAGACACTGGACAAACAAGCAATTTTTGCCCTCCGCTCTAGCTCACGCCCCCTCCCTCGCCCCAACTCCGCCCCCTTCTTCCCCCATTGGATAGCTCCCCAAATCCCCGCCTCTTTCCGAAGCACGCCGCATTCCTCCTCCCTCCCAGGCAAGCGCTGGAGGGAGGAGGCCCGGGGGACAGCGGGGTGAGTCCGGCCTGGCCCTGGCCCAATCGCAGGCAGGAGGGCGGGGGGGTACCTGCAGGGGGGCAGCCCCGGGTCCAGCCTGGGGAACCGGCTCCCTACGCGCCCATAGGTGGGGGGGCAGCAGCTGTCCGCGTGGGGACTCTGGTTCCTCGGGGCTTCACCTCCGCCACGTGCGCCCCGGCCCCGGAGGAGTGTAGTTGGTGCTGGGTGCCAGGCACATGCCTCTGCCTGACATGCGGCGAGGGAGAGGCGGAGGAGCGGCTGGAAGGGCCGGTCGGGCGGCGGCTCCGCCGCGGTGCCGGGGGGCAGGGCAGGGGGAGCAGTGCGTGCCTGGCTGGGTGTGCGACCCTAGGTGAGGCGATCCCGTCCCGCGATGCTTGGGCGAGTCCCGGCCTGGGGGCCGCGGCAAGGTCCCGCTTCTCCAGCGGGGTGTAGCCCAGTGGCGTGAAGGTCGCTACAGCTTCGCACTCCCGGGCCCGCGGGGAGCTGAAGCCTGCCAGGGAAGTCTCCGCGCAGGGACTTGGCGGGGGTGCTCCCCCTGTCCGTGCCCATCTCCGCGGCATCGGGCTCCGGGCGGGGGTTGTTGCATCCCGGGACCCGGGGGCCGCTGTTTACATCTGCGTGTGGCCGGCACCAACCTAGGCGCTTCCCGCTTGTTCGTGCTTTTTTTTTTTTTTTTTTTTTTTTTCTTCTCCCTACCAGCTTTTTTATTTTTTGGCTCCGCCCCCTTCCCTTCCCCCCCCCCCCCCCCCCACGTCCCGATATTTCGCCTCTGTGATCTGGTCACCCTACCCCCAGCACCTCGGGCTGTAGCTCGGTGGGAGAACAGGGTGGCCACCCCGGCCGAGCGGACGTTGAAGTAGCTAAAATATACCCCGTCCCCTCACTCCAGCCACCAGCTAACCTCAACGGCTGGAGCTATGTGGGTCTCCTGCAGGAAGATCACAGAGTACATTTGGTGAAGGTCTGTACAATAGTTCAAGAATGTTTTCTTGTTCACCGGATCTTACTAAGGTCATTAAAAATAACCTAGCTGTTTTCATGGTGCTTCATTTCTCTGAACTTTTGTTGGATTGGATAGACACTCAAGCAGTGTCAATGAGGGAGTTTAAAAAAAAAAAAAACCCTCTTGAATTTTTCTTCCAAGCTTCCCATCACCTTATTTCTGCCCTAATAACCAAACTGTCTCTTCTTCCAAGGAATATGAGTATCCTTGAAGAAAGGCTCAACTCCTAAGTTTTCCACCATTTCTTTGACAGCAGTGATGGCATCTTCAAATCTGTCTCTGTAGGCCACTACAAAATCAAGGCAGCTTCTCATCAAAGTAGTAGTGGTCATGATGTCCATTGACTGACTGAATTTGTAATGCCTTGCTTATAATGTTTAATTGTGGTTTGCCACGATATCACTGTTACAAGTGAGACCAGAAATTTGAAGTCCATGATCTGGTTTGCCACGTTTTGCGCCTTGTGTCGGATTCCGGCTTTGGCTTATGCAACTGTGCCAGTTTCATCAGGGCATCGTAAACCTCAGTCATTTGGTACCTCACTGGCCTTTTGCTGTCAATGCAGCTCACCCAGCGAGTGTCATTTAGCGGCTTCATGGTCAGATTTGTAACACTGTCCGTGAGGATCTTCCACCTGATAGTTGATGCTGAAAACAGGACATTTATCCTTTGCGGTATTCCAAAGAGACTGAATCTAAAGAAGATTACTCTGCATATGATGCAACCAGGTTGAGAAAACGGTAGCCACAAGACAGGAAGAAGGCTCTTGGATTTAGTGCAAGGATCCTTGCCTAGAAACCACTGTTTCTTTCCTTCATGTTTGCACCATTGTCATAGCCTTGGCTGCAGCAGTCCTGAAGCTTTATTTTATTCTCATTCAAAATGTTCAGAAACAGTTGTTAGGCCTTTTCCAGTAGCCATCCACAGACCAGAAACTGATAAAGTTTTCCTTTACTTGGATACAGCCATCCTTGTCATCAACAAATCTTACTGTAAATGACATCTTTTCACTGTGACTGTCAGGAGTACAGTCCATTATTACAGCATAGTTCTTAGCTTTGTTGAGCTGTATCAATATGTTATCAAGCACCTTCCTCCTTCCCATAGGGTCAATCACTTTGTTTTTAATTGTTTTGCTGCAATAATTTTCCATAGCTTCTTTATGAACTACTCCACATGCATGCTCATGCATAACATCGTATTTCCCAAGGAGCTCTACCAAACCAAGGAAATTACCATTATGTTCAGTGACAAGCCATGGAAAGCCATATTATTCTTTGCAAGAGGGTAATTGAGATCAAACATTGAGACTGTTCTTCCAGTGCTGGTTTTCTACATTAATAATGCGCTAGTTTTCTGCAGATATGCATTTATTCAGCTTGAGCCTGGACTCTGCCTCCATCCATTTGGAGTAGACTATTAAAATGGCTGGGTGACCTTTCACGTTGATTCAGAGCATCAACTAAGTTATGCCAGTAATTGTACCTGGAAAGTGCAAGCAATGATTTAGCATTCTTGTCAGATATTTTGCAAGAAAAACAGAACACTTTGTCAGTTGATTTTGAGTAAACTAGCCAGCACCGATTCAGTTTCTCTATTCTCAAGCACTCTTTCACAGTCTGACTTTGAGAAGTGTCGCTTTTGCTCATTTACTGGAAATGTCATTGTGACATTCTGTACCTTGGAGTGTCCTGTAACCCCCATATTCCTCATTTATAAGATTTGTGATCTTACCTTACAAGGCATGCTTTACATGCATCCGGAGAAAGAGAAATGACTTTCAGCAGATCATAACTTATCCATATATGTATATCATTACTGCATATGAAGTTATGAGAATTATGTTGTATGCTTGTCACTGAAACCTACTGTAAATTGGGGATTCAGCCAGATATTAGCTCCCCAGAGGCAACAGCAAGGAAAGTAACCAATGCCCGGGGGGGAGGGGAAGTGTCAAACAACCCATCAACAGCCATTGTCCAACAAGGGAGCTACAATTCAATGACTCACCTGCATGAGGCCACACCAGGGGAATTGCTCAACTTAGGCTGGAGACTCAGCCCCAGGGGTGGTGACACGCTTGGCCGGAGGCTCTAGCAGAAGGGACAGTGGGTTCCTTGCAGGCTTGAGTGGGAAACTCAGCCCTGCTGACCCATTCTGGACAACTCCGGTGGGCCTGTGAATTGTTAGGGACAGTGTGTCCATGATAGCTCAGTTTGTATGACCCGATGAGTTGTGGGCAAGCAGGCACTGGCTCTGACAGCCTGGTGGGCCTGACTTATGGACAAGCAGGCGCCGACCCAAGGGGGTGCATAGGCCTGTGACAGCTGAAAAAGCCTCTTGCACGTGCCAGTTCAGACAACTGGGTGCTACTGGAATCTGACTTTTACAGTCAGTAAGAGAGAGTGGTGTGTCTGCCACTGAAAACTTACATAGTCTGTGGTGTGTCAGATTAAGTATAAGCATGAGCAACAGGACGTTTGGAGCGGCTGGCTGGACCCCCGAGATAAATAAAAAATTGAGTTCAGTGTGAATCATTTTGGAAAATGCAAAATCCCATGGTCTGAGGGTCTGTTTGTGGGGGATAATGCGCATGAGGTATTATGTAAAAAATGGCAGGACTTCTTAATAGCTAAGCAAACCCCCAATTACAAAATGTGAAAAAGAACTTTGATATACGGGTTGGCAATAGTAGCTAAGGAGTTAAGCAGAAATCTCTCATCTTCAAGCAGTAACCGCAAAAAGGGAGTTAGAAAAGCTGGGAGCTCAAAACAACCTATTAGCAGGTCAGAGTTTGTCAGGCTGCTCAGATCAGTCAGTTAGATTTACAAGTGCAGGAACTAACTGCTTTAAGTAAAAAGGAGAGCGACAACTACGTTCTACCAACAAAGAATGAGGCATCTCAGGCAGCAGTGAGAACTGGTGAAAGATTAAAGCAACCCAAGAGAATCATGTCAGCCACATTGCCTGCTGAAATAAGATCAACAGTTTAAAGGGAAAACTGAAAAGAATCCAAGGAGTGGTTGCAGCAATGTGACTAGATCCACTAAGGGGTTGCAGTTCTGAAATAAGTTCAGAAGAAGAGGAAGACTCAAGCAATCAAGGTCCCTGGAATAGAAGAACAACAGAGTGTCAACCTTCAGCACCTAGGTTTGAAGAAGCTGAAGTTTCTGAAAATGCCCAGGAGGGGATAGGACTTCCTATGGCCCCTGTCACCACAGCCATAGTCAACTTTGGATCATCAAGAGCACCTGAGACCAGATAGGAAATAAAAGCCTACACTTCTGAACAAGCGCCCCCAATGGGAAAAACATTGGAACACCTGAACCATGAGTCTGCACTAGACTGGCTTTCCAAGATTAGCAATCTCCCAGGTGTCAGCAAGGAGGATGCAGCAGTCCTATTGAGGGAGTGCATGTCTGGAGAAGACTACAGTGCCTTGCCTGGTAACATACAAATGGCTAACACAGAAGACATCATGAAGATGTATGAGGGCATATACAAGTTCTGCTTCCCGCACAGCAATGTCATCGGCTGATTCTACACTGAAAGATAATGCATGGGAAAATGGCCAGAAAAATATTTAAGCCGTAAGAAGCTGCTTTACTGGTTAGCAGGAGCTGCCTCCTGTGATACCAATGAGTTCAAGGACTCTTTGGTTCAAGGATTTCTGCCTACCTTAAAAGTCACTATGGGGGCAGTAGATCCCAGGAACATTACCATGCAGGATCTAGAAGAGAAACTCAGAGCAGCTTTCGAAATACAGAGGGAAGCCTTCCCAAGCAACTACCAGAGAAAGAAGGTAGCTGTGTTTAAGGAAAACCTCAGGAAGCAACCTAAGGGACAGAGCTGCAATGGTAAAAACAAAGACCAGCAAAGAGCTCAGTATAGATCTGACAAGAATATCAGCAATCAGGACCCTGTTGAAGCAAGAGCTTTCTGAGCAATGCTATGGCGGCGTCTACTCCAATACAAATTTAAGGACCAGATAGACAGTCTTCCAACCGAGGAATTGCTAGCAAGGTTGGCAAAGCATGAGACAGGTGGAGCAATGGCAGGTGTCACATAGCAACAATTACAGGGAGGCCTAATGTGCCAAGGCCAAGCTCCCCCTTCTCCCCCAGCACCAGTGGCACCCATCTTCAATGATCCATGGGGGAGACCTGTAGTGAAAGCTACTCTAAGGGAGATTTTAAACAGACCTTATTAGTTGACACAGGTGCAACCATCTCTCTTATATGCACAAAGGCTGAACCTAGAGCGAAAAACCTACCTGTCCATGAAGTTAAGATCCTAGAAGGATTCAACGGGAAAATGAGTACAGTACCCTTTTTGGAACCCATACCATGCACTATCAGAGTTTGAGATTCAAAAACAACCTTTTGGAGTGCAACATCTAGATGGACGTGGGATTTTGGGCATAGATGTGTTTGAAGAAACTTTGGACTGGTTGACCTACCAAACCAAACCTTGGTGCAGGGAACCAATGAAGAGTTTGGGGTTATCCCAGCAACACGCTAAGTCGCTGCACTGAAGGCACCAGAAAACCTCAAATTGCCTGAGTGGGAGCCAGAGGTAATGAAGGTGGTAACTGAACATATAACGGTGTTTGCATCTAACAAGTTGCAATGTAGGCGGATAGAGGAAGAAGTAAAAGGTGATTGGGCCAGATCCAAGGCCCCAGTGCCAATATAAATACCCACAAGCTGCTGAGGACAGACTGAGAGAAACCATCGCAGCATTGACAGACAAAGAACTTCTGGTAGAAATGTCTAGTGTGTGCAATGCACCTATGTGACAGGTACTAAAAGCGAATAAATGCACTTGGCGATTAATTCTGGATTATCAAGAGCTCAACAAAGTGACACCTAGGCTCACTCCAGTGGTTGCCAAAACCAGGAAATCATGGCAAAAATCTCAGCAGGAGCTCACTGCTTTTCTGTCATGGACTTATCGAACACCTTAGTCTATACCCTTCTTCATCCTGAATTATGGTACAAGTTTGCATTCACCTTTTTTGATAATCAGCAATATACCTTCAGCTGTGTTTCCCAAGGGTTCCACAATGCACCCTCAGAGTGTCACAAGAATGTGGAACACCATTCCAGAGAAGAATAAAATAATTAGCTACATCAATGACATCCTTATTGCGACATCAACCAAGGAAGAAAATCTGAGACTGTTTAAATGTAGTCCTGGAAAAAGGTAAAGACAACAGGATTTCTTAAATCCCATGAAGGCCCAGATGGTCTCACAAAAAGTGACTTATCTAGGAGTGGAGCTTGGAGTAGAGGGTAGGAGACCTGATGGCCAATGCACAGAGCTCATATGTAAGCTCCCTGCCCCAAAAGACATCTCTGCTCTATCTCTACCATATCCCACTGGTTTCTTGTGGAGAACCCACTCTACCAACTGCTGCAAAAAGGACAAGAGTGGAAATGGAATGAAGAACACATGGAGTGCTTTAACAAACTTAAGCAGGCTCTAACTAAAACACTGGCAGTCGCTTATCCCGGACAGGACAAGCCATTCCAGCTACAGTTAGGATTAAGTGCTGTGCTCCTTCAAGATAATGGGAATGGACCCAAACAAGTGGCATGGGTCAAAGACACTGAGTGACATCGAATGAAGTTGTTCCCCTTGTGAGCATGCGGTATTGGCACTATTCTGAGCCATGCACCATTGAGAATACTTAATAGGTATGTCACCATTGATGCTCCAAACAACCCATACACCTCTAAAGTATGTTTTTATCCGGACAGATTAATGATGATGGAATGGTATCCAACCCCAGATTGGTGGGGTGGACCCTAAATTTACTGAACAAAAATACAGAAGTAATCAAAATACCATAGCTGTCCACCGTCCCTTATGCGTCATTAACATGGGAAAGACTATGAGTGCCCCCTGCCCCTCAAGGATGTGCACGAAATTCACTCCATGTTCAAAATTGGTCTCCCATATGCAGAAGCAAGGAGCAAAAAGATGGACATTTGGGTGGTTGAGGGGAGTTGTCTTTATCATGATAAACCTTGCACAGGTTTAAGCTTCTATGCAGCTGAGGGTGAAGTCTTGCAAGGGACAGTGTTGCCTCACTCTGCCCAAGCAGCAGAAGTGGTGGCTGTCCTGGCCACATTGGATGCAGCCATCTTAGAAACTTGTTTATTTGTTCAGATTCTGACTGGGTGGTAAAGACATTTACCAAATGGATTCCTATTTGGATCACTAGGGATACAACTTCAGCAGACAACATGCCAATAGAACACGCCAAATACCTGAAGTATGTGTGGCAATTAGCAACAACCAGAAAGGGGGATACTTGCCTTTTCAAGGCGAAGGATCATTAAAAGGATCAAGCTGAAGTGTCCAAATTAAACAACAAGGTCGACAGACTCACTAAACAAGCTGTGTTGCAAGATGTAGAGCAACTGTGGACCAAATCAGGAATTTGAAAGTCTCTATCAAATTCAGGAAAAGCAACCTGAAATAGAAGATCAAGAGAACATTGTCACACTGCAGAAACAGAACAAAGAGCTGCAAGATCTCTTAGCCAAGGAAGAACATTGAAATTACAGTATCTTTCAGAACAAAGACGGACTCCTCCTGGCTTTAAGGAAAGACCTAAATGATGTTAACGCAGTTCTAGTAATTCCTGTATGCTTAAGAAAAGAACTTATTGCCAGTCAAGATCATTTTGGCTTAGAGAAGACGGTGAGCAGACTGCCTGTGGGTTGGTGGCCCAGTTTCCACAAAGGTGTGGAGTAGCACCTGCAGAATTGCCTGGAGAATAATCCAGATAATAAAATCAATAAGGATCCAATGCTCCATCAAAAAATAGTGGGCCCATGATCCCAATTGCAGATCCCTTTTTTTAAATTTAGGATCACTGCCATGCACTGGGAATTGCAATAAATACTGCCTGGTGGTGGATTCATTCTCAAAATGGATAGAGGCATATCTGACCAAAAATAATACGGCCACCACCACCACCGCAAGAGTTCTACTAGAACAAACCTTCTCAAGGTTTGGACTGCCTGATGCCATCGACTTTGATCAAGGCTCCCACTTTGAGGGAGAAGTAATGATGTCTTTGCCAAGCCTTTAATATCAGACAATGATTTCACATCGCAGGCCACCCCCAGAGCTCCAGCATGGTGGAAAGAACCAACTGGATCATCAGGATGGCCTTATGCAAGATCGTAACTGCTTCAGGCAAAGACTGGGACAAGAAGTTGCCCATAATCCTCATGGTATTAAGGTCTACAGTGGCAACTCATGGTTTTTCCTCACAGGAAGTGTTTACAGGAAGAAGTATCAGAGGGGTAGCTGTGTTAGTCTAAATCTGTAAAAAGCAACAGAGGGTCCTGTGGCACCTTTAAGACTAACAGAAGTATTGGGAGCATAAGCTTTCGTGGGTAAGAACCTCACTTCTTCAGATGCAAATGAAGAAGTGAGGTTCTGAAGAAGTGAGGTTCTTACCCACGAAAGCTTATGCTCCCAATACTTCTGTTAGTCTTAAAGGTGCCACAGGACCCTCTGTTGCTTTTTACAGGAAGAGTCATGCATATACCTGAGCAATGGTGGTTGTGGGGCGGAGCTCCCCTGAGGAGTACCACGTATTAATGGATCAATTTATCAGTAGGCTGCTACATAATATCAGCACGATCCAAAAGCGAGTAGCGTCACAATTAAAGAGCAATGCTAAATTCATGGACAAGAGGTTGGGGGAGACTCTAAATATCCAAGAATGGGACTTTATCTCCAAAGTCCTGTATAGGCACTATTCAGACAAAGGGCATGTCCTCCGCCCTAAATGGGTAGGCCTGGTAGCAGGGTGGATTTGATTTAAATCAAATTGATTTAAATCACTAGTCAGGAAGACTCAATTTAATCACGGATTTCTACATAAGTGCATTTTTGTTGGTTGTTATAACCTTAATACATATTCTTCAGAATTCAGAGATAGATGTAGGTTTCATTTTTAGAAGGTACGCACTACATTTTTAAAGTGATTTATTTTAAAAACTTTTCAGATTAGTTTTACAGCTATATCAGAAAATGAATGATTGTTTAGTTATTTCATTTACCAAAGGTAATTGAAGCAGATATCTATGAAGTCATTGGGAAGTTAACTTGTTGAATGGGTGAGAGTTCATCATTAATATTTGGAGGATTTTTTTTGCCATGCTGTACTAGGAGGAGAAAATCACCAGACACACATTTAAATTGTTGTTTTGTTTTTATTTAACTAAATGTTATGTAGTCTGGATTTTTTTCTTCAACTGCAAACATATAATATTTTAACAAAACAAGCATATGAATTTTTGAATTTACTTAAACATTCAAGTTTTTTAAAATCAGGTTTATTTTTGTTAAAATTGTTAACTAAAATAGTTAAATTTAAAGCTTTAAAAAAAAATCAACTGTCAGCCAGGTCAACATGAGAAACTTAAAATATTGGCTTCTACAGCTAACTTGGTCGTCTTCACCTTCATTTTCCTGTTTGTTCATGATCTGGAAAAGAAAAACAAGCTTTTCTGCTTTTTCAGTCCCAAATGATTTCTCAATTTGGAATTAATTAGTCCAAAGGAAGAAAATATTCTTTCTACACTGGCAGAAGAAGCTACTGCTGTTAAAAGTGAGATTATCACTTCAACAGTCTCTGAATCCAAGTGCTTCAGTGACTTCCACCAGTTCACTGGTGTGACTTTCTTTAAAACATCATCAGCAAACATATAATTTTTTGAATGTTTCACCCTTAGCTCTGAAGTTTATTATAGTTGGTATTTATAGAGGGATGATTGCTGGATGTCCATGTCATAGCCAACTCCTCTTCAGCAGTTAAGGTTTGATTCTGGTACCGAATATTGAGCATGTTTCCAAGAAATGTGCTTGTCCCATTGGTGTGGGTTGTGTGTGGGCTCTTTTTTTTTTTTTTTTTTTTTTTTTTTTAATGCTTGTAATTTAACTCTGTCATTGCATATTTCTCTTTTTAAGATCTCACTCAGTACATTCCAAATTTCAACAGCGTCAGCAATAAAACAGCTATTTCTGTAGCCTTGAACAAAATGTAGGGAAATAGGCTTCAGGGTACTCAGCATGTGTTCAACATTTCTCTTAAGCCTAATGTTGAGAACTTTGACTGTGACAGTGCCATCTATTTTTTCACAATTTTGTTCACAAACTGTCATCAGATTAGGCCAGTTCTTGATATAGTGCTCAAAACAGTCCACTACTGAGTTCCATCGCACGTCTTGTGGGAGAGTTAGCTTGGTCCTCCCACTTTTTTCAGAGCAGCTGCTGCAAAGTGGCTGTTATTGAAGTATTTTGCAATTTCAACGACATTAGCCTTTATTTCTGGAACACTGAAGTTTTTGGCTAGGAGGTGCATCAAATGAGCACTGCAACCGTATATTATTAGCTTGGGACTCTCTTCTAAATAATGTCTTCTCAGTTTGGGTACACTTGCAGCATTGTCTGTGACCAAGCTGTGTACTAGACATTTGAATTTTTTTTTTAGTTTGTTATAGCTTTTACTGCTACTTCTTTTAAATGTTCTGCTGTGTGTGCATTTCCTGATGTATCAATTGTTTGTGTAAGAAACACATTCCCTTCTTCTTCTGTCACACAAGCACATACAATAGGATCATTGTGGACGTTGCTCTACCCATCAAGACTCAGGCTAACAATTTTACCCTCTAGACCTTTTGTACACTGCTCAATTTCTTTCATACACTTTATCCAGCAATTTGCCTGCAACATCTGTTCTGTTGGGTGGACTGTATCCTGGTCTTAATGACTGAACCATGTTAATGAAGTGTGGGTTCTCAATCATAGGGAAAGGAGAGTTTGATGAAAAAATTGCCCGGTTTGTTTATGCAACAATTACCTCGTTTGTTTGTTTGTTTTTTTGCTACAGATGATATACTATGGCTATGTGACATACATGATGTGACTGAAACACTGTTATTGGCAGATAACTCTGAAACTATAGAATATGATGGTGATCTTGTAGGTAGATAGTCTTCAGAATCCTGTATGTTGAGGATGGAGTCTCCTAAACAAAATAAGTCAATGCAGTTATTTAATTATTATTATTATTTATTATTACCATACTGCTCATTTCATATTACTCATTGCATTCACTGACACTCAGTACTACTTTAAAGGTGAAATTGTAAAAAGATCTGCCTCTTTCAGCTAATTTTTTTTATCACAACTGCATCTAAAATGATAGTACCATAGAGAAATGACTACATTTTTTTTGCTCAAATATGAGAATTCAAGAATAGTCCAGAAGGAAGACAGGCAGTCCTTAAGAAAAGAAGTGTGAAATAAAAACGTTTACCAACCTGAAGATCCTGCATGTTCAAACATGTTCCTTTCATCATCATCAACGCGGCTTCCTCCTGAGAAGGAGCACTTCTCATGATGTTTCATTCAGGCAACCAGGCCTTGCATTTCGTTGTTGCACTGTTTGCATTTTGCACTCATGCCTGTCTTAACCATAGGTAGAGGAACTTCATTAAAATATTCCTAAACTAGGTCTCTTTTACGGTCTGCTGCCATTATAGATTTTCCCTTCTAGTGAGAATGGTATGGTAGATCTCAAATCAATGATGGCTACACTCAGAAAGACATCAAGAATTCTGGAATATGCTGCTCAAACAGTTTCACTTCTGTTTCTACTGCCTGTCCCTCCCTTCTCACATTTATCTCTAGATTTCGTCTCCTTGTCTAGATCTATTCCTTCCCCAACAGTCTTCTATTCATTGAACTTTTTGAAACTTTGCACTTTTAGAGAGAGGTAAGGGAACACAAATCTGCAGAGGGACAATAGGGTTGAGGTCTGTTATTTCTCACCTCTCTATTATTTTTAAAAACATTTTTGCTGTTAGCAAGCATGTTATCTCTGGAGACACAAATCCACAGAACTAAGCATCTCTGATGGTATCTTCTAGACTGAGCACTGAGTCCCACTGGGAAGACAGAAAGATTAACCTAAATCTATACAGCAGCCCCTGGAACCCCATAAGATTGGGTCCCTAATCCATGAACTATTAGAACTCATTTACAAAACTTTTCTTAAACATTACATGAATATATTCTTATACTATAGAATTGGAATTTATTATCCCTATTCCATGATGAGAGAGTTTTAATTAAGATGCATTATAGCTCAAAGATATCTTTAGATAAAATGCTTTTTGAGGGAAAAAAATCAAAAAAATCTGATTTCAATAAAAAAAATCATTGATTTTTATCCACCCTGTCAGGTAGCCATAGCCAACAAGGCTAGCCCAACTCTATACCAAGTCAAGCTGAAAGAAAAGAGGAGGAAAATCCTTAAGTGGTTCCATTCCTCTCAGTTCAGGAATTGGAAAGGAGCTGTAACTTGAGCAACCAGAATGTATAGTAATTCTTTGATGCGCTGGTCCTCAAAGGAAACAATAAATTGTGCTATATATATGTTTTATTTGTGTATGTGGATTGCTAAATGTGTTCTGCTATACATAAAAGAGGGAGAACACACTACTTTTGTAACATAGAAGAAGATGTAAATGTTACTGAAAATAGACTCTGGGAGGGCATATATTTTGTGTTACAACTTTACACAAGAGAGGCCCCTTTGACACTCTGTACCTCAGGGGAACACCCAGCACGCCCATGTTCATCCTTGTAAAATGATTGTTTAGTATCCAATGCAAAGTTTGTTATGTCGGGTGTCTTTGGAAGGCTCATGATGTACTGAGCATTGTTGTTATAGTGATGTTATAGGTTATAATTTCATGTATATAGGTTGAAAATGTATCCTCAGGGCTTAAAGCAAGCCCAGACAAAAGGGGCAGTTCACCTTGGGCTTTGACCCCGGGCTTGAACTTTGGCCCTGGACAGTGAGGCTTGGGCTTCGGCTTCAGCCCTGGACCTCAACAAGTCTAAGCCAGCCCTGGCGACCCCATTAAAATGAGGTTGCAACCCACTTTGGGGTCCCAACCCACACCTTTGCAAGTGGCAGTAAGCAGTAGTGAACCTAGATGAGCACCGTATGTCCAAACACTGATCTCAAGATGGGAAATGTGGGTCAAAGCATCTTGCCCAAGCCAAAGAGGGTCAAGAGAGATACCGTAGCAAAGGTATTAGGAGGGGACATCTTAAATTAAATTGATGCCAGCAGCCTGGATGGAAAAATCAGTAGAATGGGGCATGATGTGGCCTCGCTGAGCCAGCCAGTGACCTCCTCATTAAATCTCCTGAGCAGTCTAGGATATGAAGTTAAGTTGTTAAGACCCTACCAGAATGGTTTGATTTGCAAGAATTTGGACCAAGGGAAGCGTCACTACAATCTCCAGCCAGGTAGTAATCATAGGCACCGACTCCGTGGGTGCTCCAAGGCTGGAGCACCCACAGGGAAAAATTAGCGGGTGCTCGGCACCCATTGGCAGCCAAGCTCCCCCTGCCTCGCCTCCTCCCCCCCCCCACTTCAAGAGAGCCGCATCCCCACTCCTCCTCCTCCCTCCCAGCATTTCCCGCCCCCCTGTGCCTAACTGCTGTTTGGAGGTAGGACGGGTTGGATCACAGAACCCCCCCTTGGGAGCTGCCACCCATTGTACCAAGACTACCTCTGTTCCTGTTTTCCCTGCCAGCTCAGGACTCCAACACCCTGTCTTGCTGAGCCAGACACTCCCGTCTTCTCCAACACAGACCCAGGGTCTGAATCACTTGTCCCAAAGCTGCAAGTTTACCTGAAAACAGCTCACAGAAGTGTGCTTGTCTATAGCACTCAGATGCCCAACTCCCAATGGGGTCTAAACCCAAATAAATCCGTTTTACCCTGTATAAAGCTTATACAGGGTAAACTCATAGATTGTTCGCCCTCTATAACACTGATAGAGAGATATGCACAGTTGTTTGCTCCCCCAGGTATTAATACATACTCTGAGTTAATGAATAAAAAGTGATTTTATTAAATACAGAAAGTAGGATTTAAGTGGTTCCAAGTAGTAACAGACAGATTTGCGCATTTTATTTTATTTTGTTTGGTGACTTACTTTGTTCTATGTCTAATCAAACTGAATACAGATAATCTCACCCTCAGAGATGCTTCAGTAAGTTTTTTCTCAGGCTGGACACCTTCCAGGCCTGGGCACAATTCTTTCCACTGGTACAGCTCTTGTTCCAGCTCAGGTGATAGCTAGGGGATTCTTCATGATGGCTCCTCTCCCTCTTTTGTTCTGTTCCACTCCTTTATATATCTTTTGCATAAGGCAGGAACCCTTTGTCCCTCTGGGTTTCCACCCCCCCTCACTGGAAAAGCACCAAGTTAAAGATGGATTCCAGTTCAGGTGACATGATCACATATCACTGCAAGACTTCATTGCCCACTTGCCAGCACACAGGTATACAGGAAGACTCACAGGTAAACACAGCCATCTGCGGATAATGGTCCTTGTTAATGGGAGTCATCAAGATTCCAAACCATCATTAATGGCCCACACTTTACATAATTACAATAGGCCCTCAGAGTTATATTTTATATTTCTAGTTTTAGATACAAGAGTGGTACATTTATACAAAGCAGATGATCATACTCAGTAGATTATAAGCTTTGTAATGATACCTTACAAGAGACCTTTTGCATGAAGCATATCCCAGTTACGTTATATTCACTTATTACCATATTTTTCTAAAACTATCCGAGTTACATTATATTCACTTATTATCATGTTTTTATAAAACCATATAGACCGCACAACGTCACAGACGGCGCTTAGGACTTTCCCGGAGGAGGAGGAGCGGGGACATGGCGCACTCAGGAGAGGAGACAGAGAAGGGGCAGGGACTTGGGAGAAGGGGTGGAATGGCGGCGGGGCGAGGGCAGTGCAGGGGCGGGAAGAGGTGGGGGGTGTCACGCACCCACCGGGCAGAGGGGAAGTCGGCGCCTATAGTATTAGTAATAGCTCATTCATTGTTTTTGTAAATAACCACTGCATATGTGTTCGAAGCTGGTGTACCTGTTGCTTGGTTAATTTCTTTTATAATGTCAATCATAATCACCATGTCAATTTATGTTTGTATCATGTATACGCTATACAGAAGTGTGACATTGACTTTGTGTTTAAAAATGTTTCTGTGCAAGATGTTCATGTTGCCTATGTGTTATATATAAACATGTATTTACCCCCAAATTGATTGGATTCACATCTATGCTAAAACAGTTAATAGAGCACCCAAGTTTAAAACAGCACCTTAAAGAAGTGAAGGCACAAGGTAAAAATGTGATGCTCACTATGCACCACTCCACTAAAAAGATAGAAAAAATCCTCAAAAGGATGCAAAGGGAGAAATCTTACTCTCACTGGTGGGAAAGCTTGTTTTTCAGTCCCACCAACTTCAAGGAAGTGTGGAGTGTGCTGATCCACCCATTTGTCATTATTTTAATAATACAATTTGGCTTGATAGTTCCAATAATTACAACAATCTGCTGGATAAAGAGGAAGTTAAAAACCCTCTACAGAAACCAAAGTGGTGTCAACTATGATAACTAAGTTATCACGTCAACAAGGATGAGACTGTAAGGGGTCCAGCCACTCAACCCTCTCAACCCCCTTCTTGTTCGTCAGTTGCCACCCTTGTTCAGTAAGAGTAGGAAAATTGTGTCATGTGACTTGGGAATAGCCTGCCTAGTAACAGGAGAGCATAAAAGCCCAGCACGCCCTGTGAAGTGTGCTGTCCGTCCCAGAGGCAGCCCAGTGGCTGCAGAACAACACCAAGAAAGAAGATCAACATACCTGTTTGTGAGTTCCTGAGCTGGTGTCATTGTTCCTGATCCTCATCGTCCAGTTTGTGGTCCTCTTCCCTTTCTGTTCCAGCCATGGTCTCGATCCTGTTGTGGCATCCCTGTTCCACTCTTGATATCCCCGTGAAATGATGATGTACAGTTACCTGTTTATCTTGTTAACCCATTTGTAGTTTAGGGGTCCTGACTTCATGCCAAATTTGTGTGTTAACTACAGTAAAAGCTTTGTTATCCAGCATGTTGGGGGGAGAATAGGGGGATGACGGTTAGTCAAAAATTCCGGTTAACTAAGTTATACTTACCAATGGATTACCAATTTTCAAAGAATTAGAATACAATAATTAGGGGGGAGGGATAGCTCAGTGGTTTGAGCATTGGCCTGCTAAATCCAGGTTTGTGAGTTCAATGCTTGGGGGGTCTGGGGCAAAATCAGTACTTGGTCCTGCTAGTGAAGGCAGGGGGCTGGACTCCATGACCTTTCAAGGTCCCTTCCAGTTCTAGGAGATGGGATATCTCCATTTAAAAAAATAAAAATAATAAAGTATAAAATAGTATACAGGTACTCACCAATCCAGTAGTAATACTGCACTGCAGTGTTTGGTTTTTTGAAACACTTAGTCATATACAAGTAAAGTTTTCTATAGAGTAGGTTCTTATGACACTACATATCACTATGGGCAGTGCAACACCCAGATAATTAAAAATACACAACACTAAAACTAGACTGAACATAATTTAATCTTTCTTTGATGATTCAGAAGGCACTTCAGGATCTTGCAGTGCCTCAGGGTCATCATTATCAACATCAAATATCGTTGTAGATGTAGAAGGTGTAGGAGATTGGGCTGAATCTATAATGACCCTATGACTCACCCTGGAAGCTGCTTTTTTGAATAAACCCCTGATATCAGCTTGCTTACTTGTCTTCTGCCTCTTTTGCATAAAAGTAGAGTGCAGAATGTGCTATTGCATAACCTCCTGGGCAGTATACTAGTTTCAGTTACTAGATTGAAGATTTGTATTGGGAGATATCAGAAATGCCGGTTAATAGAGCTTTCCGGTTGATAAAGTGCCGGATAACACAGCTTTTACTGTACTGAGTTATTTTAATAAATCTTATTGTTTGCACCCCATTAATTGTCTAGTGCTCTTCCTTCAGTGGGAAGGTCTGGGGGTGAGGGAAGAGGATTGCTACCGGTGATCAGATACAGATCAAGGGGTACCTGTAGGAGATAGCGGGAATTTACTTCCTGGCTTCTCTCCTAACCCATTGGGGGTTTAACAGGGGTGGGGGGGCTTGGGGCTCCTCCAGCTACGGGGCGAGGCTCGGTGCTCTGGCAGGCAGGGCCTCGGGTGAAAGGGGTGGGGCTGGTGGGCTAGCCTCCCCAAAAGGAGGGGATTCACCTGGCACCCATGGTGGTTCTGATTCAGATATTTTCCCATCAAATTTACCCCTTGCTGTAAACTAGATTGCACTTGAGCTTTTCACTTCCTATACTGAACTCCTAAAGGCTTCTTTGGGAGCATCTTTTATTTTCTACAAGGGAAAACAGACAGTAGTAGGCCTGGTCTACGTAAGGCAGCTTATGTTCACTGAATATGTTAGTGTCTATACTACAGTCTTATCCCGATGATGTAAATGCCCTACTACACCAACATAATAATTTCACCTCCAGAAGAAGCGTAGGGCTTATGTTGGTGAAGTTAGGGCGATGCAGTGTCTCTGCAGACACTTGGGCTAACAGCCAATGAAAGTAACAATGAAAGTAGAGTCTAGCTGCCCCCTGCTCCCCCTGAGAGTTGAGTGGCTGGACCCCACTACCAGCTGGGAACCGGGGTGAGAATGGACCCTACTCCCGGCTGCGAGCCAGGGCAAGAAGGCTGGACCCCTCTCCTGGCGGGGAACTGGGAGGCAAGAAGCTCCAGGTGGCTTTCCCCATTCCCAGCAGGGAGCCAAGGAGGATGGGGGTATGGCAGCCAGGCTTCCGGCCGGGAGCTGCTAGCGGAGCTGAGAGTTCTGGCTCTCCGCTCCTCACACTGCCCCTCTTAGGTTGGTGGAAGTGCTCCTGGTGAGGATGTGCACCACCAACCCAAAGAAGGTAGTGTGGACATGCAGAACCGTAGTAATAGGCCAGGGCAGGCACCTGCCCATTCCCTCCAGGGCGCTATAAGTTTATATACCCTTAGAGCAAAAGTCTCTGTTCTTCAGTCTTAGAAAATCATCAAATATTATGTGTTAAGCAAGGCAAAAGAAGTAACAGTAGTTCTTTTATATTGTTGCATAGGTAGGGATTCAATAGATATCTCTGGCATCTCATTAAATATGTCCTTTATTAGTCACTACTTACATTCTTCATGTCTTAAAACACAAGTACAATTACACAATAAAACAAGGTTCACGATATCACAGCTGGGCTCTCAAATCACTTCATTCTTCTATCTCACTGACTAACAGGTGACTTCTTGCCCCTTACATACTCACGGGGGCATGTCTGACAACAATCTAGGAGGATCAAGGAAAATGTAGTTCTCAGAAAGTCTGGAAGGTTACATGAAATTCTATAAAGGTCCAGGTTTCAGAGGGGTAGCCGTGTTAGTCTGTATCAGCAAAAACAACGAGGAGTCCTTGTGGCACCTTAGAGACTAACAAATTTATTTGGGCATAAGCTTTTGTGGGCTATAGTCCACTTCATCAGATGCATGGAGTGGAAAATAGAGTAGGCTGGTATAAATATACAGCACTTGAAAAGATGGGCATTGCCTTACCAAGTTGGGGGGTCAGTGCTAACGAGGATGTGGCCCATTCCCAACAATTGACAAGAAGGGGTGAATATCAACAGAGGAGAAATTACTTTTTGTAGTGCTACCAAGGCCAGTTCAATCATGGTGGATGTGGCCCATTCCCAATAGTTGACAAGAAGGGGTGAGTATGAACTAGAGGTGAAAATAAGCCAGTCTGGTCTGGTCCGGCGTACCGGCAAGAGCCGGTACACTGTGCCAGACTAGACCAGCTTCTCTGGCGGTGATTTAAAGGGCCCAGGGCTCCAGCTGCTGCGGGGAGCCCTGAGCCCTTTAATCACTGCCGCAGCTCCGACAGCTGGGCTCGGGCAGGGATTTAAAGGGCCCGGAGCTTTGGCCACTGCAGGGAGCCCCGGGCCCTTTAAAACACCGCCAGAGCCCTGCCGCCGCTACCCCAGTGGCAGCAGGGCTACAGCAGCGTTTTAAAGGGCCCAGGACTCCCTGCAGCAGCCGGAGCTCCGGGCCCTTTAAATCACCGCCGGAGCCCTGCCGCCGCTACCCCGCAGGGGTAGGAGCACTGGGCCCTTTAAATCCCCGCCTGAGCCTGTCTGACGGAGGGGATTTAAAAGGTCCGGGCCTCCCCGCAGTGGCAGGAGCACCGGGCCCTTTATATCACCGCCGGAGCCCTGCCGCCCCGGGGTAGTGGCGGCAGGGCCCCCGTGGTGATTTAAAGGGCCTGAAGCACCGCAGTGGCCAGCCCCCCAGGCCTTTTAATTCACCCCTGAGCTCCGGGACTCCCAGCCGTCTCTGCAGCTGGGAGCTCCGGGGTGATTTAAAGGCCCTGGGTCTCCCAGCCACAGGTGGCACCCCAGGGCCTTTAAATCTTGAAAGGCCCCGCCTCTTCCGGTGGGGGCCACGCCCCCGCTCAGGACTCCAACATACTCAGCTTACCGGTAAGTCCTTTAAGTTACTTTCACCCCTGGTATGAACACAGATCTCTGTTGATATTCACCCCTTCTTGTCAATTGTTGGGAATGGGCCACATCCACCCTAATTGAATTGGCCTCGTTAGCACTGACCCCCCCACTAGGTAAGGCAACTCCCATCTTTTCATGTGCTGTATATTTATACCTGCCTATTGTATTTTCCACTCCCTGCATCTGATGAAGCAGGTTTTAGCCCACGAAAGCTTATGCCCAAATAAATGTGTTAGTCTCTAAGGTTCCGCAAGGACTCCTCGTTGTTTTTACAAAGGTCCAGAACATTCTAGGAGGTTAGTGAAAATGAATCTATACCTGAAACATTTTCCTTCAGTCTATTTTCCCTTTTGTCACTAACAACAGAAGCAGCGCCCCGAGCCCGGCACCCCCTGAGCTCTGCACCACAGGCAGTCACGTGCCTCGCACGTCCCTAAATCCAGCCCTGCTCTTATGAACGGGTTCAGCTGGCACAGAGATGGCCCTTCCTGAAGCTTCTCCCACGCCACAACCCTGCCCGAAACCATTCCACGTGGCGTGACGTGGGAGAATTCTGTTCTATTTAATGCCCGTTAGATGCTAACCCTAAGGACACCGGGGCGGGACTTGCTTTGCCCCCGCCGCCTCGGCGGGGTCCAGGTTACTATGGTGATAGGAGGCCTCCCGGCCGCTAGGGGGCGCTGTGAGCCGCCGCCGAGTGCGGGATGAAACTGAAAGTGAAGGGCTCAGGCTGCAGCAGCTGCCGTGAGGGAGGGAAGCGGCCCGCGGGAGCTGCCTCGGGCCCGGCCTCGCGCTCTCTCCCAGGAGCGCTTGAGCGACCCGTCTCGAGCATGTCGGATTGTTTCGACCGGGCTCCTGGTGCCGGCCGAGGCCAGGGCCGGGGTCGAGGTGGCGGCGCCCTGCTGAGCGGATCCGGCGCCGCGGAGAGCGGGGCCCGTCTCGGAGGCAGCGGCTTCCCCAGCTCGGGGCCCGCCGAACCGCAGCACAAGCCGGGCTTCCAGCAGGAACCGCTTCGGCCGCCCAAGACAGCGCCGCCGGGCACCGGAAACGCAGGTACTGCCCGCCGCCGGCAACGGAGCCCCTGGGAAACCCTTCCTCCCCAGCTACCGGGCACCGGAGCCCGCTCCTTCGCCTACTGCCGGCTTGCTGGGACACCGTCCTGCCTGCCGCGCGATCTGCTCTTCTAGGGCCAGCAGAGCAGAGGCCCCGTGTCTCGTCCCACTGCCGAGCCGCCTTGCGCCCTTCGCCCAGGGGCCCTGACCGAGCAGTGACCTAACAGCCCATGATTCAGCCTCGTCCCCCCACCCTCAACTGAAACAAGCAGAGCAGAGCCAGGGCAGGCCCCTGCCCATTTCCCCCAGGGCGCTATAACCTCTTCACTGACGCCTGTACCCAGGTTGTTAGATGTGATGTTGCATTATATATCGCCATAGGCTTCCCCTGACCACCCTCTTCTGTGTTTTCTATCCATCCACACGTCTCTTTTACTTGGCAGCAGATTGTGAGGTTTGTATCTCAACCTTTCATAAATGGTTCCCTCTTCAGCTCTCTTCTCCAGCAATTTTTTTCCCGGTAAAAATAGTTTACTGAAGCAGATAACAAAGCAACAATGCTGGGTATCTAAATTTTTACTTCCACAGTTCAGCTAGCTAAGGTATAAAAATACATGCGAAAATGCAGATAACTTTTAAAAGCAAGAAATATAGCTTGATCTGTTTCTCAAGCAATGACTTACAACAGGGTGCATGGTTTGTTAAAATATAAATTCAGCAATTTTCATAGTACTTGTCAATAAATGACAGTCTTAGACTTATTTTAAAAAAAGTTGAGAAATCCACAAGATTAGCCAAATGTTTCTTCAGACATCTGTGATTTAGAAATGATGATTTTTGTAGTTTCAGATTTTTTTGTATAATTGTCTTAAATGGGACCTGCAAAAAAGGGGAGAAAAAATAAGCTTTTGCTTCTTGCCAATGTAGAAAAAAAGCCTGAAATGTGTTTTGTTAAAAACAAAGTCATGTGTGTTGTTGTTTTGTTTTTGTTTTTTACGGTTAGAAATTCAGATCCTGTCTACTCTGGAAATTTTTGTGCTGATTAGAAAACTATTTAAGGCTCGGATCCTGAAAACACTTATGTATATGCTTTACTACCATGAGTAGGCCTATTGTACTAAATGAGCTTACTTAATGTAGTAAACTTAACAGGTGCGTAAGTGTTGTATCAAAGCCTAAATTATGACATCATAAGAAACTGAAAATTGAGCAATTGAAAGGAGAAAAGATTTTTAGTCAGATTGTATAGAAGTGTCTTGTTAAAATATTCGGGAGAAAATAATGTTTGCTAAAGATTCAGAGCCTTCTCCTGTTTTAGTTAAGGTACAAGAAATCACAAAAATCTGAGATCCTTACAAGTTTTCTAGCAAAACCAGTGAAGACCAGACTTGACATTTCTTAGAAATACCAGGTAAAAAAATCTCTTAAAACTAAAAACCTTTTAGGCCTTTTTACACCTTAAAGACCACAATACTAATTTTAAAAAGTTTTCTGCAGGTTGCTTTATGTGCGACTCCTGAAGTCATTTTGCTTTCTATTCCATCCCCCAAGAACACGAATTCCATTATATGGTTGTTTACTTGCGTGAAATTGCAGAAATTTGATAAATTCTAGGATTGAGGTGTTAATGTAACGTGATGGCTTTTAAAATCTTTACAGAACATATGCCGCAGACAAAAGTGCCCCCTGTATCACAAGATAAAATTGCAGCTCACGATTGTGGATCAGCAATGGCTAAACCTCAGTTGGTTGTGGCTCCAGTAGCAACGTCAAAATTGTCAGTGAATGCACCTGAGTTTTATCCGTCGGGATATAATCCTAGTTTTACAGTAAGTGTTTGGTATCTAACTGGATTCAAATTGTCAATTTTTCTCATAATTTTTTGGTGTGAGATGTCAGCGGTTTGAAAGCACTAGATTACCCCCACCAACTTCAGCCATGCCAGAGGCCCACTTCCTGCAGCAATAAATTGGAATGTTAAGTGATCTGAATGAATATCACAGAATACATCAAAGTCTTTGTATGCTGATTTTCTGTCCCAGATAACTGCATTCCTTCCTGATTACACCACACATTGATTTGACCAATATTCCAGCAGGCAGTCTCTTCCTGAGACTGCAATGCTTCTTCATGACCAGCTTATAAGTATAATGCAAGGTGGACCTCTCTGACCATCTACGCTATTGTCTTGAGTGTTCCCTCTGTAATAATTCCATTCCTGGGGAGGCAGGTGAGAATTCCTGGAGTCTTCCTTTCCATTTATTCCATGATAATCTCTCAGATCATTTAGCATTCCAATTGTATTGTTTGAACAACCAACCCTCAAACTTTAATGCTGTTGTTTTATAAATGGTGGGACAACTACTTTTATATTATACTGAAAAACTATGTTTTGAGAAACATAGGTGGAGAAATAAAAGTTGGATTTTAAATATGATCCTTTGACGTGCATATTTTTAACATCATTTGTGACCTATAAATGCTGATGTGTTCATAGAATATCAGGGTTGGAAGGGACCTCAGGTGTTGAACTGGCTACCAGTGTAAACACTTTTTGCACATGGATGAAACTAGATTTGTGTGACATCTGTGATTGGTAGCATCCAATTTCTAATTATATTGCCAATTTTAACACCAGCTGTATTAAAACATGGGGAAAGAGAACCGATTGGTAATGGATATAGAGTCAGTCACCTCTAAATCCGAAGCTTGTATTTGGACCAACTATTGCTGTCAGCCATTCCATCGCCTAATAACCAGTAAGCTAAATACAAGGGGTAGCAAATGGTACCATTTGTCAGTTTTTGAAGACAAAGGAGTAGGGGTGGAGATTGAGCTAAACTTTCCCTGAAAGAAGTGGTCCCTCCGGAGCATGGTGCAGGCACATAAACATTGTCTTCTTTACTCCAATTTGTCATGTCCTACATATTGATTAATGTTAATGTTTTTTGACTTGATGCTCCTGTTTAAAATGCTGGTACGCATTTTGTGTGACTTAAGGACCAGGACAGAAGAATACATTGCTTTCTAAAGATATATTAATTTGAAATACGTAAATCAAAAGATGCAGTACTTTAAAGCAGACTGCATAATTGGTGTAGGATAGAAAACTGTATATTCTGTTTAATATATGTGAGTATTTCTCATAAATGAGAATTAATTTTAAGACTTTTCATGATTATTTGATCAGATGACACTTACAACCAAAGGATTGTTGAGTTCAGTTCATTAAAGATCCCCTTAGCATTTTTTTGCGGAAGTAAGCAGTTGAACTCTGTTATTCAGATCAAATTCAAATTGCGTAATTACTTTTGTGCCTAAAAGTCTCCCAGTGCTTTTATTTACAGTATTAGCTTCATAGTAATTTGCAGCATAGTGTTGCTGTGCACTGTTAAATAGCTGCTGTAATTCAGAGACAACTGAAGTGATTTTTGCAGGGGAAGAGCAAGTCCTGTCCTTCCTCAGCCCAGCCCTACCCACACAGGGTAGGTACCACGGGCCAGGGCGTCCCCACATCCTCCCCCCCCGCTCCCAGTGGTGATTTACCTCTCCACTGCCTGCTCCGGGAACCCAAAATCAGGCACCCACATTGCTGGGGAGGGGTACGAGACCCCTTTCTTGCATCTTCCCTTTACTTCTCCATCAGAAAGTCATTGTTCTGCAGGGAAGCAAAGAAATATGCAGTGGACATGAATTCTGTGTACACGCAGTGGCTCAGAATACCCCAGGAGTAGAACATGCAACAATAACATTACTGTAACTCCAGCAGAAGGCTACAGTGTTTTCACTTCAGTAACTTTCAGAGTCAGGTAGACTCCTTTTCTTGCCTACCACAATTCATTGGCAAAGGGGATTGAGTTCAATAGGTGTTTCATAAGATTTACTGAAGTATAAAGCTATACATTGTTTCTACAGATGATTATAGAGAGGCACCAACCTCTCTCTGCTTAAGATTGCAATGAGCTTGCATTGTAAAGTCCTATAAGATTCAGCTGGTCAGTATATAATCTAAAGGCAGAGGAGTATGTTCCTAGAAAAGCTAAAGAAAACTTTTTTTTAAATGATAAATTATAGGTCATTAAAACAGTTACCTACAAATCTGGCCCAACATTTCAAGCTAGGGTATGTTGGGACAGTGCTCACTATCTTACTATATCACTTACTAGGGGTGGGACAGACTTGCAGCCAAGGATTTGACACACAGCCTTTAAATCTGTTTCTCTGTCTCTCTCTAAAACAAACATTTGTTACTACCTCTTCAATCTTTCCATATCATTACATCTTTAAATTTCATACAATGGCTATGTTTGGGGAAAAGTAGGTTTTTGTTATGGATTGTTCGGGTTCCAGTCTTGCCCTGCTGCTATTGACTTTAGCTGGAGGATTGCATACTATGGGCCTAATACAGAGCTCTTTGAAATTAATGGGAATCTTCCAACTGATTTTAGTGGCTTTGGATCAGACCTTGTATGAATTTGTGAGCATATTGTCTTTTATTAGCTGATTGCCACTTAGAAATAACTAGGATCACTCTGGAATTCCTGACTAGCAGAGACCTTCTTTTAGTTGAGATACTAGTGAAGACAGTGATACTCACCTCCTTTGTAAAGTGCTTTGAGATCCAATGAAAAGTGCTATATAAGAGCTAGGTATTATTTTTTATTATTTGTATTATTAGTGGCCTGAGGGTTTTTAAGATTTAGTGCTAGATTTAAATTGGTCCTTTGTGTATCAGGTGCCACCAAGCTGGTTCTATATTGGTAGTAATATGTATAATGTATTTTCCCCTCCCATTTGGTACACAGTGTCCTCAGACATAATTCTCTCAAAACTATAGTACACTAGAGCTGTATATGATGGATGTGGTACAGAAGTTATCCTTTAAACTACAGAGGGTGTGTTAATGCAGGGACACGTCTAAGCTAACTGAAGCTTGAGGCCACCCTCAAAGAATGAATTCAGTTTTATCCTTCTACTTCTCCAAGATGAATTGTTATCTTCCTCCCATCTCCAAGTCCTTCATCTTTCTGTCAAATGAGGGTTTCCAGTACATCCCAATAGCTGTTGCTTCTGATTGTCAGATGTTTCTTTTTCTTGTTACACTTCCCTCTGGCTGTAGAAGCAGATTTCAAGGATGCTGTTTGAACCTGCACCTGTTCTTCTGCACCTGCCTAATGTGAATTGTGGTTGCTACGCAGTAACTCAGCAGTTATGGGAAAGAATAATTTTACTTTATTTTACAATACTTAATTTTTTTCACATATTCACATGATAGTTTACTGGATTATTATAAAGACTGGGATGCTTCTTAATGTAGAAATACAATATCTAGCAAGCTGTATGAGGATTTGTTAATTAAGCATTGCATATAATAAAAATATGGATGTAAAATCATTGTCAAGTTTTTAGTGTTTCTCAGATATTATTTAAAGTTGACAATTGTGTTTCAGTAATTTTTTGTTTAACTCATTGTAGAAGGGATTTGTCGTCTTATGGTCTGAAGAAGTCTATACAAAGTCAAGTTTCCCAAAAGTACTCTTGGTTCAGTTTGTTCCCTTCAGTAGGGTCTATAACTTATCAACTATTTGTCGGCTTAATTTAGATAATGTACAGTCCTGTAAAATTAAACCAGATAAATGTTTTTATTTAATTTTAAAACAAGTTAAGGGGAAAACATAAAATGTTGTAAAAATGTTTGTGGGAGACTGTTAAAAAATGTTGATTGTGGAACTCATTGCTACAGGAAGTCATTGAGGCCAAGAGCTTAGCAAGATTCAGAAAAGGATTGGAAATGTATATGGATAACAAGAATATCCAGAGTTATAATACTTAATGCTAACAATTTTTGGAGGGGATATTAACCTTCATGCTTCCTGGTTTAAACCAATGTCTAACTATTAGAGGTTAGGATGAGATTTAATGTTGCGGGAAAATCATCCCACAGCTGCCCACGGCAAGGTTCTTACACTTTCCTTGGAAATATCTGGTGCTGGCCACTGTTAGAGAGGATACTGGCACATATTATTTTAGATTGCTTTTTAAGTAGCCTCTAACCATAGGTATATTACTTCATTGCTCTAGGATTCCTCTTTTGAAGATGGATGTGATGGCTATCCAACTCTGACAGAATACGTACAGGATTTCTTAAATCACCTCACTGAACAACCAGGCTGTTTTGAAACTGAAATAGAGCATTTTGCAGAGACACTGAATGGTTGGGTCACTACAGATGAAGCATTACAAGAGCTTGTTGAACTCATCTATCGACAGGTAGCCTGTGTATTGTTCTGTTTATAGCATTGTTCTGTTGTAGGATTTTGCTACAGAGCATGAATTTATTAAAATATGTAAGATACAAATCACCAGGAATCCTAGTTTTCTCTGATTTAAAAAAAAAAAAAACCAAAATTCTCAGATAAAAAAACATGAAAATCAGTGTTTCTCCAAAATTAAAATGAAATCGGGTAGCGAGAGCCCCGCTGCCCAGGGCTGACAGCATCAATTTCCCATATCCCTGTGCATGTGCTGGTGGTACCGGGTTCTACTGTGTGTGTCTTTATTTATTTATTTATTTATTTATTTATTTTAATGCAAAAACTAAAGATTCTCTGTAAAAATGCAAATTCTGCGTTTTTTTTCTTTTTTTCCCCCAGCAAATGGATTTCTAGGATTGCTGCATATTACAGTATATCAACTAGCATTTCTGTGTACATGTAATATTTTTATAGTATGGTTCCATTCATATGTGAGATTGAAGTATCTGGGCAAAGCTTTTGCCCTGTAAATTGAAAATAGTGACTGGAAGTGGGTTACTCTTTCATACCTCAAAGGGGAGGATAAATATAACTTGTTTGTTCGCACTGCCATTTCCAGCTGTATTCATTTCTCTATTGCTCTCTGATAATGTCTTGCAACTTAGGCGTAGATGTTATGTCTACACTGCTCCCCCCTCTCCGCTAAAAAAAAGACACAGCAGTGAGTCTCAGAGTCTGGGTCAATGGACCCAGGCTTGCAGAGTTGTGCTACAGGGCTAAAAATAGCCGTGTAGGAGCCCGGGTTCTGAAACCCGGCAAAAGGGGTGCGTCTTCAGGTTCTGACCTGTACCCAAATGTCTCCACCATTATTTTTAGCCTCATAGTGCAAGCCCAGTGACCCGGGATCTGAGACTCATTGCTGCGGGATTCGCTGTTATGTGGGACTGAACAAGATACTTGTAGTCCTACTTCTGAGGCTCACTTTTTTAGTTTCTTGGCATTTGAGGGCTGTCAGGGGCATATGTTGGAGTTTGTATAATAGAGATTAATGAAAGGTGACAGCAGTTCCTTTGAATCCTCCTTCATCACAATGAATTGGCAAGTTAATACTTCCCAGAGCTATTGTTGCAGGTTCTCTGCAAACTCAGACAGACATTGCTTCATCAGTTAAAACTGAGTCAATTTTTGAGGGTTTTCTTCTTAATAACAGTTAAAGATTTACGTTTTAAAAAACGAAAGCTGAGACTGGAAAACAATTGAGGGATCTGCCGATATCCCTTTGTGTGCCTGACACTGGGAAACGCTTCTCTACTGGCTGAAGATTCTATGCTTTCATTGGAATGTATCTGTTTTGGAAAATCATGATTGAAGAAAGAGCTAATCTCTGGGGTAGATAGTTCAATTCAAGACCTTCATCCTCATATTTATGGCCATCCATGGGATTGGATCTATGTACTAATTGGGGAAGCATTGGAAAGAGCAGTGTTGCTAAGCTAATTATAGAACTGGAAGGGACCTCGAGAGGTCATCTAGTCCAGTCCCCTGCACTCAAGGCAGAACTAAGTATTATCTAGACCAGGGATCGGCAATCTTTGGCACACGGCTCGCCAGAGTAAGCACCCTGGTGGGCCGGGCCGGTTTGTTTACCTGCCGCGTCCGCAGGTTCGGTCGATCGCGTCTCCAACTTGCCGTCCCAGGCCAATGGGGGCTGCGGGAAATGGTGCGGGACAAGGGATGTGCTGGCCACCACTTCCCGCCGCCCCCATTGGCCTGGAGCGGCGAACCGCGGCCAGTGGGAGCCGTGATTGGCCGAACCTGCGGACTCGGCCGGTAAACAAACCGGCCCGGCCTGCCAGGGTGCTTACCCTGGCGAGCCGCGTGCCGAAGGTTACCAATCCCTGATCTAGACCATCCCTGACAGGTTTGTCCAACCTCCTCTTAAAAATACCCAGTGATGGCGATTCCACAACCTCCTTAGGCAATTTATTCCAGTGCTTAACCACCCTGAGAGTTAGGAAGTTTTTCCTAATGTCCAACCTAAACCACCCTTGCTGCAATTTAAGCCCATTGCTTCTTGTCCTATCCTCAGAGGTTAAGAAGAACAATTTTTCTGTGCTAATGAGCTAATATCAATTGTTCTTCCAAGGCTTTGGGCTTAATTTCATGCAACATTTGTAATTACTACTTGTTACAGAAAGTGAAAAATAACAAATGTTGATTGAAACAAAAATTGTATTCAGCTTTAGAATAGAATTTGAGAATGATCTTAAAATATTTCAGGAGGGTGTAAGTTTGTAAATTGGGTTTGGTCTGATGTGTGAAATAATTTGAAGAATATTGAGTTGAATGAATGGTTGATCAGTCATATGGGAGTCTAGCCTGTATAAAGTTTCTCATATTTTTCCAAAAAGACTGATTCCAGTTAAGCAAACAATTCATCCAACCCTCCCTTTGTTTATCAGTGCTTCAATTGGCAGCATCACTGTTATTTTTCCAATTTTAATTCTCCGTGGAGCACCATGAATAGAGAACCTAGTATATGCAATTCAAGTTTATTGGGGGGGGAGGAAATAGGTAAAACTTTTATTTTTATATATATATATATATATATATATATATATATATACACAATTTTACTCTACATGAAATCTCCTTGCTACTTCTTTTTATTATATAAAAAAGAAGTAGCAAGGAGATTTCATGTAGAGTAAAATTGTCTGACAATTTTAATATTTCTTTTTAACAATTAACCATTTTTTTTGCTTTGGCCTATTTTTGAGTTGCTGTGATTTCCTCAAATGCGGTAGAGGAACCAGTGGAGGTAGACCACCCAAAATGATACAATGCATAATGTATACATTATGACTTCATCTTAAACATAAGGCACTTATAGTATCCAAACTGAAAAGTTTGCAGTTCTGTATGTAAAACACAAGAATATAATATTTGAGTTCCCAATCTACTAATTAGTTAGGAATACAATTATTTTTGTATCTCCTAGATAATAATATTACACTTTTACCAACTTAATTAATTAATTTTTCAGGATCTGACCTATTACAAAAATTTCAAACAAATCAATTCCGGTGTGTTATAAGCATTTGCTCAATTGATGGTGTCCTAACAAGACAGAAGTACAGATCTTCTTTTAAAAACAAACAAACAAAAAAAACCCTGTCAGTTCTGAATTCAGCTATTCTGTCTTTCATGATTTGACATCTACAACTTTCTACCATTTTGATGCAATGTTGTTGTCACACTGTCCTTTGGAAACATGGAATTTGGGCTAGAAACCTGAATATTCAATTTTTAAATATTAGAGAAGGACTAAATTTAGGATTACATTGCATCAGCTACATTTTGGGTGTGAGGCTGGGAAGAAGCGGTTTTGTTTTGGATTTACTTCTGACCTTGATTGGTTCAGTCATGTTGGCAAAGTATTGAAAAAGTTGCATAGAATCAATTTTCATTTTTGTTCTTGTGTGGTTCGAGGTCTTCACTTAGATCAGATGAGTTCAGTGAAACTGCAGCACTTTCTTCAGCCTGTAATCTTTCAAATTTATTTATTTATTTTATTTATTTATAAATCCCGCTAAAACCTCTTTCAGTTATGTTTGTAATTTTAGTACCCTCATATATCAAATGGGTGCTGTTTTGGTGGCCTGCACAGTACAAAATTAATTATATTATCACAGTTGGATAGACCCACAATTTTCCTACGAGATCTAGAGTGTCTTAGGGAAGCTGAGGCATGATTTCTCCTTTTTCAACCAAGCATTAAGCCGGTTAGTGGGGTTTTTTGGTAATTTCCACAGTGTTGCTATTTTGTCAATGGCTTTTAAATAGTGTGCTGAATGCCCATACATCAGACGTTTTGGATGACCTTATTTTATTTTCATTAAGCAAATGGTAAAGACCTCCATGTCAGTATTTTTCTCATCCTTCTTGAATGGCATCATTTACATTTTGGACATAAAGCTGTGTGGTTTGAATTTCGGATGTAGAATTAATAATTAAGTAGGAAAGCATTTTTCCTCTATGGAGTATAGCCATTGTTCAATTATCCCGTTTGACAAACTAGTTTACATTGTCAGTGTTGATTCTTAATTCTTTCTTTCTTTCTTTTTTTCCTATCTTTCTCCATTTGCAGTCTCTTAGCAGTGGAATCACAAGTGTAAATTTGTCTGGTGGAGTGTGTGTGTGTGTGTATAGAGGGAAAAGTACTTCGATCATTTCTTTTAACTTATTCATTTTGTGCTATATTAAAGGTGATGATATTAGCATAAAATAACTTTGTATCTTACCTATCAAGTTCAAGTCTGGCATAATCACAGAATTTGCCATTTTTGGGTTGTTGCAGACAAGCAAGCTTCAGCTGAAATTGAAGAGTTGCTAGAAGTTCTGTCTATGATGCCTGTATTGAGAATGTATTGTTTGCAGCAACATCAAACTAATCAATTTTCTGCTATTTCATTTCAATAGAAAAAATTTCAATGAAATGTTTGATTTTGAAGAGTCAGAAGAAAATGGCTTCCTAGAAGAGTATGAATCCATTATCCATTCCTGAATAACTCTTGATAACATTTGTTTTAATTATTATAGTCCAGTCATTTGTTTTGTACCACTTCCTTTCAGTTTTAGGCATGTTGAGTCAGGAATTCATATGCTAATATTTGGTAATCAGTAAACAGTCAGTTTGTTTTACTGAACAATAGCTTTTCCATTTTGCTTTGCCTTTTAGAAAGAGAAACAACCATCTATGTGAATTCATCACTGAAGGCTTAAAAGAAAAATGAACTAGCTACCTTTGTAGAGAGCAACGTTATCAAATGCCCAGCACACCTCTGTTTTAGTTTCTAGATTCTAGCAAACGAAGCTCTCCTAACAGTTCACAATTGTACCCAATCCCATCTCTTCAGTATCTGACTGTTGATTGTAACTGCTAGCCATGATCTTCTTTCTAATCACCAATGTTGTTTACCCGTTACCCTTTTTCACAGGATTCTAGAAGGCTCTCTAAATTTCATATTGCTTCCTAATAGAGTAACAAAAATCTTGATGTCCTTCCCTTTTCAATTTTTAGAACAGACTTTCATTTACAGATCAAAATGTTTCTACTATTAAAAAACACAGCTTTTGAAATATTTTGCTCAATTAATTCAGAGTGATATAAAAGTTCAAAAAATAGACCTCCCTTCCTCCCAAAATTAAGTAGTGTCTTTTTTAGGAGAACAGGGAGAAAACAAAGGTTTTGCAACCTTGACTAGTTTATAATGGTTATGACTCTGTTTCCCAGGTGTTAAGTGCTTTGCCTATTCAGTGATACACAAGCATTTTTAGTTGAGGTTTTTGGCTATTTTTATGTTGACAGCATTCTTAGGTTTTTCTGAACTTTCATCTAAGTATTGATGTTGAGGTAAACAATAAATTACTAATGGAGTGTAACTTTCAAATACACTGGACATTAGGATGTGAAGGGAAGGAGGAATTACTGAGACACAGAATCATAGGGTTAGAAGGGACCGCAAGGGTCATCTAATCTAACCCCCAGCCAAGATGCAGGATTTGTTGTATCTAATCCATTCAGGACAGGTGGCTATCCAGACTCCTTTTGAAAACTTCCAGTGAAGGGGCTTCCACAACCTCCCTAGGCAGTCTGTTCCATTGTCCTACTGTTCTTACAGTGCCATCATGCTAGAGGGTGTTGGCATTTTTACAAAGTCAAAACTTCAAGGTGTGGGAAAGCTGGTTTGATATTGAATTGCCATTCGATTCTCTGAGCAATCCCTTGCTGAAATTAAGCATGTTACAAATAACAGTTATTGAAGTTCTCTCTTTTTGCTTAGTCTGCTACTCAATGATATAGCCAGGTTTTTAGAAATCCATTGGTGTTGATCAAGTGCTTTTACTGAAAGATATCTTTATTTCCTAATGAGCTAATTTTCATTTATTGTGAATAATAATTTATTTTCTGAATTTATTTTGGAAGGCCACATCTGTCCCCAATTTTTCCTACATGGGAGCACGGCTGTGTAATTATCTATCTCATCATCTAACCATTAATCCACAAAGTGGAAACTTCCGGCAATTGTTACTTCAGAGGTCAGTATCTACCTGTATTTTTATGATGAGGAAAAACTAGTATGCTTAAAAATGACTTGTTTTCCTCCTTTTGTCTTTACCTCCAAACTTAGTTCAAAGGAGTCAAACTACATATTTAATATAAAGCAAAGTTTAGACTGAGATTTTAAATGAAAGCTACGTATTTGAGACCAAGACCCTCATTTTTGATGAATTTGTGAATTAATAAATTACTAATAAAGCTGACTGGAAACTAGTTCCTCCAAAAATCACTGTAGTATCCCCCACAATCTTTTTCCAATTTTTCATAACTTCTAAAGTGTCCTGTTTTAGTCTCTTGTTTGAAAAGGAAAATGTGCTTCCTCAGTGAAGTAACTTGCACCTTCCCCTTGAAATTGAAGAGTGACATATCTCTGCGGTGTGTCTGTATCATATTGCTTCTGAATTTCTCTTGCATGTCAATATGCTCTGCTGCTGCCACCAACAGTTCTTAAATTCCCTGAATTGTTTGTGTTAAAGCCATTTTTAGAATTTTGATATTTCATTTTTTTGTTCTGAAGTTTGTCTTCTGATTAGAAATACACTTTTGAGACAGAGACTAAGTGCATAGGAGAATAGGATTCTCTCTTCAGAGTTCTTTTGGCAAGGCACTTTATTTTTAATCAAGAGTTCTGTTGAGGTAATCCTATTTTGAAAGAGGGGTATTCTTGGCCTCTAATAAATTATGGGGGGCACTTTTTATTAGTCTGTATGGCAAAAGGCTTGACAGATTAGTGAACTTGAAAGGTATACTTAAATTTACAGTTTTTCTTCATAAGATTTAGTCTTTAAAAGAAAGTATTCTTCCTTTTCCCAAGGGTCCTTTGGGTCATTGTCAGAGCTGTAAAGATTTGTTCTTTTCTTCTTAAATCTATCTTATACTCTCCTGCAATCAGTAGATATCTAGCTAAACACACGTTAATCAGCGTTGAGGCTATCATCACATCAGTGAATTGGGAGAAATCTGCTGCTGGGCAATAAGAAGCACTAATTCTTTCCCCTCTTAAGAGTCTGAATTTCTAACCCTTTGACCTCCCAGGAAAGATACTAGACATTGAATAGATGTTTTTTTCTTTTAAATAACTTTTGCCTACTGTGGATTTCTAGGAACTCTCCAAAGGATCCACTACTCTATTTCATGATTAATAAAATACTTTATTGGAGCAGAGTCTGTTACCATGTTGTTGAATATTTATTTCCTTCTTTCCCTAAGTGATTTGTGAGCATCCTAATTTTAGATTATTAATGAAATATTATACTCAGATAATAAATACAGCATAGGACTTATATTTACGAATTGATATGGTCAATGATGGAAAGTCTGCCGTGACCTTTGGTAAATTGTCCCAGTAGTTAATTACCCTCACTGTTAAAAATGTATACCTTACATTCTACTTTTTGTTTTGCTAGTTGTCAGATAACTTGTCAGATAAAATAATGATTAGAATAAAGTTATTTCCCTGCTGGAAAGGCAAGGTTGACCACAACTCTGTGAAACGAAGTATAGTGCACAAATGATTTGAGATAGATGGAAAGTTCAGTTGCTATTTAAAGCAAATTATTTTCTCAGAAAACAAATTAAGGGCTTGTTCAACCCTTCTATTTCTTCTATTCATTTGTTTGCTTCTGTTTTATTTTGTAACAAATGAAATTGGGGATAACTCTTGGTTACACCCATATGAGTCAAATAAATGTTGTGTAGCGTTTAGAAAACCATTATTTAATATATATTTATTACAATTACAGAGCTAGCTACACCTCTGTCCCCTTTTGGGGTTGGGTCTCTTGTGCTTTCCTGTCTCAGGGTGGAATCTCATGATTCTTCCACTCTTAGTCCAAATTTTCAAGTTATTAGAACTCAGTTTGCATGGCTTTGTATGTGGAATACAGTTTTTGAAATGATGGTGTCAAGCTGTCTGAAGATGCTCACGGACATGAGTGCCAACCTTAGGGCAGATTGCCACAAACCCGGGCACAAGCCCCAAACTGGTTATATGTTTTGTAGGGCTGTCAAGCGATTAAAAAAATTAATCCTGATTAATTGCATTGTTAAACAATAATAGAATACCATTTATTTAAATATTTTTAGATGGTCTACATTTTCAAATATATTGATGTAAATTACAACACAGAATATAAAGTGTACAGTGCTCACTTTATATTTTTGATTACAAATATTTGCACTGTAAAAACGTTAAAAGAAATAGTATTTTTCAATTCACCTCATACAAGTACTGTAGCGCAATCTCTTTATTGTGAAAGTGTAACTTACAAATGTAGATTTTTTTTTTTATTACATAACTGCAGTCAAAAACAAAACAATAGAGCTTACGAGTCCACTCAGTCCTACTTATTGTTCAGCCAATCGCTCAGACAAACAAGTTTGGTTACAATTTACAGGACATAATGCTGCCCACTTTTTGTTTACAATCGCACCTGAAATTGAGAACAGGTGTTCACATGGCACTGATGAAGCCAGCGTCGCAAGATATTTATGTGCCAGTTACGCTAAAGATTCATATGTCCCTTCATGCTTCAACCACCATTCCAGAGGACATGCGTCCATACTGATGATGGGTTCTGCTTGATAACACTGGTCTACAATTTTTGAGAAGTCGTCTGCTTCAGAGATAAAATGTGCTATTTATTATGTATTTTGATGTGCTAAATTCAAATTTGACAATTAAAACAACTGGCTACTGTTTCTAAGATATTTAAGTTTTTACATTTTATGTCTATGTATAGATAGTAGAGTTTTTTAATCATACATGAAAAGACCTAGGTTTACAATTTGTTTATGGTTGCTTTACATGATAATATTTCACCTATCCTGTTTATGTAACACTTTAAAAATCAGCAAAAGGGTTATATAAATAAAATTTTTTATGAAACAAAAGGCAAAAAACTATGTACGTAGTTTAGTCCTATTCAGTGTCTACTCGGCGCTTCTTGGCTTGTCTCTTGTATTCATTAAATGGAGCATCCCTTGTCACTGTCCAGCAATAGTCTGCACGCATTCATGGGCTCCATTTGCCCTGATAGCATTTCTCCATTGTTGCAATGTCCTGGTGAAATCGCTCGCCGTGCTCGTCGCTCACTGCTCTGCAGTTCGGTGGAAAAAAATCTAGATGAGAGTGCAAAAAATGTATCTTTAGTGACATGTTGCAACCAAGGCTTTTGTGTGCCTTGAGGAGGTTTTCCACCAACAACCTGTAGTTGTCTGCCTTCTTGTTTCCGAGAAAATTTATTGCCACTAACTGGAAGCCTTTCCATGCCGTCTTTTCCTTGCCACGCAGTGCATGGTCAAATGCATCATCTCGAAGTTCACGAATCTGAGGACCAACAAAGACCCCTTCCTTTATCTTAGCTTCACTTAACCTTGGAAATTTTCCACGGAGGTACTTGAAAGCTGCTTGTGTTTTGTCAATGGCCTTGACAAAGTTCTTCATCAGACCCAGCTTGATGGGTAAGGGTGGTAACAAAATCTTCCTTGATTCAACAAGTCGTGGATGCTGAACACTTTTCCTGCCAGGCTCCAATGACTGTCGGAGTGACCAACCTTTCTTGATGTAGTGGGAATCTCTTGCACGACAATCCCATTCGCAGAGAAAACAGCAGTACTTTGTGTATCCAGTCTGCAGACCAAGCAAGAGAGCAACAACCTTCAAATCGCCACAAAGCTGCCACTGATGTTGGTCATAGTTTATGCACCTCAAAAGTTGTTTCATGTTGTCATAGGTTTCCTTCATATGGACTGCATGACCAACCGGAATTGATGGCAAAACATTGCCATTATGCAGTAAAACAGCTTTAAGACTCGTTTTCGATGAATCAATGAACAGTCTCCACTCATCTGGATCGTGAACGATGTTGAGGGCTGCCATTACACCATCGATGTTGCAGGCTACAAGATCACCTTCCATGAAGAAGAATGGGACAAGATCCTTTTGACGGTCACGGAACATGGAAACCCTAACATCACCTGCCAGGAGATTCCACTGCTGTAGTCTGGAGCCCAACAGCTCTGCCTTACTCTTGGATAGTTCCAAATCTCTGAAAAGGTCATTCAGTTCACCTTGTGTTATGAGGTGGTTCAGAGGAGGAGGATGGGAGAAAATGTGGGTCCTGTGACATTGATGGTTCAGGACCAGAAGTTTCATCCTCTTCCTCTTCCTCGTCTGACTCAAGTGAGAATGATTCTGGTGCATCAGGAACCGGCAGTCCTTCTCCGTGGGGTACTGGGCGTATAGCTGATGGAATGTTTGGATAATGCACAGTCCACTTTTTCTTCTTTGACACACTTTTCCCAACTGGAGGCACCATGCAGAAGTAGTAATTGCTGGTATGAACTGTTGGCTCTCTCCAAATCATTGGCACTGCAAAAGGCATAGATTTCCTTTTCCTGTTCAATCACTGGCGAAGATTTGTTGCACAAGTGTTGCAGCATATGTGTGGGGCCCACCTCTTGTCCTGATTTCCAATTTTGCAGCCAAAATAAAGGTGATAGGCTTTCTTAACCATAGTGGTTATACTGCGCTTTTGTGATGCAAAAGTCACTTCACCACAAACATAACTTCTGCTATCTGCACTGTTCACACAAGTATGAGGCATCTCTGCTCACTTTGGCTAAACAGAAATGTGTCCCTTTGCAAAATCAAACACTGACAAAGAAGAGAGCACGACACTGGATGATTTCTAGAGCTGATATAGGGCAATTTGTTCAGCAGAGTGATGTAAGCTTCGTTATGATTGCATCATCCATGACTTCTAGGAATTACATGATGCAATTCATATCATGTATGACCCAGTACCAGCTTCAGATTGTATCATTCATTGTTTTGACTAAAAAGCGAGTACTGTCCAAACCCAGTCATAGATTTATTCATAGATCCAGTCAAAGATGTATTTTAGTCATTTCTGGTTTAAATTGAGATCCCTTCCCTTTATAACTCACTCATCCTCCGCCATTCCCAAGTCAAGGGTCGTATATACTGACCCAATAGCATATCTTGACAACTAGAGCCAATCAACAATTTTAAGCATCATTTTCGTTCTCAGTGACCCAGAATTAGTGAAGTTTGATTACATTTATTTCAGAAGCATTTTGGCTGTACAGCAGTGTAACAGTCCAAAGCAGAGCGGACCCACACATGTTCATTTTAATCATCTGAGTCCGATGCCACCAGCAGAAGGTTGATTTTTCTTATTTGGTGGTTTGGATTTTGTAGTTTCCGCATTGGAGCGTTGCTCTTAAAGACATCTGAAAACATGGTCCATACCTCATCCCTCTCAGATTTTGGATAGCACTTCAGATTCTTAAACCATGGGTCAAGTGCTGTAGCTGTCTTTAGAAATCTCACATTCATACCTTCTTTGCATTTTGTCAAATCTGCTGTGAAAGTGTTCTTAAAACAAACGTGCTGGGTCATCATCTGAGACTGCTATAACATGAAATATATGGAAGAATGCAGGTAAAACAGAACACGAAACATACAGTTCTCCCCCAAGGAGTTTAGTAACAAATTTAATTTACGCATTTATTTTTTTTAATCAGCATCATCAGCATGGAAGCATGTCCTCTGGAATGGTGGCCGAAGCATGGAAGAGCATAAGAATGTTTAGCATATCTGGCATGTAAAAACCTTGCAACTCCGGCTACGGAAGTGCCATGCGAATACCTCTTCTCACTTTCTGGTGACATTGTAAATAAGAAGCAGGCAGCAGTATCTCCCATAAATGTAAACAAACTTGTTTGTCCTAGTGATTGGCTTAACAAGAAGTAGGACTAAGTAGACTTGTGGGCTCTAAAGTTTTACATTGTTTTGTTTTTGAGTGCAGTTATGTATTTAAAAAAAAATCTACATTTGTAAGTTACGTTTCATGATAAAGACATTGCACTGCAGTACTTGTATGAAATGAATTGAAAAATACTATTTAAACATTTTACAGTGAAAATATTTGTAATAAGAATAATTTAAAGGGAATACTGTACACTCTGTATTCTGTGTTGTAATTTAAATCCACTATATTTGAAAATGTAGAAAAAATCCAAAAATATTTAATACATTTCAGTTGGTATTCTATTGTTTAACAGTGCAATTAATCACAATTAATTTTTTAAAACTCGATTGATTTTTTTTTTGTTATTGCAATTAATCAGCAGCCATAATGTTTTGTATTAGATTTCATCAATCAAGTAACAAATGTGAACTTGACAAGCACTATAACAGACAGTCCCCTGGGGCACTCCAGTTTATCTTGTCACCCGTGCAAGCCTGCGTTTGTCATAGATGGTCCCTTCCACCAAAAATCACAATGATATTCTGGTTACTCCAAATCCCAAAGGGCCAGTCACTTACCACAGGTCAGTTATGTCTTAGATCTCTCGCCAAAGACAATGCTTGTAGCCAATTCTGTAATAAACTAACTAAAGATTTATTAATTAGGAAAAAGAAATGAGTTATTTACAAGGTTAAAGCAGATAACCATACACACACATGTGTTACAGCCTTAAGTTCCAAAAAGGTGATAGTAGCTGCTATATATGCAAGCACTATATGTCTTTTAGGGCTAACCAAACTAAGTGACTTGGGATCCCTGGCTTATGCTTAGAACTATTGCCCTCTCCCAATTCCAAGCAGCATAGTAATGATGATTTCTCCTTAACGAGGATTTCTATTCCCTTCCCCTAGCGTTCAATCTGTGATGGGATGAGGACTTGTGCACCTAGAATCATAAAATCGTAGGACTGGAAGGGACCTCGAGAGGTCATCTAGTCCAGTCCCCTGCTGTCTTCATAGGTGTGAGGGAAGCAATCAACAAAGTATTTTGTCCACTGATATTCTATAATGGTTTGTCTGGTGCTATAGGCCTTCTTTTGTTGGAGGAGGAGATGATGTCTCTTGTGGTAGACTAGTATATTGCACTTGGTAATGCTTCTCTCCTGGCTGTGGGGTTTATAATCTTAGCACACTTTTTATAGTTACAGAGCAAACACTTAAATATCACCTGATGATGCGGATAATATTAGTAAGATTAATACATGCAGCATCATACAAGCATTTCATAAAGTCTAAACACTAAATACATTCTTAAAACATTCTTAACATTCTTAATACATTAATACATTCTTAAAACTCTAATATCTATTTTAACAATAGTAACACACAGGTGAGCCAGATTGGTTTCCAGCAATGCATTTGTCATTTGTGTTCAGTGAGGCTTAGGGGCCTTGGCATGAACTGGCACCTCATCTGCCAGCATCACAGATAGCACTTTGGAAGAAAAGCTATAGAAGCTTATGCTTGAAAGAAGCAGGGAGAATAAGACTTGCCCAAGACCAATATAGCAAATCCGCGTCAGTATTTTGGAGTAAAAGTTTATGGTTTCCAGTCCCAAAATCAATCCATCAAACCACAATCATGCTCAGCTCTCTAAAACTGGGCTTAGAAACACAAATGTGTTCAGGAAGGTTTGCCTTGTTAGTCCATCTAGAAAACTTAGTTAAGGTTGCTCATGTGGTTTTCTTATCAGTGTTGACACTGAAAATCCAGGAAATAACATTAATATTTATGCCAACCTTAACTTGCATGTTCTTCTATCCAAACATAATCCTAAATCAGTCATACTTCAAAGCCAGGTCCCTTTCTGTTCCATCAAATTATCACTGACAATGCTTGATAATGAAAAGGATTGGTCCATGAGATTCTCTGTTGCTGTGTATTGGTATGCACATTTCCAAAGAGCTTGTTTGGTACGGGTACTTAGATTTCTATACAAAACTGCCCCTTATTCCCTTTCATCTTTTTTATGTTCTGTATTTCCATTCAACTGTAGTCCGTCATCTCATTTTGATTTACAATTAAACTATACATATCAATAATTTATAACTGATGGGCCAAGGTTATATGGGTGATACATGTTTATAAGTGGTGTAAAATAGTCTGTGGTGTTGCACATGAAGCCACTAATAGAAGGATATGAGAAACTATCATTTAAAGTATCCCTACTCAACTTCTACTCACTGTGTGTAAGTTACATCTTCTTGGACCCACTTAACAATATTTAACTTGTATAGGGACACTGTAGGGAAATAATACATATCAGTGATATAATTTAAAAAAATTAATATGTTCTGTTCCATTCTGCTGTCTGCTTCCATTCTTTCAGGACGAGAAAACACTGCCTTTTTTGAAATCATACAATTAAGTTAATTAATGTAAAAGAAAAAAATTCATATTGTCTGTATGAAGTCTATACATTGCTTCATGAATCAGTCCCTTTTTTATTGATATTTTCTATCCAGTTTAGTAGTTCACAGCATTTTAACTGTTTAACACGCTATCTCTTATGAACACTAAAATTTCTAGCAGTAACAGTAGTTTGATTCTGAAGATGTTTTTGTAGGTGTCGAACGGAGTATGAAAACAGAGATCAAGCAGCAAAAGGTGATGAGGCTACTCGAAAACAATTTCATGCTTTTGTGCTTTTCTTAGCTGAACTTTATCTTAACCTCGAGGTAAGAAAAAAGTTCTGTATCGTGGCCCTTTTTTGTTACTCATTTAAAATTTCTTTTAAAAAAAAAACAGATTAATAAAATTTGATCTTCTATTTTAATCTTTTATGTCATTGAACCTTTAACCATCTAGGGACTTCAAAACTGATTCATTATCATCAGTCTCAGAAAACAACCCAAGAACAAGCCATTTAGAGACTAAAAATGCTTCTAATAAATCATAATAAGAGCAACTTTCTTAGTCAGTATTTGATGTGGATGCTGTCTATCTTTCTTTCTTAAGCTAGGGCAAACCAGTCAGCATGAGGTGTCTCCTTTCTCTGTTTTGAAATGAGATTTTTGCCTGGTGAAACCACCACAATATATATTACTGTACTCAAATCCAAGAACCAGCTGATAGGGGAAGTTCCTTCCTAACTCTTATCAGTTAGAACTTGGCTTATGCCTTGAAGCATGCCAGTTCATTTTCCATATATATGATGATTTTTTTATCTTACCCTGGTGAGTTTCATCGGTAAATATGTGATGAGATTTTTAGAACGTATATTTCCTTTCATTGGTTTTTAAATTTGGTGCATGTTTCAATTAAATTGAATGTTCCAATAAGTTAAATATGTGCTTTGCTGTTTTGGGGAACCTAATCACAAAAGAAATGTATGTATTGCACATTAATTTTTTTTATAACTAGACCTCAAAAAAGCCATTTATAAATTCATAGATTCTAGGACTGGAAGGGACCTCAAGAGGTCATCGAGTCCAGTCCCCTGCCCGCATGGAAGGACCAAATACTGTCTAGACCATCCCTGATAGACATTTATCTAACCTACTCTTAAATATCTCCAGAGATGGAGATTCCACAACCTCCCTAGGCAATTTATTCCAGTGTTTAACCACCCTGACAGTTAGGAACTTTTTCCTAATGTCCAACCTAGACCTCCCTTGCTGCAGTTTAAGCCCATTGCTTCTTGTTCTATCCTTAGAGGCTAAGGTGAACAAGCTTTCTCCCTCCTCCTTACGACACCCTTTTAGATACTTGAAATTTGCTCATTTGCTGATGGCAGTCAGACTTTTCCCAGGTGACAGCCATCAGGTCTTGCAGAATCTAACCTTTATTTTAAAAAACAGTTTCTAGAACTTCTAATTACAAAGAGAACTTTCCAAATGTGATCTGGAGGGGAAATAGGGCACGTAATGGTGTGGTAGAAAGGTTTTTATTCTCAAGAGCTTGGGATGACCTTTGTCACTCATGAATGGGGAAGTGTCACACGCATTTATGTAGGTCCTCCCAAACAAGTGCTAATACAGTCATTATGCAATACCATCCAGCAAGTATGCTGTATGTCAAATTTTATAGAAAAGCTACTTCAGAATTTTTTTTGGAGTTTTTATTAAACTTTTTCATATTCCTCCACCTGTCAAGTCCAATTGCTGTATTATCACATCGACCTGTACAGAATTGAAGAGGGGAAACCTTTATAGCAAACTTTAGAAATAATTTGAATCCATTTTAAGTGTTCAGACATGGTTTTTGGTCATTTGTAGATTAAGGGAACAAAAGGGCAAGTAATGCGAGCAGAGATTCTGCAGACTGGCCTTCGGGAATTACTGAATGCGCTTTTTTCTAATCCTGTGGACAACAATTTGATTTGTGCAGTAAAGTTACTGAAGGTAGGAAGAGTTCAATATTCAGTGTTTTCTTTCTTTTAAAAGTATATTGTAACTGCTACTTTTTGTAAACTTAAATGTTGATGAAATGTTGCAGGTTTTGTCATAATATAACCAGATTGCCCTGCTGTATGAAAGTAAGTACTTGACCAACACTACCTTTTTATATGAAAATATAAGTTCTCTGTTGAGATCAAATAACACCAAGATATATTTTAAAAAAAATTGCTAGTTCATTATTATTGCTTTCATATTTTCATGTTAAAATAGCTCCTTAAAGTGATTGCTATATTTTTTGATAGTTGCCTCTGAGGTAAGGAGAGAGAAAACATTGCCTGCCAGTGATGAAAAGTGCAAGGAATGCAATATAGCAGTTGCTATAGTTTCTGCTGGTAAACTGCAGATTATCTATAAAAGTATATTAAGAGCTGAAATCATTAATATCATTTTATGTGTAGCCATAACAAATGCAAATATGTTTGTTTCAAAACATTTGAAAAGCATTTGCTCCTTTGCACACAGAGCTCTTCTTCGGGTCTGGAAAACTTACTCAGGGCTTGTTTACATTCTGCAGCACAGCTCACCACTTAGTGAAGACACTGCTTATGCCTTTCTCCCATCCATGTGGGTATCCCGAGAGGTGGTAGCTGTGTCGAAGGGAGAAGCCCTCCTGTCAACATAGTGCTGTCTGCACTGGGGGGTTAGGTTGGTATAACTTTGTTGCTTAGGGGGGTGGATTTTCCTGAGCGATGTAGCTATACTGACATAAGTTGGTAGTATAGACCAGGTTTCTCAACCCATGGGTCAGGACCCAAAATTGGGTCTCCAGCATGTTTCAAAAGGTCGCATGGCAGCTCCTGTCCCAAGGGGATGGCTGTGCTTGCCTACCTCTTCCAGGCACTGCAACCTCTGGGGTCCCAGAGCCCCTCAGGTTTGGCCCAATGTCATGATGATGGGAGTCCGGATATGCCAGTTTGAGTGAGTGGCACTACAACCCCCAGGTCACAACTCCACTCTCACAAATTTGGTCCAGTCAAGGAGGCAGGGCCAAACTTGAGCGGTGCTGCAACCCCGGAAGTTGCAATGCCTGGAGCAGAGCGCCGTGCCAAGTCCAGCCAGCCCCACAGCACAAGAACTGCAGGAGCCATCACTGTTGGGTGAGTGCAGGGCAGGATTCAACTGAAACCACCCCATTGCCTCTACTGCCAGACTGTTTTTAGTGCAGGGGCAGGCAAACGTTTTGGCCTGAGGGCCGCATTGGGTTTCCAAAATTGTATGGAGGGCTGGTTAGGGGACGCTGTGCCGCCCCAAACAGCCAGGCCCAGCCCCCGTCCCCTATCTACCCCCCTTGCTTCTCACCCCCTGATGGCGCCCCTGGGACTCCTGCCCCATCCAACCCCCCTGTCCCCTGACGGCCCCCTGGGGCCCCTATCCTATCCAGCCGCCCCGCTCACTGTCCCCTGACCACCCTCAGAACCCCAGCGCCGGACTGCCCCCCCCCTCCGCCCCATCCAACCCCCCCCCTTCCCAATTGCCACCTGGGACCCCTGTCCCCATTCAACCCCCCCTTTTCTCCATCCTCTGACTGCCCCAACCGCTATCCACACCCCTGCCCCCGACCACCACCACCCCGAACTCACCTGTCCTCTATCCAACCCCCTCTGCTCCCTGTCCCCTTACTGCACTACCTGGTGCAGTGGCTGGTGGCGCTAAAGCCACGCTGCCCAGAGCACCAGGACAGGCAGCCGTGCCACCCGGCTGGAGCCAGTCTCTCCACCACGCAGCACAGAGCACCGCTGCGCTGCCTGGTAGGAGGTTGCAGCCCTGCGGCCAAGAACATTGCACTTGCAGTGCAGTGAGCTGAGGCTGTGGGGGAGGGGCAACAGCAGGGAGGGGCCAGGGGCTAGCCTCCCAGGCCAGAAGCTCAGGGGCCGGGCAGGAGGGTCCTGCGGGCCAGATGTGGCCCGCGGACTGTAGTTTGCCTTAAAAGGAGACCTACACAACACTTTCAAAAGATGAGACTAGGAGCTTACATTCAAATTTTGCTATACACTAAAATCATGGACTAAATAGAAACACTGGATTTATGGCTTATTACAACAATCTATAGCCTGCTAACACTCCCACCCCCCTGCCCAGTTGCTGCTGCTCCCTCCTGTTTCCTTTCCTACCTGTGATGACAACAGGCCACTTTGCCTTGAATGGTCCTTTTTAAATATGTGTTAACTACTTATGCTAAATAATCTGTTTCATCTTGTATTTATCTCTGACAACTGATCTATATTACAGAGTTAATTGGATATAAGGCAGCTTATTTTGACGTAACTCTGTAAGCACCTACACTGAAATGTAGCTCCCTCCCATGTAACTTGACCACTACACCAACTTAACTCCACCTTCACGAGAGGCATAGTACTTAGGTCAATGTAGGCCGTGGCTACACTCGAAACTCTAAAGTGCTGCTTCGGGAGCGCTCCCGCGGCAGCGCTTTGAAGTGTGAGTGTGGTCGCGCGCCAACGCTGGGAGAGAGCTCTCCTAGCGCTGCAGGTACTCCACCTCCACGAGGGGATTAGCTTACAGCGCTGGGAACGTGGCTTCCAGCGCTGGGGCACTGTTTACACTGGCGCTTTACAGCGCTGTAACTTGCTGCGCTCAGGGGGGTGTTCTTTCACACCCCTGAGCGAGAAAGTTGCAGCGCTGTAAAGCGCCAGTGTAGCCGTAGTCACAGTTAGGTCAATGCAGTGTCAGTGTAGACACTCTAAGCAGACAGAAGAGAGTTCTCCCATCGGCTTAATACCACCACCTCCATGAGAAGCCCCCTCCTGCCGACATAGCACTGGATTTTTCACATCCCTGAGCAACGTAGTTATACCAAAGTAAGTGAGTAGTGTAGACCTTGCATAAATTTCCCAGACATGAAGAGCTCTTTGTAAGCTCAAAAGCTTGTCTCTCTCATCAACAGAAGTTGGTCCAATAAAATATATTATCTCACCCACCTTGTCTCTCTAATATCCTGAGACTGACATGGCTACAACAACGCTGCATAGAACAGTTGGAAGTTTTGGCAGATAAGTAAAGGAGCAATTGGTTGTTTTGTTTTTGTTTTGTTTTGGTTGTTTTAAAATGTAAAATTTATTTGCATTGTTTGAGTCTGCACATAACGTGCAATTCATTGAGAATCTAAGCAGTTCATCTTTAACAATTGCAATTTAAGAAAAATAAAATTCACTTTTTTTCTTGGGTTGATATCTAGTTACAGCAATGGTTGTGACATCACGAGTATAATTGGTGTTGGAGAACAGGAGATCATGATGTTCTGAAAACTGCTTCTATGATATCATCCAGGGTTTTTGCAACTAGAAATAAACCAAAAACAACCTCTACTTCAAATAAATAAAATTCAAATTTGAATATGTAAAATTAGGCTTCTGAAACCATATTTAATTAAGTAGCCTGATATTCACAGGTGCTGAGCTCCCTATGATTTAGTTATGAGCTGACTGGGTGCTGCAGATGCTAAGCGCTCTGAAAAGTCATTTCTTTAGGTACTAAATGTAGGCTTTTATGTCTTCATTTTAAATGTCCAAGCTTGGAATTTTTGAAAATATCTACAGTAGAACTAATATAAATTAAAAATGTGGAGCTCTTTATGAAGGTTTATTTTATGTCTGCAGCATTAAGATTTGGGGGAGTTAATCTTATTTTAAAAAAATAAGTGAGGGGTACAGGCACAAAGATTTCTATTCCTTCTGTAGCTTTTTTTCGTATTTCACACTTTTTTATTCATTGTGTATTTCAAACAGCATTTAATCTGTTTTACATAGATTTGTGGTTGAATATTTACTACACCTGATGAAAGATCCTGAGTAGTTCATGAAGTCTGTGTAGAAATAAATGTTTGGCCTTTTCCATTAAGGTAATACAAATAACTCTCTGGCTTACAGCGACCATGGATATCTGCCCTCAGTTACAAGTTAAAACTACTAATCAAATATTTGATTGTAGTTGGCTTATCAAATGATCTACTGTATTTTGTTATCTTTTGTTTTTGAAGTCATCAGGACAAACATGCATTTCAAAATCATTCATCTAAGACGGTGGTACCAGTAGAATCGTTCTATATTAAAAGAAGTGTTGCTATCTTTTGTTAATTGGGTATTATATGGGATTTAACTTGGCAACAATTAAGTGGCATTTTCTAACTACAGAAAATATAGCAATGTAACTTTAAAAATATTTTACTTTGTATGTAGTAAACTATAATCTCAAAGGATCCCAAAAGAGTTTAACAATATATATAGCACCAGTGAAATACAGCAACTCTGAGGCTGTAGGTCAGCAACCAGCTAGTGTACAGTACACAATAGTGGAGGCAGGGGAAATTTTGACAAAGATCACAGGCAAATCCTGGCTCTTCTGAGAGTGCCAAGATATTGTTAATCCCTGCACAGAGCAGTCAAGACGGCCTTGATTTTTTTTTTTATGCTGTCAACAGTAAGGTGCATTGTACTAAATTTCTATTCCTCTGAGTGAAGAAGGGCCAGATCAGTCTGGTTGGAAGTCTGTTTATTGAGTCTAGCTTTATATATGATATATTACTCAATAGACCAACATTAGCAATTGCCATAAAATGCATCAATCATAACTTCATTAGGAAAAAATAGATATATTACATTTTAGTAATAAGGGTTGAAATCTTTCAGGGACAGAATTTCAAATGAGTCAAAAGTCAAAATTTCAGGTAAGGTCTAATCGTGCTGCTTTCTTTCATACCTGTAGCCATATTAGTCTTTTGTGATTCATGGAAGTTCTAAACTTGCATATAAACTGTGTTCTTTTTCTCTTCTTTAATTTCAGATATCCTAAAAATACTTTTTTTTTTAAAATGTGGAATTTGGGAACTTAGTACCAGTTTGTTTAGCTTTTTGTCATAAATCTAAATAAATATTACTTTTATTGCAAAATTTAACTTTGAGATAACATTGAAGTTTATCTTTCTCATGGTATTTTGGCCTAATTGCAAGACCTCTGAGGTAATGCCTACACTAAGTACTCTAGGGAGAGCTACTCATCTTCCAGTGATATGTGGGTTTTTGGGCAAACCCAGTGATCTATCCCTCTTTTTAAGGGAAAGAATTATAAAAATAGTAAAATAGAAAAGTCCTCGTTGCTTGAAAAATACCTTCAGGTTGTGTGCACATGTTTAAAGAGTGAACCTTATGTGACTGTTTTAAAGCCTTGTGAGGTTATTGAAGAGTTGTTTTCAAATTGTGGTTAGTGTAAAGTCCTGAAGATAACATAAATGGCAACAGGGCTGGTCATTCAACTTCTAAGTAGCATTAAAGAGTGGAAGCTTCAGTGACCAAACTCACATTGTTTACAGAAACCAAAGGCCAGCTGTTGATGAACTGCCAACTCAATTTAATGAGAATTCATCAACTTATACAGTCCTGTAATGTTATGAAATTAAAGACATCTAGAAAATCAAGGTTGGCTTTTCCTTTAGGGTAGTCAAAAAATGTGTCTACACTTGTCACAGAATTCCATGAACCGAAATAACTTTGCTTTTTAAGATTTTATGTAGTGAACTTACATGCTTTTTTATTAATAAAATATGCTCCCCCTTTTTTTTAGTTGACCGGGTCAGTTTTGGAAGATGCATGGAAAGAAAAAGGAAAGACTGATATGGATGAAATGGTTCAGAGAATTGAAAATGTCGTCCTGGATGCAAATTGCAGCAGGTGGGAAGAAAAATTAGTTGATCATTAATTCTTCAATGCATTCCCTTACTCATGTGTGGGGTTTTCCTACTTCTTCTTCAGAGCTGTATGTGAATTTGAATACAGTAGAAATATTAAGTATGTCAGTGTGAAGAATGCATTCTTTTCAGAGTTATAGTAACCTTAATGGTCTTTGTTCTTATGGGCCATGAGGTAATATACTTTATGCTAGGATATTCCCACACAGCAAATCCTGTTTCTAAAGAATGACTGGGAAATTTGTACATGTATAAATTAGATAGTTTAAGAAATTAATAAAGATTTTAACCTTAGGTGTTAAAATACCTTTTTAGTGCTATACTTCGATAGTGGACATTATAATTATTGCATTTGTTGAAGAAACTTTATCAGTTACAATATTTCTTGGTTTTGTTCACAATTTACCACCTTGGAAATTTATATACCATATATGATGACTGGTTACTATAGAATACCATGAATATTGTATGTTTGACTGCTAATATATCTCCATTATATTCATTAATTTGAACCAACAGCACTTCCAAAATGAACTGCTGTGCAGAAGAGTTAAGATTAGTTTTCTAAGAGAATATGTTGGATGCTATAATTATAAGTGGCAAAACTGTTCCTGCTAGAGTATCTTGCATAGAATATGTTGATTCAAGACATTGTGAGGGAGATTGACTTCACTAGTCTGAGGATTTATTGACTTTATTCAGTGTCGCTGATCATCCCCAATGATTATTCTGCTGCCACGATACATCCTCTGTCTCTTATGGATCTGATTAGAGATTGGAGAAACAATGGAGGAGTGGCTGGGTAAATGTCACTCTACTACATTCAGCTTCTGGACTTCTACATAGAAATCTGGGCAGGAGTTTATTCCATCCCTTTGAGTCCTTCCAAGGCTGCTATTACACAGTTATAGTGGGATCCAGACAATTGCAGCAGGTCTCCTGTCAGAGGGAGGAAGGCCAGTGGATCAGTAGTTGTCCCTGCAGAAGCCCTGTTACTGCTCAGTAGCATCTGTGGCAGGTATTGCACCTGAGAGCTTCTGGCTTTGTATGGAAGGAGATTCATATTTGTGGATCGCCAAGATCATTGGGAATGGGAGGACCTACAGCCTCCAAAATCCATGGTAACCAAAGCCTCTCTCACCAGAGGAAAAAGTCAAAGGTAAATTCAGATAAGTGAATGTTGTTGAGTTTTCATCCCCCCAGCTTTCTTATGCAGGCTTTTCGGTGGGAGGGGTAATAATTAGTGAAATTGCCATCTTGATGTAAGATCACAGATGGCAATGCTGACATGAAAGAGAATGTTACAGACTCTGCTTGATTCAGTCTTGCTTCAGGTTTGATATTTTAATGGAAATGGAAGTATTGTCTATTGCATATCATCTTTTCAATTAACTATGAGGGGGGAAATCAAATCCCTGAATTTGTGCCTTCTGTAGATCTAGTTGAGAGAAAGTAGTATAAAATCCATCTCCCTGCATCCAGACCCTGATGAGGAAAGAGAATTTATCCAAAATAAATCCTGGAACAAAACAAATTTGAAGGATTTATTGTCTTCAAGGTGTAACTTTATAAAGAAAACCATGTCCTCCAATTACCCAGTACTGTGACCTCCTGAACATAATTGGATTTTTTTGTTCTGTTGCACCAACTTTATGGCTGTTAGCCACTTTACATAAATCAAAAGCCTTGGCAGTATCTTGGATTTTGCTTACTATTAACACTCAACTTTTTAAATAATTTGTGAGTTGTTACTTTTCATGATTTTATTATGCTATATGCTCATCAATAATTTTTTTTTTTTTTTTAGAACAAGTGAGCTTGGAAACATGACATTTAATTTTTTTCTCTCATTGCACACATTTCATTGCCATTGATTAAACTACAATATCTTCCTTCATAAAAATAGGTAAGGGAAAAAACGGACTATAAGCGATACTGTCAGCTATAAGTCCAAAATGATGATGATTGAGTTAAATAACTAAAGTTTTGGGAAAGATTCCTCAAACCTAGACAGTCATACAGTAGACATCTGGGAAAATTTCATGTTACTCATAAGAGGCATAATGGGAACGATGATGATTGTTCTTCTATTCTCTTATCATCATGTTCCTATTACGCCTCTGGCATTTAGGGCAGTGACAAAGCTCCTCCACTCCTGTCTGTTTCTGGCAAGCCTTTCAATGGTTCCCAGCTGTGCCCCAGGTTTTTCAGGTTGGCTTCCACAGCTCTTCGCCATTTTGTTTTCAGGCGGCTTCGTTTTCGCTTGCCTTCAGGTGTCCATCTTATTGCTACTCTGGTGATGGAATCAGTTTCCATCCAAAGCACATGAGCGATCGATCTCCAGCGCCTCCTAGCAGTGATGGTGCTGAGATCCTCTTGGCTGCACTATGTCAATAGATCTTGATTTGAGATTGTTCTGGGCCAAAAGATACAGAGGATTTTTCTGAGGCAGATTGTATGGAATGAAGACAGTTTGGACATGTCATACTTTCTCATTTCCCCAAGAACAGTACAGCCTCTAATTTTATAAATAGTTACTTATACATCTAATAGTTTTGTTATTTGTTTCATGTTGCACTGGTTCTAAGAGGATGTGTTAGCTAAAATAGGGAAGGAACTTGCCATTTGTAATTGTATTGTGCAACGCATAAGAAGTGAGTAAAGATGTAAAACATCATTTGAATGTATTAATATTATGTGTACTGTTTAGTCATACATAAGTGTAAAATGTAATATCCCGGGGGGCTATATTTAACATTTCAATGTGATTCTCTTGCATGCACCTCTACCTTGATATAACGCTGTCCTCGGGAGCCAAAAAATCTTACCGCGTTATAGGTGAAACCGCGTTATATCGAACTTGCTTTGATCCACCGGAGTGCACAGCCCGCCCCTCCCCCCCCCCCCCAGAGCACTGCTTTACCGCGTTATATCTGAATTCGTGTTATATCGGGTGGCGTTATATCGAGGTAGAGGTGTACTTGTTTTCTGTAATTGATTACGTTATACAATCAGAATTACTTCACTACATCCAGGGTAAGAAACTAGCTCACATATGTGTTCATTCAAAATCAATTGTGGTGGCATTTCCTAAAACCATTTTACTGTAGATTTGTTTAGTAACTATTAGGGTTTTGATATCTTACTGGTTTAACAACTGTTTCTCTTCCCCCTACCTTTAGCTATAAATATGTGTGAAGCATGCACTTTAAATTATTTTAAGGGACTTGGACTTAAATAGTAGCATATGCAGTGTTACAGAGGTGTTGGATTGTAAAGAATCTTGGGGTTGTTGTTTTTTTACATTTTAATACAAAGTATTGAATCAGTCCTTGGTGCTTTTTGTCTATTTGCAGAGATGTAAAACAGATGCTACTGAAACTAGTAGAACTACGCTCAAGTAACTGGGGTAGAGTTCACGTAACCTCAACATATAGGGAAGCAACACCTGAAAATGACCCCAACTATTTTATGGTATGAATATACTCCAAAACTTCAAATGTTCAAGTTGATTTATATTCATAAAGAAAGGCATAGAAATTTTGTTAACCTTGATAGATGTTCTGGAAGTAGTAAAGGCAATGAATGATTATCCTGCTTATATTAAATATGTGTATAATTTACTGTGTCGTTTCAATTTTAGAATGAACCAACATTTTACACCTCTGAGGGTGTTCCTTTCACTGCAGCAGACCCAGGTATGTCTCCAGCTTAGTATAGCTATATATTTCTTAGGAAAATGACTAAGTTGAGGAGGCCCTGTCCAAATAGGCACAAAGTATAAACCATTTTTAAATAATGGAAATGAATGCAGTTTCAATGGCAAATAGTGTGAAGACGGTAACGCAAACAAGTGATTGAATCCTTCTAGTGTGCCCACAGATGGGGACCAGAGAAAAAGCAAAGCTCTTCTTACATCACTCCCTCTGTAAACGGGGATAGCTGGCTCATCCTGCTTTGTTGTTTTCCTGTTTTCTAGCTAATGGAGACAGAAGAAAGACATCTTGTATTTTATGTGCACTCCTTATTCTTCTCTCCTACGTTTAGCAGCAACTTTCTCCTGTGACATGATTTGTTATCGTTGGGAGAATTTTACCCTGAAAAGAGCTGAACTAGGTCAAAAGAGCCCATTAGGCTTGGGTAGATGTGACTTTGACTCTGAAAGGGATATGAGCCAAGTGGGGGGGAGGGTGATGGGGGGTTGTTAGTGGGTTCCCGGCTCTCCGAGCTCTGGTCAAGTGTAGGTAGTCTCTTGGTCTATCCAAGGCCATGATCAAGTGTCTTGATGTTTTTTGGTCTTTTGGCCTCGAGATGAAAACCTTGTCTTTGCTTCTGGGACCTTGAAGTGAAAAAAATTTCTGTAGTAATAAGCCATAAATCCAGTGTCTGTTTAGTCCATGGTTTTTAGAGTCTGGTGCTACAGACCTGGACACACCAACTCAAAGCAGCACCAGACCCTGCCAGAACAACAGATGCAAAATCTGCAGACATATCACTACTGCCACAATGATCAGCACCCTCCACAACACCCCTTTCTTGATCCATGAGTCCTACACATACCTATCACATGTGGTCTACTGCATTAAATGCCCCAATAGCCACTATGTGAGTGAAACCAGACAGTCATTATGCTTTTGAATGAACTCACACAAGAAGATGAAAAGAGAAAAACACCCTATCACCTGTGCGTGAACACTTTTCACAAAGGGATCACTCTATCAGTCCTCATCATCAACGGAAACTTGCAGAACACTTACAAAAGATGAGCCTGGGAGCTTAAATTCATAACTTTTCTAGACATTAAAAATCATGGATTGTATAGAGTGACTGGATTTATGGTTTATTACAACAATCTATAACCCACTAATAACCCTCCAGCTTCTTTCCCCCCCATTCTTTTCCTCCCTATGACTAGAGGGGTGCTACTTGGCCACTTCTTCTTGAATGGTCCCTTGAAACATATGTCAGCTATGCTAAACAATCTGTTCCATCTTGTATTTAGCTATGACATTCTGCGTATATTTTCCGGGCCTGAAGAAGAGCTCTGTGTAGGCTCAAAAGCCTTTCTGTCTCACCAACAGAAGTTGTTCCAGTAAAAGATACTACCTCATCCACCTTGTCATTAATATCCTGGGACCTACACAGCTATAACAACACTGCATGCAACATTGAAATTAGAAGGGAAGATCACTTTCCTGAATTATACATATCTCATTGTTTATAGCGTCTAATAAAAAGGCCATGTTCATATTGCATCATTGGGTGCTGGACTAATCTTACTCCTATTTTAAATTACATTCTAATTTTACAAGACCTCTTAGAAACATTCGTATGTTAAAAGTAGACTATGTATAAACTTACAATTTTTTTTTCTTCTGTAGATTATCAAGAGAAATATCAAGAGTTGCTTGACAGAGAAGATTTCTTTCCAGATTATGAAGAAAATGGAACAGATTTATCAGGGGCTGGAGATCCGTATGTTTTGTTTTAGTCTGATACTTTTGCTCAAAAATATCTATAAGTTGCATTTTAGTTTTGTGTTTAAATTTTTATTGATTTTTCATAAAGAAGCACAATGAAAAATTCAAAAAGGTACATGCCTTAGAGCTTGGATATGTTTCCAAATATCACATGCTTCATGGGATCTCTAAAAGATTTATGTAATTTGACAAATTGTCAAAGCTGCAAGACCAGACAACACAAAATCAGACAGTACTACATAGACATAACATGTTTGGGTTAGGGTAACAGTAATAAAATAGGAGAAGACATGCATGAATAGGGAGGAGAGAGAGGGATGAGGTGAGGAGGGGTAGGTGGAATGGAGGTCTGGCATTCTTTGAGCCATCCAAGAACTAATTTTACAAAAAATGGAAGAGTATAGTCTTATGCCCAAAATAGAGCACTGCAGTTTTGAGAACATAGGCCCTACACAAAATGCAAAGCATCGTATTGAGGGTTATGGTAATGAACTAAAAGTGGGGAGTTCTAAACATCTAAGTTGGGAAATCAGTATTTATTTCCACAGCAGTGTTACCTGGGCTGCATTGTGCAAACTATATATAATTAATTAAACACTAAAAACTACAGAAAATTAATGTTCCAAAGTCAACCACTTAAAAGTTAGGAAATGCCAGAATTAAAGTTGCCTGTGCAACCTTAATTTGGTCTCCTTCTATGTCTGCATTATGATCGTCTTTAATTACATCATCCCATATTATTTTTTCCTCACAGAACCGCTGCTTCATTCAGTGCACAGGCTGAACAACATTCACTGAATGAACTACCATTCAGTATTTCATTTTATCCTCATAGCCCCATGCCTTATTAACTGTATGCTGTTCAAATTCTGCTCTGCATACAGAATTACTAACTTCCTCACTGGCTTTTGTACAGTGCTTATGACTATAATATCTGAATGCTTCACAAGGATATGTCTTCACAACACTCCTGTGAGTTGTATTGGTATTATCCCCGTTTTAGAGATGGAGAACTGAGACATGGAAAATCTAAGATCAGAAGTGTCCACTAATTTTGGGTGCCTAGTATGAGATGCCTAGGCCTGATTTCTTCCCCCCGCACCCTCCCTCCACTAATGAGGTAACAGTTGAGGCTTTTGGGAACACGGGGATGTGTGGGAGTAGGGTTTGGTTGTTAGTCTCAATGCTTCCTTTCTAGAAAAAAGGGATACATCCCAATACTTAACAGCAACCAGCCACTCTGCTGCCCTCACAGCAGTAACCACTACTGAATGAAACTGATAGACATGGACATTAGCTGGAAGTTTTTATTACAATGAGAAGCAGTGAAATAAGTCTTGACTCTGTCATCAGGTTTCAGGGCTTCACCCACTGAGTTCAATGAATTTCACGTGTCTCAAATACATTGCTGCAGACTCTGCAGGCTTGGGGAGACAACATTGCATTCCTTTCAATTCAGTTTGCATTTGGAAGGTTTTTTCACAACCAAAAAGGCTAGAAATGACTGCTTAAACCCTGATTCTGCATTGAGAACTGCAATGGCAAATTGCTGCTGCCTGCACTGAGGCCCACTGACCTCAGTGGGACTCTAAGGGTATGTTTACACAGCAAAGAAAAACTTATGCCTGGCCTGTGCCACTCGATTCAGGCTCGTGGGGCTCGGGCTGCGGGCTGTTCATTGCTGTATAGGCTTCCAGGCTCAGGCTGTAAGCATAGTATTTGGTCCAATGCATAGAACATTGGAGAATGCAGGCTTTTTTTTTTTAAGAGGCTGTATGCCAGAGCCTGCAACCATACGACTTTATGATGTGTCACCATTTGAATCTCATAAACTGAACAGACATGTCAAACCTCCAAGGATATCCTAGGTACTGCAGGAAATAGTTTTGGTTATACAGTAGGTGTCACTCTCCACTTTGTTACCAAACATTGTCCCAACATGGTAGTGTATTGTCTGGTGACCTTAACTTTTTTACCCTTAATTAGAGTTGTGGTATATTGATGATTATTTATGAAAAGATGTTTTTTTCTCCAAAGAATACCTTGCAATTTAATCTGTTTTCTGTTTCTCTGTATACTTGTTTTTCTTAAAAGAAAACTATACAAATATAGCCTAACAGTATGTTTTGTTTTTGTTTTTTAATTTTTTGCAGGTACTTTGATGACATCGATGATGAGATGGATCCAGAAATTGAAGAAGCATATGAAAAATTCTGCTTAGAATCGGAACGTAAGAGAAAACAGTGAGATGTTATACACAATATTAGCTTAATAAAACAGTTTAGGTATGATTAGTAAACAGGGAAAACCACGAGAACTTGTCACATGTATACCAAATTAAGGATGTTGAGTTTCTCTGAGTATTAAAGTTATGCAATTTCCATTTTGTTAAACTGAATCTGCCAAAAATTGTAAACTTATGCCCTGTAACTTAAAATGTTGTGTATATATCATAGTTTATTTTATGTACAGTTAAATGAACAATGTTTTGGCTGCAATAAAATTGTTTTGAAAAGTATCACATGGAAATAAAATTTTACTAACTGGGAACTGTCCCATTAAAATGCTAAATTTCTCTTGGAAGACATGAAAACCTTGAGTTAAAAATAAATTGCTCACTTATTTTAGTATACACTAGGATTGCCTCACCCTTTTTATCATACAGGAATTTTCTGGTATTACATATTTTTAGGTTAGGAAACTCAACTGCAGATGGGTAGATTTTTTTTAAATGTGTATCACAATCATGAAAAAAACTAGTTATTTTTTTTCCAACATGTGTGGCGGTATTTGGGGTTCTTTTCTGGAATAAACATTTTTAATATGTGACACCATTAATACACAAGCACTGCTTTGGAAGCCAGGTGCTTTAAGGACACTTGTCTATTTTCAAGTTTTGCAAGCAGAAGCTTCTACTAAATATTTTGCATTCTTCTACAAGAAAACATTAATCTAACTAGGTTTTAGCCCGTGCTCTACAACGTGTGCAGCTTTGAATCTATGTATTCTTGAATGTGATTAACATGATTAACATGTCTACCCTTCTGAGAGAGCCCCAGGACACTCCTTAGTCGTCCTAATTAATTTATACAATTTAGAGTGTTGATTCCGTAGTTTGGTTTGTATCAGTTTTTACATTTCAGATATATTAACAAATTTTGAAGTCAACTGCTGCTTGTCTCCAATCTAATAATTTGTTTTGTAGTTTTTCTGAAATACCCAAAGACAATTTTTATTATTGCCTATAATTCAGTTGTAGTGGTTCATGCTATTTGGTATTGGATAGATGAAGTAGAACCCATTACCAAACTCAAAATGCATATGTTTCCAACTTCCCAAGAAGTAAGTAAGATAGCTTATGTAAAGAAAACACATGTTGTAAATATGCATGTAAATAGTTCTGTTAATATTGCACTGTAATACATTTGGTACAATAATTTGTGTATCAGCTATACCATTAGCATTGACTACATTTTCTTGCTGTTTATTTGTTTAGCATATTAGTTTAGAGTAAGTTTTGAAAAATAAAATTTAACTAGCTTTGTTTCCTTTGGAATATTTTCATTATGCTTTTCTTTTCCTGGTTTCAAAAAAAAATTTGATTAGAATTTTTTGTTTCCCCAGCTTATTTTAACAATATCTATGTACTCAGTGCCTAATACTGAATCAACTTAATATCTCATATTCAAGCATTTATCAAATTATACTTGCAAGAAGGCAGCAGATTAACATTTTTTGATTACACAACTGCATTGAGAATTTTTTTCTGTAATACAGATTTGAAAAGCAAATTCATAAAAGGACAATACATATATACATATACATATACATATATAAGTACAATATTCACATTTTAAAATGTCCATACACAATCTGGAATTTGCAGCTAAGAGTAAATTAAATTTCCTTTACACATCTATTCTGCACATTTTCAGGTACAAGTACATCACCATAGAAATAATATAACTAGATCCATCAAAGCAGTTTTCTTGAAAAGAACATTTCATCCAAACCCAACTTGTTTTAACACCTCTTCCCCAATTATTTTTTTAAATCAGGCCTTTATGAGGGTCTCAGTTTGGGGCAAATTGCACCTGTATTTTCCCCTTAATGGTCCAGCAAGAGTAGCCACTCTCGGGCTTTTAGTTTCCCTGGCTGTTGCCTCTCTTGGATGGAGACCTGTGTCTCTCTCCCTTCTGACCAGGGTATTTCCAGGCTGAACAGTTTCCTGCCTTCACTGTGTTATTTCCAACTAAAGATGGACTGCCTAAGCAGGCTTCTCTGTCAAAAAAAAAAAAAAAAAAAAAAGTTTTTAGTTCATTCTTTATATAGTTCAGGGGTCTTTGATCTGGAGTTTTCCAGGAAAAGATAATCAATAGACAATGGGTTTTTCCTCAAGTCGCAGTTTCAAAAGGATGGACTCGGAGCTAGATCATTGCATTCCCCTGACCCCAGTATTTCCTAGGAAATCCACTTCAACATATATTGTCCTAAAAAGTCCTTTGATTCCTGATCCTTTCCAGAGATTGCATTAGTCAGTTTCCGAGAGACGTTTAATACAATTCCACAATAACACATACACAATTGCATTTTTAATATAGGGAACCCCAAACTTAATTCAAGTGTTTAATCTTATTTGTTATATCTGTCACAATAATAGTCTCTCACGTGGGGGGGGGGGTTAAAGTAGGTTTTAAACTGATTTTGCTGTTTTCTCTTGCCCCTGTCCCTGCTTCTGGATGTAAGCGGCAGGCTTCCAAGCTGAAGACTTCACTGGTAGAAACCAACAGGCAGCTGAACAGTGTTCCAGTTGCTAGCCTAACTCACTAACAAGTCAGTCAAAATTCCTGTCTGCTACTTTTTTTTATAGGCCAGCTGGGGAGTGAGAACAAGGGGTAGCAGAGCCCCATCAATTAATTTTGGTGGAGAATTCAAAACCTACCTATTTTCTTCAGGGGTTGGAGGAAGCTATGCAATAGAGTTGCTTGGAAGACCGTTTCTTTAGGACCACAATGAGTGGTGAAGGGAAGGACCTTTATCTTGAGCTGCCTGGTTCTATGTAAGTTTTATACCACATTCTTCACTATGCTGCTGTTTTATCCAGCAACAGCAATGTTTTCTTGGTCCCTGGTTGCTCTTCCAGCATGTGACTGTACAGTAGGAGACGAATCTGTTGCTGCCGCTGCCACTGAAGAGTTGGCTCGAGAAAGCCACCCCAGCCACAGTCACTGTTTCTCAAGAGCTGCTGATCAAGAGTCTTGAGCACCTGACATGGGCTCTGATTTCTGGCTCTCCTCCCCACTCCTCAGGGTCTGTATATGTGCATGACTTTTTCTCTCTCGTTCTCTAGCTTCCACGATCAAATGTTTATTCTCCTGGTTTGGCTCTTCTATGTCACATTTCTTTCATGTGTGTATAGCTGCAGCAGCTTGGTGGCTGTGATCTAGACACCTATTGGTAGAGCCTTCCTATGTTGGTATTTATATGGCTAATCCTCCAGTGCTCTATCCATAGAGACCCTACTTGGAAGAAGCAAATTATAGAGAGACTGCCTAATGTGCCTCTCCTTGAGGTCCGCAGATTTCCTAATTGAAAGAATGAAGCAGCTGCTCAGGAGTCCAACAGGTGGTGCCAAAAATCAAGAGACTCACAGTCAAATTGGGAGACTTGATTTAGATCTGTAAAGAGTATTTTAATCTAATGGTGCCCTGTCCTGTTCACTGGGACACTGCCTGCACTCTTCTGCTGATAAGATCACTAAGCCCCCACCGCCACTGCTTATCCTACTTATGATGGTTCAACTTTCCAGCATTTCTTCTCTCTGGGCCAAATGCAGTCCCACACACTAAGTTTATCTTTTTGGCTGTTACCACTATATAAGGGGTAGAAAGCTTTCCTTCCCACCCAAGACCATACTGCAGCTTTGGCTGCAATAATCCTTGCTACTGCAGTACTTACACTTAACATATTGTTGGATTTGTTCCTTCCTCCCACCTCATCTCAAACATATTGTAAAATTCTTCACCAAATTGACCACAATGTCACAATTGCTCCATAGCCACCAACTCAACAACAGATCGTTCTTACAGTAAATTCAATCAGTAGAGCACTATTTATCTGTAAAGTGGGGATAATGATAAAGTGACACAGTTTACAGCACACTCTGGATAAGAACTCTGTTTCTGAGTCCTAGTCCAATGCCATAAGCATAGAACCATCCTTCCTTTAAAACAAATATTCCTGGTATTTTAGAGAGAACAAAAATCCTACAAAGATTAATAATCCAAATTTGTGTCCACAGATAGACTGCTGCAAAATAGCACCTGGTGTGAAATAAAACTAATTTATAGAACTGGCTTAAATTCAGGTATTTCAATTTGCAGGGGATTTCAGGATTTATGAATCTTTCTTTCCAATGTAGAATGAAAGAAAATTTGCAAAAATGTCATGGTGAACTGGAGATACCTGAAAATTTTGTCTTAGAAATACCAAAATATGGTGATCCTAAAACAAAATATGAAATGGACACTCTTGTCAATTTCATAGCTGCTTGTCACTGAATAGGTTCCCTCAGAGGGCTGGTAGGCTCCCTGCCCTGAAGTCTAACAGCCCCGAGAGTCCCGGCTCCAGCATGGTTTCCAGGGCTGCTGCTGCAATGCAGGGACCTTTCAGTCCTGACTCTAGTCAGGGCTTCAAGGGCTTCCTAGCTGGAGCTGTGGATCCTGAAATGCTGATAGTGTTTTGGCAGAAGGTTTGTTACTCTGTAATAGATTCAGAGAAACATTTTGCTACACCAAATTGGTGTTGTCTAAATTATGTTCATCAGAAAACTTCCAACCAGATCTATTATTTAGTCAGATGCATATTTTTGTGTAGACAAGTCCCAGGTTGAAAAAGTGTGTGGGGAAACGCTATTGGATTTTGATTACCTCCTGAACCACTTCCTTAGCACCATCCTTTCTCAGTCTCATCAAGCTATACCCTTTTTTTTTTTGAGCTGTTACCCAATTCTTAATCTTTTTAACATGTGCTTTATAGATATTGTATAGAGCTAATTTTTTTTAATCAGAATGTTGTATGGTACTAAGTCAAATGCTTTGCAAATGTCTTAAGTACACCCCTACCCCAATATAATGTGGTCCTCGGGAGATGAAAAATCTCACTGCGTTATAGGTGAGACCGTGTTGTATTGAACTTGCTTTGGCCCCCTTCTTCCCTGACCGCCCCCTCCAGAGACCCCTGTCCCTAATCACCCCCAGGACCCAACCCCCCTGCTCCCTGTCCCCTGACTGCTCTGACCCCTATCCACACCTCCCGCCCCCTGACAGACACTCACCAGCAGCGGCAGGAAGCGGAGCAACGTGGCCCCAGCCTGCTCCACTCCACCACCTCCCAGCCATGGCGCTCCGCTTCGCGGGGAGGTTGGGGAAAGGATGCCCCCCGTACTCACCTGCTGCACTCCGCTTCCTACCACAGCTGGGAGCTGGCGGAGTAGAGCAGGCTGGGGCCGGGCTGCTCCGCTTCCCGCTGCTGGTGAGTGCGGGGAGATTGGGGAAAGGACGCCCTCCGCACTCACCGGCGACGGGAAGCGGAGCAACGTGGCCCCAGCCCGCTCCGCTTTCCTTGCCCCAGCCGTGTCACTTGGGGGGGGGGGGGGGGGAGAGGGGTTGGGGAAAGGTCCCGCACTCACCTGCGGCGCTCCGCTTCCCACCGCAGCTGGGAGCTGGCGGAGTGGAGCAGGGCTGCTCTGCTTCCGCCATTGCCGGTGAGTGTGTGTGTGGGGGATCCCTTCCCCCAAGTCCCCTCCCCCAAGCAACACAGCTGGGGCCGGGGCATGGGAAGCAGAGCGGGCTGCTCCCGGCCTCCTGCTAAATCCCCGGGCCACTCTGGGACTGCAGGGGCCCCCAAAATTGCCCCCCATGGCTCCTGCCTCCTAGATCCTGGAGGGGGAGCCCCTGACTGCCCCCGAGACCCTCTGCCCTTTATCCAACCCCTTGGCCCTGGCCCGGCCCCCTTAACACGCTGCTCAGAGCAGCGTGTCAGAGCTTTACCGCATTGTATGCGAACCGGTGTTCTATCCGGTCGCGTTATATCGGGGTAGAGGTGTACATTACATCTCTGCAGTTACCTTTGTCAACCAAACTTTTAATCTCATTAACTAATGAAACTGGGTTTGTTTGACAAGACCTGCTTTCCAGGTTGAAAGGCATTAGTTATATTCCTGACCTTTACTTCTCTAGCAGTTGAATCTCTTTTCAGCTTTTCCATTATTTTGCCCAAGATTGATGTCAGGCTAGCCAGTTTATAGGTACTCAAGTCATCCCACTTTACCTTTGTAGAATATTGGCACAATATTAGCATGCTTACAGTCTTCTGGAATTTCCCTGGTATTCCAAGATTTATTAAAAATAACATTAAGTGGTCCAGAGCTCTTCTCAGCCATCTCTTTTAGGAATCTTGGGTACAAGATATCTGGGCCTTCTGCTTTAAAAATATTTATCTCTGGTAGATAACATCCTTGTCAGCTACTAATGAACTAGAAAGTACTTCATCTTCATATGCTACAAGTTCATCATCCTACATCCTTTAAAATACAGAACATAAAAACTAGGGCTGTCAAGTGATTAAAAAAATTAATAGCGATTAATTGTGCTGTTAAACAACAATAGTATACTATTTATTTATATTTTTGGATGTTTTCTACATTTTCAAATGTATTGATTTCAATTACAACACAGAATACAAAGTGTATAGTGCTCACTTTATTTTTAATTACAAATATTTGCACTGTAAAAAATAAAATAGTATTTTTCACTTCACCTAATACAAGTACTGTAGTGCAATCTCTTTATCATGAAAGTTGAACTTATAAATTATGTATAAACAATAACAGCATTCAAAAATAAAACAATGTAAAACCTACAAGTCCTCTCAGTCCTACTTCAGCCAATTGGTCAGACAAACAAGTTTGGGTACAATTTGCAGGACATAATGCTGCCTGCTTCTTGTTTACAATGTCACATGAAAGTGAGAACAGGTGTTTGCATGGCACTGTTGTAGCCGGCATCACAAGATATAGATTCATATGTCCCTCTATGCTTCAACCACCATTCCAGAGGACATGCGTCCATGCTGATGACAGTTTCTGCTCAATAACTATTCAAAGCAGAGCGGACAATGCATGTTCATTTTCATCATCTGAGTCAGATGCCACCAGCAGAAGGCTGATTTTCTTTTTTGGTGGGTTGGGTTCTGTAGATTCCCCATCGAAGTGTTGCTCTTTTAAGACTTCTGAAAGCATGCTCCACATCTCATCCCTTAGATTTTGGATGGTACTTCAGATTCTTAAACCTTAGGTCGAATGCTGTAGCTATTTTTAGAAATCTCACATTGGTACCTATTTTGCGTTTTGTCAAATCTGCGGTGAAAGTGTTCTTAAAACAAACATGTGCTGGCTCATCATCCGAGACTGCTATAACATGAAATATGGCACAATGCAGGTAAAACAGAGCTGGGAACATACAATTCTCCCCCAAGGAGTTCAGTCACAAATTTAATGAATACATTATTTTTTAACGAGCATCATCAGCATGGAAGCATGTCCTCTGAAATGGTGGCCGAAGCATGAAGGGGCATGCGAATGTTTAGCATACACCTCTACTCCAATATAATGTAGAGCCAAAAAAATCTTACCACATTATAGGTGAAACCACATTATATCAAACTTGCTTTGATCTGCCGGAGTGCGCAGCCCCGCCCCCCACCCCGCCCCCGGAACGCTGCTTTACTGTGTTATATCCGAATTCATGTTATATCGGGTTGCGTTATAGCGGGGTAGATAAATACCTTGCAATGCCAGCTACAAAAGTGCCATGCAATTGCCTGTTCTCACTTTCAACTGATATTGTAAATAAGAAGCAGGCAGCAGTATCTCCTGTAAATGTAAACAAACTTTTGTCTTAGCAAATGGCTGAACAAGAAGTAGGACTGAGTGGACTTGTAGGCTATAAAGTTTTACTTTGTTTTGTTTTTGAGTGCAGTTATGTAACAAAAATATCTATAGTTGTAAGTTACACTTTCATGATAAAGAAATTGTACCACAGTACTTGTATGAAGTGAATTGGAAAAAATATTATTTCTTCTGTTTATCGTTTTTAAAGTGCAAATATTTGTAATAAAAAATATCACATGAGCTCTGTACACTTTGCATTCTGTGTTGTAATATAAATCAATATATTTGAAAATGTAGAAAAACATCCAAAATATTTAATAAATTTCAATTGGTATTCTATTGTTTAACAGTGTGATTAATATTTTTGAGTTAATCACGTGAGTTAACTGCGATTAATCAATAGTCCTTATAAAAAACATGTTGAACGTTTACCTTTTCAGCATCATTATTAAAAATTTTACCATCTCCACTTAGTAATGGACATATACAATTTTTTTTTGTTTGGTTGGGGTTGTTTTTGTTGTTTGTTTGTTCCTAATGTACTTACACTACTTTATTGTGCTTAGCTCTGCCAGACATTTTCCCCTGATGTCTTTAGCTTCCCCAGTCATTTTTATGTCATAATTTCCAATTTTTATATTGATTGCATTCTAATTCTATTCTCCTGTTTTCCATTTGTAATATACAGTATTGCTTTTTTGTTTCTAATTGCTGCCTTCTGAACCAGCATGGGCTTTTAGCCAGAGTTGTCCTTGATTATGGAATTGTAGGTTTTTGGCCATCTCATAAACTCTTCTTTAAGAACTCCCAATTTTCATTCACAGTTTTTCTGTCTAAATTTTTATTCCAGTCAATTTGACTCATAATTTCTCAAAGCTAGGGAAAATTAGCTTTTTTGAAGCATCAGGGTATATATGTTACTGGTTGGGACTTTCTTCTGTTTGACCAGATTCTGTATAATCAGGTCATGATCATTAGTCCATATATATATATATATATATATATATATATATAAGAAACTAAGAATATTTTACTACTGGCTACATGAAACCTCTTGTATATGTCTCCCAAATTGAAGTTTTGCCCATAATGGCACAATTTTGCTTTCTATATATTAGATAGGTGCTTAAAAAATAACTCACCCTATTTGCTGGTCTGTAACGGATCCAGAAACTAAGGTTTCCCCCTCCCAGCCTTAGCAACCCCTGTGATGTATCACTCAGCTGCCACCTTAAACCATTGAAATAGAGATAAATTCAAAAGATATTGATAAACTGGAGAGGGTTAAGAGAAGAGCCACAAGAATGATTAAAGGATTAGATAAGCCTTATAGTGACCGATTCAAGCTCAATCTACTTATTTTAACAGCGAAGGTTAAGTAGAGACTTGTTTACAATCTATAAGTACCTGCATGGGGAACCAATATTTAATAGTGGGCTCTTAAATCTAGCAGAAAAAGATATCCTGATCCTGGAAGTTGAAACTAGACAAATTCAATTGGAAATAAGGTAAAAAAAATTAATGGTGAGAGTAGTTAACCATTGGAGCGATTTATCAAAGGTGGTGGTGGATTCTATATCACGGACAATTTTAAAATCAAGATTGGATTTTTTTTTTAAATATGCTCTAGAAAATATTTTGGGAAAGTTCTAGAGCCTGTGCTACATAGGTCAGATTAGATGATCACAATGGTCCCTTATGGGCTTAGACTCTATGACTAAAGGATGGTTCTGCAACTCCTACTGCAGCGATCGTGATGTTTAGTATCATCCCATCCCTAGCAGAGACCTAGAGAACATGTTGATCAGTGACAATATTGACAACCATGAGTGCTCAAAAAGCAGGCTGCCCCAAATATAAATATGCTTTAAAAATTATGATTTTTAAATATATATATATATATATATTTCTTTTTACTTATATTCTGTTTAACACCTTTTTACACTCAGATCATGTTTTCAGGCTTTCCTATGCAAGCATGAGGGATAGAAGATTAATATTTTATAAAAAATGAAAGTATATAGTCACATGCCTTCAGGAGCTGGGAATGTAAGAAATACACTGAATATTGGAATAATCCATTGATGTCACATCCATTACTGAAAGGCTGATTTGTAAACTCTGGTTCAGTTCATGTATCCCCAGTAATTTCTTTCATTTCAGAAATGGAGAGTTAGCACAATTGTGGAGAATATACTTGACTATAACAGCGTTTAAAAGAGAACTGGATAAATTTATGGTGGTTAAGTCCATTAATGGCTATTAGCCAGGATGGGTAAGGAATGGTGTCCCTAGCCTCTGTTTGTCAGAGGATGGAGATGGATGGCAGGAGAGAGATCACTTGATCATTGCCTGTTAGGTTCACTCGCTCTGGGGCACCTGGCATTGGCCACTGTCAGTAGACAGGATACTGGGCTAGATGGAGCTTTGGTCTGACCCGGTACGGCCATTCTTATGCACTTTGCATAGGTGAGGCAGTGCTGAAAGCCTACCATTTCAGTTCTTTCTCTTTTGACATTTCTGCAATAACAGCTTCTACTATTCTGTATAACTTTACAACTATTTTGATTATTTCACAGTAACCCATATCCATCCCATATATGTAAAACAGCCAGACCCTGAAAGCTAGTTTTAGGAATAGTATAATTTCTATCAGTGGGTGGACTAGGTCCAGTATCATTATATACAGACATGTTGTTGGGGTCCACTAGGCATAGCTACCAGGTAACTCGGGAGAGTGGAAGGCCAAAAGTGCCGATGAAGCTCTTTTGCTCTGGGTCTGTGAACCACAGTGACTCCATCTTGGGAACTCTCTCCTACTTCTATGCTAACTGCTTACATGCTCTGAAGTAGGCTGAAGCAGAAATGTATTGGTCAGCGTTTTTAGCAGATGGCTGCAGTTTCACTCACACTAGCAGAAATAATAGAGATAAGAAGCGGGGTAGTTAGTTTGCAGGCGTCTAACTCAAGGTCGCAAAGACTGAGAAAGTTTTCTCACAAGCTTATGTAGAGCTTATTGTAACAGTTGTCTGGAAGGGAGGGGTAAGGGGGAACAGCCAGACAAAGAGATGTATGCAAACAGTTTGAAGTATAAAAGGTAAAAGTTGTTTGTATTTGTTGCGCTGGATTTGAGACATGCTGGTCTTCTAGTGCCATTTCAGAGCTCTGAAATAAACTTGGCTTGCTTTCTCCCCTCGGTGTCTTTATTAGTGCCAAGCACACCGGGCGACGAACCCCGTTTGCCATCTCGGGGCCCAGTTCTGGGTCAGGCAATAATGTCACATGCTGATGTCTTCAAGATCAGTCTTTTCTTACATGAGTAAAGTTCCTCCTGGGGTGTCCACTGTTGACCAGGGGTGTGATAGTATAAGAGAGGTAGTATGAGCAGAGGTGTAGGAACCTAAAATGGATGCATTTCCACTGCAACCATGTTCCATTCCCTGCTCCTCTTGTGCTCCCTCACATAGTCAGCTACAGACAGTTCCTGCAGGAGGCTGCAGTGCCAGGCCTCAGCCCCATGCACCAAGCATGGCAGCTCTCTGCTCTCGCGGTGCTCAGCTCAGCCTTAAGCAGGGCTGGCTCCAAGCACCAGCTGAGCAAGCTGGTGCTTGGGGCGGCAGATTGTTCAAGGCAGCATTCTGCCCAATCCTAGGGTGGCACGGCTGCTTTTTTTTTTTGTTCTGCTCTGGCCGCCCTGTAGGGGGCGGCAGCGGGGAGAACCAGAGCACCCTGCAGGGCAGTCCTCTTCCTTCCCTCCCCGCTGACCGGAGCGGAGCCCTCGTGGCAGGAGGTGGCGCAGCGAGAGGGGCCACATGGCAGTGCCCCTGCTGTAGCCCTGGCCGCCCCCTTCTCTCTCTCTCCCGCCCGCTCCTGCCCCCACGCTCCGGCCGCGCTGCAGGTGTGGGTTTTTTTTTGCTTTGCTGTTCTGACGCCCCGTTTTTGGTTTTTTTTGCTTGGGGCGGCCAAAAAGCCAGAGCGGGCCTTGGCCCTAAGAACCTACCCAATCCTGCTTTCCAGAGCCATCCCCAGTGTGCTAGAACAATTTTGACAGTGGGGATACTGAGAGCCATTGAATCAAATGGTAACCAGAGGTCCTGATTTTATAGGGACAGTCCTGATTTTTCGTATATAGGCTCCTATTACTCCCCACCCCATCCCAATTTTTCACACTTGCTGTGGGGTCATCCTACCCTGTATATAACTGAAATCACTTCAAGCCAGGGGGTGCAGCATTACGCTCTGCACCCCTATTTCAAGCAGCGACGGCCACGCCTGCAGCGACACCTCAGAGGAAGACAAGGGGAGCGAACAAGCGGCAATCACTAGTAAGTGCAAAATGAAATGACCCCCCCCCCCAGGCGAAGGGACTGTAACGCCCCAGCGGCTGAACAGGTCACAACGGGAGGACGGTCCGCCGCGGCTTGCTCGCCGGCCTTCTCCCTGCGCGCGCCCAGCCGCAGAGCGAGCCGGCGGCACCACGCAGGCAGGGCCGGGACAGCCTCCACGCGCAGCGGTCGCGCGCGAGAACCTCGCCATCCAGCGGGGTGTGCAAGCCCCGCCCACTTCCGATAGCCCCGCCCGCTACACGACACCCCGCCCCCTCCTCGTCTCATTGGGCTCCAACTCCAGCCCGCCGGATCCGCCGCCGTTCGAGCGGGAGCCGCTGAGCCAGGCTCACTGGAACCCCGAGGCGCGGCGCTTTCCGCTCTGCTCCGGCTGCACGGTCTGAGGCAGCGCCCGGCCCTCCGCCCTGCTCGGCGCCCTTCTGCGCAGCGGCGTGCGCCTGGGACGGGGGGCAGGGTTGTGGCTGGCCTGGGGGAGCTGCCCTTGACTCTGTGTGGCCCTGGGATGGGAATAATACAGCTAAACTCCCCCAAGTTCTGGGGCTGAAACGACTCCTGTAGAAAAGTGTGTTATTGTTATTCTCCCCCCCCCCCCCCCGTATGGTGCCTGCGGAAAAGGCACAACGTAGCTCAGAAGCATTGTCAGTGCTCCTCTGTTGTCCTGATGATGTTGTGTACCAAGTATTGTTAATAAGCAAATGCTAAGTGTGGTGAAACAAAAGGCACCTGAACTAAGTCCTACACGGAGCGTTTTAGCCTTGACAGTCAGCAGAATTAATTGCAGTTTCGGTATTTACTTTCTTCCAGAACTGTTGATATTTGCCTTGGGACATACTGAATCTGTAAACGATACTTTAATACGGGGTGAGTATTTGTGTATTTATACATATAAAATGGAGCTTATGCTGTTGGTTTTGTCTATGCATGCTATGTAAAGTAAAAATACATACTGCATTGCTGCACCACCCCATGACGTGATAGTTTTATTAACTGTGGATCTACGAATTTACTGTAATCCTTTTTTATAGACCTGCTCCTGTTTCATTATTTGTACATGTGTATTAGGAAGACTACCCTTATAGCCTAAGTCTGTTGTTCCTTAATGTAGGTTCTCTTCGACATTTTCCTTTTACTGCAATGAAGCCTGAAAGTCTCATGATTCTTTATGAGGATGACTCTGTAGAGGTGCACTATATAGATGGATCCAGACTGCTTCTTTCTCCCTGTGGCTCTGAATTCCTCTTTGAAAAGGCACTTCCTGTCTCTGCCCATCCTCTGCAGCCAGCTGAAAGGATTCGCCAAAGGACTCAGTTTGTTATTAGTACCTACCGAGTACGTGGGTTAAATTTCTTTTTCTATTCTATCTCCAAATAGAGCAAAAATAAAGGAGAAGAGCAGGTGGGATAAGAAGGTAGTACCAAGGCATATTTTTATTCCTTCCATTATAGCAGCAAACAACATAACAATGTTATAAAAAAAGGTAGTTGAAATACTGAATGAACTGCCAGTGTTAGCAAACAAAGTAAACATTGTCAGTCAGCTAACATGTTCTTCTCAAATGTATAGAAGCCCATTGTGGATGGACAATATATCTGGCCCTTAGTATTCCGAAAGGCTATGTAGACACCTTAATGTTGATTGGTAGTTCATACAGTGCCTTTGCGTTTGGTAGTTCATACAGTGCCTCTGCATTGTAGAGAAATTGTGATGGCATTGTTGGTTATCAGTATACAAATGATGCTGAATTATAAATCACTATTTTCCTCTCAAAAAGAGGAGATAAAGCAACACTGAAATGTTCCCTCTGCGTAGCCAGTTCTATGATGATATGTCTCATACCCTTTCCTCAGGAGCAACTTCTACGAGCAGTAGATTTCCGGAACCAGTTTTGTAGTTCCTTGTATTTACCTTCAAGTATCATACCTTCTGAAAGGAAAAATGTAAGTTTTACGTACCTGCTAATATTTTTGCAAAATAAACTTCAGTGAGAGTCTGATTCAGTGATTTATTTTATTTATTTATTTTGTTTTACTTTCCTTGTATGTGGGGTTTTTTTAAGTTCTGTAAAATGCAGTTTGGTTGGTAAATTAGGTTTAGAAAATTTTGATTTTCAAGTTACATAAGAAGAACATAAGAACGGCCATATTGGGTCAGACCAATGGTCCATCTAGCCCAGGGGTAGGCAACCTATGGCACGCGTGCCGAAGGCGGCACACGGGCTGATTTTCAGTGGCACTCACACTGCCTAGGTCCTGGCCATGGGTCCGGGGGGCTCTGCATTTTAATTTAATTTTAAATGAAGCTTCTTAAACATTTTAAAAAATGTATTTACTTTACATACAACAATAGTTTAGTTCTATATTATAGACTTATAGAAAGAAACCTTCTAAAAATGTTAACTTGTATTACTGGCACGCGAAACCTTAAATTAGAGTGAATAAATTAAGACTTGGCACACCACTCCTGAAAGGTTGCCGACCCTTGATCTAGCCCAATATCCTGTCTTCCGACAGTGGCCAATGCAAGGTGCTTCAGAGGGAATAAATAGAACAAGTAATCCATCCTGGAAATAAGGATGGAAACTATTTTATTTAATGTATTTGGTTTGGTAAAAGCACCCAATATTAAAATGATGGGCACAGTGGAAAAAGTTATACAAGAATGTAAATTGAAGCAAGTTGAAGAATGTAAGTTGTACTTGTATGTAGCTAGGTAGTTGAGGTGTAACTGCTCTAACATCAAATTTTGACACCTTTTTTGCAAATAGGTTTAATAAGTATGGTTTCAGGTACCTCTGAAATGTGATACCATAAAAGGTCTAAATTCATTATTATATTTTAAAATTTCCTTCGGGAATATATTCTAGACACTTTCCAAAAGAGATCCACATCACTAAATCATCAAAGCCGCTGCCCTGTTGGTAAAATTGGAAGGATGAGATTTTTTTTTTTAAATGTTGATTTCACTGTACATAAACTGAAATAAATATATTTCTATCAATCATAATTGAAATTTACAAACAGGCAAAGTTTAAAAAAAAATGCCACTTGAGAACTTTGATTAAAGGATAATTACTTTGTATATTTGACGTGATGTTGAAAAATGTGTTTTTAACGGTTAAAAAGCTTTAATTTTTTTGAGTCCCAGCATCTACTGTTATTAAATAACTATTGTCTGACCTCCCTTCCTATAATTTTGCACAATTGTGAAAATTTAAATGGATAAAAAAATTGCTAAAAATTAACTAACTCTAGCCATTGAAATTATTAAAAAAAAAAATAATCAAATTCTGCCAAGCCTACTTGTTGGCAATCTCAACAGAGAGGACAAGGATTAAATGAGCCTGAGCATAGTAACTAAATTACTCCTTTAGCACTGAGTATGGTTCTGCTAGAACAGGTAGAGGCACACTTGAGAAGTAAAGTGAGATGTCTTATTTTATAGATAAATAGGAACATTCACTCTTCACCACTGTCACCTTTCAGAAGAACTAAATTCACTTAAAATAGATTCTACTACCTTCTGTTCATTTCCCTCTTTTTAGATTCTTCTCTCTGATATCTCAGAAATCAATTGGCCTAGCCCCAATGCTACTGATGCAGCAGAATGTATGGATAATGGCAGTGTAAAAATCTCATCCTTAGATGGTCATGCTTATCTCTGCATGTCAGAACTGCAGCAAGAGTTTACAGTGGAGTTTTTATGCAAAGTAAGCCAAAAGTGTGCTGCGTCTTCATCTTTCTCTGAAAAAAACAGCAATGATCAAAACAAAGGTCAGCATGGAAAATCAAGCAGAAGTTTTATCTCAGAAATGTTTCCTAAACAAATGAGAATGGAGAATAAGAAAGAGGAACATTGCTGGACTATAAACAAATGCAGGGAACTGGACAAATCAAAGGGCTATTTAAACCAAATAAAAGGACAAGATGAGGCCCCATTGTCTCTTACATGCTGTTCATCTGAATACGTGTGGGTTATGCAGCGCTGGTCTGTTTCCTCATATCCAGAAGAATGGAAATACCCTTTGTCTTTGGCATTAATATTCTATCAATTGCACATTGATAACATATGTAAAACATATGTGGAGAATAAATGCACTAGAAATGGAACTGCAGGATCTGATGTTTTAAAGGAAAGTGAAAAAACAAAGGCAGTTTCTCATTTGCCTAGAGCTTTGCCACTCAGCTGTAGTGCACCACACCTACACAGGTAACAGGAAATTTGTTTGCTTTTTAGTTTTGTGCAATATATTTTACAGTTCCGAAGATCTGAATGTCAGCTCTTCAATAGCCTGATTGACTATTAACCATCATAAATGTCTATTTAAAATAAAATGTGTAACAAACACACTTTTCTTACGAACTTCATGAAATGTGGTATTCATAAGACCAACAATACATAAACTGGTGTAAGAAATTGTAATAGTAATCTGAAGAAAAATGCTGAGCTGTAATATTTGGTATATTGTGGAGAGAGAACCTCTAATTAGACAAATATGCAAGTAACAGTAATGGGGATATTGAAAAAATACATTACAACTACTTTGGGTTTTGGGAAAATAATGCTTGGGAAATTTGCCAGTGGCATGGGCTACTTTTTTTTAAAAACTGTATTTTCAGAAAAAGGAAGCGGGTAAGGTGTGTGTGTGTGTTTTATGTTCGTTTGTACACATCCATTCTTGTTGTCTGTTCACAAAAACATGATTCATATTTGATTATAAGTGAGTTGTTCCATATAAAGTATGAGAGGGAAAGTACAGCTATAACTTAGAAAGTCAGGTTAAATAGTAATAATTGAGCAGACTGAGTTTCCTTGAAACAAATTTTTTAAGGGTCACAAAGTTTGAACACTGTCTCTCACACCAGTTTACTCTGAGACCTTTCATTAACTGAAGAATAACTTCTTGGCTAGTTGGGTGTTTCTCAGTTCATCCATTTGCAGTTCCTGAATATGCGCTGCTTTTTTAAGTGAGTTGAGTATTGCATTTTTATAATATTTTATCAAAAATTAAGCAAGTTATGCGAAGATTTCCCTGGCTTCTTTGAACAGTGCAAAATATTAATAATAATACTGATAAACTGCAAACTTACTGCAGCTTTTCTGTCTTTGACTTTTGCCCAGGTGGAGTTTCTGTGACTTCTTTCTACAGAGGAAGCAAGACAATGAACATAATTCATGCCCTCTACTAATAAAAATTGTTTGGTGCCAGGGTATTATTTACAGGTAAGAAACAAATAATTTGTTCACTTTTGGAAGCTTGTGCACCTCTATGGGAATTAGGCTTTTAAAAAATGAAATTTCCAGATTCAAATCTCTATTTTACATGTTTTTGCTGTATTTATCAGGGTTCATTACTCTGAAATAAAACTTCATAGACTGTGACTTGGCCAATGTGGTATTAGCTTGGGAGTAAACGTTTGTCACTGAATTGAAAAATGTTTTATTCAATCATTCTTTAATTATATGAACTTTAAAAAGGTGCTTCAGAATTTCTTGTCTTTGAAAATTCTGAGGTGGGTATATATTGTACAAATAAAGTTAGGACTCTGAAGCCACATTTAAAACTCCTAAATAAGAGGACTGTTTGGTTTTTTTTGGAGGGGGGAGTATTGAGCTCCTGTAGCTCCTATGGACAGCTGCCAGAGTTAAGGAGTTTGGCTCCTCTGAAAATTTATGCTGCTTGTTTAGGGCTAATTTCAGGCAACCAAGTTTTAATATGTTGGTCCCAGTTTCTAAATGAATCCAGATTTCGCAATCAGCCAAATTCTACTATGGATTAATTGTATAGCTATATATGCAAAACATTTAAAATAGGGCTGTCGATTAATCGCAGTCAACTCATGCGATTAACTCAAAAAAAAAAAATCGTGGTTTAAAAAATTAATCGTGATTGTTAAACAATAGAATACCAATTGAAATGTATTAAATATTTTGGATGTTTTTCTACATTTGAATATACATTGTATTCTGTGTTGTAATTGAAATCAAAGTGTATATTTGATTATAAATATTTGCACTGTAAAATGATAAACAAAAGAAATATTTTTCAATTCACCTCATACAAGTATTGTAGTGCAATCTTTTTTGTGAAAGTACAACTTACAAATGTAGGTTGTTGTTTTTTTGTTACATAACCACTCAAAAACAAAACCATGTAAAACTTCAGAGCCTACAAGTCCTCAGTCCTACTTCTTGTTCAGCCAATTGCTAACACAAACAAGCTTGTTTACATTTACAGGAGATAATGCTGTGCTCTTCTTATTTACAATGTCACCAGAAAGTGAGAACAGGCATTCTCATGGCACTGTTGTAGCCAGCGTCGCAAGGTATTTATGTGCCAGATATGCTAAACATTCATTTGTCCCCTTCATGATTTGGCCACCATCCCAGAGGACATGCATCCATGCTGATGATGCTTATTAAAAAAATAATGCATTAATTAAATTTGTGACTGAACTCCTTGGGGGAGAATTGTATGTTTACAGCTCTGTTTTATCCACATTCTGCCATATATTTCATGTTATAGCAGCGCATGTTGTTCATTTTAAGAACACTTTCACTGCAGATTGGACAAAATGCAAAGAAGGCATCAGTGTGAGATTTCTAAAGATAGCTACAGCACTCGACCCAAGGCTTAAGAATCTGAAGTGCCTACCAAAATCTGAGAGAGACGAGGTGTGGAGCATGCTTTCAGAAGTCTTAAAAGAACAACACTCCAATGTGGAAACTACAGAACCCAAACCACCTTCTGCTGGTGACATCTGACTCAGATAATGAAAATCAACATGCGTCGGTCCGCATTGGTTTGGATTGTTATCAAGCAGAACCCTACGATGGTGGTTGAAGCACGAAGGGACATATGAATCTTTAGCACCTCTGGCATGTAAATATCTTGCAACGCTGGCTACAACAGTGCCATGAGAATGCCTGTTCTCACTTTCAGATGACATTGTAAACAAAAAGCGGGCAGCATTATCTCCTGCAAATGTAAATGAACTTGTTTGTCTGAGTGATTGGCTGAACAAGTAGGACTGAGTGGACTTGCAGACTCTAAAGTTTTACATTGGTTTATTTTAGAATGCAGGTTTTTTTGTACATAATTCTACATTTGTAAGTTCAACTTTCATGATAAAGAGATTGCATTGTAGTACTTGTATTAGGTAAATTGAAAAATACTATTTCTTTTGGTTTTTTTTACAGTGTAAATACTTGTAATCAAAAATAAATATAAAATGAGCACTGTACACTTTGTATTCTGTGTTGTAATTGAAATCAATATATTTGAAAATGTAGAAAACATCCAAACATATTTAAATGGTATCCTATTATTATTTATCAGTGTGATTAATCGCAATTAATTTTTTTTAATTGCTTGACAGCCCTAATTTTAAAGTAAGGGCTTGTCTACACTGGCAAGTTTTGTCACCACAATCTGCCTTTTGGTGACAAAACAGCAAGAGCGTACACACTACAATGGGACTTTTGTCACAAAAAACATCCAGTTTTGGCGACAAACAACTTCCACCCCTACGAGAGACTTTTGTCTTTCCCCTCTCGTTATTGTTGACAAAGAACCACTGTAGACACTGCTGATTTTGTCGACAGAACGGTCTTCCGCCAGTATCCCACAATCAGAGCCGGCTCCAGGCACCAGCACAGCAAGCAGGTGCTTGGGGCGGCCAAGGGGAAGGGGCTCTTCGGCGGCAATTTGGTGGCGGGTCCCTTGGTCCCTCTCAGAGGGAAGGACCTGCCGCCGAAGTGCTGCCGAAGAAGAAAGCGGCGTGGTGGAGCTGCCGCCGAAGTGCGGCTGATCACGGCTCTCTTCCCCCTCCCCTCCCTCACCCCCCCCCTGCCGCTTGGGGTGGCAAAAACCCTGGAGCCGGCCCTGCCCACAATGCCAGCCTTGATTGCTCTCCTCAGTGTTTTGATCTCTGCTGCCCTGCAGGCATGTGCCCCTCCTTTTCAAAGCTCCAGGAAGTATCTGTGTGCTGCTCCCTTTGGGGAACAAACAAAGAGCAAATCACTGGAATGCTCCTGTTCTGCCCTGCACTAGGAACACAGCGGCAGGCAGACTGCTGTGCTGCTTTGCCATTCTTCAGCACGGAGAGCTCACAGAGCTGCTCATGATGCTGCTCTCGGCAGCTGAGGGGGCTGTGGGAGAACTGGGGGAGAATCCCAAGATGCATAGCGATCAGCTCTTCCTTCCCACAACACTGCACTGTGGGATACATACCCACGGTGCATTGTTCACCCTGTCGATGATGGTGTCTCCAATGTGGACGTGATCTGTCGACAGAGGGAGCAAGTGTGAACACCCTGTGGCGATTTTTGTTTTGTCGACTTTTGGGTGTCAACATAAGTTTTGTCAACAAACTTGGTAGTGTAGACAAGCTCTCTGATTATTTAAATGCTTTCACATTTGCTGTTTAACTGTTTTGTTTGAAAATAGAACGACGAGTACTTGTGGTACCTTAGAGATTAGCCCACGAAAGCTTATGCTCAAATACATTTGTTAGTTTCTAAGGTGCCACAAGTACTCCTCGTTCTTTTTGCTGATACAGACTAACACTGCTACCACTCTGAAACTTGTTGGGAAAGGTTTCAGTTGTCATCAAGGCACTGAAATGAGAGAATTTGGTATTGTGTCCTTCAGAGTAGTATAGTGGGAAAATACTATAAAGCTTCATTCTTTCTCTACAACATCTATTTGCCAAGTAACAGTGAGGGTGAAATATTTTTGAACTTTCCAAATGTTTAACCCACATGAGCAGACTGACTATTAAGGCCCCAGTTCTGCAATTCATTCTAAATGTGTTTCCCCGTACCCATGTAAAGCCATTTGGACTTCAGTGGGGCTTTTTGTGGACAGAGTGCACTGTCCACCCAGATTAAGTTGCAGGATTGGGCCCTGGTCTAGTCATAGATCACATAATGTGTGATCATGTAATGAAAAATCCTGTATCATATCAAAATAACTATATGCAAGGAAGAGGTGGTAAGGTTGCTAAGTTAGCATTAAATCTGAGAGCTTGTCTAAATGTGGATAAATGTAAAGTAATGCACATTGGAAAAAATAACCCCAACTATACATACAATATGATGGGGGCTAATTTAGCTACAACTAATCAGGAAAGAGATCTTGGAGTCATCTTGGATAGTTCTCTGAAGACGTCCATGCAGTGTGCAGCGGCAGTCAAAAAAGCAAACAGGAAGGATGTTAGGAATCATTTAAAAAAGGATAGATGAGGCCAATGAGAGCGGCGGGTAGCAGCGGCCAGTATGTCCCTCGGCCTGCGCCGCTTCCAGCAGCTCCCATTGGCCTGGAGCAGCAAACCGCGGCCAGTGGGAGCCGTGATCGGCTGGACCTGCGGACGCGGCATGTAAACAAACCGGCCCGGCCCACCAGGGGCTTTCCCTACACAAGCGGCGTCCCAAGTTTGGAAACACTGGGATAGAGAATAAGACAGAGAATATCTTATTGCCCTTATATAAATCCATGGTATGCCCACATCTTGAATACTGCGTACAGACATGGTCTCCTCATCTAAAAAAAAATACACTGGCATTAGAAAAGGTTCAGAGAAGGGCAATTAAAATGACATATGGGACCCATTCCAACCCCTAGAGGGGAGATTAAAGAGGCTAGGACTTTTCAGCTTGGAAAAGAGGAGACTAAGGGGGGGATATGATAGAGGTATATAAAATCATGAATGGTGTGGAGAAAGTAAATAAGGAAAAGTTATTTACTTGTTCCTATGATATAAGAACTAGGGGCCACCAAATGAAATTAATGGGCAGCAGGTTTAAAACAAATAAAAGGAAGTTCTTCTTCACACAGTGCACAGTCAACCTGTGGAACTGCTTGCCTGAGGAGGTTGTGAAGGCTAGGACTATAACAGGGTTTAAAAGAGAACTGGATTAAATTCATGGAAGTTGAGTCCATTAAAGGCTATTAGCCAGGAGGGTAAGGAATGGTGTCCCTAGCCTCTGTTTGTCAGAGGGTGGAGATGGATGACAGGAGAGAGATCACTTGATCTCTCTTGATCTCCGGGGGGGAGGGATAGCTCAGTGGTTTGAGCATTGGCCTGCTAAACCCAGGGTTGTGAGTTCAATCCTTGAGGGGGCCACTTGGGGATCTGGGGCAAAATAAGTACTTGGTCCTGCTAGTGAAAGCAGGGGGCTGGACTCGATGACCTTTCAAGGTCCCTTCCAGTTCTAGGAGATGGGATATCTCCATTAATTATAATTATTAATTAATTATTACCTGTTAGGTGCCCCAGAGGGAGTGAACCTGGCATTGGCCACTGTCAGCAGACAGGATACTGTGCTGGATGGACCCTTGGTCTGACCCAGTATGGCCGTTCTTATGTTCACTGCGCAGCTTTTAGCGACAAGTCTGTGTTGACACAGTCTTGTCGCTAAAAGTCAGCGAGTGTGAACGCTCTTTTTGCGGTATTTTGTCAGCACTTTTGCCGACAAACTACTTCCAGTCCTGCAAGCGGCATAAGTTTGCGTTCACACTGCCGCTTACATCTGCAAAACTTTTGTCTTTCGCGGTGGGGCTTAAGTACCCACGAAAGACAAAAGTTTGGGCGACAATTGTGCAGTGTAGACACACCCTGAATTTCCTGCCTCTTGCGGGGTTTAATCAGAACTTCCCCCTAATGTGGACATACATCTCACTCCTCCATCATTGCTATATTTCATTTCCAATACCTGTGGGTGAATTGTTTTTATGGGATAGCTACTTATATTTAGGGCTCTCTGTTTTTAAAATAATTGGATAGTTCTAAGCTTCCTTTTTAAAGGGAAAAATAAAAAAATAAGCAATAAGAATACTGTTTGGAGAAACAAGGAAATAACTTTTCACATGGAGCCTTTGGTGAAAGGATGTGTATTCACATCTAGTAAATTACCATTTTTTTCCCCTTTAACTGGCAATACCGATAGTTGTTAACTCCTTTTGTGTTCTGTCTTCTGATCTCTTAGGCTTATCCATGATATTGAAAACTTTATAGAAATTTATCCTGGAGATGGATCAGTTTTCAAGTCAGAAGGAGCATTTTTGGGAAACTATTTTACACATTATTCTGTTCACAAAGAAACAAGACAGGTGGGAATTGCACTACTTAAAAAACCCAAACTGTTTTACTATTTGAATGCTACTCTAATTTTCCATTTGAGGTTATCAGCATATTTCACTTGAAGACACTGCTATAACAGGACAGTTTGTACTAAGACATTGTTCTAGTTTAAGTCACACTTTAGTATTTTGCGTAATCGCTTCTCTGAAGATTTTTCAATAATGTATTTTTATCACTTGTGAATTAGAGAAAAATCTGGTTAGAATATTTATCTCAAACTCAAGAAAGTAGGTATTGTGATCCCATATTCCCCATTTTTCTCTGTTAAAATTTTTCCCTTTTAAAAACTTCATTCTTGAAAGTTTTTTTTTTTTTTTTAATGGCATCAAAGGTCCAGATGTCAGTTTTAAGTGGTAGCTCTCAGCTCTTAAGCTGTCTTACTATATTCTGATCTCCTTTAATAAAACAAGACAAATAAAAGAGGCAGTGTGGTGCAGTGGATGGGACCCAGCAGACCTGGGTTCTACTCCTTGCTCTGCAACTGACCTAGTTAACTTTGGACAAGTCTCTTCACCTCTCTCTCTGTTTTCCCTCTCACCTTTTCTTTCTTATCTATTTATTTCATGCTCTTTGGGGCAGAGCCTGTCTCAAGTATTAGCACAATGGGTTTGGGGATATCCTGATTTTTAGCTGGTGCTACCATACTATAAATAATAAAGAACAGAAAATATAGGAAAATACAGCTTGTGTGTCTAGGATGGAGTTCAGTTGCTAATTGACCACAGGTGGCACAGCAAATTACTGAGTTGGCAACTGCAGACTCAGTAAAACCTCCATAGTGAATCAGTTTCTAAGATGGTCACAGCAGAGTGTTGCAAAGTGTAACTTGTTCTGGCTGTCTAAACCAGGCTCTTAAAATGAGGCACTTGAATGGGGGCGGGATGGAAATTGACTCAGAGGTGTGTGTGGATAACAACCTTATGTTCACATCTTAAGAGTTGCTAAGAAAACAGAACCAAACATAACTATTTCTAGGGCTATTTCCTTACTTGGTCTGGTCAGAATATCTTTCAAAATCAGATAATAGCATCACAGCTGGGCCTTGGTGAAAGGCCTTGGTTCAAGGGGATGACCATGACATGATGTTTGTTTGAGGTGGTGGTGGTGATGCCTCCTCCCATGCTGAATAAGGTGTCTAGTGTGCCTCAAAAGAACCATTCAAAATATGGGCGGCAACCTTCAAAATCTTTTTATTCTATCAAAATACGTTTCTAATGATCCATAGAGGGGATATGGCTTTGTTTTAAGATTTAGGTGCATTGTCATGATAGTTTTGTAACCTCACCAGATCAAGGTATATTCATTCACTTTGTTTATATTTTCTTTGACTGTTTCCTGTTTTCTCTCAACATTTTATTTAACATGTTGACAAGGTAAAATGACTCTCCTGCCATCTTTCAACCACTTTGGATAGTTTAAGAATTTAAAGCAGGGTAAGGTTCCACACAACAGGCCTCAAAACTGGTTTATTACTTGGATTAGCGTCACATTTACAGATAGTAGGCCAAAATCTGCCCTTTCATAAAAGTACTCCGTTCCTGTTTAGTCTGTGAAAGTTTTATACTTAGGTCTGAGTGTAGAATGTGGCCTAATGAATATGACTGCCCTTTAGCTTTGAAAGGATATTCTTATTCGTCCTTCAGCGCAAACATGCTGCTATAACAGTTCACTGGGCGAAGGAATGCCCAAAACTTGATATCTTGCTAGTTCTTAAATACCACAATATCTATAAATAACTCCTCTATTTTCTGTTATGTTCTAGAGAGAAGAAAAAATGTATTCAGCAAACAGTCTGCCTCCTGATACACCAGAAAGTCCATACTCCATCTGTTCCATTATTACCCAGGCAATCCGGTGAATTATTCATTTTTGTTATATTAATTGCTCTAGCCTTTGGAAGGGCATTCAGTAACAAAGATGACAAATAATGATTACCATGTTGTTCTAGTTAGACTTCAACTATAGCTGTGAGTATAAGAAATAAATCAAAGTTATTTATATCAACAGTATCAGAAAAATATATAAGCATAATGAAATAGGTTACAAAATAGACCCTTAACAATAACTGTGTAAATGAAGCTACGGCAAGTATTTGTGCAGTGCAGCATAATAATATAATAAAAATAATGTTTTCTGCATATGAGATGTATTTTTTTCCTTCTCAGAATTCTCCAATACTGTTACAAGACTAAACTTTCATTAACCCATAATTACAATATCTGCTGCTGGAAAATGGTATGTAACTGAAGACTTGTAATTATGTTAACACTTGAACTGTTAGCATGTGTTTAGTAGGGTCTATAGACAACAGCTTCTGGGAAAGAGAGACGTGATGTTGGAATTAGTAATATTTGAAATTAATAATATTGATATGGGAAACCACCAAACACTAATTTAGCCATAAATTCCTTTATTAAATCCAAAGGCCAAATGGTATTGATACCGTTGCTCTAAACATGCCTAAAAAGCCTAACTAATAAGCAACTTATATGTCACAGTATAAAACATCTATAAGCATTTGATCGAGATACTTACAAATGAGCTAAACCTGTGGGTGCTTAGACGCATCTAGCAGCTCATTGGGCAGCAGTAAGGAGGCTGTAGATCTTATCTGGTTAAGACCTGGAAAGACAGGGTGAATTGTCTCAGATTGGTTTTTAGCTGAAGTCACTTCAGCTAAAAACCAATCTGAGACAATTCACCCTTCTTTCCAGTCTTAATCCAGATAAGATCTACAGCCTCCTTTCTTCCCAAGGCCTTCCCTTTCGTACCTTCTCCCTCCCACCCCCAAGCAGAACTAAATGGCTAAATTTATGGGAAGATTTGGACTTGTTTCTTTTAAGACAGTTTTTCTTTGTCTTGTTACTACAGCTCTTTATTTTATTAGCTACTTTTGAAACCATACATTGGGGTGAGCAAACTTTTTGGCCCGAAGGCCACATCTGTATAGAAATTGTATGGAAGGTCATGAATGCTCACAACATTTGGATTGGGGTGTGGGAGGGGGTGATGCTGGGGGTGCAAGCTCAGGGCTGGGGATGAGGTGTTTGGGGTGCAGGAGGGTATTCTAGGCGAGGACAGAGGGGTTCAGGGCTGGGGGAGGGGGTTGGGCCACGGGGGGGGGGGGGCGGGCTCAGGGGTGCAGACTCCAGGTAGTGCTTACCTCAAGCAGCTCCTGGAAGCAGCTTCATGTCCCCCCTCCGGCTCCTACGCAGAGGCATGGCCAGACAGCTCTGCTGCGTGCTGCCCTGTCTGCAGGCGCTGCCCCTGCAGCTCCCATTGGCCACAGTTCCTGGCCAATGGGAGCTGCGGGGGTGGTGCTTGGGGCAGGGCAGCGTGTGGAGTGGAGCCCCCTGTCTGCCCCTATGCATAAGAGTCGGAGGGGGGACATACCACTGCTTCCAGGAGCCGTGTGGAGTGGCCCCCGGCCCTGCTCCCTGGCTGGAGCACAAGCCCCAGACCCCACTCCCCAGCGGGAGTTTGAGGGCCAGATTAAAACAGCTGGAAGGCCAGATGCAGCCCGCGGGCTGTATTTTGCCCACCCCTGTCATACATCCTTCCCACACTACAGTACTAATTATTATTCTCAAGGCCTTTTACTTGATGATTGGGGGCTTCTTTATAAGACACACACAGAGATATCTATATCTAGTGTTGAAGTCAGGATCATAATCTTTCTTTTACCTTCCCGATTGCTCATTTGTGAAGTGGTGCTCTGCTTCTCCATCCTTTGTTGGTTAAGTCACACCCTTAACCGAACTTAAGATAACTTTAATTCTTTAATGTTACATGTATCCTACGGGTGGGTATAAACTAAGAACAAAGGACTAGCTGGTGGGGCCTGAACCCATTGAATGTAAGGGGATGTCAGCAAATCAGAGAGCAACAAGGCAGGGAAGCAGGTTGCTGGTGTCTCAATAAAAAAAGCTGCACTGTGAATCTGTGTACAAATTAAATATTAGTAATGATACAACTTTAAATATAGTAAATTTTATTTTTTCTTGAACACTTGGTTCACATTAGATACCAGGGACAGATGGAAGAGAAATGCTGCCAGTTCCGTTGCATGAAACAGTTATTCCCAATGTGGGAAGACTTGTTGCATATTCAGATAATAAAGTCCATGCTCTGTTTTGTGATGGGATGACCTTGAATATGGTTTGGGATTTCAGCTCTTGCTATGGAAGAACACAGGTAATTCTCAGGAGCAGGAAAATATCTGTTTTTAAAATCTTTCTATCTGAAGGTGGTATTAGTTAATAAATGTGAAGTCTAGGGAAAATTTTATACTTAGTTCTGATATGCATAAAAAGCAAATTGTGCAGTTGGGGAGCCTCCATCTGCCCTGGGTTTGTAAGTCACATTGGTTATATATTGTGGTTCACTGTCACAAGCTGGTAAATTGATATTTCATCTAGTTGAAAATCTGATATTTCCTTGTTTGCCACTGTTGATATATTGCCAATATTTTAACAAGGGGGCTCTCAGAAACTTTTTCTCCTTTATCCTGTAATGACAGCCCTTGTCTCATAACCATAACTAAGGAGAGAGGCACTGGTACTTATACATTTGTTTGCTATTATGTGAATTTTGTTGGAACTGTTTATCCTTGAAAAATATACTAAGTGTATTGGTAGTAAAAGAGAGTGCTCAATTTTTTTTTTTTTGTAATTTGAAATGGGGGTTGTTGCCTCAGACAATTATCTCCTCTCAGAAAAAGTGTTAAAGTAAAAGGTGGGGTATAACTTCACTTACATTTACAAATTATGTAGTATTACCAACTTGACAAAAATGAGTAAATCACCAAGACTGACTTGAAGTCCTGTTTACACTGGACAAGGAAACCACATTAATTTCCTCTAGCAAGCCATACTTAATCAAGCTTACTAGGCCAGTGCTGATCATATCTAAAGCATATGAGCTGTAGCTGGTTAGTTCTAGCTGAGAGCATCATTCTTGCTCCTCTAAGAAATTAACAAATATTAAACACATTTCCCAAGCTCACTTATCTTAATTCTTACAAAAAGGAGAATCAAAGTTTTTTAGATTAATTTTTGGCATTAAAGCCATCCTTTATCAGCAGATATTCTAATAATGCAATATATGCTTCCTCTGTGATAAGTGACCTGTGGAAATGGGATTCCATATTTATTTTGTAAATCGATTCAGTTTTCAAGTAAAAAAGACTTTTTCTTTCTTTCTTTCTTTTTCCTGAGTGCCAAGTTGCAAACTCAGAGTTGATGGTGGGAGTGAGAGTTGCTATGTGATTTCTAGTTCATGCATTATTGCTGGTAATAAACGACTTGCCATTGGAAGTTTAACAATTCCACAGATAATGCTTTAGCTTGGGGGAAAAATCCAGCTCACTCTTCTGTAGCTCTGTTGTGTTAGAATGTTGACTGAAGTAAAAAGTACTGGGGCGGGGAAGCATCAGCAGATGTGACTCAGTACATGCAGAGTAAGATTTGTTAAGAAATGATGTTTCATTTGTATGAAGTTGCTACTCTTAATAACAGAACTTGAGAATGAAGACAAATCTATAACCTCATTCTCCAGATGAAAGTAGAAGGAATTAAATATTCTGAAAGACTGGACATTTCTTCACATGAGGTCAGACAGGAAGTGAAGGGGTTGAATTTTCCATTATTCTCAGACAGCACATTGAAATCCGTGTTTTGGGCAATGTTTGGCACCAGGAACTCCCAGTTGTTGTTTCTATGATCATGCTGCCAGATCACACCTTACATCTATACCAGATACAAATGTTTAAGTGAAGCATTTGCAGATATTTCTTTTTGAACTAGCATATGTTGTTGCTGTTATTTAAAGTAGGTCTACCTCTTTGATTCCACTGCAGAACAATGATGCTCTTTCGTCTTTCTCTTCCAAGATAAATCAAGGTGCTACCACAGGATGGTGTAAAGTAATTTCTCCTGATGGGGCACAGCAGCTAATCCAGATAAACCATCCTGGACTCTATGAAAGGTATAGTTGATACATGGAACAAATTTAACAAATTCAGGAATTCAGTAAAAAGTTTTTTGTGTCAAGAAATGTAAATAGTTTCATGTGTTTCTGTAAAATAGACTGTGGAAAAAGGTTGTACCTGACTGGCTAGCAAAGATCCAGATTAACTGGATGAAGCCCTGAGCTGTGCAATTTGATGGGATATTCACTTAATTTAATAATTTTTCCATCATTCTGAATAATAGCTATTAGGAGTTGAAGCAGAGCCTGTCATCTGGGGGGTACACTCAAGAGGAACTGGCAAGGGGTCTAACTGTGACGCTACTTTTAGTTGCCCTCTCCCCCCCCTTTCTTTTTTTTTTTTCCCCTCAAATAATGTATCCTAACCAAAAGGGCTAGGGAGAGCACTTGTTCTTTGCTTAGGTATACCCGATATCAACAGCTACTTATAGGGTTCAAAAAAGTTGCTTAACTTAAATTCTCTATGAATTATTTTTGTACCAATATTAACGCAAATTTGATCAGATAGCAATTCTTGAATTATTTGAATGTTAATTTTCTTGCATCACTTCCATAAATTTCTTAAGGCTAATTCTACTCACCATGATGACACAAGTAGTCTAATTCAGTGGTTCTCAAACTGTGGTCCGCAAGCTCCATTCGGGTGGTCCACAGATAGTTCCCTCTAAGGTGCACGCCTGCGCAGCCGCACACAAAAGAATGAAGGGCCACCCTCCTAATTAGTGGATCCGCACAGGCATGCGGGAGTGGGTGGAATTTGGGACGTGCAGGGGTGCGGCGGCCAGAGAAAGAGGTGACTTTCCACAGCTCCAGGGCTACAGCTGACGGGGAGAGGGCCCTCCTGCCCAGCCTCAGCTCTGTGGCTGGGGAGAGACACCCCTCCTTCACAGCCCCAGCTCGGGGCTGCTGTGGTGGGGGAGAGAGGGAGAGAGACAACTCCCCCACCCTTTCCCAGCTCAGGGGCTGCTGCGGCAGGGGAGAGAGGGCACATCCATTGCATTAGAAAGGTAAGACTACTGATATTAAAATGAGTTGTGTGCTGTTATTTGTAGAACAAATATATGTTAATTATTAAGTTATTTTAATATAGCACTTTTATCCAAAGCACTTCTACAATAGTTAGCTAACGGTACAAACAATATTTGGAAATATCATTAAGTGGTCTGCCGAGACCCTCAGCAATATTCAAGTGGTCCACTGGAAAAAAAGTTTGAGAACCACTGGTCTAATTGAAGTATCAGGGGGTAGCCGTGTTAGTTTGTATCTACAAAAACAACAAGGAGTCTGGTGGCACCTTAAAGACTAACAGATTTATTTGGGCATAAGCTTTCGTGAGTTAAAACCTCACGAAGAAGGTGATGCATCTGAAGAAGTGAGGTTTTAACTCACGAAAGCTTATGCCCAAATAAATCTGTTAGTCTTTAAGGTGCCACCAGACTCCTTGTTGTTTTTGATCTAATTGAAGTTAGTGGGACTGCTGTTGTGAGTATGCAAACGAGACAAGCAGGACTTAAGCCATTAGTTTGCTCATTGGCAGACAGTTGTGTTAATGATGCAGTTTAACAGAACGTTATTTTTCTAAAATAAAACCCATGTCCTTATCCATTATTTTTTAGGCTAGATCTACACTATGGAGGGGGGGTCGACCTAAGATACGCAACTTCAGCTACACGAATAGCATAGCTGAAGTTGCGTATTTTAGGTCGACTTACCTGAGTGTGAGGACGGCGGCGAGTTGACTGCTGCTGTTCCCCCGCCGACTCCGCTTCCGCCTCTTGCTGCCGTGGAGTTCCAGAGTCGACGGCAGAGCGATCGGGGATCGATTTTATCGCGTCTACACTAGACGCGATAAATCGATCCCTGATAGATCGATCGCTACCCGCTGATCTGACGGGTAGTGAAGACATGCCGTTAGACAGCTGCTTAGGGTGTTCAGATGCTGTTATGTAATATCTTATATTTATGTAGCTCTTCTCATCATAAAGATTATCCAAGTAACTTGACAAACTGTGCACACCATATATTATATATAACTAACAGAGATTACTTGATCACTGCGATGCAACCAAGTGGACAGCTGGTGCACTTTGCAATATAGGAGTGGGGAAACTGTGGTCAAGGACAACCATAGGCGCCGACTTCCACTGTTCCTAGTGGGTGCTCGACCCCACCACTGCACTGTCCTCACTCCGACCCCTTCCCCCAAGTTCCCGCCCCTGCCCTGTCTCTTCTCCACCACCTTCCTTGAGCGCGCCGCATCCCCGCTTCTCCCCCCTCCCTCCTGGAAAGTCCTAAGAGCTGCCAAACAGCAGTTTGGTGGCCGGAAGCACTGGGAGGTAGGCAGAGGATCGGAGACATGGCACGCAGGGAGGCGGGGGAGGAGGTGAGAGGTGGGGCGGAGCGGGTGGTTAGGGGAGCTTGGCTGCCGGTGGGTGCAGAGCATCCACTAATTTTTCCCTGTGGGTGCTCCAGCCCCAGAGCACCCACGGAGTTGGTGCCTATGCCTGTGACAATCTGTATTCTTACAAAAATTACTGTGGACTCTTTAATATCCATGCAGAGCAGACAATACCTCAGTTTTAAAGTCGAATTCAAAACACATGCATATTAAAGTGAATGGAACTTCATAATATAGCAGTTCCATGAATTAAGTTTAAGGGCTGAGTTGACCATATAGCATTCAAAACTGGTTTTTGGTTCCAGTGAGTTTGGGCATATCAAATCTGATGCTTTAAACCACTAAGCTGTCCCTTTCCATCTCCAGTATCTAATCTCCTCTTCTATCACCTGAAACTCTAAAAAGTGCTTTACAAGCAACAAATTAAATGCAAAGTAACGTTCCTTGTGGTTTTTAAACATAATTAATATACTCAGTTGTACAGTAAGGTTTTTTCATTTATATGTGGGATTCATAAAAGGACAAATTTCTTCACTGGGTAATTGCTTATTGATTCTGGAGGGTTTCTTGTTTTCCTCTTTTATCAAATACACGTAAGAATATCCTGGAGGTTAGCTCTATTCTGTTCCATTCCCTACTCCAGATTTATTGTTTAATGTTGTCAACTTTCTGTTCACATTTAATTAAGGGGTATTTGTCTGATCTGAATGATTTTCTTTTTTATGAATTGTATTCTTAATACAGGTACATCAAAACAGTAGTAGCATGGTGCAGAAGTTTGAATGATGATGAGGGAGAGACTCTTCCTGCAACTGAAAGAAACTGGTACTCATCACATATAACTTGCTATTCATAATATAGAAGGAAACCACCAAAGTTTTAAACTCTAAATATGACATACTACACTTTTTTAAAGATGAAAAATGTAAACCCATTTATGTTTTGTGACTCCACATATATATATATATTTTTTTACAATATATTAAACTATACAAGCAGCTTGTGTTTAAACAGAGGCTTGTTTCCTCATATCTATTTTCTGTTTCTGTATTGAAACCATAATGCTGAAGCTCTTGCCAAAGCAGAAGACAAATATTAAACAGTGTTTTGACTTTGTTGCAGGATCAAACAGAGAAACTGGGCTATGAGAACATAAGAGAATCATCATTATTAAAAAACAAATTACTTCCTTACTAGCATAGGAAATCCAGAAAATTCTAGTCCCAAAATATATGCTTCCTTGTGACGGTCTACTATAAAAATCTTATAATCAGAAGAACAATGTCATTTCATATTTTAGATTCTGTGTACACTCCCATCATTTTGGGAAGTGCTCAGATAACATAGGTAATAAGCACTAAGAACACAATTATAAATATTTACTTTGAAGAATAGGTGCTGGCTTTGTACTCTTCCTGTTGCTAAAGTTTTTGTTCTAATAGCCGCTATTCTGACCCCACAGGAATACATCTTGTGCTTCTACAGAATCTGTAACAGTAGTTAAAGGGACTATTTAATCATACTTTTGTTTGAATTATTTTTCTGAACTGTTAAAAGTAACATCTAAAATTACTATCTCAGAGATCGTTAAGGAAAAAATCTTTTTTCTTGTTTGCTTTGAGCACGTCACAGGATTTTATATAAGCAATTTATATACATTTCTCCCTTTGTATGTGTGTCTTTTACAGAACAATAGAAGAAACTTTTTTTAAAAAAAATAGGGAAATGTGATCACAAGCCCACAAACTGGCAGAGGGCTTTAGGTGCAAGTGTAGTACTTTGAAAGTACTTTGAAAGTACTTCCAACTGACATTTTAAATTAACTAGACTTTTAGCTGTGCCCTTTTTAATTAATATGTAAACTATTCCCTAGCACTGTGCTGATATTTAAGAATACTGGCACACCTATATAATTTGGCATTAAAAAGCTCTATATAGATTGAATTAAAATTGGAGGGGGAGAATATTCTCAAAGTAGAGCTCTCATCCTGCAAACAATTGCACATATTTAACTTTATCCACATGAGCAGTTCCACTGACCTCAAAAATATGAAGGGGGAGGAAAAAGCAAATAATTCTTTTACTTGTACAGGCCATCTATAAAACTGCATAAGGAAATAAAATCATAAGGGCAAAAATATACATGAGAAATTTTTCATTATCCTGCTATATAAAAGTTTTAAATCTTCTTTTAACAGGTCTGTTGTTGCTGAACTTGAGAAAATACAAAGATTTAACTGTATCCTTTCAACAAATATTTCTTTAGCATATTTTGAGTGTTTAATGACAGTGTCCTTTATTCCTTTTATTGTGTAGGTCTCTCCTTTTAATGGTTTTATTTATATATATATATAATTTTTTTTTTTAAGTTTCTGCCCAGTTATTTATCCTAGGCATGCTCCCCATGTCACACCACTGGGAACTCCAAAAAATTGGCAGAACATACAGAAATCCTCAGAAGGGAATAGTTCTATTGTTCAAACTTCTATATTGTATCTTTTTATTAACCTTTTCTTGTAAAGAGGAGTGATGTATATGCCTTTTGGGATAGATACAAAGTTATCAAGTGCCTTAATTTTGCTCCATTGTTAAGCCAGCTGCAAAAAAACCTGTTACTTCATATACTCAAAACACCATGTAATTACCCCTAAATTTATTTTAGCTTTTTAACATGCATTGTTAATTCCTTTAGACTGCACAATCTGACATCTTCCTTGATGGCTTTTCTTTTAAATACACTTTGATATATACAGGAAAATATTCATTTAATATAGAAATTTGATGGAAATAAGATGCGGAAATATTAAAGAACTTTCACTTATTAGATTTCATAGCTTTATTTATTGGTTGCAGTATGCAGTGGCAATTATTAGAGGGGAGACAAAACAGAAATTTCCTTAACAAAGCAACTGCTAGTCTTACTGCAGAACAGCAATGTTCCAAATAAGACTTCGGCTATGAAAAATAATCCATCTCATATTACTGAAAGACGACCAGAAAACAGTTTACCGGAGGATATTGGTGAAAGGAGCATATCAGAGGCTTTGGAAAAAACTTCAAAAGTCATCCAAGATATTGAATCTCTCCTAGCCTCCTCTGGGAAGTGATGCTTGAACAAACACGTGAAAGACCAGCATTATTTAAATGTTTATGGGCTCTATCCTGCAGTCTTGTGTATCAAGTGGGGTTTTTGGATGTGCAAGGAATGAAAGATCAGGCCCTAAGAGTTGGAAGCCTGTAATTTTTGTTCTGAATAATTGACACTCTCCTATGAGTTCAGATAACGCATACAGACATACAAAGGATAGAACAGAAATTAGGTATATTTATGTAGTCTGGTTCTATTTACAGGTAGTGCTTGAGTAAAAGTGCCGCCTTTAATAGAAATTAAAATGACAATGCATGTTTGTAAATTCCAACATGTTTGATGTATATACAGAAATGCTTTAAGCAATTGAGTTACTGGTAAATAACTGACTAGGCTATCATAATCTGGTTAAGCAATTTTTAAATTTGAAAATCTTTTATTTTTAAGAGATCAAAGGAATATTCAAGATGGCCCCTCAACTATTTGTGCTCTATACTTTTACTGTAAAATAGTATTTTAAGAACATTTTGAAAATAAAGTTTCACTAACCCTCATTTGTTTTTCATTTAATGAATATTGCCTTATAGTGCCCTACCTAAACAAAACGTATTTTCTTTTTAGGTTATCATACTTATACATACTATAGATAAAGAAAAAGTCTTCTAGATTATCTTGTCTTTTCCTAACCTTATCAGCCAAATACAGGATTATTCCCTCCAGAATATTCTCCGCTGCTTTATCTAGTCTTTTGTTAAATCACTAATGAAAAGAAGCTTGCACTACCAAAATTATTTCCAAAACCCACAACACTCCAATCGTTCATAAAATGCTCTTTAACAATTTTCAGCATGAACAAGTTTTTTTTTTTTTTTTAGCATTGATACTTTGGAGCATAATGTCTGCCTGAACAAACCCTTTAAAGACAGGCTATGCAAAATGTGGTCTGAATGGATGTGCTCAGGCATGGTGAAGTTGACAAAAGGCGGGAATCTTATGAAGCCCAAAATCAGTCTGGTCGCCCAGTGGATCAAGAATGCGTGGGTGTCCATTCCCTTGGAAATGATAGAAAAATCATTTCAGAAATGCTGTATCAGCAATGCATTCAACGGGTCAGAAGATGATTGATTACACACCAGTCTGATGATGGGAAGGAATCTGAGTCTGAAGACGACACTGCTGACATCTATGATGACAATACAGGTGCAGCTGTGACTGAAGCTGAGTTTAATAAACTGTTAGTGAATCAGAGACTGATTCAGTCTGAAGGATTTTAAGACTTTTTAAAGTCTCATATTGTTCTAAGTTACTTGTTTTAAATATCAATTTACTGATTTTAAATATTGACTAATTTTGAAGGTGAATACATATTCAGTTGTTATAACTACAATAGGTTTTTTTGTTGGATTACATTAAAATAATTCCAGCAAAACTTCTGAGTGTTTCTTGTGATGCCAACTTTTAAAATATAGCAGGGGTTGGAAAACTTTGACTCCCAGTCCGTCAGGGTAAGTTGCGGGCGGGTCAGGACGTTTTGTTTACTTGGCGTGTCTGCAAGCACACAGCCCCTCAGCTTCCAGTGGCCACGGTTTGCCATTCTCAGCCACTAGGAGCTACGGGAAGTTTTGCCGTTCCCAGCCACTGGGAGCTGCTAGAAGTGGTGCCACTTCCCACAGCTCCCATTGGCTGGGAACAGCAAACCACAGCCCCTGGGAGCTGAGGGGCTCTGTGACTGAACACTCCAGGTAAACAAAATGTCCAGGCCTGCTAGCGGTTTACCCGAACAGGCCAGGAGCCAAAGTTTGCCAACTCCTGAAATGTAGGGTTGGCTTATGAAAGGGTCATACAGTTTTTGTTATTTTTTACCTATCCATCTTGGGGGGTTGGCTTATAAATGAACGGGCTAATAAACAAGTATATACAGTAATTTAATTTCAAGAAAGGAAAAAAAACCCTTAACTTTGAAATATTAAACGATGCGTGAAGCTTTTTTTAGCTACTTGTGCTCAGCTGTAGATGATGTAAAGAAACTGGAAAGAAAAGAGTGACAAAGATCAAGGGGCTAGAATACAAGCCATAGGGCCAAAGGCAGAAGGAACGGGGTATGTTTAGTTTGAAAAAGAGCAGATGAAGTGGGGACAAGATACCAGTCTTTAAATACTGAAAAGGCTGCCATAAAAAAGGTGGAGAAAAGTTGCTCACTCCTATTACAGAGTGCAGGCTAAGAGGCAATGCGTTCAAACTGCAGCATCGCAGATTTAGATTAAATCTCAGTTAAATTTTTCTTAAGTACAGTTGGACAATGGAACAAACTACCCCGGGAAGTTGGGGAATCTCCTTCCTTGGAGGTTTTCCGGAGACTGGGATCTGCCATCTGTCTTGGATGGTTTAGACATGACAAATCCTACAGCTTGGCACTGGCTGGGATTAGACCATGTGACCCTTACAGTCCTGTCTAACCCTATTCTACGATGCTGATTTTCACAAGCTGCTGTTGCTTACCAGCCAGGTGGCTGCCTCCAGAGCACAGTGTAGCATTATGTGGCTTTTAACTGCTGGCTGTACTGCAGGCGGGGCGGGCTGGCGCTGGGATTACATTCCCTGACCTAGCCAGGCCGGCAGCGCTTATTTTCTGGGAAACGTTTTACAAGGGAACGCTGCATAATCAAATGACCATTTGCCCAAAGCTAACGGGGCTGGTCGGGCGGGGCCTGGGGGATCCGACGCTGCCATCAGCGGGACGGAGGCACCGTCTGCCTTGGCAGCTCCTCGCAGCTTTCCCCGGGCCGCGGCAACAGTCACCGCCCCTCCCCCGCTGCGGTGAGAGCAGCCACAGCGCGGGCAGGGCCCCCGCGAGGGGAGGCTCCTGGAGGTCTGTCCGCCAGCCGCTATCCCAGAGTGCTTTGTGCCTTTTAGCGGCGGGCCGCCCGCTGCGTCGCTAGAGTGATCTGCGGGCCCTGCCTGTGGCCGCCGGCGACAGCGCCTCCCCGTGGGCAGAGCCGGGCTCCGCAGGGAGCAGGAGCGTGCGCGCTGGAGCCGCCGGCTTGGGAAAGAGGCGGCAGCAGGAGCGGCTGGGACGAGAAAGGTCTGCGCGGGGCCCCGGCGTGAGCCGGGCTGGGGTCAGTTCGGGCGGGGCCCTGCCCCACCCCACCTCAGCCGGGTGTTAGGATGGGGGATAGAGGGGGGCGGGGCTGGGGCCCTGGTGTCAGTCCAGGCTAGGCTGGGCCGAGGCTCCGGTGTCAGTCCGGGCTGGGGCACCGGAGGGAGCTGGCGCTTCTCCTCCCAGACGCTCTTGGCTGCGTGTCCTGAGGGACTCAGCACTGCTGCAGAGTCCTGTGCTGCCTTAGGCTCCAGTGTCACCCGCCCTCGCTGGGATTAGGGCGGGTTCACACACGCCCCTTCCCTTGGCACCAGAAGCTGGGCTCCCTTCACTGCGTGCTCAGGCTTTGCTCGGAGCAGCCGAGAACCGAGACCGCCTAGTTAGGGATTTGGGGCAGAACAAGTGCCGAGCTGCTGCTTTGTCATCACTAGAGACTAGCGGCCCCCGGGACAACTGGGCTTTAGCTCTGCTCTGTGGAGCCAGGTAGTAGTAGGTTTACTGACCGCTCTTCAGAACTGCCTCTGTCAGTAATAGGCACCTATATAAGAAAAAGCCCCAAATATCGGGACTGTCCCTATAAAATCGGGACATCAGGTCACCCTATCTGTCAGGCTGATAAATTCTTCCCCGTATGCCCAGCCCGGTCATCCCCTGTTTGCAGTGGCTCTGCTACCTGACTTTAGGTGCCTAGAAAATCATAGGTTTCAGAGTAGCAGCCGTGTTAGTCTGTATCCGCAAAAAGAACAGGAGTACTTGTTTCAGAGTAGCAGCCGTGTTAGTCTGTATCCGCAAAAAGAACAGGAGTACTTGTGGCACCTTAGAGACTAACAAATTTATTAGAGCATAAGCTTTCGTGGACTACAGCCCACTTCTTCGGATGCATACGAAAGCTTATGCTCTAATAAATTTGTTAGTCTCTAAGGTGCCACAAGTACTCCTGCTCTTTTTTTAGAAAATCATAGGAACAGCACTGTGATCCATAAAGCTGAGTTAGGCACTTAGGCTCCCCATACAGTGGGGGGAGAGAGGCATCTAACAATTTGATCCACAAAAGACTGAACTTTTGTTGGAGTTGAGGCGATCTCTGGTAATGTTATTAGCATGCATCACATGTAGGATCTTCTGTCGTCTTTAATATTTTTTTCTGTAGTGCTTTTACTTTAGGAATAAATGTACTTGGTTAGAGAGGGCTGTGTGGTAACTTACAACTGTGGCAATTATGCTATTTGTAGCCTCTGAGGAGAAAATCAGAGCAGGCCTACTTCGTCAGTCTGACTTTGCTGGGAAATTCACAGTATAGGCAGTAAATTGTGAAGCCTGGGAATAACCTGGTTAGGAGGCAAAGAGATGTGTGTGTCTCTGCCCAAGAGAAGTGACTACTGGGGAGCAAGAAGCCCAAGAGCAGACACTCTTGCTGGACCATGGAGGGAGAATACAGTTGCCCAACAAATTGTGTTCATCTATATGTCTGACAATTTTATTCTTTACTATAGTTTCAACCACTTTGCCCAGTACTGAAGTCAGGGTTACTAGCCTGTAATTGGAGTCATATTAGTAATCCTCCAGTCATTTGGTACAGAAGCTGATTTAAATGATAGGTTACAGACTACAGTTAGTAGTTCTGCAATTTCACATTTGAGTTCCTTCAGAACTCTAGGGTGAATACCATCTAGTCCTGGTGACTTATTACTATTTAGTTTATCAATTTGTTCCAAAACCACCTCTGATGACACCTCAATCTGGGACAGTTCCTCAGATTTGTCACCTAAAAAGAATGGCTCAAGTTTGGGAATTTCTCTCACATTCTCAGCCATGAAGACCGATGCAAAGAATTCATTTAGTTTCTCCTCATTGGCCTTATCGTCCTTGAGTGCTCCTTTAGCACCTCTATCGTCCAGTGGCCTGATTGTTTAGCAGGCTTCCTGCTTCTGATGTACTTAAAATACTTTTTTTTTTTGCTATTACTTTTGTTGAGTTTTTGGTTAGCTGTTTTTCAAATTCTTTTTTGGCCTTCCTAATTATATTTTTACACTTCATTTGTCAGAGTTTATGCTCCTTTCTATTTTCCTCACTAGGATGCCTTTTTGCCTCTCACTGCTTCTTTAACTTTGTTGTTCAGCCACCATGGCACTTTTTTGGTTCTCTTATTATGTTTTTTAATTTGGGGTATACATTTAAGTTGAGCTTCTATTATGGTGTCTTTAAAAAGTTTCCATGCAGCTTGTAGAGATTTCACTTTTTGCGCTGTACCTTTTAGTTTCTGTTTAACTAACTTCCTCATTTTTGTGTAGTCCCCCTTTTTGAAATTAAATGCTACAGTGTTGGGCTTAATTACTACACTATTACCAAGCGGTCCAGCTATATTCACCGCACCATAGTAACTCTAACTCAGGAACCAATCCATGTAACAAACCTCGATGCCAACTCTGCCCACATATCTACACCAGCGACACCATCACAGGACCTAATCAGATCAGCCACACCATCACCGGTTCATTCACCTGCACGTCCACCTATGTAATATACGCCATCATATGCCAACAATGCCTATGGCTAGCCAACTACAAAAGCAGTTTCTCCTCCCTTGGTGTTCACACCTCAACTGTTAGAAGAGGGCCTCATCCCTCCTGATTGAACTAACCTCGTTATCTCTAGCCTGACTCACTCTTGCTTGCATATTTATACTTGCCTCTGGAAAGTTCCACTACATGCATCCGACGAAGTGGATGCTCCAATACATCTGTTAGTCTATAAGGTGCCACAGGACTCTTTGCTGCTTTTACAGATCCAGACTAAGATAGCTACCCCTCTGATACTTGACATTATTATAGAGTTTTTTATTTTAATAGCCTCTCTAATCTCCCTGTGCATTTCACAGTCACTATCACCATCCTGGTTGGGTGGTTGGTAATATATCCCTACTGCTATATTCTTATTATTAAAGCCTGGAATTACTATCCATAGAGATTCTATGGTACAGTTTGGTTCATTTAAGATTTGTACTTCATTTGATTGTATGCTTTCTTTCATATATATAGTGCAACTCCCCCACCAGCATGACCTGGTCCGTCCTTCTGATATATTTTGTACCCTGGTATTACTGGGTCCCATTGATTATCCTCATTCCACCAAGTTTCTGTGATGCCTATTATATCAATATCCTCATTTAATATGAGGCACTCTAGTTCACCCATCTTATTATTTAGATTTCTAGCATTGGTATATAAGCACTTTAAGAACTTGTCACCTTTCAGCTGTCTGCCATTACATGACTTACTTATAGACTGGGATCGAGGCAGCTCTGCTACACTGGCAGAGTTTTGCCACTATAGCTCGCAAACCCTGCTAGTGCAGAAACAGTTAATACCAGCAGAAGAGTGCGGGTATATCTTATACCAGTTTCCTGAATGAAATAAGCTAAACTGGCAAAAACACTTCTTTGTTGGTATAACTGCATCTATACCAAATTTTTAATTGTAGATCTGGTTTAAATCTTCTTTTCACACAATAACTAGATTGAGCTAATTAAGTAATGTATTTTGCAAGCCCTCTAATAGTTATTGTAGCTCTTCTCTGAAACCTCTCCAGTTTTTCAATATCCTTTTTTAAAGTGTGGACACCAGAACTGGAGGCAGTATTCCAGTAGTGATCTCTTCAGTACCATATTCAGAGGTAATATCACCTCCCTACCCCAACTTGATATTCCCACTATGTGAAATGGAGTTTTCTGGTACTCTAATGCTGTGATGGATAGAGTGTATGTTGCTTTCATTGACATGTTATCAGAAGTGTCCTTTTTGGTACATTAGCATAATCTTAATTCTGATCTATATTTTGGGAGGCTATAGCTGCATGTTCTCAACCACTTTTGGGATAATACCTTTGTACACATAATACTTGTTTGTATATCTTCAGTAATAGGATTTCGACTAGGTTTTTATTCCCTTTGCTGTGTTTGCAATAACCGCTTGGAAGGGAGGCCCAGATTTCATTTGATATTTGTTATCTAATAATTAGAGCAGTGATATGTCCTGTGGGGGTTCTGTAGCAAAGAGAGTCTACAACGTCATCTGGAGACAGCAGTCATTTTTGTCTTGTTCGGTGGTGGTCCTGCAAGAGCAGGCAGTTTTAATAGAGCAGCTAGGTCACTCATGTTGAATAGGGTAAGTCCAAGGCTGCATCCCTGCCTTACTCATCATTCATGCGTGAAGACTTCTTTTTGCATGTTTTTTTATCTCTCAGTTGGATTGTTAGGTTTATTTTAATTATATCAAATGCTTTCACACTAATTCCATTTTGTAGTAGTTAAAATCCAGTAGTAGTTTAAATCTGAGGTTCTGTATTGACTCAATACTTTTTAAAAAAAGTTTAGTTTCTTTCCTTGTCTTATGTTTTTATATATGTTAAGTATGCGTAGTGTAAAGATGTGAGGCTTCTACAGAATTGTTTACTAATATTGATGCTGCCAATACAGCTGCCTCTGTTGTTGCTTGGATGAGAGCATCTTTAGTTCTTTGTATTAGGATAATTAGTTTGTGACTACATCTCTGTTGATTGTCAGTGGAGGGTTAGGTTAAGCTGCATTTGCATAGTGGTATGGTTCAGAATATCAGTTAATATGTTATGGACAGCAAGGTTTCAGTTTCTGGAGGTTTTCTTTGCTTTTTTTGCTATGGGGGTGGAGTGGGTAGTCTTTAATGGAATTTCCTAGTAGATGTGAAATTTAAGGTGGTGTTTTTCCCTGGTCTATGATTTTGGCATTTAGTTCCTTAAAAGTAAAGGGTTAGATGTGTTCTTTCAGACTTTACCATTCTGAATTGCTAGGTGTTTTTGTGGTTAGGTTTGATTCTTATGTATCAGAATTAGTGTCTTTTGCAGGAAAAAAATAAAATTAAGTCTCTTTTTTTTTTTTTTTTTTTTTTTGGAGCCTTGATTTATAGTTCCTTAGTATGATGGTGAAGGTGTGTAACCTGAAGAGCCCCTAAATGCCCACAGGCAGGTGGCCCACTATATTGTAATGCATATCAGACTTGACACACTCACTACACCCAACACATGTATCGTACTATGTACTTAAAAGGTATCATGTGAGGTATCCTATGTAAACAGGTAACATGCTGGTTCCAAAAATGATTGTGTGATGTATGTACATGTTGAGTACAAAGAGTTATGCATGTGGAAGGCAGTGCATAAACCCATCCTGCCCTAGACAAAGGAATATGGATTCTGTCTGGCTTGATTACAGGCAGAGGACAATGAAAGTACATTTACATATGTAAGTAGGGTCTGAATGAACTCTCCCCTGACAGCTACTTCGGGAGGGGGAGAGACTTCAGGAGCAAACTGTATTTACATGAACACACCTACTCTGCATAGGTATCTAGCAGACAGGAGTTGTGTAGCTCCAAGTGATCAGCTTTGGCTGGTATTGGGTTACAAATCACTTTAGTATGGCATGCAGGGGTAGTGAAATGTTATTAATGTTATCTTCATTGTATGACTAAAAGGGAGCAGAACTGTGCTGAGCTTGTCCCGATTGAGGGGTCACCCTCAGCTGAAAGGAATGTGTAAGCCAGGGGCTTGAATGCCAGACCCCTGTGAAAGTAAGAGGGATGGGGATAGGTGTCCCAGCTAGGAGGTGTGAATTCTTCCTAAGGGTCCCCGGTCTGTTCCTCCCCACTGTTCAAAGATAGAGCTAAGTAGGCTTCATTAGAAGCCTTTATTATGTCAAAGTGCTTAAATCACCTCTGGTGGGGCAGTGTTTCTGCCCAGCCTGCAAAGAGCTGAAAATCACTAAGAGACTGATGAGCAGAGGTCACAGCAGAGAATCAGGAGTCAGAAGAAGGTGACTGACAGTTGGCCGGTGAACAAACTGCTGATGAGGCAGTGAGCTGAATGAGCCGCTGGCGAGGCGGCCAGTGGAGAGGAACCACGGCTGGTGGGACAGCCGGTGGAGAGGAAGTGTGGCTGCAAGGCGGCCAGCCAGAGCAAGTGTTCAGATGGTGGAGCAAGCAAGGTGCCTTCTTCCCCGGGTGGGAGGTGAATTCACACAGATGCACCTCTGAGCCCAGGATCTTTACTGATCAAGGACAACCACTGTGAGTGGGGTACGGTGAAGGAGCAGAGAAGGGCACAGAAAAGGAACTTTTGGTTGTAGAACTCAAGAACATGAGACGGAAGGCACTGCCCCACTTACTCTGGGGTGGGTGTCCTGCTCACAGTTTTATGATTATGAATCCTGCTTGTGGCATTTTCTCTAATTAATGTCAGATAACTTCCTTCCTTTCATTAAAAGTTTCTTTTCTACACTCAGACTCTGTGCTTGTGAGTGGGGAAGTATTGTCTCTCAGAGGCGCCATGGGGTGGTGTGTAATTTTCCCAGGTAACTGGGTGGGGGCTTGAGCCACTTCTGTGTTGTATTGTTGAAGAGGAACCCCTGGATATTGAACCCGGCCCTGGTTGCTTCTGGCTCCACCTGTCAGAAGGGTTACACATATAAGGTAAACAAAGCAATCAAGTTAACAAGAAATGGAGGAAGGAGCTTACTGAGATCACTGGGGGCCAAGTCTGCACCCCTAGGAAGTCTTCCTGGCTCTTGAGACAGAGATAATGAACTCTAGAAAATATAAGAAGAAGCAAAAAGAGGTTCTAGTTGTTTGTAACCAGACCTGTCTCTTGGTTAGTATCACTGAAATTCTGTTCTTCATTAATAAATTTATTCTACTTTTATTACAAAACGGTCTCATTGCTGTGTATTAAAGTGAAGTGTGAGTCTTCAGCTAACTAACAGACTAGTGTGTACACTGTCTCTTTGGAGTGAGTGAATTTAATAATTTCTTTGTGTGTCACAGTGAGAGGGACTGGACACTGCAGAGAGATGTCTCTCAGGAACTGGTGTTCACTGATTATCACCTATCAGAGGGGTAGCCATGTTAGTCTGGATCTGTAAAAAGCAACAGAGAGTCCTGTGGCACCTTTAAGACTAACAGAAGTATTGGAGCATAAGCTTTAGTGGGTGAATGCCCACTTCGTCGGATGCCACAGGACTCTCTGTTGATTATCACCTATAAGGCAAGGTTTCAACTGGCAGAGTCTTGGAGTTTGCTCATGAGGTAGACAGTCAGCTACCCCACGGTCTAATCTCCAGCAAAACTCTCACCTGCTGAGGTGGAGGGGTGACACACTGGCTTACAGTTCTGGATGTTATGAATAGAATATAATAAGGTGTCAAATGGGCACCTGTGTTTTAAATGGGAGGGTTTCCTCTGTAGCAAGTTATCTGTTTTCCTGAGTGCTGTTTTAACATTTTTTGTAGCTGATTGTTAAAGATAATTTTGTTGATCTCCAGAGTCTCTTTCATAGGTCATCTGTGGTCTAGTTGATGTCATTTCTCATTTGGTCATAAGTTCCTAAACAAATATTATCAGGTAAAGATTTGGTGAATGAGGATGTTGGGTTTCTTCCATATTTTGATTTTCTGTCCTGTGCTCATATATATTTTGTAAGACATTTGTAAAGCTTCTGTGCTATGTGGGTGCTTACTATTACTTAGTTTGATTTGTGCAAAGACAGGACGAACAGTCGTTGCTGACTGGGGTTGGACTGTTTATGTATTTCCTTACCTCTGTAGACAAAAGTAGGAAGTGTGAATATCCCAAAATGATTAGAGTTCAGCAAGAAGGTGCAGATGCTATAATCTGTGGACTGTACGCCAAATTTGCTATTGAAGTAAGCTGATACAACTGCAATGAAGTAAATAGAGATATGTCAACTTACTCCAACTGTGCATGCATTCATATGTATGTATGTACAAAGAACTCTTAATGTCTCTTAATGAACTTTTCCCAAGCAGAAATCCTGTGCAGGGTATATTGTGAGCTGAGACAACATCCAATCTGACATGGAAATCAAGTAGAAGTGATCTTCTTTTTAACTATATTTCTCCAGTTTTCCAGCTCTCCTTCTCGCCCCCTCCCCCGCCCCCCCGCGCGCGCACTGCACCAACCACTTCTTTAATAAGTGCTGCTACTTGGTTGGCTAGGAAAAGGTTTGTGAGATGCTGGGGTCACTTGTTTCCTAAACTGGAAAAAAAACCTGGAATTTAATTCTTCAGAATGTGATATTTTAAATTATGAATAATCTTAAGAAAAGTACAAAGACTAATGCTGCAAAAAATGGTTCATGTTATATGATTACTCTGAAGGGGTACAGTCGGTTAACAGGCTCTAAATTTGACCTACTTTTTGTCATCTCTATACAAAGTTCATGTATTCATTCTTTTTTCTTTTTCAAATGAATGCTTCAATGGACAGCTGACATTCATTATAAAAGAAAAAAGTTCAACATATGAAGCACTTTTGTACAACCCTTCAATACACCTGCATGTGCTTAGGATGGAAGAAATATTTAAGAAAATTTATTTCAGTTTAAAATTTTGTACGGTTTATAATAAAGAACTTTTTTACAATCATGAAAAATTTCATAAGTGTCTTTCAAAAAATCATTTTTAAGGGCACCACTTAACATGAGTGTGAAAATAAATTCTTATTCAATTTAAAAAATTATTTACCAAAAAGTAATGTAAAAGAAAGGACTTTGTGCTTATCAAAGCTTTACTGCATTATAAGGAGATAGCAACCATCATGTAAAGAGAGCATATTTTCTATTTAAAATGCATTGAAACTAATCTGTTCCCACAGATTTTTGAAATAACGCAGGAGCATAACTATCAGATGTTTAGAACAGAGATTGTGTTCTGAGAGGCAGTTTTGCATATAACACTTACAGAGCTAGGGAATAGAACAAATTTCACCAGCTACACAATGTAAGGGGCGTTCTTCATATTAGTATTTGTTTAATGTTATATTCCATCCTTGTGATAACAGGATCTAATTATTGTATGTGGTTTTGAGATGTTGTTTTAATGAGTCATTAAGGAGATTTAGTTGTTCCCAAGGTGCAGTACCCTTGCAGCAAAAAGCTTTGCAACAACTTCAAAGTGTAAATGATTTGATAAAGATTTTTTCTAAATGATAGAAAGCAATTGTCACTAATAATATGATTTCCCTTTTACGAATTTTTGATCCCATAGTTCAACGTGAAAAGTAGAATTACTTGGGTTAGCCCAGCATTCTCAAGAACTGCAAAGGTGACTTGATAGATTGAGGGAATGTGCTGGAAACAGCAGTAGAGGTTGCTGCTGAGTGCTAATTAGAGCAGCATATTTAGATTTCCTCTGAAAGGAGTAAAGTTCTCCTCAGTTCTCTTTGACTGAACTATATTGGCTTCATGATGCTATCTATCCTGAATATTGCAGGAAAATCCTCTCAGATTTTGTTTTATGAAATTGGAAATGTCAAAAGATAAGAATCAAAGCATGATTAAGTGTTTATTCTCATTAAAACAGCACAAAAATTTTGATTCAGAGCCATACTGTTTGGGTCAATGAATTAAGTTAATTATATTTAATATTTCTGGAGAATCTTAGATTTTGTGCAATGAATTTTCTATTAGGATATGTTTTATTACAGCTGCAGATATAGTTGGGTTTGACAAGTATTTAGTGCTAGCTGACACACTTCTTCATTAAGACTTTTCTCTTTGATAATTTACAGAATGACTGAAGATTAAAAGGACAATGGGCTGCGTGTATCCTGATGGCATCTTGTGTACAGTGACAAGTTACTTGCTATGGCATCTGAGACTGAAAAGGCTCATGCTCTTCTCCAAACTTTCAGCACAGCTTCAGTTATTTCCAGTTTAGGATTGGGAATATTCTGCTTCATAGCAGACCGACTGCTGCAGTTCTCTTTCATTCAGCAACACGACTGGGTCCGAGCTCTCTCTGATAATGCAGTGCATGGTGTGGTGGGAATATGGTCCTGGGTGATAGTGATTGGGCTCAGGAAGAAGAGTGACTTTAGTGAAGTCATTTTAGCTGGTTTCCTCTCTTCTGTCATTGATGTGGACCATTTTTTTCTAGCTCGCTCCCTTTCACTACAGGTAAGCAAAGTAGATCAAAGTTCACTTTATTTTCTTAACTATTTTTGCATTTCCACCTACTTCTAAACTCTATATCAGCTCTTGGAGCCTAAACTTTGCAGTCCGATGTCTCAGTGCCTTGATGTATTTAATTGGTTACAAAATGTTTTTAAAACATATATAAAAAGCTATAGTTTGTGTAAAAATTCATTTACATCTCACTGCAATTTTAAGTATAAAAGCCCTATGTGGCATTTTCTTCTGTCTTTTAAAAAATGTGTAGTATTAGATGTAGATATTTAAGTTCTAGAGACTCTAGGCATATAGCTCCTAACATTTGTATATCACTTGCTTTGTTAGCCAAATTACACTTCTGTGTGTAGATTCATATACTTTGTTCCTTTTTTTTCTTTTAGAATAAGTGGTAAAAGCAGCCAGATGATAGAATGTCCAACTGTTATTTAGTTTAAATAAGATTAGGCATTGACAGATTGAAAATTAAGCTTAGCGAGGGCTCTGTTTTGCACCCACAGAAGGAGGAGGTGGTGGTGGTAAATAATTACAGGCGTAATTTTAGGACCACAGCTATTTGTCGGCAACATTTAAAGTCACTTGTATGTTGCAATTATTTGTGCTTGCAAATATGGCGGAAAAATGGAGACCAGCCTTTGAAAAATCTCACTTCTAATCAACAATTTGATGTTCGTAGCCAACTACCATTAGGAGGTACTCAAGAAGGTTTTGACACTAGGTTGATTTTCTTTGGATTAATAAGGAGGAAATATGACACCAATATTAAGGAATGTGTATGTATAATAGATAGTGATCTTTTTGCAGGGCTGTTTCTGTCAGAACAAAGTTTTTGTGCCAGCCTTGTTGGAGAGAACCAAATTTGAGTGTTCTATGTAACACATTAGTTAAATCTAATAGAAAGTAAAGAACAATATAAAAATGTTTCAACTTGGGAAAATGGAATTTTCTAAATTAAATTTGTAAGGAACTTTTTGTGTAAAAGGTACTATTATTTGTAACAGATTTTAAAATCACACTTGTGCTTGAAAATGTTGTACCTCCTATTGTTGCAAGATACACCTACAATTGCTATAAATCAGGCCTGCACAACATGCGGTCCGCGGGGGTTGAGTAGATAGGCTCACTGTGCAGCCCGCGGGCGGGGGGGGGGGTGAGTAGACAAGCGGCGGGTGAGGGAGGGGGGCTGAGTAGGTGAGCGGGCAGTGGCAGGAAATGAGTAGGCGATCCGGGAAGGTGGAGGGCTGAGGAGGCGAGTGGGCGGGCAGTGGCGGGGGGTGAGCAGGCGAGCCGGGGCAAGGGAGCTGAGGAGGCGAGTGGTGAGTCGGTTGCTGACCTGTTCTACTGATCTGGTCTTGCTTCTATCCCCTCTCCCAGGGCCGGCTCCAGGTACCAGCAAAACAAGCAGGTGCTTGGGGCGGCACGTTTCTAGGGGTGGCATTCTGGCGCCGGCCATCATAGATGCCGACTCCGGGGCATGGGAAAAAAGTGCCCTCGCTGCCCCAGCTCGCCTCCGCTCCGCCTCCACCTGCTCCCCTGAGCACGCAGCCACCTCTCCGCTTCTCCCCCCTCCCTCCCAGGCTTGCCACGTGCGAAACCGCTATTTTGCGCAGCAAGGCTGGGAGGGAGGAGAAGCCGAGCGGCGGGCGCTCGGGGGAGGCGGTGGTGGTGGAGTGGAGGTGAGCTGGAGTGGGGAGCGGTTCCTCTAACCCCCCCATTACTTCCTGCGCCCCCCCACCCTAGCTCACCTCTGCTCCGCTTCCTCCCCTGAACGCGCTGCTGCTCCGCTTCTCCGCTCTCCCTCGCCTGAGAGGGACGGGGGAGAAGCAGAGCGGCGGCATACCCTGGGGAGCAGGCGGAGTGGAGGTGAGATAGGGCGGGACGTCACGGGGGGCCCGTAGGAAGCAATGGGGGTGAGAAATGTGGCACGCCAGGGGAGGAGACGGTGCTGGGGATTTGGGGAAGGGGTGGAGTTGGGGTGGGGCCAGGAGCACGAAAAAGAAAGGGGAGGCGGCCAAAAATTTTTTTGCTTGGGGCGGCAAGCTGTCCTCTTTTGCTGGCCCTGTCCTCTCCAAGCGTTGCAGCTGTCCAGAGGTGCCTGCCTTCCACGCCTTCCTCATTCACACCTCATTCATTCAACAGGGCAATCGATTACAAAGTGGGGGGGGGGGGGGGAGATCTTATTCTACTTCTAGCAAAAAGACATTTTTCTTTTACCTTAATTATACTACCTTAGGGGCCGCTATAACATATTACCGAGGTTCAATACTGCTGTTTCGGTGGGGCGGCGCTGGGGAAGAGGGTTTAATTCCATGGAGCAGATGGCGCACGGGGAGAGGGGGGTTCGGCGGCGCTGGGGAGGTTGTTTCCATGGGGTGGGCGGTGCTGGGGTGTGTGTGTTGTGTTTCGGGGGGGTTGGGTGGCGCTTGGGGGGGGTTGGCGGCGCTTGGGGGGTTTCGGCCCTCAGTTGTTTTCTTTGGAGTAATATGGCCCTCACCGCTTTACGAGTTGTGCAGGCCTGCTATAAATGAAAGATTAGAGAGGGAAATTCTCAATTCTTTCAGTTTGTGTACTTTGTGCATTTGACTGTACTCTTTGGATGTCAGTTTCCCCGTTTGTTTGTGTGGGACTTTCATATCACAGAAAAGACAGAACACTTTTGATTTTTAAATAGAAAAATATTGTAAAACCACAAAATTGTCAGAGGACACTTAACTCATTATTTGAAACTGGGACGTGGACAACCTGAAATCTAGTCAGACGGTTTAAATAGAATTTATTTTAGATCTTACTTTAATGAACACTTGTCATCTGTACATCCACTTACTTTTTAAAATCTGCTTTGTATATGTGAATCACTAAATACTAATTGTTTTAAAAACCTAGTTTTTTTTTTTTTAAAGAATCTATTTGCTATCCTGAGCTTTTTTTTTCCTCAAACAGGAATATTCTGAAAATAAGTCTTTTCTTAACTATTTCCAGTAAATGGCAAACTTCACTAATAGTGACAGGTTTCAGAGTAGCAGCCGTGTTAGTCTGTATCTGCAAAAAGAACAGGAGTACTTGTGGCACCTTAGAGACTAACAGATTTATTTGAGCATATGTTAGTCTCTAAAGTGCCACAAGTACTCCTGTTCTTTTCACCAATATTATATGTCAGTGCAGAAAGGATAATATTTGCATGTACAATACTCTAGCTTGTACTATCATTCCTGTTTACAACTACAGTACTCTGCTTGAACCTACTTTTGGAATGATTATACTTTATTTATTTTTAAATTTCCTTGCTGTTAGTTTGTAGTCTAGTAAAAGAGTATTTGTTTTTTTTTCAAATTCCAACTCTGACAGTCATTATATATTATGAAAATTCAACACCCAGTATTACAATAGTTAATGAAAAACAGTATGCTTATGAAAGGATTGTGACAAGAACAATTCTTTCATTAGCTGAAGTATAGAGGAACTATATTGAGACTTTTCACCTGAAGGTTTGAGTAATGAAAAGTACCTCCACTAATGAAGAAAGGAATAAAGAATAACATCCTCTGACACCGGTCAGATGTCATATTGTTAATTTCTTTCTTCAACATAAATCTGTAGGATCTAATAGTACACTTGAAGTCAGTGGTCACTTTACCATTAACTTCAGCAGTAGCATGATAATGTATTTTCTTCTCTATTAGAAGTGGGCACTCCTGAAGTACCTAAAAGTATCTAAGAAAACCTTTTACTCATTCTTGAGAGGGAGAAATGAATAAAGATAATAGGAAAAACAGTTTTTATTTGCACTTCTATGGGAAACAAATGGTTTCTGTTCACTTTATATTTCATCTGTAAACATCTGAGAAGCATTTTTACCTTGTCATGATGGTGTTGGTCGCCAACTGTATTTTTCCTTTCCACAGGCTGCTCTGACTCTTCCGCAAAGACCACTTCTTCATTGTTCTACTGTGATTCCTGTTGTGGCTGTGACATTAAAGTTTATTATGCACCTTTTCAGGCTTAAGGACTCATGGTGCTTTCTTCCCTGGATGTTGTGTATATCCTGGACTTCTCACCATGTCCGTGATGGAATTCGTCATGGCCTCTGGATCTGTCCATTTGGAAAAACTGCTCCCTTGCCATACTGGTTTTATGTGGCAGTCACAGCATCTTTACCTCATCTGTGTTCATTTGTTATGTATTTAACAGGTACTGGAGAACTAATGTCTATAAAACATGGAATTCACATTGATGTCTAAGGATGATAGTCCTTGGAAGTCACTTGTTTTGAAGATTACAGTGAAGTTGATCCCTGTGCATTCCTCATGATTTCTAATTTAGGCAATTTGAAGCCATGGAGCCATTTATAATTCCAGAATTGATTATTTGTGGCTACAGAAATCTGTTGTCTGAATGATGTTGATGTAATTTCCAGGCATCCTCTTCATGACATCTGTAGCCTTCAATGTCAGTTCTGTAATAGCTAATTAATATATAAAATTCAGTCATTCCTAAATATTTAAATTTCCTCCTCCTCCTATTATCTCTGCTATAATAGTGCCATTCCTCTTGTCACCCTCCACTTTGGGAAATGTATTCTCCCTTTGAGCACCCATTTTTTTTTCCTATAATTAACATTTGCACAGTACTTTGAAGATGCAAAGCACTACAAAAGTGCTAAGTATTAGAATTCAGTGCTGTATATCCCTTCTGAGAAATATCTAACAGCTGTTTTTGTAACTTGTTAGTTTACCCCATTTGAGTCTAACTTCTTGTACTCAAATGGCTGGAAAAATAATGCTGTTTGTTTTTTCAGGATGTGCTACTGATTGTCTTGGGAACACTTAACAGTGACTGCTATTTAGTAAAATGTATTCCAAGCACTGCTCTTGCATAGTTGCCTGATACTCAATTTCCAAAAACCTCTTATCTGGGATTTTTGTTTAGAAAAGAGAAAACAATTAGTTTAGGAGGATTGTGTCTGTGAAATTACAGAAGGTTTGCATTATTTAATACTAATAAATATTTATTTTATCTAATATTTAAACAATTGTGTTAAAGGCTTATTTGCTGCAGGAAAGTATAAGCTTTAAAGAATTTTCAGTTAAATCCTAAGAAAATTGAAATGACTCCAGAAATATAGCTATTGTATTAAGAGTTTACTACTGTATCTATTACCTGTTACTGTGAAGCTTTTTTTAGCTGCAGCAGCTTCTACTAAATATAATATTGTTCCTCTACTTAAAAACAAAAGCACCTCATTATACTGAAATGTTATTTTATGCTGGTAAAATGCAACTTTGTGCGTGTGGCAAATTCATGAAAATGGCAGGAATGTGCACCATGAGCTTATTCAAAGTAACCTTTTTCATTCTGTAGAAATCTCTCAGAAAATCCCCAAAATAGAACTCTGTGTATTAGGTTTTAGTGGGTAGCATTATAAGATGTGAAATATTTTGCTTCAACCTCTTCCTTAAAAACTCTTAAAACAACAAATTCCAATTTATTTATAGGTGTAAAGAGCGAGATTCTTGGCTGGTGTAAGCTAGTGACTTCAGTGGAGCTATGCCAATTTACACCACCTGAAGATCTAGCCTGAGATGTTGTTTTTATGGAAGAGAAACTGCAGAGTTGGATTTGTTTAAAATAATCGGAACGATCAGTAAAGAACAACTTCTGTATATTCTGCATTTTAGAGCTCCCTAAATTTACCTCTGCTATTGCTGATTCATGGGGGCTGCATAGACCTTCTGTGCTATGCAGCTGTGCATACTGCACCCTATTCTGAAAAGTTACTTCCCGCCAATCTTCTCTCAGAAGCAGAAGACTCAGCACCACTTGAGTATAATATGGTAATTAGGCTTGTGAGAAGAATGTTGAGGCAGTTAGTCTGCTTAGCATGAAACCTAAAAGTCTTAAAGTTCCCTCCTTGGAAAGAAAATTTGAGGGAGCAGTATGGCATGAAAAGAGGAAGCTTCTTTAGGAGTGCTTTGCACAGCATGTGAATCTTTCCCTTTTATGTGCAACAAACGCTGCAATGGACAGTGGGTATCAAAGTCGGGGAGGCTGAGCTTCCGCAAACAGCCTTGCGTGGCCCTGCCCAGGCTCCACCTCCAGGTCCCCTCCTGCTTCCTGGCGCTGTGCTGCGGTGGGCTCTTCCCCTGTGGCCGGGGCCCCAGGCTGGGACTAATGGGGGCTGGCCTGCAGCCAGGGACTCCACCTGGCGCTCCGGGCCTGGGGAGTGGGGCTGGGAGCTGGTGGGCAGGGCCTCAGGCAGAAGGGGTGGGCGGGGCTGGGGGCTAGCCTCCCTAAGCCCGGGGTTCACCCACCGCCCAGGAATGCAGCCCAGAATGCAACACCACACGCATTTCAAATTGTATAGTGCCTTTTTTTTATTTATCCTTTTTTTTTTCTTATTAAAACAATAAATAAAATCCCTACCCTATTCGGAGAATAAAAGTCTGTTTTCTCCTCTTAACGTTTATTTAAAAATATAGGCTACCAAATGTTTAGTTATTAAAACCCGTGCATGAAGAAAATCCATATAGGAAAGTTTGTTCTGTTCTTGTTTCATAGTACAGTATTATCTGTAATTTATTTTTATTCAAAGACTATTATGATAAAACTGAAATGAAACTCTCACAAATGGGGGAAAGGGGACTAAAGATTCTTAAAGATAATTAAATTTTCAGGTTGTAATCACAGCATTTTTGTACCAGATACATTTCTGCCAATTTTCCTTAAGACTAGTACTATAAAAAAAGTTTGGTTCTTCCTTGAGAAATGTTCCTATGAGTGCTCCACTCCTGGTGCACATGTGCCCAACACATCCTTGATTGGAGATTTTCATTAGCAGTGTCCACTTGGCCTGCACATGTGCTGTTGGTATCCTTTGCCTTGCACTGAGGCTATATCAGGCTGTGTGGGTGAACCTCCCCCTCGGTTCCTTCTCAACCACCTCAGCTCGAGACGGAGCTAGCATGTTTATTTCTCGCCTACTTTGGCATTTATGGAGCTTCTCTTTAGCTTAGTTAACTGGTTTGTTAGTTGTAGTTAGCTTAGTGTTTAAAACAAAACAACTCTCTCCTTTTGGTTAGGAATACTTGTTCTGTTCCCGTCAGGGAAATTCTCCCTGTGAGGCGCGTGCCTGGTTCACTGGAGTTTAAATGCTGCCTCTTGTGTAAAGAGGCCATCCCAGCTGGTGACAGGCTTTCACTGCCTGGGCAAGTCCTACATGCCGCAGAAGTGCAACTTCCATCTAGCCCTGAAATCTAGGGTTTGGAATAACTAAGAAATCAAACTTCAACTCCTCATGATTAAATGTTCCCTCTGCCCTCCTTTGGAACCAGGTCAGGACCCCTCTGAATATCAGTCTCCAGGAGTTTCTAGTGTCCCATCCACCTTGGTGCAATATTTTCCTAGCAAGAAGAAATGCTCAGAGCCCTCCTCCCAAATCCTCTCAGAAGAGGCGATCTAGTTCCTCTCCCAGGGATTCTCCTTCAAAAAGACCTCTGTCTCCAGCCAGATCTACAGCCTCGAAAAGGTCTTCCTTGAGGCTCAATACTGTAGAGAGGAAAGGCCCCTCTCGGGGGGATGTTGGAAAACACAGCTCTAAGGCTAAACAGGGCTCTAGGAAGATCCTGGCACCCTTGGCTGGGGACAGCACCGAACATAGAAGATCTATACTGTCAACTCTGACTCGTCTCTCAATGCCCTTACCAAGTGTTTCAATATCATGTAAGCCTCCAACCTCTTCGAAGCCAGCTTCAAAGCACCTTATGCTTCTGGTACCATTGGACAAAGACAAACAGCACCACTGAGTACCACAGGACTTCAGATATTAGAGAGACTTGGCAGTGACTGTTCAACCAGAGTCTCCATTGCTGGTAGGTAGTGAACATCTTTTGCTACCAAGAACCTCTTGGTCTCTGGATCTTTTTGCATCCCCGGTTCCATTGCCACCCTTTTCTGTAGGAATTCCCCCATTAGAAAAAGAGGATGTTGATGATGACCTACCCACTGCTGCTTCCATTTCAGTGCAGGGTTCTCCAGTACACCCTTACACTAACCCCTTCTCCTGAAGGGGCAGGGAAGATGCTCTGGGATCTCATCATTCCTGGTGAGAGCAACCCTGGATGCCAAACCCTCCCCTGTATGGCCATGCTGGGACCCCTATTATCACCTGTTTTCTAGGGCCTGATCTTATCCCGTTGGGATGATAGGGAGAACTAAGCTTCCCCCCAGCAACAGAGGAAACATTTGAGGAGGAGGAGGCCAGAGTGGACAAAGAAGCCATGTCTCAAACCAACATCTCATCCTCTTTGCCAAATGAGGCCCTGATGCTTCCTCTTCCTTCAATAGCCAATCCAGAACCTTGTTAAGTGGGTGGCAGACTCTCTGCAGATACCCCTTGAGGAGGTTGGAGAACCCCCACAAGCTGTTGGACATTCTACATTCCAACACCGTCTAGAGTTAACCTCTCTATTAATGAGACTCTACTGGAACATGCTATCTGGCAAACCCTGGGTACATTACACCCACTTGTAAGAGGTCCCACAAAAAATAGTCTATCCCCACCAAGAACTCTGAATTCCTCTTCTCCCACTCACCTCCCAATTCTCCGGTTGTCGATGCGGTTACCGAGTGGGGCAAACAACGCCATTATAAAGTCATTCTATATGACAGAGACCAAAACCACCTGGACCTCCTGGGAAGGAAGGCTTACTCATTGGCTATGCTGCAATTACTAATTACAAATTACTAAGCATTGATGGCCAAGTACAACTTCACCAGCTACATGAAATATGGGTCATTTATTGAACATCTTCCTCTAGATCAAAGGGAACAATTTGAGGCCAGTATTGCTGAGGGACAGTTATTGGGAAGAACACTGCTGCAGGCAGCACTCAATACTGCAGACACCAAAGCTTATTCTATTTCTCAGCGGTGGTGAGTTGGGCTTCCTGGCTACAGTCGTCTGGCTTCCCAGTCAAGGATCTCCCATTTGATGGATGGAAGTTGTTTTCAGAGAACACAGATGAATAGTTACATATTTTCCAGGGTCACATTACACTTGTTAGGCATCTGTACTCCTGCAAACCAATTTAAGTTCAGCAGATCACAAATGATACTAAGATCCCACCCTGTACAACTCTCCAGATTCCAGAGACCCGCAGAACCTTAGGAAGAAAGGCAGGTTCCAGAGGAAGAGACAGTATAATCCATCTGACATGGCTTCGTAACAAGTGTCATCATTAAAGCATTAGTTTTGATGGGACAGTTGAAGGTTTGAATTCCCTCCCTCATTAGCCTGCCAGTTTCATTGTTTTGCTCATCTTCCCCCATTTGGAAATACACTCCCGTTTCCAGCCTGCCTGGGACTGTATCACCTCAGACAAATGGGTGCTGGAAGTAATATCATCGGGCTACACCATCCACATTACCTTCCTTCCTTCCTCCCTCCTCATTCCCCTTCCCCGTCCCTTTTCAGGGACCCCTCTCACAAGCCCCTGCTAAGGCAGAAAATAAACTCTTCTGTAAGGTGCAATAGAACTGGTACCTGCTCAGTACAGGGGAAAGGTTTTCTATTCAGACTATTTCCTTATATCAAAGAAGAATGGAGGGTGGCAACCAATTCTAGATGTCTAAACAAATTTATGAAATCCCAGAGGTTCAGGCAGGTGATCCTGGTGGCTAAAATTCCATCTCTAGATTCAGGGGATTGTTATTTGGCTCTCAACCTCCAGGGCGTACTTCCATATAGCAATGCACCCATCTCACAAGAGATTCCTCCAATTAGAGTAGACCAGGATCATTTTCAGTATTGTGTGCTCCTTGTTCTCCGCTCCGAGAATGTTTTTGAAGGTTTTATCGGTAGTGGCTGCGTATCTATGTCGTCAGGCTATTGTGATATTCCCTTAACTCGAGGATAGGCTACTCAAGTCTCAATCTTACCAACAGGTGTCCATATTCCACAAAGATAGGGTGTCCTTATGGCGACATCCCAGATTTCTCCCTAAAGTAACTTCCAAATTTCACCTGAATCAGACCATATACCTGCCAGTTTTCTTTCCAAAACTGCATACTTCTAACCAGGAGACTGTTCTCCCCACTCTAGATGTGAGGAGGACATTATCCCTCTATCTGGAGAGAACTAAGCTATTTTGTAAATCCAATAGACAGTTTGTTTTGATTGCAGGCAGGTCAAAGGGCTCTGCCATTTCTACCCAGGGGCTCTCTAAATGGATTTCTGAGTGTATTATAGTTTCCTACCAGGTTGTCGATGTTTCATCAGCTTTTTGGTGCACTCGACTAGAGCGTGATCTACATCTATGGCTTTCCTTAGAAATGTTCCATTTCAGAAATCTGCAGAGTTACTACATGGTCTTTACTACATACCTTCTCTAGACACTGCCCTGGTCAATGTCTCCAGATATGATGCTGCAGTTGGCAATGCAGTTCTCTCTTCTGTGATGGACTCCATTCCAAAGTCCCCCTCCTACTGGGGACACTACTCAGGAGTCACCAAGAATGGAGCACTCATAGGGACACTACTCGAAGGTTACTCACCTGTGCAGTAACTGTGGTTCTTCTAGATGTGTGTTCCTGCAAGTGCTTCAGTACCTACCCTCTTTCCCCTCTTCTTTGGAATTTCCTCCGAGATTCAATAGTGCAGAAGGAACTAAGAGAGTGGTTTCCCATACGGCCTTGGTGCAAGGCAAAAGGATACCACTGGTGCATGCGTGGGCTGAATGGACACTGCTAATGAAAATCTCCAATCAAGGCACATGCACCAAGAGTGGAACACCCATAGGGTGAGTAACCTCTTCTCACCTCTTGGAAATTGGCCATCCTGATTATCACTACAAAAGGTTTTTTTCTCCTGCTGATAATAGCCCACCTTAACTGATTACTCTCGTTATAGTTAGTATGACAACACCCATTTTTTTCATGTCCCGTGTGTGTGTGTGTGTATATATATAAATATCTTCCTACTGTATTTTCCACTGCATGCATCCGATGAAGTGGGTTTTAGCCCACGAAAGCTTATGCTCAAATAAATTTGTTAGTCTCTAAGGTGCCACAAGTACTCCTCGTTCTCTTCTTCTGTGTTAAACTGCTAGAGAGAGAAATCACTTAACAATAAAAAGAAGAACAGAAGTACTTGTGGCTCAGCCATTCCCAGTCCTTATTCAAACCGGAGTTGATTGTGTCTAGTTTGCATATCAATTCTACAAACATTGAATCTATCTCCCCTTGTAAGTATTCTCACACTTCTTATCAAACTGTCTGTACTGGGCTAGCTTGATTATCACTTCAAAAGTTTTTTTTCTCTTAATTAATTGGCCTCTCAGAGTTGGTAAGACAACTCCCACCTGTTTATGCTCTCTGTATGTGTGTATATATATCTCCTCAATATATGTTCCATTCTATATGCATCCGAAGAAGTGGGCTGTAGTCCCCGAAAGCTTATGCTCTAATAAATTTGTTAGTCTCTAAGGTGCCGCAAGTACTCCTGTTCTTTTTGCGGATACAGACTAACACGGCTGCTACTCTGAAACCTATCACTTAACAATGTCATTTTAGTTTTAACCATGGACATCTTAAATGTTTAAAAAATGGTGAACTTGTTTTCACAGCTGCAAAAGTGCATTAAGCGACATAAATATCTGTCACATTGGCTCTTTCTAGTCTCCCTGTCCCCAGGAATTTTAAAAAATTTAAATATGTTATATGTACATATCACTATCTCTTTGTATTAGCAAAGGTAAAGTCAGAAAAGCTCTCCTTTCACTTGGACATGGAAAGTGATGGGGATTGTGGTTGTTTTTAGACCCAGCAAGAGTTTGTTTCACAGTTCCTAAGAAAGATCTATCTCCTGCACAAACAGGCTTTTCCTTTGTGGTAGATAAATCCGTTTTGCTGAGGAAAAGAGTTGTCAATCATGCTTCTTATTTGGAGCTATAGGCAACAATTTAGGTAACTTGGACTCAGGCCATTGCAAGCTTTGAAGATAAGAATCAATCCCTTGAATTTGACATTGTATTCTATGGGTAGACAATGTAGAGAGAAGAGGACAGGTTTGTGCTTGTGGTATGCCAGGCTGCTAAGAAGATAGGATGTCACCTTCAATTCTGTACTAGTTGTCATTTCTTGAGGGCTGACTGCTTTATGTGCAGGTAGATTGCAGTGATGTAGTCCAGCCAGATGGTGACAAAGGCCTTTCTGACTGCCTTAACTATTTGAAAGTGTTTCACTCTATAAGTAACTTAATGTATTTGAATGCAGTGTTGTTGTAGCCTTGTCAGTCCCAGAATATTAGAGAGACAAGGTGGGTGACGTAATTAATGTATTTGAAATTTACTGCACTCTTTACAGTAAAAGTAAGTATAAATGTGTAGAGTGCACCAGTCTTAAACTCACTGAAAATAGTATAGCAAATGCAGAATAATAGCTTAATTTAAAATGGGGGATACTTACCACTAAGGTTTTCCCAGGTGTTAGTCTAACAGTTACTTTAGTGTACAAAGAATCATCATAGGTTATCATAAATGCTAAAATTCCTGGTTGTATTTTTCAAGTGCAGAAATATTTATTTCCCCCCAGATAAACTGTTTTGGGGGGTATATGCTGTTTCTCTATTTTTGGTAACTTGCTCTTTTGTTTAAATATATATTCAGTTTTACAACTATTTAAAAAAAATGCAACAAAACTTTGTAAATAGGACATAACAATTGTTTTACTTATCCAATGGCCTTATTAGAAAATAAGACAGATATCCCCACAAAAATCACATGGCTACTCTATTTTAAAATGCAATTGATTATTTTTTTATGGGTTCTGGTACAATTTTTGCTTTAAAGAACTTTAATACTGATTGTGCCTTAAATTAATCTGTGATAAATTATGACAGTTCACTGATCATTGCCTTTCCCAAAGCTGTGTCTTCATGTACTGAGTTAAATTGAATTAAGTATATTGTTAACTATCCAGGCTCAGGCATTCATCAGTTATTGAAATAACATTCCCTTTGACGATAAAAAAGCTACTTCATGTTCTTACCTGGAAACAAAAAAGCAGTTGAGAGGGGAACCATGTGTTAAAATACTTTTAAAGAGAATTTAATTGTGTTGAAATTGTCAAGGTTGGAGCCAAGGCCGTCGTTAGGCGTATGCGGCTGCATAGGGCACCTGAAAATTTGGGGCACCCCTCGGTCTTAGTGTCCACCCTTCCACCTCTTCCTATCCCTGTTCTGACCCTTCCTGCAGGCTCCCACCACAGCTGGCTGCTGCAGCCTGGTGAGTCTTCCTCTGGAGGGGACCTAGTACTTAGGTCTGGCAGGCTGGAGGCTTTTTCACTCTTATTAGCACATCATTGAAACTGTTAAAGAGCCATTCAAGTGGTAATGAAGCCATTTAACAGGCATTTGTCAACCCCCAGCTATATCCTATCAGTTTCTGAATTTACTGACAAAAGCAGTTGTGCATTATTATAATATTGACTCAGAACATGTTAGTCTAGAGGACCTTAGTTTAAAATTTGCTTTAAAAATATTTCATTAGTGTGTTGCTGAAGATTATAAAATCACATTTCTAAAAAAAACCTTGCATAGATCTTTAGATGCACAATCTGAGTATTCATCTTTAGCATTAAATGCTTGGATCTTCAGACATACCGTTTTTAAAATAAATCCTTAAAAAGTCCACCCTTATCTAAAATACACATGCGAGCCTGGGCTGCCATCAGGCATAGGGGCACCAGTTTAATAATAGTGCATAGGGCCCCATAAATCCTAAGGACGGCCCTGGTTGGAGCTTGTAAATGTGCATTTGCATTGTAATCATTCCCTGAAATAAAAATGAAATTAGGAGCAACATAAATACATCAAAGAGAGCCTTCAGTTAACAGCAGCTAATAGAATCAGCCTAAAATTCTCCTTTTTATGTAAATTATACTCACCATATGCCAAATTCTATTGTTAGTATTACCTTACTTGGAATTTACACCTGTGCAGCAGAGAATAGAATTTGGTTTTAAGGGCACCATCTTGCTCCCTTTTTTCAGGCAAAACTTGAATTGAAAACAGTCAGTATGAGTTTTAGAGAGACAGAATAGATGAGGTAATATCTTTTATTGGACCAGCTTCTGCTGGTGAGAAAGAGAAGCTTTTGAGCTACACATAGCTCTTCTTAAGATCTGGGTAAAATATTCCCAGCATCTCAGCAAAATGCAAGGTGGAACAGATTGTTTAGCATAAGTAGTTAGCGTATATTATAAGGGACCATTGAAGGTAGAGTTTTGTCAGGTTAAAATGTGCTGAATCAATCTCTTAAATGTGTTGCATCTTTTCCCATTCACTTTATCACCATCCTAATGGCATTTACAGAATCCTGTGGTTTGCATTCTTTAAGTGGAGGAAATCTGTAATTATAGGATTTTCTTTAAGTATTACACTGGTATCTGTTAACTGTTGTCAACTTTGGTTTTAAGTCCTCTAAATTGTCCAAAAGAGTGAATACTGTACTGCAAGTCAGTTTTATTTTACTTGTAACACTATTGAAACATTAAAGATGTTTGACAAAAGTAATGATGATTGTGCTTGCTTATTACACTCAGCCCTCTTGTATTTCTTGGAGGCTTGATACTCAAGTTATCACTTTCCATCTGTTTTCTTTATGCATACATACATTATATTTTTAATTGACTATGTACACATCAACTACACTACATGTACTTTCGGGGTGTGGATTAACTTGTCAGACCTGGGCTCATCTGATGTCACGGTTTCTCCTCAAAGGACCAGGACACCTTGTGACACTCCTCTGCAAACTATTAGTTTTCTTTTTACAATGCTTACAAGAAATTATCAATGAGTCTTAAGGAGATTTTTGAGGCCCTCATACAAATTGTGGTGGAGGCATTTCAAGCATAAGGGGTAATTAAAAAGTCCAAAGTTGTTTGTATGAGGTGTGGCTAAGTGGCAGTTGAAACTGGCATTGGTGGTGGAGCAGAGAAGCAATGCAAGAAGAGACAAGTATGGAAATTCAGGGAAGGGCAAAGCTACAAAGGGCCTTGGAAGTCGGGACAAAAAGCTTTAGGGGTAGGTTGGGTAGAAAGTGGAGGGATTCAGAAGAGGGTAGACATGGTCAGAACAAGCAAGAAATATTAATTTGGTAGCTACATCTTATATAGCCTGGGAAGAGTGGGTGCAATGTGAGAGATAGGGAAGCTGTAGATATAGAGGAGACAATCACACTAGTCAAGACAGCAGATAATGAGTAAGCAGTCTGGTTGTGTGAATAGAGAATGTTGTTTGTTACAAATTTTATGCAGGAAGGAACATCAAAATTTGAACACAGCTTGTCTGTGTCAAGGGAGAGGAAAGATTGAAAGATGGATTTTATGTTTTGACTTGAGTGATTGAGATGATGGTAACAGTGACAAAGAATGGGAAGAGTGGACATGGCTTCGAAAGAAAGGTAAGAGTTTCAGTTTTGGCCTTGTTAAACTTCTATTTTAACAGCAAAAATATCCAGATGAAGATATTGGAGAGACAAGTTGAAATGTGGGATTAGATGAAAGGAAACACGTGTATGTAGCACAAGGTAGATCTGTAAAGTATTCATGTAAAGATGTTAGATTACTATTTGATATAATGAATGAATAATACTAAGGTAAGACCTGCTATAGGCTGGGATTTAAAAAAAAAAAAAAAAAAGTCTTGTGCATTACGATTGGTAATGTGAAACTGTCTATTGACCTCTGTGACACTGGCATACCAAGTACCAGCTCATACCAAGGCCACTGGGCCTCACTGAACATTGACAAATGCATAGCTGGAAAACAGTTTGGCTCACGTGTTAGCATTGTTAAAATAGATATTGTGTTTATAAGAATGTGGTTAGTGTTTATGAAATGATTGCAGGACACTGCATGTAGTAATCTCACTTATATTATTTGTATCCCATGGTATAAAGTTATATTGAGTGTTTGCAGTTTAAACCATTGTAATTGTGTAACTCACCAAACAAGAAAGAAGTATTGGTCTTGCACATGAGAAGGCCCCATTGAAAGCTAATGAGCTATTGTGAAACATGAAAGTACAGACTTTTGATTGCTCCCCTCCCACACAGCTATGAAGAGACCTCCAAGTGAACACTCCCATCAGTTTGAACTCTGGGGGAAGGAAATAAAAATTAGTGCTTGAGATGTTCATATTTGCTACTTGGTTGGTGAAATCTAAGTATAGGACTCACAACCAACTTGGGGTTTGTGCCCTACTTCCAGGGGCATGCACAGGAATAAAAACTTGGCTGCTTTTGGAGGGGCACTTTCTGTGCCCCCCGCAGCCAGAGGAACTGCCTTTTTCCTCCCACCCATGCCAGAGGAGCTGCCTCTCTTTCCCCCCCCCCCCCCCCCAATCCTCCACCTTGGCTGGAGAAGCTGGCTCCTCTCCCCTCCCCTTCCACCCCCGCACGGCCAGAGTAGCTGATTTAGTCCAGGGCTGGTGGAGCTGTCATCCCCCCACCCCAGCCCGGGGCCTGACGAGCTCACTTTCCCCACCCCTGCCCAGAGGAGTTCTGTACCACCACTGATTGGGGGGCTTCTTTGTGCATGCCCCTGCCTATTTCTCAACAGTCTGCCCCAAGGTTGGCACTCATGCTTGTGAGCCAGTCCAGACAATGTGACAATCTCATTACTCCAAAGAATTAGATATAGCTTTTTTGTATTTTAAGTTGTATCAATATGGGGCCAACAGTGTGTGTGTGTGGTACTGATACTTAATGTTTTCTCTGCAAAAAGGTGTGGTTGTACTTTGTTGGTAGTAGGTACTGGTGCTCCCTCAGGGGCAAGTGGAATATATTTCTTGAAAATGGTGATTACCTGTGCTAATTTGCAGTTAGAATGCAACACTTTTTAAAAGGCTATTTTATTGATGTAGATTAACTTGCATAACCTTGTACCTATAATTATAGTTTGCATCATAAGTCTGAACACTAAATTCAAATATAAGAAATAAGGATTATGTACTCTGTGGTGCTTTAAAGTGACTGCAAATTCAGCAAGAGTCAGTTTGCCTGCATGAGTGGTTTTTTTTTACCTGTAAAGACGTGCGAGTAGCACTCGTCAAAATGACAACACTGGCTAAAGCTAGATTGTAGGGTATGATCCAAAGCTCACTGAAGTCAATGGAAAAACTCCCACAGACTTCTCTGGTCTTTGGATTAGGCCCGCAGTGCAAGTACAGTCAGGGCCAGCTCTACCGTTTTTGCCGGCCCTGAGGACAGTAGATCTGCAAATTCTCCCAGTCAAGGGAGACTGCTCTTTGTCTTAATCTCCAGCAGCTCTGCTTTTTCTGCTCTTAGCAGGGCAAAACTGAGCAGTAACTGCCAAATAACTATAGATTGTCAGTTGCTTGTATGAGGTGGACATTATCCAGCAGGAGTTAGGTTGAGACCAGTAGTTCATTTGTGACATGCAAAACTGAGAGGAGACTTAATCTGTTTCATTACACAGCACTCTACAAAAATGGTTAACGGTCAAGAATAAACATACAGACTCCCTACGCAGATCCCAAAAATGCCAAGGCTCAGTCAATAAATATTTTTCTTCTCATTTAATATTTCAGCTGTTCCATTAGCAGCAGTGGAGAATCAAATTATTGAATTCTCTTTTCAGTCAGCGTATTGTTTAATAAACCTTCATTGGTGTTTTTGTAGTGCGCCTAGAAAATTCTGGTAGTCTTCTTTTACACGGCTAAATTGCACAGATTATTTTCTGGGAGTACTTATTAGACACTTTGATTTTGTTCGGAGGTGAATACATAGTGATTAGAGTGGTTGAAAAGTTAGAGGGTTTTTTCCACAAAAAGTTTTAACTTTTTGAGCAGAAATTCAAATACTGAAATATTTCAATTTGAAAATGGTATCTCATGGGAGCTGTAGTTTGCATGCCTCAAGCTGCTATTCTCCTCTACAGGCCAGTCTCCCAGAACAGACTACATCTCCCATTTTGGAAAAGGAAAGTGGTAGATGTAGTTCAGCCAGGTAGCGTGGCCCATAGAGAATCGAGATGTAACATCACTGAACTACAACTCTCATTAAGCACCATGGTAGCATTTCTAAAGCAAAATATTTCAGCTTTTGGCCAAAATATTTTACTTTTTGAGTTATCTTTTTATTTAAAATAAATAATAAATGAAAGTTTTCATGAGGAGTGTCTGCTTTTCATGGAAAATTTTTGCTTTTCCGAAAATTAATTTTTCTGTCTAAAAATAGTTGTTCTTAGAGTGCTTGCTCATGTCAATTCCATGTTAGGTGTGTGTGCCCATGAACATGGCTGCCGGAGATTTTTCTCTTAGTGGTATCCGTAGGTCCGGCTCTGGCACCCCCTAGAACCACACACTCATGCGCAGGTATATGGGATGCCGCCAGGCCCACACCCTCTCAGTTCCTTCTTGCCACCCATGATGGTTGCTGGAACGCCTCTCTCTCTTGCCGCTTGCAAGAGCTCCTAGTGTTTTTTCATTATATAATTAATGTATATAGTTATATTTTAGTGTTAGTAGTTAGATAAGTTAGGATAGTGGTTCCATCAGGAACGTTGTTTCAGGAACAGGGCGTGACACAGTCCCTGGGTTTCAAATTGTGTGCTTCCTGTCAAAAGCCCATGTCAGTGAGCAACCTCCCCCCCCCCCCCCCAAGTTACTTAAAGTGCCGGGGGGGAAACGCATGTCAACAAGTGCAAGATCTATAGGCACTTCAGGCAACGCATACAGAAGACGTGGTATTTGCCTAAAAGCCCTGTTAATAGAGGTGGTCCTTAGACTGGCCTTGGAGCCATCCCACTCTAATTCAGTGCCGAGCACTTCAACCCTGGTACAGAGTGCTCCACGAGAACTGGGCTCACCACGACACCATTCACCATCGCTGATGCTGAGAAAGCGACACAGAAGGCAGCGTGCTGAACGAGAGCGCTCCCCCGCGCCTAAGAAAGGGGTGGCAGGTGAAGTACCCTCGCCGGGCCCCTTGCCATCTGCAGAGTATCTCCACTTAAGGCTCCAAGCCCAAAAAGAGAACCACCACCAACTCCTGTTAGCTCCTTCGATGCCGGAGGCATTTTAGGTGGCCAGGGACCTGATAACCCTACTGGTGCCACCCACATCGCAAGACTTCCCTTCGACTTTGGAGTCAGTGAAGGCAGGCCCCTCCAAGGGGAAAACCCCCCATGGCACTGTCGCAATGGTCACTCACCTGCCAGTGGTCCCCATCATTCTGGCACTGGTCTCCTACACCATGACCTCGGTCTCCGACTCTGTGACCTCCCATCCCCAGCTCCTCGTTCCCAGTCACTGGCTCCATGACACGTATTGCTGGCCTCACAATGTTGATTTCTGTCATCGGCACTGGTTGCCAACCTCTCAGCATGGGTCACCGACTCCGGCACTGGTCCCGACTCCTCAATCCCCGACTCCTCAGCACTCTCCACCATCTCAGCACTGATCCCGGCCTCCATTGTATTGATCCACAAAGCCACATCACAGGACCCCCTTCCTTCCGGCACCACTCCCCAGCTCCCCATCATAGCCGGCAGAGGGAGGCACCAACAGCCCTGCCGCAGTCTCCAAGGGAGGAGTCCTCCCGACCATAGAAGCATTGGTCGCTGTATGCACCGGACTTCGGTGCTGGCCCTGCGGTGGGAGTCTGGCCACCAGGGCAATGACCAGCACATTTGGCAATATTGGAACCTGTGGGGGGTTCCTCTGATGCCACGGCCTTACTCCCATAGGTCATCAGTAGCCACATCTGAGAAGCAGATCACAGCACCGCCCGCCTGCCCAGATGCAGGAGCCTGACTCCAATGCTGGTACCAAGCTGCAGACCTCGGCTCTGGGGGAAATTACCCTGATTGAAGAGGGAGTTCCAGTCACTCCCCCGGCGTTACCATTGTCCTCATCATCCCCAGACAAGGCGGTCGCTGGTCCTGCCCACCGGCTCCCACCAGATGACTTTTGGGCTCACCAGGAGTTCCTTAAAAGAGTTGCCTCAAAGTTAGGATTAGAGGCAAAGGAGCTGAAGGAGTCTACAGATAGTCTCTTAGACATGCTGGCAGCTGTGACCACTTCTAAGATTGTGCTGCCAGTTCACAAAGCAGTGCTGAAATTGGTCAAGGCCCTCTGGCAGACCCTATCTTCTCTGTCTCCAAATCGAAAAGGGCAGGAAAAGAAGTATTAAGTCCCAGCCAAAGGTTTTGAGTACTTGTACTCTCACCCACCCCTGGATCTCTGGTGGTGTCTGCTGAGAATGAGCAGGACAGGCAGAGCGCCATACACAAAAATAAGGATGCAAAGAAGCTTCACTTGTTTGGGAGAAAAATTTATTCAACAGCCAGCCTCCAACTCAGGATCTCCAACCAGCAGGCATTGCTGGGGAGATATAATTATAATATCTGGGACTATGTTGCCAAATTTAAGGATTCCTTGCCTCAGGATTCAAAGCAAGAATTTCTGATCATTATGGAGGAGTTCTAGACAGTAGCCAGAGCCTTTTTCCTGGCCTCACAACGTTGGTCTCCATCTCCTCGGCACCAGTCATCATATCGGCACCAGTCAACAGTGGATGCAGTTGATTTGGGGGCCAAGTCAATGGCCTCAGCTGTGTCCATGTGGCACAGTTTGTGGCCGCAGCAATCTATTCAGGACCTACCCTTTTGAGGGCAGTGTTCTGTTTTCAGAGTAGATAGATACCAAGCTGCACGTCCTGAAGGACACCAGGGCTGCCCTGCGGTCCTTAGGCCTGGATACTAGGAGACATTTCCATCCACCACCACTACCTAGATTCTCGGGTCCACCACGGCAAGGACCGTATAAGAAAAGAGACAGAGGCTTTCAATTCTGCTGACCTGCTCCATCCTCCTCGAACTCTCAGTTGGGCTCCGCACGACAGCCAGGTGGCCCATGGCAGGCATTTGAAGGGTGCGCCCAAGGACGGTGTACTGGACTTGCCTCAGGATCCCTCCCCCCATTTATTTCTGAACTATTTATCTTCTTCTCTCACTGCATGGCCCAGGTTACCTCAACTCATTGGATGGTCAACAGCATAACAGCTGGTTACACCCTGCAGTTTTCCTCCATCCCTTCCTCCCACCCCCTTTCCCTGTCCCTCTTCAGGGACCTCTCTCATGAACAACTCCTCATCCAGGAGGTGGAAACCCTCCTACAGGTAGGAGTTGTAGAGGAAGTTCCTCAAGAACTAAGGGGGAAGGGGTTTTACTCCTGATATTTCCTAATCCCGAAGGTCAAAGGGGGCCTCAGGCCCATTCTAGATCTGCGTCGCCTCAACTAATATCTCAAGAAGTTGAAGTTCCGCATGGTCTCCCTGGCCTCAGTCATTCCCTCCCTGGATCCAGGAGACTGGTATGCCTCCTTCGACTTAAAGGATGCCTATTTCCATGTTTCTATTTTCCGTGGACACAGAAGATTCCTCCAATTCATGATAGGTCAGCACTATTACCAATTCACGACACTGCCCTTCGGCCTATCGTCTGCTGGGAGGGTCTTCACAAAGTGCATGGTGGTGGTGGCCGCTTACCTGAGATGTCAAAGCATGCAGATCTTTCCATACTTTGATGACTGGCTTGTCAGAGACAGATCACGAGCCCAGGTCCAGCACAGCCTCTCTTTAGTATGAGGCACCTGTTAAGAGCTGGGCCTGCTTATAAACGAACAGAAATCAACTCTGACCCCAGTTCAGAGAATAGAATTTATAGGACCTGTCATCCCTGACTTGGTGGGCAGACTCACAATCGGTTTTGGAAGGGGTTCCCTTCGTAGCCCCATCCCCATCAGTGACGTTGGTCTCAGACACTTTGGATCTGGGGTGGGGAGCCCATCTTGGCAACCTCAGTATGCAGGGTCTCCGGTCCAAGGAGGATCTCACCCTCTATATAAATGTCAGGGTACTCGGAGCTATACTCTTGGCCTGCCAGGTGTTTCTTCCCTAACTGACAGGCAGAGTGGTGCAGATCTTAATGGACAATACTGCTGCATGTTCTACACCAACAAGCAAGGTGAAGCTTGCTTGTCGGTCCTGTGTCAAGAGACTCTCCAGTTATAGGACTTCTGTGTGCAGCATGCCATTCATCTTGTGCCGTTGCACCTCCCGGGTGCCCAGAATGTGCTAGCAGATCCTTCTCTTCTTGCCACGATTGGTCACTCCACCCAGAGGTTGTAGAGGTGGGGGACTCCCCAGGAGAACCTATTTGCATCCAGACAGACCAGAAAATGTAAGTAATTTTGCTCGATCTGTGGGCTTGCCAGATGTTCCCTGTCCGACTACTATACACCTTCCCGCCAATACCCCTGGTTTGCAAGGTCCTCCTGAAGGTCAAGCAGAACAAGGCAAAGATAATCCTGACAGCTGTGGCATGGCTGCACCAACTCTGGTTCCAAATGCTGCTGGAACTTTCAATAACGAGCCTGTTAGTGCTCCCGCTCCGACCAGACTTGCTCTCACGGCACCAAGGCTGTCTGCTTCACTCAAACCTACTGTCTCTGCACCTGACTCTGTGGCTTCTGTGTGGCTGAACGCAGAGGAATGGGAGGAAGATCTGCTCGGTGTAAGTCCAGCACATCCAGTTGGGTAGCAGGAAGCCCTCCATCAGGGCGACCTACCTATCTAAATGAAAATGCTTCACCTATTGGGCTTCGGGCCACAGTCTTTCTCCCTCCTGGTTCTCGCTATAATCCATCATAGACTACCTGCTTCATCTCAAGCACCAAGGCCTGGCCCTTTTGTCAATCAAGTTCACTTGGCAGCCATCTCGGTCTTCCACCCTCCGGTCCAAGGTAGATCAGTCTTCTCTCATGACATGACGATCAGGCTCCTGAAAGGTCTGGAAAGGCTATACTTGCAAATTCATGACCCTCTCCCTCCTTGGGACCTAAACCTGGTGCTGTCAAGGCTCGTGGGTCCCCCCCTTTGAGCTGCTGTTGTCTTGTTCTCTGCTGCTCCTCTCATGGAAGGGCTCCTTCCTGGAGGCAATCACTTCAGCCCGACGGGTCTCCGAGATCAGAGTTTTGATGTCTAAACCCCGTTATAGTGTTTTACAAGGACCAGGTTCAGCTTTCTTACCTAAGATGGTGTCAGTTTCACAATAATCAGGACATCTTCCTACCGGTCTTTTTTTCCAACGCCTCACAAGACTAATGAGGAGTGTCAGTTACATTCTCTGGATGTTATGCGGGCCTTGTCCTTCTACATCGAGAGGGCCAAATCCTTCTGTAGGTCAACGTAGCTCTTCATCATAGTGGCAGATAAGATGAAAAGTCTGCTGGTGTCTTCTCAGAGAATCTCCTCGTGGATAACTGCCTGCATCAAGTTCTGCTATGAACAAGCAGGGGTGTCACCACCATGACTGCCCATTCCACTAGAGCACAAGCTTCGTCAGTGGCCTTCCTTGCGCAGGTACCGATCCAGGACATCTGCAGAGCTGCCATTTGGTCTTCGGTCTATACCTTTGTACCCCATTACACCATCATTCAGCAGGCGCAGGATGACACCAGCTTCGGTAGAGCAGTATTGCAAATAGTATGTCCTTGAGCTCCAAGCCCACCTCCAGGGATACTGCTTGTGAGTCACCTAACATGGAATTGACATGAACACGCAGTCGAAGAAGAAAAATTGGTTACCTACCTTTCATAGCTGCTGTTCTTTGAGATGTGTTGATCATGTCCATTCCATTACCCACCCTTCTATCCCTCTGTCGGAGTTGACGGCAAGAAGAAACTGAGATGGCATGGGACCAACGGTGCCCCATATATCGATGCATGAGCACAGAGCTCCAGGGGGCACTGGAGACGGCCCTTTGGATACTACTAAGGGAAAAATCTCCGGCAGCTCTGCACGTGGGCATGCACACACCTAACATAGAATGGACATGAGCAACACATCTCAAAGAACAGCCATTTTTTCCTAATTGTCACCAGGTGATTGACCCTTTAAGGGGAGATGGGTCCAACCCTACCTGTGACACAGTTAGCTGGCCTCCCAAGCTCTGGACTTTTTCCAATTCTAATATATCTTTTTTGAGATGGAGTGACCAGAACTGCACACGATATTCAAGATGTGGGCATACCATGGATTTATACTGTGGTATTATGATTCTTACTGTCTTATTATATATCCCTTTCCTAATGATTCCTAACATTGTTAGCTTTTTTGACTGCCACTGCATACTGAGCAGATGTTTTGAGAAAACTAGCCACAATGACTCCAAGGTCTCTTTCTTGAGGTCTAACAGCTAATTTAGACCCCATCATTCTGTATATATAGTTGGGATTATGTTTTCCAGTATGCATTACTTTGCACTTACCTGATTTTTATCAACCATTTTGCCACCCAGTCACCCAGTTTTGTGATCAGAATGGAACCTTCTGGCCTTTGAGTCTATGAACCTAAGAAAGATCTTCGGACTATTAAAAGACACTGTATTGACAATAAATCCTGTGAAAAGGATTTTAACCCAAAGGTCAGTGGTTTTTTTTCCATGTGACTTTTCTGCAGCTGAAGCAATGCCTGAATGGAGTAAGATGAGTGGTCAATTACTATGAAAAACTGATTCTAATATGTATAGATCAATCCTGCTGTGGCTGGATTAAGAGGAAGCAGGTTCTACCTGTTTGTCTCAAACATATTCTGATAAATGCCGCAGGATTTTTTTTCTTTTAATCAGTTCTTGGTTTGGTTTCATATCCATCTAATAAACTGGGACTCCTTAGTCACCAAGACTGTCTCCTGTGAGTGCATTTTCCCCAGAATTCTTGTACAGTCAGCAGTTAGAGTGTATCTCACTCTGTGCTTTGCTGGATGATTTAGGGATACTCTTTTGCAAAGAAGAAAAATTTCTGACACATTCTTGAAACCATTCTCACAATAGGGTGTCACAGTTATTTAAATATCACACTAAGCAGATACTGGGCAGCACATCCGTATCTGTTTAAAAAGCATATGCAGTAGGCTATAGGTATACCTTTTCTAGGAAAAGATAAATGATACTAAAAAAGAGGGGTTTCATCCAATCGGGTATTAAGGACAGAGATTCATCTCTTTTTTTTTTTTTTTTTTTTCTTTGTCCATTTGTTCTACATTCCCAATTTGCTGAAGGGCTTCTTAGATTGCTTTACCACATAGTGTAAATTGCTTACACTAAAGATTAAAGGTTTCAGATGATCAAGTGCAAAAGCACAGAACAGTTACAGAATCCTTATATGCAAGCTCTGTTAATGAGCTGCTGGCTGGCACTTGATACCCACCACTGCAAGGTAAACAAGGAAGTATCTCGAAAGGGGGAGTGTTTTTGTACTGAAGGGAGAGAGTAGGTTATTTCCCTGGTGACATTTCCTCATTCTGGACAGTCTGAAGTTTCCCTGCCAAGAATTACTTTATTGATGTCATTGAAGATACCAGTTTAGACAAGAAATCAAAGACTCCCTATTGCTCAGTGACCTGCCTACATGAGAGACCACCTCTCTCCCTGGGTCTGATCTAAAGCCCAGATAAATTAATGGGACTCGTTCCATTCATTTTTAATGGGCTTCAGATCAGACTCCACCCCCTTTGACAAGCTGCCATAGTTGTGGTCTGCAGACTGTTTCTAGTGCTTAGGTGGAGCAAGTTTAGTGCTCAGGTGGTTCTGGTCCCTTTCCAGTCAATGATGCACAGAATATCTGAGTAATTCCTGATATAAACCAGAGTGGACTGTAATTTATGTTAATATTTTACCAAAATGTGACCTCTAGAGCTATTGAGGCATTATTAGCACTTCTAATGGTCTATTTTGCAGCCTCCCTCACCCCATGACCATCAGAGGATATATTCTTTCATGGCTGTATAGATCTGAGGTGTTTAGTGTTTAATATGTTGTTTTACTTTTGTTTCCCTGGAAGTACCAATAAAAACCAACTTGCATAAAGCTTATCTACTTTCCTACACATTAATATCAAACCAATTTTGCATTTCACCTTTGTCTGACATTTTTTGCTTAAGGTTGTAAAACATGTAAACTGGTAGTTGTGTAAACTTTACAGCTGGGAAGATACCTTATCATACTGAAGATAAATAATGTGCAATTAATTATCAATACATTTATGTTTAAAGAGATGATAAAATTAATCCCAGTGCCAAGTCCATCACAAAGCCCACTTAAGTTTTGAACAGAAAAAAATTGATATTTACATGTTATAAGTAACATTTTAAAGTGGATAACTGTATTTAGGTACATGTAATTCTCTGGAAGAGAATGGTAATATATTTGGTTGGCCTCGGGCTATGTACCTGTTTAAAAAGAAAATGTGTTGTATATGTATCTGAAAACAAAGGAAGCCATGCTGGTTTTTGTTTAGCTTCAGGTAAATTGCTAGCAAATGTTAGGCCTTTTGCATCCCTTCAGTCTCCCACTGTATCCTGAACAGAAGTTCCCATCTTCTCGCCAGCTGATATGATAGATTTGGATGAAATTATGGAGTAAAGAGTTATTGAGACAGTAGTAAATTCATATTCCAATTTGTATGATATGGATTTGCAACGCTTCAGAGAGAGCCTGGAAAGAAAATAATACAAAGAGGTATGCATCTATTCCAAAACTCTGAGAAGTAGAAGAAATTATTGTGAAAAAGCCAGTCCTTTGTACCACATAGAGCCGTATAACCTGGTAAGGTGTGTGGCAAAATGAATGAATGAAAATCAGCTCGATGTTCATAAATCAGTTGTTTGGTAAGGGCTATGTGAGAAGCATCACATTCCAATGAAGCAGCAATAGCAATCCTACCGCATGATTCTATTCCTATTGAAGTCTATTACGTTGGCTACAAATTAATAGGAAAGCATGGTCCAGTGCTCTGAGGTATGGCACTGGGAGCCAGGAACTGCTGAGTTCTAATCCCTGCTCTTATACCAACTCCCTATGTAGTTGTAGCCAAGTCTCTTGATCTTTCTGCTTCAGCTTCTCACTGTAAAATGTGGGTAATAATACTTACCTAGCTCTCAGTAGACCTCTGAGAAATAATCGATTAATGCTTGTAAAATGCTATATACACACACACCAAAAAACTACGTTAAAAGAGCATTATTAAGATTTGAACATCAAGCACTCAAATGTTAGAAAGTGCCAGAATTAAAATTGCTGTACAACTTTAATTTAGCCTCTTGTGCATATGCTTTATGATAGTTTTTAATTGCATGATCACATACTATTTTTTCCACAGGTCCATTGCTTCATTCAGTGCACAGGATGGACTTACACTGGGGATGAATCAAGGTTGTGAGGTAAAGTTGTCTGTTGAACCCCTCTTCATTTGTTGCAAAAGTTGGAAGGTGTGTCATGAAAGAGGCAGGGGATGGCAAAAAGAGATAGGATGGTTTCAAGATTAAGGCTGTTAGCATATAAGCCTGTTTGTTAGCCTGAGATAGTATTTTGGGTTTGACTTTTAATACTCTTACATCCTTACTAATATGTATGAAGGACAAAGATGCTGTGTGTTGCATTTCCCACAACCAGATGGGGCTTTTAGTACAATGGGACAGATAAGGGATGGAGCTAAAAGTGTTACAGGGTACGGTGGGAGTGTAACAGAGTGAGTATCCTGGCCTATGCAGACAATCTGGTCCTGATCGCTTACAAGAGTCTCCAACTAATGTTTGACATCACCAGCCAGGCTGCCAACTGGATGGGACTCCGCTTCAATGCCAGGAAGTGTGCATCCCTGCGTATCAATGGCAGTGGAAGGGATTCGGTCCTGGCAACACCATTTCAGATCCAGGGTGAAGCCATGATCTTTCTTGAGGACAGGCAAGCATACCAACATCTCAGCACGCCGACAGGTTTCCATGTCCAGCAGTCACCTGAGGATACCATCGCGGAGATACGAGATGTGGCCAGGATCTACTCCTCCCTACTGACACCCTGGCAGAAGATCAATGCCTTGAACACCTTCCTGGTCCTCCGTATCTCATTTGTTCTGAGGGGATGTGCCGTGACGAAGGTACCTCTGAACAAGGCAGACTACACCATTGGGCAGCTGGTGAAGAAGTGGATGTTTCTTCCCCAGAGGGCCAGCAATGAATTGGTATACATCTCCCACAGGCAGGGCAGTGCCAACATCCCTCGTATGGGTGATCTCTGTGACATTGCAGTGATCACTCACGCCTTCGGACGTGCCTGGACGCCATGGTGAGGAACATCGTAGAAAGTGCTCTGCAGAATGCCATGAAGAAGCGAATCGCCAGGACCCCCTCCAACCAAGATGTCGCCACCTACCTTAGCGGCTCGCTGGAAGGGGAATTTGGAAGAGAGCGGGGAGACTTTGCTTCACTCTGAACTCAAGCCCGCAACACTACGCGATGACTGGAGAAGTGTATCGGCTGCCACTGGATGTGGTGCGAGGAACGCCAGGAGCTGGGAGTCCTGGTGCCACAGGTGAAGAACACGGAGCGCACCATCATCACTCCAAGAGCTAGAACCATGCTGGAGAGGACCCTGAAGAATGCCATCCGCTGCCAATCCGTGGAAAACCTGAAATGGAAGCTGGGCAAGGCCTTTGAGGTGACGTTCAAGTGGGACGCCAGCAACCACTTCCTCCCCGGGGGCAGCTTCACCTGATTTGCCGACTGGAGGTTCATCCACTGGGCCCAGCTCAACTGCGTCCTGCTGAACGGAGCTGTCCGCCATGGGAATCGGGACAAGCGATGCAGGAAGTGCGGCTACACCAACAAGACGCTACCCCACGTCCTGTGTAGCTGCAAACCCCATTCAAGAGCTTGACACGACACCATCCAGAATCACCTGGCCAGAGCCATCCCACCACCTGTGGGGAAGGTTGCCGTAAACTCCGCCATCCCTGGAACCGACAGTCAACTGCGACCAGACATCGTCATCACTAGCAAGGACCGGAAGAAGATCATCATGGTGGACATCACAGTGCCTTTCAAAACAGGACGCCAGCCTTCCATGACGCCTGAGCTCAAAAGCAGGAGAAATACACCCCTCTGGCCAACACCCTGAGAGCTAGGGACTACGAGGTCCAAACTCATGCGCTGATCGTCGGAGCCCTGGGCACATGGGACCCCTGTAATGAGCGAGTGCTGAGACAATGTGGAGTTGGTCAACGCTACATTCGGCTGATGCGGCAGCTCATGGTGTTGGACACCATCAGGTGGTCAAGGGACATCTACATAAAACACATCACTGGACATCAGCAATACCAGGAGGAATGAGCTGGAGTGCCGATGAGAAGCGCAGTCTGGAAAGTAACTCAAATACTTTCCTGATGGACTGGTTTTTTTCCTCTAAATGGGCAACCTACCTAATTCTCAATTACTGAGGGACAATCTCCACTCATTGATATATTTTGCTTTCCACAACCAAATCTCTGTACAACTTTGCATGAGTGATGTACCCGAGTATTCAGATTCTAATATCTAAACTGTATTGTTAAATCTATTCACCTAAATGTGGATTATTGCTGATTATGTGCTCTATGTATCATATGACTTTTAAAAACGAACTTTGTATTTGTGGATAATCTAAGCACTATGCCCAGATGTACAGACACTCTTTTCTCAACCTATCAAATAATTTTTTTAACATTAGTTGTAATAATTTTAAATATGTGCACACACTTGACTACCTCAACTCCTTATCTCAAAGCAAGGTAAGGCAGCCAGTTGGGAGGGGCCAGGAGAGTTTGGATGGGGAGGAGAGGTAAAACACTAAGACCAGAGAAATACCTACCCCTGACTGGAGCACAGCCTCACTCCTTACCCCTCCCATGGGGTACAAAAGGAGTGGGATGAAGACCCCAACTCCTGACCCTCCAGAACGGAACATGACCATAAGTTATAACAGGTGTGACTAGGGGCGTGCATTGCAGGTATGTTTGGGCCTGCTAAGAAGGGGGGGGGGGATGGGAGTGGGAAGGAGAATGGTAATGGGAGAATGGGGGACTGAGAATAGGGGAATAAGGAACAGGGACACAGGCAAGGCTCTGCAGTGTCAGAGCTGGGAAAGGGGGACACAGGGTAAATGCTCTGTGGCATCAGAGCTGGAAACAGAACACTGGGAAGAGGGAGCTCCATCGGTGTGCAGGTCCGAAGGTAGTGGGTTATCTCAATTGATTGTTCACAGTCCATCGGTGTGCAGAGCTAGGGGTTAGAAGAAGGGGTTCTATTAGTGTATAGAACTGTAGTTGGCGGAGGGGGAGGGGAAGGGGAAAACTCTATCGGCGTATAAAGATAAGCCCAACTAGTGTGAAGGACTTCGGAATATGTTTATTGGGGTTTTTAGTTCAAGGCAAACATGGCATTGCCTGCGCTTAGGATTTCTGGTCTTCTGCTTTCCATCTGTGTGACAAGAACCAGGGAAGGGGTGAACGGAAAACCCTCTAACAAAGGCAGTTGAATGCTGCCCAGGAGAACTAGATGCTATCCCTGCTTCTACCACAGACTTCCTGTGTGATGATAGGCAAGTCACTTAAACCAAGTTTTTCACAGAAGATCTACTGGTTATGTGTTTCTCATTTTCTGGGTGCCCAACTTCATACACTGGAGTCTGATTTGCAGAAGGGCTGAACACACTCCATGTCTAATGAAGTCAATGAGAGCTTTGAACATATGTAGTGCTATATAATGCCAAGTACTCTGAAAAATCAGGTCCTTGTCATCTCAAATGGGGGACCCAACATTAGTGGATACTTTTTTACAGTAATCTTCTTGTGCCTCAGCTCCCATCATCCTCACTTCACAAAGGTGTTGTGAAGATAATTATTTGTGAAGCACTCAGATATTATAGTGTTGAAGACCCTAGAAAAGCCCATAAAGAAATGAATGATTCTTAGAGCAGAATCTGAATCATGTGCTCTAAATAAGGCATGGAGGCCACACGTTGAACAATGAGGAGAAAACAAAATATCGAACAGCTGATTGTTAAATGAGCACCATCCATTCCGTGCCCTTTTGAGTGCTTGATGTTGCAACTTAGTAATGTTCTTTCAACATAGGTTTGTTTATGGTTAATTTCCTATCTTTTCATCCAGTTCTTTCTTTCTGTCTTTCTAGTTCAGAGAAGTAGTCCAGATTACTGAAACAAAACCCTCACGCAGGCAGGCAGGGCTTTTTACATTCTTTGTTTAAAAGAATGTGTCAGGTACAGTAGCAAGAAGAATTTGCCTTCAATAGCTACAAACTTTCCTATGATTTAATTTTATTTTATTTTCATAGTCCATTTTTGTGACTATGAAATATAAGCTACAGTGTTCTTGGTTCTGCCTGTGAATAGTGAGGACCTGTATCCAGGCACTGGGTTCTTTCCATGGCCAGATGTATGGCTCTGGAGTCTATTGACAAGGTTACTCTTAGAGGATATCACCAAGGTCTCCTGCTGCTGCCCCACAAATCCTTTGTCTTTCAGGTAACAGCACACTCCACCATCTCATTTTTAATTTGTGATTGTACTTCAAATAGTCGGAGCTGGGAAACAATATTACTGGGATCCAATCTCCACTGTAGATTTTCCAGATTCTAGAACCATAGACACACAGCATTTTTTTTCTCATCTAGTTTCCGTCAGCCATTTTGTGTAACCCTGGAGAGTTTTCTTTGCTTGGACTGAGAAGCTATTTTAATCTCCAGTTTTCGTCTTGCTTCACTTTTTTATGCAGTGAGTGAAGCGGCTGTTCCAAATCTGCTTGGTAGTAGCTCAGCCTGAGTTGCTTTTAAATGTCAGATTGGAGATGTGCCCATTTTTAGCTAACACCAGTATTACTTTTTTTGCTTCACATGAATAGCCACAGGTCCCAGTTCGCAGGTGCTTATATATTCCTTATAAACATTGAGAAAATCCTTGAAATGAAACATGGCTGGAGTTCTGGGAGCTGGTGAGGCTGCCAGCATGTCTGAGGAACTGAAATGTAATCAAAGTCCAGATATCAACTCCTTACGGACTTTGAATTGAATAGATACCAGAGAGGCAGGTTGTATCATTTTGTGCTTGTGTTTGAGTAGATATGCAATGAAAGTCTTCTATGAACAGGATATTTCTTTATCCTCCATTCTTGAGTCTCTGCTCTCCTATCCCACAGGCTCTTAGCCCCCTCCAATCCTTCCTTCCCCCACCATTGTTCTCTGTACTCTTTACACATCCCTTTTTTCCTGTCCCTTGGCTTTCCAGCATTCTGCAGCCTGACCTGTTTTTCCCTCTCTACCTTCCTTCTGGCTCAATCGCCAATTGCTTTTACCTTGATCACTTCCAAACCCTCTCTTGGCCTCTGTCCAGTGCTCCTGACACCCCAGTTCTGGTCTCTGTCAGTGTCCAAACAGTATGCTTTGCCCATTAGGATCCTGCTCCTGCAGGGCATCTACCCAGAACTACACTCCTGAAACATCTGAGCAGAGTGGAGTGCTGAGCAGGGGAACTCTCCCTGTTGTCATGCATTGCTGGTGATGCTCCTCCAGTCAGCTCTCTACTTCCCCAGGTGCTGTAGGCATTGGTGGTGAGGCAGCACTGCTCAAAGGTCTTGCAGGAGGTGTCTTGCTGCATGGGAACACAATAAGCAGCCCTCCCATGTTGAGGGATAACTGTAGGACTGTCTGGAAAATGCAGGACACAGCTGTAAGCTATACACCTGTCTGCTCATTGCTTTTAAGGAACATAAATGAAAAGAGCAATCAGCTGATTAACATTAGCTCTAATGGGACAGTAAAGTTGTCAAATAATAGTGACTGGCAATGGGATCTGGGACCTTTCTTCTCCTAGTCAGTGTTTCAAATCCTACCTGATTTAGCAGTGACCAAAAACTGTCATTTGACAGCTGCTCATGGCCTCATTAAAATGAGCTGGTAGTTTCAGTTCTGTACCTAGTACACAAGAGTCCACATCCTGTTTGGCACTAATTAGCATCCTTGTTGGAAGCCTGAGACCTCAGGTAGTTCAGCTCCACAGCTAATAATTCTATCTCACTCTCGCAGTTCCAAGTTGAGGCTCATTGCCCATGGCAGTGTGGGGAAGTCTGTGCTGCTTTTCCCTGTGCTAAACCTTTTGCTCAAAAAATTAAAGGCTTCAGACCCAAAGAGCTGTGAATCTGGCCCCTCTCACCAGCACTACATTTACACACACACACAATATTAAAAGTTTCAAAAAGGACTGATGTTGAGTTTAAAGATTTGCTTTTCATTCCCCCTCCCACCTCCATGGCAATTGTTATGAATACCAGGTTAGAATCCAATTGCTGGATTTTTTTTGTCTTCTATTCAGTGATTTCTTTTTAGCCTCGTATGGAGCACAAGCCAACATTCTAACAGATTATTTACATCCCCTTAGTCAAAATTGTAACTAAACACTCAAATAAATAATGTCAACTAACCACCTAGTATTTGAGCAGTCAATTATTGTTAAATATTCCAGCAAGAATGCCCTGATGTAGGCAGTGGCCTACCTTTTTGATTGCCTTATGGTACTGTCTGTTTAGCAAGCCTACTAAAATGTCTTGATCACTCACTTTGCTATAAGCTAATGCCACCTGTTGGGAAAAAGGTGAATACATTGAAAACTGATCATCTTGACTGGTGGGATCTTGCAGAACAAACTGTATGTATGTAGGCAGGCCATCAATGTACATAGCAGTTTACAAAGCACATTAAACAAGCTAAAATACTTGAAGAGCTTACACTCTAAATTAACTGGACAAACATACAGAACTTAACTCAGAAGGGAGTGGTGGAAGGAGAGAAGGGTTCTGTGACAGTATATCCCTGTATTCATACCCTACACTCTATTGTAATAATCTTTGTACATAGTATGCCTTATAAGGTATCATCTGAAAACTCATAATTTGCTAGTCTGTATTGTCCCAGTAAAATATGTGTGGCAGCATTGTGAAAGTATAAGATTCCCCTATGGTGTTATTAACACATGTTCCAAACCCCACAGCTTTGCCCAAACAGAAGTTGGCAGACAGGTCTGTCCTAAACAAAGGAATGTGTGCTTGCCTTAATTTGCATTTAAGCAGGAAACAGTCATCAAGCAGGAAGGGACAAGAAAGGAGTTCAAACAGGTGAGAAAAACAGCAGTGGAACATCCTTCCACATATACCCAGTCTCCTGGGTCTCAGCTGGAAATGTTTTTCAAGAGGGAGACTGAATCTATAGAAAAGGAGGGACAGACACCCCAAGGAACCCCTCTTTCTTTTCCTGACCCACTGCATTCACTCCATCTGAAGAGACAAAGGAAGCATCCATTGGACTCTGGGGGAAGGGTCCTGACCTAAAGAGTTTGTTCAGTAAGACTTCTGAAAGCATGTGGTGAGAAAACTTAGCTTTGAATCTACTAGAGTTAAATTAGGCACCAGTAAGCATTTTATCTTTTTTTTTGTAACCATTTCTGACTTTTGTGCCTTATTACTTGTATTCACTTAAAATCTCTCTTTGTAATTAATAAACTTGTTTTATCTAATGCAGTGTGTTCAAGTTGAAGTGTCTGGGTAACTCTGTTTGGGGTAACAAGTTGTGTGCATATTATTCCTTTAAAGGGATAACATACTCAGTATATTTGTACTGGCCAGGAGAGGGTTGGGCAGTACAGGACTTACATTTCCGAAGGAAAATCCCTGACAGGGTGTTTGTTGGGGTCACCCTGCAGCATAACCAAGGCTGGTAAGAGCCAAGGTGTGGCTGGCTGGCTGTAGCGCACACACAGACATAGCTGGGAGTGACTTACATGCTGTAGGCTACAGCAGCAAGGCATTGTAAAGGGCACCTGAGGTTACAGTCCAAGGGTGACACAGCTACTCATTAACCTGGATTATACCCTGGTATGTTACAGGGTCACAGTCATTTAACCTCCTCACCCAACACAAAACCAAATATGCATGGCCAAGAAGCTGCTTGAAGAGTTCACCTGCTGCCTAACAAGCATAAATGCATTTTAATTGTGTTTTTCTTTTATAGTTACTAAGTGCTTGTTTTAGTTCAGTGTAATTTAATTTCTTTTCATTTGCAACTGTTCAGTCTTGAATAATGTTCACATTTAAAAACTAATGTAACTTCTCAAAAGGTAATAATTAAAAAAAAAGAATAGAGCTTCATTTCATTGTTTCACATTTTTCTGAGTTATAAGAGCTCAGTTAAGTAACTTGGTTTTTTTGAAATTAGGCATCCGTATCTATCTAAAGGCTATGCCTATTGGAGACCATAACTCTTACTCTTTTTGTTGTTGTTGTTTTTACAGTGGTTACTATTCTAATAAACTAGTGCTTTAAAATATTTGACCAGTCAGTTGACCAGTTATTTTTGAATCAATCAAATGTCCAACACTATGCCCGATTAGCACACTTCTGGGAAAAGGTGGTTTTGGTTCACATGTTCTCCTGTGATGGTTGTTAGACTGCGATAGTTAGTTAGAATGTGTTATTGCACATTCATGATATTGTTTCTTGGTTCTGGTTTTGTTTTTAAATTTCTCAGTGACATAAGAATGGGTTGTGTTGGCTTTAAATCTACTATTTAGTATCCACCTATAAATAGTTTTACGCTACTTAAAATTGCTAGCATAAGCTCATATAGTATCTATAAAGAGGATAAAAACCAACCTTGAACCAACCTTGTCTCCCTTCCTGTATGTTGCTGTTGAAGCAAGTAAACATTTTGTTTGCTTTGGCTCCCAGAAATATAGAAAAATGGCTTTGTAAACTCTGCAAGAACATGAATACTGTGAAACTTGAGCAAAATCATAGTAACACTTTTGAAGCAGTTGGTTTTATTCTGCATGCAGTAGTTTTGTCTGTTAGCAGGAATAAAATGTATCCCTGCAGAAAAGTAAAACCAGTTAATTGTATTCTTGAAATCACCGTGGAGATGTGCATATATCTGAGTAATGAGCAGAAAACACTGTTGATCTCATGCTATGTGGAACTGTGTGGTTCAGAACATGGTCCTCCATTGTCTTTCTTCCATTGCAATCCCCTGTGCAGGGATCTGTTTCCACTCCCACTGATCTCAGACTTTTGCTATTGATTTCAACAGGAACTGGGGCAGATCGTTAGCGTTAAGGTTAAAGATGGGCCTGAACCACAATATTCAGATCCTGATCCAAGATGGGCGACCCTGTGTAAGGACATGGCTGTTTAGTTATTCTGTGAGCTAGAGAGCACCCCAGGGTCCTGTCTATGTCCAGCAGCTGGCATACAGACCCTCCTTTAAATCTATTACAACCAAGTTCCTAACCTGGGGAATACAGCTGTAACATTTACTTTATCAGGTTTCTTTTTCTTCAGTCATTTGTTTCTCTGTGTGTTATGGTGAAGAACAGCTAACTTGTATACAAGTCCTTATCTTGGTACAGATGCAGATTGGAAAAGGTTTCTAGATGTTGTAAGTCCCTTTCTGGCTTTACTATTGCACAAACAGTATTACAGAGCAGGTGCTCGCTGCGTGACTTGTGCATATCCACTTGCTGAGTTACATGTAAGTAACTTTCTTCATGCCAAAAGTAAATGAACATACTCTATTGTATCTCTCTTCTTAAGAAACACGCACACACATTTCCACATAGGTTTTGTGTGCTTCTGGTGAATAACATGTTCTGGAAGATTAATGACCCAAGAGTGATGATAAGCAGGGTTAGGGGATTATGATGAACAAATCCATAGCACCAGACCTACTTGATTACATTTTTATTAGTACTGAATTGCAAAATTAGTGTTGGAAAGGAACGTAGTAGATATACTACAAAGTCTCTACACTGTAGGAAAGCATGATTCCGTGCTTCTGGAAATGTAATGGCTGTGTCCATAACTCACAGTAACAGGCTGGCAGGACTCAGATTTTAAGGGACCATTATGATCATCTAGTCCAGTGGTTCTCAACAAGGGGTATATGTACCCCTGGGGATACACAGAAGTCTTCCAGGGGGTACATCAACTCATCTACATATTTGTCTAGTTTTACAACAGGTTTCATAGAAAGCACTAGTGAAGTCAGTACAAACTAAAATTTCATACAATGTGCTGTGACACTTGTATTTTTATGTCTGATTTTGTAAGCCAGTAGTCTTTAAGTGACGTGAAACTTTGGGGGTACACAAGACAAATCAGACTCCTGGAAGGGGTACAGTGGTCTGGAAAGATTGAGAGCCACTGCTTGACCTCCTGCATAACACAGGCCATAGAAATGCACCAAGTGATTCCTGCATCAAATTTAAAATTTCTGGTTGAGCTAGAGTACAACTTTTAGTACTTATAGACATAAAATACGGTGAAGGTCCCACTAGATCAGTGGGACTTCAGCATGTGCTTAAGTGCTTTGCTCAATAGGGATTGCCTACTCAATCAGCACCTGGAACTGGGCAAGAAGTGGATTTTCCGTTTTATAAGAAATTCTCTGAATTTGGCTGTTTTGTTCTGAAACAGAACAATAACAATTTTTTTAATGTCCTGAAAAATGAAATTCTAAAGGGGAAAAAAAATCAGATCAAATTGTTTTGATAAAAAATCAAAATATTTTTCCAATTTTGACATTTTACATTTTGTTCATAATATAAAATGTCATTTCAAAATGAAAAATCAAATGTGTTCTCTTTTCAAAATGAAATGTCATAAAAATTGATCTGTTTCCATGAAACTTTTTGCTTTCAATGAATTGGCAGATTCTGACAAGAGTAACGTTCTTTTGGGAAACTTCCAACCAGCTCTTGTGACCTCAAATTAAAAGACTGAAGGAAGAAGTAAACCTGGAGCCACTGCAGTGCAAGGGGTAGGGGAGTGTAGGAGGGAGAAAGAAGTCTGTGGGGGAACAGAGGGGAGAAGAGATGCTGGGAAGCAGATGGCAGCACTGTGATGAGAGGGAGAGCCTGAGAAGCTGGAAGTGTTTATTCTAACAAGGGTGTAGAGGCACAGGGAGGTGAGAAGGCTGGTATTACAAGACCAGAGAGAGACTGGCAAGTGGGTACATTTTAGCAGAGGAGAGGCACTAACAGGTAGGTGGGAAAGACTTCCTCTTCCGTTTTTTCACAATTACCTGTTTTTGTTGACCATTGATGGGCACCGTATAAGAATCTTATTAAATTTAGTTGTTCTTGTTCAATTTAAGTTTCAAGAAAGACCTGAGAGGGAGGGGTAAGTAGGCAACTTCTAATTGCAAGGGGGAAAGGAAGCATTTTTCTTGAGCAGGTGAACCACTGCTCTCCTTCTTGTGCAGTAATATCATTTTGCACAAGTGGTGATTAAGCATGAACTGTTTCAAATTATTTGTCCCAACATTTTGTGCACCAGAAATGGTAGAAAGTTAGATCAGGAGACGTTTCCTGTAGACAAATACTTCCTCTATGTGCAAGCATCAGGAAAGGGCCTTCTCTCATGCAACCCACAGAAATATGGAAAGCAACTAGTCTCCCAATTTAGCTTGAAGTGATTGACCAAAAAACAAACAAACCCCCCCCCACTTTTTGTTCAGATTGAATGTTCTAGTGCTACCGCAAAATATTCTCCTCCCCCACCCCTAGGTCCCCCACCAAATGGAAATGTTATATTTGGTTCAGAAATAAGAGTGCAGGGAATGTGAACAGAGTGATGTCAGAGGTATAACTTCACCCAGGATGCTCTGGTTCTATGGTGGCAGAGAAGACATGCTCCTACAGTGTAACTTTGGTCTTCAGTTTAGTTACTGCTGTTATTAACAGTTCAGAAAGGCAGTAAGAGGTAGGGTGAAATGGGGCAGTCCAATTCTGCCCTCACTTATGGCCATGCAACCTCTTGGAAGTCCATGTGTTACCCGGGGTTCTTTCAACCCAAAACTCTTGGTAACTCTTACTCTGTGAGAGATGGTGTCAAGAAATAAATCAGGGGAGACACGTCCATCCGACCGATAGATGGCTGGCACAAACAGGACAACACAAGAGTGCTTTCACTTAAAGCTAAACTTTACTTAGTCTCAAGCACTTACAGATGTCCATAATAGGTTAGTAAAACACCCCCAATCCTCGATAATTACTGAAGCTGAATGTGGCTGTCGAGTCACAGCCCGTCTGCCGGTGGGGAGCACAAAATGCATCCAGAGGGAGAGACCCATTCAACTACCTCAAACTTTCCCCCTTATTTATAAATTAAGTAATACAATGACATGTCACTTAAAGAAACCTTGTTAAGCAAGCAGTTTCCTTCTGATTATTGATTAACCAGGTGTGGTGTTTTTTTTCCAGAGTTTGCAGCCTTGAGGCCCCTAAAATGCATGTATCAACAACGTCAACACAATTCTTATCAGGAAGGATGGGGTGGGGTCAAGCTGCCCTTTCAGTGGCACCCAAAACCCCCTCACCTCCTGCCTTGGTTAAACTAAGCCTGCTGCTTGGCCACTCTACGGCCTGCTGACTTGGCTGCTTTTAGCAATAAGTGATAGTGGTTTCAGGCACTTTACTGGTTTGCCAAAATTTCCCTGTACAGATCCTCTCCTTAAAGGTCACTTTTCATACAAGGAGGCCTTTACATGGTCACTGCCACACCTTTTCTGGATGCACCTGAGTTGAGATCCAACAAAAGCTCAAGGCTCTCAGCCGAGACCGAGCAAAGGATCTTCTTGTTGGCATCCCATACTCAGCACACCAGCATAGTAATTGACAAGCGATTGTTTTAGCCTCTTTTCCCATTTTAGGGAGAGGCGACAAGTTCAATATGTTCCTTTCCCAGGGGTACGAGTGTCGGTGGCAGTAACCACTGATTTATCTGTCGGGGGACTTGCAATTGCCAGATTTTATGCCAGGTCCAGCATGTCATTAGGCTGGTAACAAAAACCACTACTATTTGGCGCCCCAAGATTACCATGATGGGGGTATAGGGCCAAATTCAGGATGCCTGTGCCAGTGGGGGACCATCCCAATAACACTTCCCACCAGTGGTATGACAGGTCTTGGCCAATTCTTGCAAATACCCATTTAATTTCATTGGCATTATGATGCATGGTAACCATGACTCTGAGCCCTTCCTGTTTTGCAGTATATAGCTGGTTCTGTAAATCAGGGTGTACAAACAATGTTTGTAAAGCAGTTAAATCCATTCCAAGGGTCACAGGTGTTACAATAGAATACAAAGTATAAGACACTTTTAACTGACTATTTAAATTTGGGTACATGAAATTCAAAATCACATCCCCTAATTGCTACAATCTGACAAACTTTTATTCTCATAAGGATTATGATTTACTTTATGAACATAACTTCGTTTGTTTGCCAATACCTGCCAAGGGGGAGTCTCATGCAACATGGAGGAGGATTTTGTGGATGAGGAAGAGGAGGAGAATGCGCAACAGGCAAGCAGAGAATCTGTTCTCCCTGGCAGCCAGGACCTTTTCATCACCCTGGAGCCAATACCCTCCCAAGGCGGGTTCCCAGACCCTAAAGGCAGAGAAGGCACCTCTGTTGAGTGCACATTTGTAACTTTACTACAGGGGTTAAAAGCAATTGTGTTTAATGTTTGATTTGCCCTGAAGAATTGGATGCATTCGCGGCCAGTACAGATACTGGAAAAGTCTGTTAACGTGTCTGGGGATGGAGCAGGAATCCTCCAGGGACATCTCCATGAAGTTCTTCTGAAGGTACTCTGAAAGCCTTTGCAGAAGGTTTCTGGGGAGGGCTGCCTTATTTCATCCTCCACAGTAGGACACTTTACCACGCCAAGCCAGTAGCAAGTAGTCTGGAATCATTGCAGCACAAATGGCAGTGAATGGTCCTGGGTTATGGTCACATTCATGCAACATTTGGTCTTTATCTTTCTGTCTCAGCCTCAGGAGAGTGATATCATTCATGGTCACCTGGTTGAAATAGGGGAATTTTTGTAAGGGAACAGTAAAAGGACCCCGTTCATGCTGGGCTGTTTGCGCTTGGCTAAAAGGGATCATCCCAGAGAATAGCCACACAGTGGGGGGAAGGGGTGTGCTGCACATCCAACCCAAAACCACAGCCCCCTCCTTTTAAACAGCAAACCCAACCGGTATTGCTTGCTATGGGAAAGGAGGGCACTGCAGTTTGAAACTATTCCCAGATGTTATGAAGGTGGAAGAAGCCAACCCCGCATACCCTTTGGCTTACCATGGCTGCCTGTAAACCCAATTCTGTTGCCCAGCCTTGTGTGATGTGTCACCATACCGGCAGGCGCTCAATATAAAAGGCAAAATGCGACTTTGTACCTAAAGCACATGTGCTGTCTGGTGTGAATTTCTTGATTCACTGTGAAAGAGTCTCCCTTTTGTTCTCAAAAATGTATCTTCTTAAATTTTACTCTCCCTTTTTATCCCCCCTGCAGGTGCAAACGTTTCTATGCTCCCAGTATCATCTTCATCCCTGAGGTTATTGCAGATTAGAAGGTAGAAAAAAATGCACTCGCGATAACATGTTTTCAGAGCTCATGCAGTCCTCCCACACTGATAGGCACAGCTGAACGCATGGAGGCATTCAGTGGCAGAGGCCAGGAAAGCGTTCAGTGAGCGTAATCAGAACACACAGGAGGAGATGCTGAGGCTAATGGGGGAGCTAACGGACATGCTCAGGCATCTGTTGGAGCTGCAGGAAAGGCAACAAGAGCACAGACCGCCGCTGCATCCATTGTATAACTGCCTGTCTTCCTCGCCAAGTTCCATATCCTGCTCACCCAGACGTTCAAGAACCTGGGAGGGGGAGGCTCTGGGCATCCAGCCACTCCACTCCAGAGGATGGCCCAAGCAACAGAAGGCTGTCATTCAAACAGCTTTAATTTGTAGTGTGGCTACAATAAGCAATGTGGCCTTGTCCTTCCCTCCTCCCCTACCCCACCCGGGCTACCTTGTCGGTGATCTCACTTTTTAAAAAAATAAATAAAGAATGCATGGATTCAAAACAACAGGGACTTTATTTCCTTTGCCAGCTCTGGTTGAAGGGGGGAGGGGGATTGGCTTATAGGGAAGTAAATTCAACAAAGGGCGTGGTTTTGCATCAAGGAGAAACACACACCATGGCCTGGCCAGTCATGAAACTGGTTTTCAAAGCCTCTCTGATGTGCAACACGCCTAGCTGTGCTCTTCTAATCACCCTGGTGTCTGGCTGTTCAAAATTGGCCACCAGGTGATTTGCCTCAACCTCCCACCCTGCCATAAATGTCTCTCCCTTACTCTCATAGATATTATGGAGCACACAGCAAGCAGCAATAACAATGGGAATATTGGTTGCGCTGAGGTCTAACCCCGTCAGCAAACAGCACCAGTGAGCTTTTATACGTCCAAAAGCACATTCTACCACCATTCTGCACTTGCTCAGCCTATAGTTGAACTGCTCCTTACTACTGTCCAGGCTGCCTGTGTATGGCTTCATGAGCCATGGGAGCAAGGGGTAGGCTGGGTCCCCAAGGATAACTATTGGCATTTCAACATCCCCAATGGTTATTTTCTGGTCTGGGAAGTAAATCCCTTCTTGCAGCTGTTCGAACAGCCTGGAGTTCCTAAAGATGTGAGTGCCATGCTCCTTTTCCGGCCATCCCACGTTGAGGTCGGTGAAACGTCCCTTGTGATCCACCAGTGCTTTCAGCACCATTGAGAAGTACCCCTTGCGGTTTATGTACTGGTTGGCAAGGTGGTCTGGTGCCAAGATAGGGATATGCATTCCGCCTATCGCCCCACCACAGTTAGGAAACCCCATTGCAGCAAAGCCATCCACTATGACCTGCACATTTCCCAGAGTCACTACCCTTGCTAGCAGAAGGTTACTGATTGCCTTGGCTACTTGGATCACAGCTGCCCCACAGTAGATTTGCCCACTCTGAATTGATTCCCAACTGACCAGTAGCAGTCAGGCATTGCAAGCTTCCACAGGGCTATCACCATTCGCTTCTCAACTGTCAGGGCAGGTCTCATCTTGGTCCTGCACTTCAAGGTGGGGAAAAGCAACTTACACAGTTCCATGAAAGTGGCCTTACGCATGTGAAAGTTTTGCAGCCACTGGGAATCATCCCATACCTGCAACGCTATGTGGTCCCACCAGTCTGTGCTTGTTTGCCGGGCCCAGAATCTGCACTCCACTGTATCAGCCTGCCCCACTGCCGCCATGATGTCCCAATTGCCCCATCACGTCCTTTCAGGAACGTCTGTGTCCATGTCCTCCTCACAGTCGTCCTTGTGCTGGCGTCTCCTAGCCAGGTTCCGCACATACTGCAGGATAATGCGCAAGGTGTTTACAATGCTCACAACAGCAGTGGTGAGCTGAGCAGGCTCCAGGCTTGCTGTGCTATGGTGTCTGCATGGGTAACCCAGGGAAAAAAGGCGCGAAACGATTGTTTGCCGTTGCTTTCACGGAGGGAGGGAGGGAGGGAGGGGAGACTGATGACATATTCCCAAAACCACCCGTGACAATGTTTTTGCCCCATCAGGCATTGGGAGCTTAACCCAGAATTCCAATGGGCAGCGGGGACTGAGGGATAGCTACCTACAGTGCACCACTACATGAGTCGATGCTAGCCACAGTATTGAGCATGCACTTCGCCAACCTACTGCTCTTAGTGGGGACATACGTGATCGACTGTATAAAATCGCTTTCTAAAGATCGACTTCTATAAAATCGACCTAATTTAGTAGTGTAGACATACCCTTAAAGAAACCTTGTTAAGCAAGCAGTTTCAGTGGTCAAGCAGGAGGTTTCCTTCTGAATATTGATTAATCAGGTGTGTTGTTTTTTTCCCCAGAGTTTGCAGCCTAGAGGCCCCTAAAATGCATGTATCAGCAACTTCAACACAATTCTTATCAGGAAGGATGCGGGGTCAAGCTGTCCTTTTTGTGGCACCCAAAACCCCCTCCCCTCCTGCCTTGGTTAAGCTAAGCCTGCTGCATGGCCACTTTACGGCCTGCTGACTTGGCTGCTTTTAGCAATAAGTGATGGTGGTTTCAGGCACTTCACTGGTTTGCCAAAATTTCCCCGTACAAATGGGGCAAATTCAGCAGTGGTGCAACTCCAATGACTTCTTTGGAGTTGTGCTTGTTTGTGTCACAGCTGAATTTGGCACATTTACTTTAATGGAGTTGCATGTTTGTTACTGACAACAGAATTTGGCCCTCATGTGAATGGTATAAAGAAATGATAAACTTTGATTCTTTGGTTCTTCTTAACCCACAGTTATTTAGCACCTTTAATGCCAAAGCATTGGCAGGTGCCAGGTCCATAACAGAGATAGAGAAGTAAGAACACAGAAGTGGGTTTGATCCTGCAAGATTCTGAATACTCTGGCCTGATCCAGTAAAGTATTTAAGCCTATGCTTAAATTTAAGCCTGTTAAAGTCAATAAAACTTTGAGTGTGTGTTGAAGTGTTTTGCTAGATTGGACCAGAGTGCTTAGTAACTTGCAGGCTCAAGCCCACTTGCAGCATCTGTGAAGGGTGGGGCTTTAAAGTTAGTTTCTTTTACTGCAGTCCAGGAGATAGGATCACCTTTGTTTCCTGTAAGTTATAACCTGGTCTGTTACAGTAAGTGCTGCAGCAGTCAGAAGGAATGGATTTGAAGCTAGTCACTCTCTTTGCTGCTCTTGCATTTGTGATTGTCCAAACATCTGAGGGTAAGTCGTCCTGTACATTATATATTTGCTACATTTATAATAGGTTTATCTTTAAAAAAAAAAAAAAGGTGAAGTGTCTCTGTGTGGAATTGGAGCTGTTTTATATCCAGAGCACTGTGAGTAATTGGAGATTATTGCTTTTGGTTTTAATTTCTATACAGAAAACTGGGAGAACTTTAAGCATGACACCCTGACTCCACTGACATCAGTGGCAAAACTCCCCTTGACTTCACTGGGGGTAGGATTCACTCTGTTTTAGCTAATTACCATTTGTAAAATTAAGGGCAGTTGGATATTTAGACTGGGAAACTTTTTGTAAATGGTTTAAACAAGGGAACGCCAGGTCTTTAGAAAGGATCAGTACAACAAGGTATTTGCCACAATAAATGTTATCATTTTAACTGCACTTCAGAACAACTGGGACAATTCATCTGATTGAAGTTACTCACATGCAGGAGGGTCTCTAGGACATTTTACTTGCAGACTTAACCAGCACTTTCTAAAATCATGTATACTGTGTGTGACAGATGCCATGTTTAAGTAGGATTTTATAGCTAACAGGTAGAAAAACTGATTTTCATCTTCTCACATTTTAACTGTAGCAAATTGCACAATAGATTAAATCTCCCATTTTTGCATCATGCTTACTGACAGCTATGCTAGGTGCATACATGAGTTGGGTCCACATACTTTGTTTGAATTTTCTAGCCCTTATAGTCAATATTTTATTGTTTTCCTTGTAATTTTATATTACAAAATAATCTTGTTAAACTCTGTGATGTTAAAATCTTTACCAAATTCAGGAGGAAATCCAAGAGTCTGATCCTGTGAAATACGGAATGTTTTCAACTCCCATTGACTTCAGCGAGAGTAGAGTTTCAAACAGTAGTACATCAAACCACACTACAGAACTTTTAGTGCCTGGTAGCAGGCTCAGACAGCCAATTAGTGCCCAGCAAGCTAGGGCATTGCAGATTTATACCCTGGCTTGCTGTGCATTAACTGTGTATAGAGACGCCCTCAGCACCTTGCAGGATCATGCCACAAGTGAGTAAAATGTGCCTTAAAATTCTACCCTGCCAAAATGGCCTCTGCACCTGTTGGACGGCACAGGCTTGTGTGAGCTGTAATCTGGGTGTACTTGCTGGGCATGCATGTGCTTCCATGCTAGGGGGTAGTGTGTTCAAATAAGGGCATAGAGGGAGTTTTCTTAAACTTGTTCTTTTATTCTGTATATCAGATGGATATTGTTGAGACAAATAATTAGGTGACTAAGACAAACACACTCTGCATTTAACAACAAAACAATAATTAAAGGCAAATTTCCTTAAAGTCTAGCAAACATACTAGCCCATTTTGGAACTAGAGAATACAAAAGGAGTTTTATAGGCTTTGAGCCAAATTCTGCCTCCGCTACACCCCATTTACTCCAGTGGTGTGGCACAGATGTAAGAATAAGACCTGGCTCTTAATATTCAATTTTATGTGGGTTTCTTTTCTTTGTGGTTTTCCTTATATTTGACCTCTGTTCAGTGGAATACACGAGAGCCCTCTGGTGGCCAAAATAATACCTGTGCGTTCTCATGAATCAAGGCAGCCTCATGGATAAGGAGTCTCCAAAGTATTTCAAAGGTAGTGGATTCAGATTTGGTTTATTGCATTTCAGGTTGAAGAAGTGCTGGTTGTGTCTTTTGGGTATTCTGGGGTGCGACTTAGGACACTGGTTGTACTGCCCCAGCCAAAGGAAGAGAAGTTTGGGGGACTATTACTTGCTAAGGATTAGCAAATGCATGATAAATGGTAAAGGGTTGGAACAATAATTTAATTTTTAATTAAGATACAAAAAAGAAAAAAGTTTAAAAAAACTTGTAGAAAATAAGAACAACCTCAAATATATTGAAAATAAGGAAGGGTTAAAAATAAGTGGTAAGGGCTTACCACCAAACTGCCAGTTGTAAAGCAATGTGAGTGAGTTAAGCAACTAAAGTTAACCAAATGATAATAAACATGACTGGGCAATAAAAGAAAGGGCAAGGGAGGAGAATTATATTTCAAAGTAGAAATTACTTACGTGATCCTGTATGTTTTTAAATTAGGACCAGATCCTGCAAACACTTAATCAACTGAAACAACAAGGAGTCTGGTGGCACCTTAAAGACTAACAGATTTATTTGGGCATAAGCTTTCGTGGGTAAAAACCTCACTTCTTCAGATGCATAGAGTGAAAGTTACAGATGCAGGATTATATACTGACACATGGAGAGCAGGGAGTTACTTCGCAAGTGGAGAACCAGTGTTGACCGGGCCAATTCAATCAGGGTGGATGTAGTCCACTCTCAATAATAGATGAGGAGGTGTCAATTCCAGGAGAGGAAAAGCTGCTTCTGTAATGAGCCAGCCACTGTAACTTTCACTCTATGCATCTGAAGAAGTGAGGTTTTTACCCACGAAAGCTTATGCACAAATAAATCTGTTAATCTTTAAGATGCCACCAGACTCCTTGTTGTTTTTGTAGATACAGACTAACACTGCTACCCCCTGATACTTAATCAACTGAGTTAATTGTAATGATGCAAGTAGATCATGCAAACACCTACTTGTACCAAATGGAGTGCTTACTGATGTTTATAGTCTCATTGTCCCATAGTAAGTCATACTCAGTAGTGTTTGCAGGATCAGATTGTAACCTCCGCAGGGCAGGGATGAGTCTCATATGTGTTTGCAAGAACTTTAGCACATTTGGGGCACTGCAAAAATTAAATCACTTTTCTAAAGGAAACATTTTAAAGTGACCTTTGAACTCAAACTTCTCACATGTGGAAATGCTTGCCTGGGAAAAGAGTAGCTCAATCACATAAAGAAGTGAGATCTGCAAAAAGAGGTAGATTAGAGGTTACGTGTTTAAAGTAAATGGGGGGTTGGGTTCCCACTCCTGTGGCTTTACTGGGGTCATGCAGGGAGATCTGCCAGGGTCCAACCAGAGGGTAGAGGGAGATGTGGGTTTTTTCCTCTTCCTTTGCTTTCATATTTTGACCTCCTGCTTAGTTTCCTCCTTCCTGTCCCTTACCCTCACCCCTTCATTTGTACTTATCTTCCTCCTCCTTCATCACATGGCCCACCCAGAAATGTGGCTTCTTGACAGCAGTTGGAGGGTAGCCAGAGCTGGGAAGCTATTGCTTCTTCCTTTCGTCTTATCCCCCGGAAAATGTGCAGAATTCCAGTTGGAAATTCCAGCACGACTTCAGAACAAGAAATCCTCCCTAAGTGGCTTTCAGCTCCCGTCAAAGATGGGTGAAAACTGACCACAGGTATTGACTAGCTTGAAGCCAATGGCACAGCATCTCAGTGGGTTTTGCTGCCATGGGAAAGGCCAGGAAATATTCAGGGGTGAAAGTAACTTACAGGACTTACCGGTACTGCCGGAGTCCTATGGGGGCATGGCCTCACCCGGAAGAGGCGTGGCCTCAACCAGAAGAGGCGGGGCTTCTCAAAATTTAAAGGCCCTGGGGCACTGGCTGTGGCTGGGAGCCCCAGGGCCTTTAAATCAACCCGGGGCTCCCAGCTGCAGAGGTGGCTGGAGCCCCCGGGGCTCAGGGGCAAATTAAAGGGCCCGGGGCTCTGGCCACCGTGGAGCTCCGAGCCCTTTAAAACCCCCCCCACAGCTCCGGCTGCCGAGCTGCGGGCGGGATTTAAAGGGCCATGGAAGCCGGTGCGGTCCGGCCTGGCGTATTGGCTCTTTCCCCTCTGGAAATATTGCTTTGTAACTAGATGATTCAAAATCCCTGGGATTTCCCAGCAAATTTGGGGATGTAGATGTGGTTGAAGGGCTCCTTGCTCCTCCCTGGGTCTGTCATCGTAAGTTAGGAGCTCTGTATGGTGGGGAATTGCATGAAATTTCTTGGATAGCCCTCTGGGGATTCTTCTGCATGATTGGATGATTCAGCTCTTTATAAATAAAGGGAACAAAGCCTCTAACAAACAGGTGATGTCTCCTTGGTGAAAGTCCCCAAGCAAGAGGAAGGATCAACATGGATAATATAATCTGTAGAAATAATGACACCAACAGGGCAATGTCCCTCATGACAGAGAGGAGGCAAGAAGCTGGGGATTTGCCACTGCAGCTGCTAGTCCCACACAGCCACTAGCTCTAGCTTGCTGGTTGAGGAATACAGCTTGTGGCAGTGTTACCATACTGAGTCTAAATCCTGGCCTGCATGAAGCAGTAATGGAATGGATTGCTGTCTGTGCTGCTGACAGCGACAGAGGCAGGCAAAACATGGTAGGGGGAGAAGGGAGAGCAGGGCCGCCCTGGGGGGGGCAAGTGGGGCAATTTGCCCCGGGCCCCGCAGGGGCCCCCATGAGAATATAGTATTCTATAGTATTGCAACTTTTTTTTATGGAAGGGGCCCCCAAAATTGCTTTGCCCCAGGCCCCCTGAATCCTCTGGGCGGCCCTGGGGAGGAATGCCTGTAGGAATGAAAAAGGCCAGGCCAAACTTCAGTTTTCTTTTCTTTTAGCAACTGTTGGACTAGGCTGAACCAAAAATCACGCTTAAGGGCAAGTCTGTGGCAGGTCCTGCCTGGGTTCACAAAGAAGAGGGCACAAGTCTCTCTGCTAGTGCAGCCACTGCACTATATTGCCTTTTCCCCTGAAAAAGAGCCCGTGTGCTTCTTTAAGCATAACATTTTTGGTGGAGAATTGCAAAAAGGGGAAGACGTGCACTGTGATTGTTGAAAATACTGCTAAATACTACTAAAAGGTATCCCATCCGTATCAAGTGATTGATCATTCAGGTGTGCACACTCCTGGTCGTAGAGGTGCCGGGCAATAAGGGGAGAATTAGAGTCCTTGCTCCGAACCATCTGTCAGGGAAAACTATACAGATATAAACTGTTTGTACAAACTGTCTAAGTATATATACCCCTGGTTGTAGAGGTGCTGGGCCATAAGGGGGAGGATTAGAGTCCTTGCTCCTACCCGTCTGTCAGGGGAAAATTGCATAGGTGAATATATCCTCGGTCATATCAGGATAGAGCCCAAAAGGTAGGGGGCTTAGCGTTCCCCACCTCCTGCACTGTCAGCCAGAGTTTTTAATGGGTGTAGACTTTTTCTGTTTTGTAAGACCCAGCACAAGCGTGGGCAAATAAGGAGTAGATTTCTGTAGGACCTCACTCTGAAGGATATAGGAGTGTGGGATATTGTTGTGATTTCACAATTTAAAGAAAAAGGTTTAGGAAAAGGGACCGGGAAGTGTGGGGGCTAGTTAAGGAGGCCACCCTCCTTGCTAAATTGGTAGTGGAACAAAACCTGTGTCCATGAAAAGGGACGGTTCAACGAAGAAAGCAGGATCAAGCCCAGACAAGCAGTGCAGGCAACAAATAAAGTTATTTAAGTTGGAAAACATGCTGGGAGCCCTGAGGGGTATAGTGGCAGGAGTAAGGGAAGCAGTAAGTACAGGCATGGGGATTTCAGATCCCTGGGACAATACTTGGAATGGTGATATCAAGGCTGATGGAGGTGTCTTTGTGAAAAATAAGCAAGTGATTTAAGGAAAAAAAGTTAACCCTGCAGAGGCTGGAAGGAATTAAGCAGTTAAACTTTGTAAAAATGTTAAAAAGGAGAAGTATTATAGGAAAAGAATTCTTGGTTTCTTTGCAGTCATTCTGAAGGGAATGGGCCTGTGACGGGTTGGATTACAGAAACCCCCTTGGGAACTGCCAACTGATGTTCCAAGACTACTTCTGCCCCTGCTTTCCCTGCCAGCCTGGGACTCCAGCACCCTGCCTTGTTGAGCCAGACACACCAGTCTGCTCCAGCACAGACCCAGGGTCTGAACCACGTGCCCCAAAGCTGCAGACTTAACTGAAAGCAGCTTACACAAGTGTTCCTGTCTTTAACACTCAGGTGCCCGACTCCCAATGGGGTCTAAACCCCAAATAAATCTGTTTTACCCTGTATAAACTCATAAATTGTTTGCCGTCTGTAACACTGATAGAGAGGTATGCACAGCTGTTTGCCCCTCCCAGGTATTAATACATACTCTGGGTTAATTAATAAGTAAAACGTGATTTTATTAAATACCGAAAGTAGGATTTAAGTGGCTCCAAGTAATAGCAGACAGAACAAAGTGAATTACTAAGTAAAATAAAATAAAACACGCAAATCTAAGCCTAATACAGTAATAAAACTGAATACAGATAAAATCTTACCCTCAGAGATGTTTTGATAAGTTTCTTTCACAGACTGGACGTCTTCCTAGTCTGGGCACAATCCTTTCCCCTGGTACAGCCCTTGTTCCAGCTCAAGTGGTAGCTAGGGGATTTCTCATGATGGCTGCCTGCTTTGTTCTGTTCCACCCACTTATATATCTTTTGCATAAGGCGGGAACCCTTTGTCCCTCTCTGGTCCTACCCCCTCCTTCTCAATGGAAAAGCACCAGGTTAAAGATGGATTCCAGTTCAGGTGACATGATCACATATCACTGTAAGACTTCATTACCCACTTGCCAGCACAGGAAGACTTGCAAGTAAAACAGAGCCATTACAGACAATTGTCCTGGTTAATGGGAGCCATCAAGATTCCAACCCACCAATAATGGCCCACACTTTGCATAATTACAATAGGCCCTCAGAGTTATTTCATATTTCTAGTTTCAGATACAAGGGTGATACATTTATACAAATAGGATGACCACACTCAGTAGATTATAAGCTTTGTAATGATACCTTTCAAGAGATCTTTTGCATGAAGCATATTCCAGTTACATTATATTCATACTCATTAGCATATTTTCATAAAATAATATAGAGTGCAACGTCACAGGGCCTTTTCCAAAGGAATGCCTGTACATAAGCCAGGCAAAAAAACAATCTGATTTAAATCATTTGACTATGAACCGTTTAGTCAAATTTTGCTAAAAGAACATAAGGGGTTTCTATTGGAACTTAACTGTCCCCAAATGTATACAAATGTAATCTATGTACAGCTGTGTATAAATAGATTGTGTAAATATGTGGAGTGTTTAGAACCTAAACCAACACTCCTGGCTTGTAAAACTCTTTTGTAGGTTTAAGATAAATTGGTTTTTGTTTTGTTTTGTTTTTAAATAATACCACTAACAAATTCACCCTTTAACTCCCCTGCATGGCCAGTGCTAAAGGCAGACGGTCAGTCCTGGCATTTAACAATTGATTATAGAAGAATCAATAAGGGCACCTTTCCTATGGGCCCTATTGTGGCTGATATGACACAGGTCATACAAAAAGTACAAGCCACATCTAAATATTTCTCAGTTATTGATGTGGCCAACTGTTTCTTTGCCATACCTCCTGCATGCGGACTCACAAGATCGGTTTGCCTTTACAATAACGGAGCAACAATGAACCTTTTGTCAGTTGCCCCAGGGATATCACAACAGCCCAGCTACTGCCCATCAGCATGTTATGGGATATGCTAGACCAGTTGAGTCCACAAGAAAGGCCTTTTGTGTTTTCATATGTAGATGACATTTTGATATTTGGGGGAACTGAGGCACAAACTCAACACTAATGGAAAAAGTTTTGGCACGAATTCAGAAAACGGGGTTCAAAGTAGCCTTAGACAAGGCTCAGTTCGTGCTACTTCAGGTTACATACCTTGGCATAGTCGCTGGACAAGAAGGGAGACAGGTAAATCAGATGAAAGTAAGGACACTAGTAGAAATGCTGGCCCCTACCGACGCCCACTCTTTAAAAGTACTGCTAGGAGAATTCAGTTTTCTTAGACCACACATTTATAAATACGCTGAAATAACTCACCCACTGTGGAAACTGCTTAAAAAAAAAAAAAAAAGACAAAATGGGAATGGGGAAAAGAGCAGTACTCTGCTTTAACCCTGCTAAAACAGAAGACTCTCACAGCCCCAGCTCTGTGTTTCCCTGATGAATCACAGCCCTTTTGTTATTCGTTTGGCAGCTAATAACATGGCCTTGGCTGCCACACTATTACAAAATAATGAAAATAGTGCCAGTAGCATATGAATCTGGGAAGTTACAATGAGCAGAAATAAATTTCGATCCCTGTAAATGTGAGTGTCTAGCAGCCAACTGGGCAGTACAATCTTTTGAGCCACTCACAAGAATGGGCCCTATTTCTATCCAAAGCACCCACACTCCTCTCCAGTACATTTTGTCAGGGAGATTAATGGGAGGTAAAGTCTCAAACACCCGAATGGCTCAATGGATGCTTATTTTAGTTAACAGAGGGGTGACCACAGAAACGGTGTCCAAGCCGGACATGCTAACACATGCCCTAATTAAAAATGAGAACCGACATGAATGTCCAGAGATGACTCTGGAGCAAAGAATTGCCTTGGTAGAGGCACCCTCACTGGAAGAATTAGGTACCATGGTTCAAGAAAAGCACATCTGGTTTACTGACGGGTGTGCAATGTTAGTAAAAGGGAAAAGATAGCTAGTTGTTATGTTTATAAGAAATACGTGGGATCTTTTTCAGGGGAAAAGCCAATGTGCCACATTTATTGGAAATACAACAATTAGCATATGTATTCAATCACACACACACACACACACACACAGTCCCGCCAGTAGGATTTTATGTTTGTATTTTGTATAATTTAGAATGAAGGATAAAGAATAATAATGTAACATGTATTGGTGTACAATTTAACCATATCCTGCCAGTCACCCTTTCTGAAAGCAGAAAGGAATGGCCTAATGGGCCATTGGTAGAGATGCATCAGCCAGAATCTGTGTCTGTGCTGATTTCAAGGCAGTGACAGACCTTTTAGTTGTAGGTTTAGCATTTTTAAATAAATAAAAGAAGGCAATGGTGGTTGTTCTCTTGCATTGCAATTTGATGTTCCTGTTCAAATGGTCCGTGTAAAACCATTCTGTTTTGTGTGTGAATGAGGAATGTGTGTGTTTAAAAAATAAGTGTGAAGGCCATCGCCGACCAGATGTTGTAGGGAGGAACCGAAGACAGACGCAAGGGCACCAGGAGGTTGCAACATGCCCCTATTGAAATGTTAGAGGAGGGCAGATTGACAACCCTAAAGATGAGACAGGCACCTATCAATGGGGACAAAATAGCTGTGATCAGAACCAGCGTGGGGAAACGCCCTAAGAGACTTAAAAGAACAAAATAAAGAATAAGAAGGACAATTTAAGAAAACAAGCACTTGTCAAACAACAGTTGATGACAGCATGATGGTGCAAAACTCATTGGTCCCAATAAAATCAAATCACTATTTCACTATATAAACAGGGTGCCTTACCATGAAACTTTGGATTCATCCTGCTAGGATTCCCTGGACCAGCGTGTCGCAACCAACAGAACCCAGCTCCTACCTACCCATGATCAACCTAGCTGGCCACTAGATTGATCCGGACTCTAGACTGGTAACTATAACATCGACTGGCGGGAGTGTGTGTGTGTGTGTGTGTGATTGAATGCATATGCTAATTGTATTTCCAATAAATACGGCGTATTGCCTTTTCCCCTGAAAAAGATCCCATGTGCTTCTTATAAGGATAACAACTAGCCATCTGATAGGGGTGGAATGAGGACAACGTCTTGGCCTTACTCTCGCGGTCCAACAAACCTTGGAAGGGAAGGAGTGTGCATTGCATCCTTTCAAGGGAGTGTTGCTACTGCACCACTATGCTCCTCCCCACCACATCAGGAGGAATCCATCAGAATTCCTCCTAGGGCTTCTTCTGAACCAGTGTAGACCATGGGATGCAGAAGCCACAGTGTGACCCCAATAGTTCAAGGGCTAGATCCTTAGCTGGTGTAAGTCAGTGTAGCTCCACTGATGGAGCAGAGGAATCACCCAGGGATCGGCAACCTTTGGCACACAGCCCGCCAGGGTAAGCACCCTGGTGGGCTGGGCCGGTTTGTTTACCTGCCGTGTCCTCAGGTTCGGCCAATCGTGGCTCCCACTGGCTGCGGTTCACCGTCCCAGGCCAATGGGGGCTGAAGGAAGCTGCGGCCAGCACATCCCTCGACCCGCGCCACTTCCTGACGCCCCCATTGGCCTGGAGTGGCGAACCACGGCCAGTGGGAGCAGCGATCAGCCAAACCTGCGGACACGGCAGGTAAACAAACCGGCCCGGCCCGCCAGCGTGCTTACCCTGGCGGGCCACGTGCCAAAGGTTGCCGATCCCTGATCTAACCCTAAATCTTCAATTCAGCATTCCCACTCAGATTAACCCAATGGTGCTGGGAGGAGCATAGGGTACCCCGTGGTGGGAGTGGATGGGGGAGAGCACCGGGTCCCCAGTGGTGATAGTTGGGGGAAGAAGCAGAGGGTTCCCCATGGGTGGTAGGAGAAGCAGAAGGAGCACAGGGTTCTCCGTGGTGACGGTGGGAAGGAGAGGGGGAGCATTGTGGGAGGTGTGTGTTGGAGCCTGGGGGAGGGGCAGTGGGGTGGGAAAGGGGAATCAATCTCCAGGAGAAGGGAGAGGTGAGGGCATAGGGTTGTCCCCTGAGGGAAGGGGTAGTGAGTGTGAGAGAAGCAGCTGAGGGGGAACAGTCCCTGGGGCAAGGATCCTGAGGGAGTGGGTGCTGAAGAAGAGTAGGGGGCCAGGTGCAGCTAAGTGGGTCTTAGACAAACCCTTCTGGTCCAGAGCCGTCATGTCCACTAGTGGTTGGAGCTTCAAGCTGTCTCATTCTCCTCTTCACAATTTGGAACATAAGACATTTAATAAACAATAATAATTGACAGGGGAAGCAGATTTTGTTTATTTTATTTATCTCTACTAAAGATAGTATACAAAGTACCAAACTTGTGTTTCTGATTCTGTGTTAAGGCTCCAAAGCGGATACCTCAAGGCTTGGGATTGGGAATATCTTGCTGTATTATCTCCTGATTGTTCCAGATTTACATATAAACTTAAAATGTGGCTTTATTTGGTGTTTGTATATATAGTTTTCTTTCTTACTAGAGGAATTAGATACAGTGCTCCTGTCAACTAACTTCTAAGTTGTTATCCTAAAAAAAAAAAAGAAGAAACCCTAGAGTTTTCAGGTTCCTAAGTAGGCCCTGGAATAATGGTTAAAGTTGACCCCCACCACCACCGAAAACACCTGAAATGGCGTCCCTGCTGTCAGCTCCCTTATTCTTGAATTTGTTGTTTTGTCTTTTCATGAACTGTGTAGTATCTTCCTCAGCCATCTGTGATGGGCAGCCTCCATTGTCTTTTTATTAGCCACTGTCATTGGCCAAGTCTCTGCTCCGTGTAGTAGCATATTCAGTATAAGTGTATGGTATAATCTGTTATCATTATCCTTCCTTGAGGGTAAAATACACTCACACATCCAAAGAGCAAGAAAATGATTGAGGACATTTTTTATTGTATTTTAACAAACACTCAGTGAGCACTTTCATTGACAGATTCTACATGTCCATAAGAAATTCCTGTTATATCCCCAACAGATAAATACACAACACTTTCAACTAAATCACATTCTAATGCGAAACCTTAACACTGACCTCAGCAACATTAACATACATTTACATACTGTACTAGTTCATGTATGATCTGTTGTGTGCACAGGGGCAGAGTTAAGGTTTGGCACTGTAACGTAAATTAGACGTGTTGTTTTTAACATGTGTTTACCTATTGGAGGTGGAAGTTCCTTCCAAAAGTGAAGATGAAGTTTCCCTCAGCTTGTTATCGCCTTATTTTTATGTGGGTGTTTTGCCCTCAACAACTGTAACTGGTGCATAATAAAGTTCTTTTCACAGAAGAATTTATTGGATTTTAAATAGGGGCTGCATAGTATTGGGAAGTGCAATACAGGGGTGGGTGTTATGACAGAGCAGATAAGTGGTGATGTTGTGGGGTGGTAGACAGGTAGAGGAATGGAGATATGTGATCATCTAGTGGAGAGAATGGAGTGAAGGAGGCTAGAAGGCCATGCATGCCGCCTTGTAATGGGTACTGTCCCTTTAAGGCAGGGATGGGCAAACTTTTTGGCCCGAGGGCCACATCTGGGTATGGAAATTGTTCCCCCTGCCCTCCCCAGTTCCTACACGGAGGTGTGGCCAGGCGGCTCTGTGCACTGCCCCGTCCACAGGCGCCGCCCCTGCAGCTCACATTGGCCACAGTTCCCTGCTGCGGAGGCGGCGTGCGGAAGCGGGACATGCAACTGCTTCTGGGAGCTGTGCGGAGCAGGACAAGCCCAGGACCCCGCTCCCTGGCGGGAGCTCGAGAGCTGAAATAAAACATCTGAAGGGCCAGATGTGGCCCCCGGGCAGTAGTTTGCCCACCCCTGCTTTAAGGCCAGAGGCAGTCATGTGAGAAGCCAGGTATCCCATTCCATGTGTCCAGGGAGGTAGATGCAGGCCAGAAAATAACAAGCAGTAATTGAGAGAGAAGAAGATGGCCCTGGGGAACAGTCAGTGTGTGGGAGATGGAAGGTATAAAACCATCCCTGATCAGTGTTCCTTAAAGGCCTGGTAGGGCAAGACTCCACTCCGCCAGCCAGCACAGACCACTGTTTGGAGATATTAGACCCTCCTGGGAAGAATTAAGAGACTGACTAGACTGTGCAGGGGAATCAAAAGGAAGCTTCAAGCCCAATCAGAGACGGTGGCTAGAGGAAAGAAGTCAACCAACACAGCCCAGGAAGGAGGGCTGTGCAACCTCTAAACTGGAAGGGTGAATTATGAGCCAGGGCGGCCAGAATTTAAAGCCACTGTTCCAAGGAGGACTGTGGGACCCTAAACCTTGTGGGTGAGCAGAAAGAGACTTTGGCAGGAGCTGAATGATATTGAATAAATGGGACCCCAGGAGAGGGGAAGGGAAGTACATTTCCCAAGTCCAAGCAGGCCATAATGGGGGCATTTTACATGTCCTCTCTGGGTTCCCTGATCTCCACTTACTCCCCTGAACACTTTGCAGTGCCCCTTCTCCCTTCAATCTCCCCATTAGAGGGAAATACTGGGGAGGGTGTGGGGGGGTGGGGGGCGGCATACAGGCTCACCCCAGTACTGTACTCCCTGAGTCATAATTCGAGGATATATCTTCTTGGGGGGAAAATACATGCTTCCCCTTCCCATCAACAAGCCTCTTCTGGCTCTTTAGGTGGTTTGTCAGCCAGGGAAGCTGGCTGCAGAGAGATAAGGAGAGTAGCTGCAGAAGTTGGCTCCAGAGCTGAGAGACAAGCTTCATTCCTGGGGCTTCAAGCCCTCGAAACAGTTGTATGAGCAGTGGCAGCTTCAAAGACTGAAAGTATTGATCCTGATTTGCCTCTGCAAGATCAGTTTTAAAATCAGACCAAACACACAGCCATTAGTGATTGCTGTCACACTGTGGTCACAACAGTCAGTGCCTACCTCAGGGCAGACTGTCTAGAGCAGGATGGACATCCAAACTGGTAGTATGGTCTATAATTAGATTTCACCCTACCCCCTAAAAAAAGTGAACTCCTGGACAGCTATATCAGTCTTACTATGGAGTCACAGACAGTCCTCAGGCTCTTGCCACCTTGGCACATAGCATTTCCAAAGTGGGACAGGGCCATTAACCAATCCTTTATATTGTGATGTTCCTTGATGGCCCATCTGATTTTGATATTCCTTTTCTATGGGCAGGGGGATGATTCCTGTGCCTGGGTTCACAAGGTCAGAGCAAATTTTTTCAAAGTTATAAAGCAAAACATACATATTTCCTTGTAGCATTGAATATAGACATAACAAGTGAGATTAGCGCATGCAGCAATTTACAAGCATTTCATAGAATCTAAACACTAAATACATTCTTATAAGACTAATACCTATTTTGAACAAAACTAACAAATAGCTGAGCTGGTTTGGTTTCCAGCTATGAATTTGTCAGTTCTTAGCTAACACCTATAGCCTTGGTTTACCAGCATCACAATTGCTTTCAGAGTTCTCCCTCCAGAAGTGTAAGCTATTTATTAAATCTCCTGGTGACGGTATTTAAAATACAAATCCACAGGGATAGTGGAAGAAACACTATACCTGAAGGAGTGGTGGTGGAGGTGGTGATAAGACCGAGGAGGAAGAAATACTGACTGATCTCAAAGACTGCAATCTTTCACTAAACTTTGACAAGATGGGCAACACAATGTCCCATTCATTTCAACGTTGAAGACTTTTTTTCCCTTTGATTCTTTCAGCTACTCTACTTCCAATATCCTTTAACTGTTGCACAGAAGTATCGCACCATGTGCCCAGAAGACTTCTAAGAAAAGTTCTAAAATTTGAAATCCAGAAAGATGATGGAGTGTGCAACATACCAGCTGTGATGTAAGTGGTATTCTGTGTGATAATATATTGAAGAGACATTGTCAAAAGTTAAAAATTATTGGGCTTGGTTTTCTAGTGAGTTATTCCAATTTTATACCAGTATCACTCCATTGATTACTTTGGCATAAAACTGATGTAACAGTGGAGAAACAGACCCTGTATATTTTTCAAACTTTCCTTCCCTGTATTACACCTTTGATTGTTAAAACTGAATTAATTTTTTTAAATCTAATTTATATTTCACCATTAATGTTTTGTTGCTTTTGCACTTCACTCAGCATGGAAAATGAGCATAAACTTAGCAAATCAGATTTTCTTATTTTTTATAGTCTTTCCTACTCAGTTTCACTTTTTGCTGTCATGTACTAGCAAAATAACACAATGTTTGATCAGTAATATCTCAAGGGAGTGCTTAAAATCCAAATAAATTAAGTTAAAAATCGTGGAAACATTTCTGTTCATCTCAGGCTTTGTAAGTCTTTTGTTTTTATAACACATGAACAGACCTGACTGTGTCACTTCATTCCCAATGCACTAATTTGCACTGTGTTTATCTTCAGCCCCAGCAAAGACGCTTCCCTCCTGCTCTGTACTTTTTCAGGTCAGGAGTTACTGAGTAATTATGCACTAAAGTTACTTTTGCTTTGGAAGGTAAAGCTGGGAGAAACGTTTTGGATGAATAGTTTGTTTACTGAAAAACGCAGTTTTGGTTGACGCAAAACTATTTGTTAATTTGATTTAAATTCATTGAATAGTTTTGGCCCCAAAAGGGGGGAGGGGCTAGATTCACAAGGGGACTTAGGCACAGTTCACAAAATGGGGTGTGTGCGCCCCTCTCATTCCTTTAGTCCACTCACCTGGGATGTGGGAGACCCAGCTTTGAATCTGTGCTCTGGAAAAGGGATTTGAACCCAGGACTCCCCTCCCCCAGGTGACTGCCCTAACCACCAGGTTATTCTGGGGTAGAGCTCAATGTGTGCTGTTGAAACTGTTCTACCTCTTATAAAGAATTTACTAGTCATTGGAGCAAGGACTTGAATTTGGGTCTCCCGCTCCCAGCTGAGTGCCCTACCCATCGGATACAGGGTATTTCAGCATGGATGTCTTTCAATTTCTCTGTGAAAGATGTCCTACTTGTGATAAAATACTTGAATAAATATTGGACCAGAGAGAGTGAGAATGGCTCTGTAGGCTGGTAGTTAGGTCAATCACCTGGGATGGGGGATACCTGGTTCAAATAGCTGTTTTAGAGCAGAGATTTGAACCTCAGCCTCTCACATCCCAGATGAGGACCCTAACTACTGGGCTAGAATGGGAGGGTGGCATCCAGGGCTTTGGAGCGGAGTCTGGAGCTGGAGCGGAGCCGGAGCACAGCTCTGGAGCAGTGGAGCTGCAGGTTTTTGCCCGGAGCTGGAGCGGACCCGGAGCACAGCTCCAAAGCCCTGGTGGCATCACCGCCACTTCATTCTCCTAAAATATAGTCCTTTACAAATGCCCAGAAAGAAAATATTTCGGCTCTAATGGAATGTTGCATTTGACCCAAAATGGACTTCCTCTATTAGCCAAAAATGTCTGAGTATGGTTCAAACCAAACTGATTTTTTTTTATTTTTGCAGTATTGACAGCAAACAAACCAACAGAAAAAAAATCAGATATGTGCCTAGCTCTGTTTGGAAGATAACATGGTGATCAAAAGTTGGTCTCCCAAAACCTGAGATGAGAGTAGTTTTGTTGCTTTCAAATATAGCTAGTTACTTCTTTTTTTAAAAAATGAGTTTTGCAATAGACAACGTAATTTCTTTTTCTTCTGGCAGCCTTCATGTAAAGCACAAGAAGTTATGTGTAAGCTCACATAATAAAACCATTAAGCAATGGATGAAAAAAAACACAATCAAAAATCATGGAAGAAATGGAAATCTTCATTCTGGGAAGAAAAGGAACACCAAAAGGAAAAATCAAATTGTGGTGAAGCAGTAGTGTGCTGAAACAACACCCAGGATGGAGTTACCTGTGAATGCTGCATTGTGTTCTCTGCAATAGACAAATGTTTGGTTAGGAATTCACATACAATGACTGCTCAACATTTTGCAATTACAGCTTTAAATATATTTTTCAAATGTCTAAATTCCCAGAGCAAGCAGTGACAGATGTCAGCTGTACACATCCTTTACCACCTTTAATATGCATCTTGAAAGGATCTTGTTCTTTGGGAATCACCCAGATAAAGGCAAAAGTTGATGCATAAGGAATGGCAATATCTTCCTGGCCACATCTTGTGCTTTTTACTCCACTTCATCCTCTATCTCTGTATTCTTCAATACTTCTAATTTCTGACACCCTCTCCTGACTTGGCTTTCACAGTTATCCTTCTCACTCTCTGACTGCTGCTTTAACATTCCTTAGGTAGTTTCTCCCCCTCCTCTGCTTATCTCAGGGTCCTGCTTTTCGTACCCTCCTCTTCCTTATACCTTATCCTCCTCTGCTTGCACAGATTCAGCTACGATCTTTTTGCTGCTAGCTCACAAATTGCCTTCTTCTCATGTGACCTGCCTTCTCCTTCCCAGTTGTGTATCTGACTGTTTTCCTGACATAACATTCTGGATGGCCTGCCACCAATTCAAGCTCAGGATGACCAAAAATGACTTCTCTCCCCCCATTTCAAGCTCCCTTTGGTTCTAAACTTTCTTCATTATTGCTGGCAATACCACTGTCCTCCCTGCTCCTCAGGCTCAAAATTATGGGGTCCAAGATTCTGCTGCAACGATCACCTCCAGTCTCATTACTCTTTTTTCTGATCATGTTACTCCCCTCTTCAAGTGCTTCCCTCAGCCCCTTCCTACCTACTGTACCAAACTTCTCATCCTGGCCATCACAGGCCTGCACCTCTTTGCCCCAGCCTACACCTTTGATCTTGTTCCTTTTGTCCCACCTCATCATCTTAGTATTGACAATGATACCAGCCTTCCTACACACTACATGTCCCTCCTCCCACTGCCATCTTCATGGTGCCTCCTAATGCGTGGAGCATCCTTCCAGATCAAATCACCAGGTCCTCTCCCTCCTCATTCAAAACCCTCATGAAGACTTACTACTTCCACACAGCCCACAAATACTAAGCCATGTCAGTCACACACACTCTTTCTGCCCCAACATAACGTGAGAGAAGTAGTAATGAGTGAAGGAAGGTAGAGATTTAAAATTAAATAAGAGCACTATGCTCATCAAGTTATACCTATAATAAGCCTAAATTACCATAATGTGGTGTTATAACTCTCTCTCTTCTCCAGTTGTTTTTGTTCTCACTGCAGGACATCTAAAATTAGACTGTTAGTTCCTTGAGGGTAGGAACTGTGTAAAGTACATAGTAGTTTTAGTTTTTTGTATTAATAATAACTGCAAACACATAAAGCATGTAGGATGGTAGATACAAGAAGCAAGCAAGTCTCCCCAAAACAAAATAAAAACTGCTAAATAACAACCCAGCTCCTTCAGCTGCTGATGTGGACGATGGAAGAAACTGGATCACACCTGAAATAGCAATAGGTAAGAAAAAAAACTAAGGACTGGATCCTCAATTCAGTGCAGAGGGGGCAGCGTGGATGGTAGCTCTAGGCCACCTTTACTCTTCCTCCAATCCTCTAGGAAGATGAGGGCTGAATCCACCTCTGGCACAATTTAGAGCAGCCATAGCTCTAACCTACGCCTGTTCTACTGGCCCAGGATTGTTCCCCAACCCTTGATGCACCTGGAAATGCTTCCCATTGGATACCTTCTACACCAAGGTGGGGGGGGGGCAGGTGGAGTGAAGTTGGCATTGTCAACTTTACACCAGCTGGGGAAATCCTCAGCTGTCCGATTAAAGCCTTTGTACAGCTGGAGAGGTGCCTCCGGAGGATCTTTATCAGAGGTGAGGATCTGGCACTTACAAACTTTGAGCTTTGTTTATTGAGACAGAAGGAACAAAAAGTTCTGGCTCAGTGAACCTTTAGCCAGGGTACAAATAGTCACTGTGGGGCAGGTTTTGAAAGGTATTTAGGTGCTTAAAAGATGTAAATAGGAGCCTAATGGTCTTTTTAAAAAGTACATAGATGCCAAATTCCCAGTGATTTTGATGGGAGTTAGGCAATTCTGAAAAGCCAACTAGGTGCCTATCTGCATCTTTAGGCACTTAAATACCTTTAGAAATCTGACCATTTTAAATGGAGCCCACAACAGAGACCTAGGCCAGGGAAAATGCCTCAGCCATAGTATGTACATGATTTGAAAAGCTATCTTTGCAATATGTTTCCAGCATGTACAGTATATGCTAAATATAATTAAAATGCCATTTTGAGACTACCGCATATGGGATATGTTGTAAACATGAATGACATAGCCATATATGTAAATTATATTGTGTTATACAGATGTGAGTCTTATGTGATCTAGAGCAGATTTGTTGCATACATTTTCCATTAGTTGACTTGAATAAATAACTACAGGGCTGGCCTGAGGGAAGATGGCAACTGGGCAAAGTTGTACTGTTGTGCCCTTTCTTTGAGTTTAAGTACAGATACACAGTGTGGTCATATACCTTGAGTTCACTGCAGAAGCTTTTAAGTTATAGTAGGGACTGAGTTCACCTATAGCTGAGACCACTGCAAATGGCCCGGGCACCCCATATGCTCAGCACTGACTGAAGCACCCAAGCCTCTGGCACCAGCGATGAGAATGCCGGGCTGGCAGCCATGCGAAGCGCTGGGGGCGTGGCAGCACTGTGAGACATAAACTGAAACCCAGCCCAGCCCACACCTGGCATGGGGTCTGTTTTCCCCAGCTGCCAGAAATCTGCCCAGGGAGCCCCGTTGCCTCCATTCCTTAGCACTGCCCAACCCCGGACACTGCTGTATGCCCCCAGGAGTGCTCACTCCTAGCCCAAGTATGCCCTGTCCGCTCCTGCTCCATGGGCATTTGGAGGCAGGTGAGTGGCTACTCTGGCAGGTGGGCTGCACCAGGCAGCCCGGGATGAGTGCAGGAGACACCAGGGAGAAGCAGATCTCTCTCTGGCAGTCTTCTTGCCCCACCCAGCCCAGTTCAGACTGGCACAGCCCCAGGGGCAAGGCCAACCCTGCACTGCAGGGTGCTCCCCTGTGCCTGCTGGGGTTCCCACAGCTTGCCTTGGAGCAGACCCTCCCCAGCTGCAAGTTGCAACAACATCCCTGCAACTTCAGCCTTTCCCCAGCTGAGAGTTGGTCCTACCTGCCCGTCCCCTCTGCTGAGCTGGGACACTGTGTGGGCCAACAAAGCCATCCATTAATGGAGCCCAGCTGACAGCTCTCACCTCTTAACCTGCCTGGGCGCCGGCACCCTCTTGACCATGGTGCCCTGGGAGATCGCGCATGTCGCCCACCAGTAAGGCGGGCCCTGAATAACTGCTTGAATATATTAAACATATTAGATGAAAGCAGTGCTGTAGGGCCCAGTGCTGCAAGGTACTGAGTACTCTCAATGCCTATTCACTTTGATGTATGATTGAGCCCTATATAATGTACCTTGTTAGTTCCCGTGGTCATATGAGTATTCCCTGGTCTGTGTTCTGCTGCCAGTCGCCACACTTATCTTTGGACTCTTCCCTCTTGAGCTAGGCATTTTTCTTGGCCAGGGTTATGGTGGCTTTCAGGCCCTCTTTGGGTTTCCTATCAATCTGTGTAAGTAAGTGGTCTTCACCAATGGCTTGTTCCTGCTGAGTGTCCTTATCTCCCACTGACATTCTACAGGAGGTGCTCAGCTCTTCACAGGATTTGACCTACACACCTGTCTCGTAAAGCTGGTTCAGGTATGTCCTAGGTCCTCTATGGGCCTATAGTGAGGCGGTGTGGCTCCCTGCCACCCCGGAGGGGGAAGAGCCCATCCGGAGGCCAGAGTGGGCAGAGCTAGGGAGCTCTGAGCCCGCCCCTCAGAGAGTCAGGCGGCGACCCAGAAGTATAAAAACCCGCGGTCCAAGGCGGCCGCCAGCAGTGGCCGGGCCTGCCCTGTGCCCGCTACCCGGAGGAGTTGCCAGGCCTGCCGCTCGCTGAGGAACCTATGGTGCTGGACCCCCTAGAGGACAACACCCAGATCCAGGTACTACCCGAGGGAGAGTCTGGAAGTAGCCCGGGGGCAGCCGACCCTAGTCTGGCTGCAGCACTGCCAGAGTGCATGTCAGTATGTTGCGGCCAGGATCCCCACTGACTAAGCGGTGGGTCTTCTGCCGCTGCTAGTGTCCCCCCTGCCACCCAACCTGTGAGTGGCAGTCTCCCCCTCTTCCAGGCCTTTGGAGGCTTGGGGCCTACTGTTGTTGCTCAGCCCTGCCTGAGGGCCTGAGCTCCTGACTCCGTTTTGCCCTGACCTAGGGCCTGGGCTTACGGTGTTTGTTCCAGTACCGTAAGGACTGCCGAGGAAGACCCCGCGGACAGACTAATTCCCCAAACGTCAATGGCGGTTAGTGAGCCGGTATGGCTCCCCACTGTCCCGGAGGGGGTTGAGCCCTGGCAAACTCTTGTACAGGGCCCATTTGATTTGCTTCCTCCCCTGCAGTCATTCAGTATTCTCACACTGTACACGCAAACCAAGAAAGCATGGTTGATCAAAGACAGAGGTGTGCAGAGACAGGCTGATGAGAGAAGGGAAGGGTGGAGGATGTAGAGGTAGGATGAGGAGTGGTAAAGCTGCAACTCCAGCAGGCAACAGCAGTCACTTGGAGTAGAGTCCTGGAACCCACAAGCAAGGGGAGAGAAGGCACCCAAGATGCCCTGGAGATGCAATCCCATCCAGGTGAGTAGCAGTGCAACAGAGAAGAGGATCCTCCCCAAACATCAACTATTCCCATTCTCTTGCCCAGAGAGGGAAGAAGAGTGGTGGGTGTTTCAGCAAATGGTGAGGTTAATATGGGCCTGTGGGAAACTCCATGAAGTTCTGGTTGGTGGACGGGGCATTGGGGCACTCTGCTAGGCATCAGGAGTGTTTTTAATCAGTGAACCCAACATGCTCAGCACTTTGAGGGTGCAACAATTCTTTTATGGTTTGGAATCTGCCTGCCTGAGAGGGCCTGTTCAAGCCTGCAGGGCCTCCACCCCAACAGGTTTTGCAAAAACAGCTCTGCTGTGTTGAGGGCGAAATACAATGGGAGGATTTGGCCCAATGTTATAATGGAATGCCAGTTCTAGGTGAGGGAGTAGGAGCTGCCAGATAAAGGATGTTACAGGTGATTGTTTGTGTACTTTATATATTTATGTTGCATATCCTCTGTTGCTAGATTCCTCTGTCTTCATCTCCTGAATTCTTATGTGTTGAGAAATTACTGATTCATAGCTGGATCTGCCCTTGGTCCTTCTCCAAAATAAAAGTAGACGCTACAAACAAAAACTGTGTATAACATTTAAGAAAAGCCATCTAATGGACAATTGCTGAGCAACATTTCTGTGGGGAGGGTGCCTAAACACACTTTTACCATTTGCTGATGACCCTTATCAGGGCCGGCTCCAGGGTTTTTGCCGCCCCAAGCGGCGCAAAAAAAAAAAAAAAAATCTGCAGCGGCAATTCGGTGGGAGGTCCTTCGCTCCAAGCAGGAGTGAGGGACCGTCCACTGAATTGCTGCCGAATAGCTGGATGTGCCGCCGCTCTCTGGAGTGGCCGCCCCAAGCACCTGCTTGGCAAGCTGGTGCCTGGAGCCAGCCCTGACTGGTATAGTTACAACAAGACATGAGCCCTTACATTTTCAAAGTCATTGGCATTGTAAGAATCACACAGAGCTAAGTCCTCAGGCACCACTAAAATGTTTTCACTTAATAAAAGCTTGTTCTTATACAGCACTTTTCATCAGTAGATCACAAAGGGCTTTAAAAATAACTATCTTCATTTTACAGATGGGAAACTGAGGCACGGAGAAGTGACGTGACTAATGCAAGGTCACCCAGCAGGCCAGTAGCAGAATAGGAAATAGAACCAAGGTCTGCTGAGTCCCTGTCCAGTACTCGCTCCATTAAGCAACATTATCAGGACCAATTCAACATTGAGACTAAGTACAACTTACAACCTGTCTCCTTTGGACTCAGTAGGGCAAATTCAAAAGTGACATGTGAGGCGGTGTAAGTTACATGTCAGTAATCGAGTGTGAGTCTGTTGGTCTAACATGTATGCTGTTTGGGGCAGAAATTAGGTGTAAATGATATCTATCAGCATGGACACCCCATGCCTGCTGACAGCGGGTGGGGGGGAGCACAATGCCAGAACAGCTTCAGTTACTGGCCCCCCCCACACAACCCCTCCCCTTCCAGAAAGCAATGGTCCCTCCTGCAGCTCCCAGCTGTTCCTCTGCTCCTGCCTCTGCCTCTCCCTACCCCGTGCAGCTTGCTGGCTCAGCTGCTCTGCAGGGAGGGGGCCCGGTCACACCATGTGACCAAGCAATCTGGGGGGGCATGTGACCCCACATGCCCTCTCCAACACGCTTGAACATTGGCACACAGATGCGTAAAAAATAAAACATTGTGAACTCTAAATGCCACATGCTAGTGTGAACCATTGGAGTAAGACATTTAGTCACTTATTAAAACAGTATTTGAGCATTAGGATAAACCTCACTTGTCCACTTACTAACAAAAGGCTCCGTTCGATAAATCTCACTCACTTCTGAGAGTCCGGTGAAGTGAAGTAAGTTTTGTCCATTCCTTTATGTTATTTTTTGAACTTTGCTATTTGCCTACTTGGAAACAAAATTAAAATCAATAGTTTTCTTTCAGTAAAGTTGTCTCTGCATTTTGTTTTTCAGAGGAAAAGAGGGTCCTGTGACCCGCTATCAGTGTTTGTTTTCTCTGCTGAGTGGAGGGTCTTGGAGCTAGATTTTCAAAAGATGCAGATAGGGACCTATGCCCAGATCCTCAAAGGTATTTTAAGTGTTTAACGTCCATTGATTCCCCCCCACTCCACCCATAGATTGATAGATTCCAAGGCCAGAAGGGACCATTGTGATCATCTAGTCTGACCTACTGTATAATGCAGGCTATAGAACTTCCTCAAAGTAATTCTTAGAGCAGATCCATTAGAAAAAAACATCTAATCTTGATTTAAAAATTGTCAAGAATGGAGAATCCACCATGAGCCTTGGTAAATGGTTCCAATGGTTACTCTCATTGTTAAAAATGTACACCTTATTTCCAGTCTGAGTTTGACTAGCTTCAGCATCCAGCCATTGAATCATGTTATACCTTTCTTTGGTAGATTAAAGAGCCAGCCCATTATTAAATGCTTATTCCCTATGTAGGTATTTATAGACTGTAATCAGGTTGCTTCTTAACCTTCTCTTTTTGAAGCTAAACAAATGGAGATCTTTGAATCCCTTGCTAGAAGGCATAATTTCTAATCCTTTAATCATTGTCGTGGCTCTTCTTTGAACCCCCTCCAATCTATTAACATCCTTCTTGCATTGTGGACATCAGAACTGGACACAGTATTCCAGCAGTAGATGCACCAGTGCCAAATGTAAAGAGGTTATTTTACTACTCTTTCCATTCAAGATTCCCCTGTTTATGCATTCAAGGATTCCATTAGCTCTTTTAGCCAGTATTGCCCTGGGAGCTCATGTTCAGCTGATTATCCACCACAACCCCCAAGTCTTTTTAAGAGTCACTGCCTCCGAGGATAGAGTCCCCCATCCTATAAGTTTGGCCAACATTCTTTGTTCATAAATGTATTTTAAACACATTTTGTTTGCTTGTGTCCAGTTTACCAAGTGATCCAGACCACTCTGTATCAGTACCTGTCCTTTTCATTATTTACCACCCCCTCACTTTTTGTCCTCTGCAAACTATCAGTGATGATTTTATGTTTTCTTCCAAGTCATTAATAAATATGTTCAATAGCACAGAGTCAAGAACTGATCTCTGTGGGACCCCACTAGAAACACACCTATTCAATGATGATTCCTTGTTTACTATTACATTTTGAGACTTATCAGTTAGCCAGCTTTATTCCACTGAGTGTGTCTTGTCAATTTTATGGCATTCTAGTTTTTAAATCAAAATGTTGTGCAGTACCCAGTAAAAAGCCTCACAGCAATCCAAGTATATTACATCAACACTATTACCTTTTTCAACCAAACTTGTAATCTCACCAAAAAAAAAAAAATCCTGTCAAACTAACTTGATATATTTTCTGTAAACCCATGTGGTTTGGCATTAATTATATTACCCTTCTTTTATTCTTTATTAATCGAGTCCCATATCAGCCACTCCAGTATCTTGCCCAGGATCTATGTCAGATTGGCAGGCCTATAATCATCCCATTTACTGTATTTAAATATTGACACAACATTAGCTTTCTTCCAGTCTTCTAGAACTTCCCCAATGTTCCAAGACTTATTGAAAACATTAATTCTCCAGCGAGCTCATCTGCCAGGTCTTTTAAAACTCTGCGGTGAAAGATATTTGGACCTGGTGGTTGAAAAATATCTAACTTTAGATGCTGCTGTTCAACATCCTCCTGAGATATTAGTATTTTTTTTCCAGATGCAGAACAAAAATATGTATTGATTTCAATAGGGGGTAGGTGCCGAACCTACTTAGTTACTTTTGAAAATTCCACTAGGTGCCCATGTGCATCTTTTGTTATGATTACCCTAAGTGGGTTATGCAACACAGTATGATACACTAGTGGGGGGAAAAATACTTAATAGGTATGTTCTTTATAGCTAGAATGCCTCTGTAATAGATGAATCTTCAGAAGTTTTGGAAGGAGGAAAGGGAGTGTGCTCTGCATAAATTAATTGGGGAACTATTCCAATTTTAAGGACTGGCATTAAAATTGGACTAATGCCCAAGAAACAAAAGTAGCAACTGAAGGATACCTAAGTGAAAAGCATGGAGCAGGAGAGGGAATTAATGAAAGAAGAAATGCAGATACGGAAGACACTGAAGAGCCTTGAGGGTAAGGACTACCTTGAACCTGAAACTGAAGATAAGTGGAAGCCACCGAAGGAACTCAAGAAGATGGGATGTGATCAGAAAAATGAAACTGGAAGATGATTTTGCTGGTAATATTTTAAAGAGGCTGGGGCAGGAAGAGAGGAGATCCAGGGAAGCTGGAGAGGAGCGCATCACACAAACCAAGATAAGAGGAGACACGGTCATTGAGCAGGCTTTCAGCAGTAAGAATGAAGAGTCAGATGGATATTCTTCCTTTCATTGGCATATTCTCAGCCTGCTATTCCTACAGGATTTTTCTGAAACTTCTTCAGTAGTAGGAACCCTAGTAAAGGAACGCCCTCAGATGTACTAAGATTTTCCAAGTGTATTATTCACTCTCAGTTGTGACTATCAGGGATTAGACGAAGACAAATAGAGACCCACTTCTACAACCATTCAAATAGCATGAACCATATAATATAACCTCAGTGATCAAAGCATAGGGGTTGGGAATAGTAAGTCAGGCTGCTTAATCTGATATCAATTTAGGAAAAAATAATTTAAAAACTGATATGGGATTCAACTGATAAAGAATTAGACAATAGGAATATAATTAATTCTAATCATTAATGGTTTTATGGAAAATAGGTCATGTGATACAACTCAATTTCATTCCTGATGAGATTACAAGTTTGATAAAGGTAACTGTGTAGATGTAATATACTTAGATTTTTGTAAGGCATTTGACTTAGTGTTGCATGATATTCTGATTAAAAATATCTAGTATACAATATCAATAGAGTTAAATGGATTAAGAACTGACTAAGTGACTGATCTCAAAAAGTATTCAGTGGGGAATCATCATTGAATGACAGTCAGTAGTGGAGTTCCACAGGGATCAGTAGTAGACCTGACACTGTAGTATTTTCATCATTGAGCTGGAAGTAAATATAAAATCTCTGCTGATGAAATTTGTGGATGGCAAAGATTGGCGGAGTGGTAAATAATGATGAGGTTAGTGCAGTCATGCAGCAAGATCTGGATCATTTGGTAAACTGGGCCCATTCAAACAAAATGTTCAATACAGAATAATGCAATGTAATGCAAACCTTCTGCCAGGTTGATTTGGCAGCAGGTAGTGGGTAACCTCACTGCTAGTGCAGGCTGTGCAATTTCTTTCACCACAAAGCTGTCCCACAGCAGGTGTAAGGATCAGCACCTGGTAGGTTATTAGTGATTTCAGCTCTAGCGATCACTGAACAAAACAAGAACTCTATGCAAAGCCCACAACACCAGGTAGGAACAGCTATCCCCACCCTCTCTCCTCTTCATGGGGATTTGGCATCCCTACCCCCTGCTTAGGAAATGAGGTTCAGTTTAGGGTTAGCCCCTCAATCAGGGCATGCTAAGTACAGTTCTGCTGCCCTTTACTCATACAATAAGGCCGTGTTTCTCAACCTTTTTGTGCTGGAAACCCCCTTTGGACTTAAAAAAAGTCATGACCCCCCCCCCCCCCCCACTAAGACTTGAAAAGGTAGGGGGCTGACAGCCCGAGCCTGAGTACTGCCGCTTGGGGTTGACAGTCCGAGTGCACAACCCCCCCTAAACCGATCCCGCGACCTCCCTGGGGGTCGTGACCCCCCAGGTTGAAAAACACTGCAATAAGGATAACATTTCATTATCCCTGCACTCAATAGTAAAGTGACTTGTAACCCAACACCAGCCAAAATTGATCACTTTGATAAAGCAACTCCAACATGCTGTGCACCTAGGCATAGTAGGTGTGTTTACGCAGATACAGTGTGTTCCTGAAATCTTTTCCCCCCCAGCTCATTGCTAGATGTCAGGGAAGAGCTCATTCAGACCCTGCTTACAGTTAGATATCTAGGAACAAGGAATGCAGCCCATACTTACAGTCTGCCATTCTGTATCATAGAAAGCAGTGACTCTGAAAAGGATTTAGGGGTCATAGTGGAGAAGCAACTGAATATGAGCTCAACAGTGTGATGCTGTGTTAAAAAGGGCTAATGCAATTTTTGGATGTAGAAACAGGAGTAGTGAGTAAGAGAATGGAGGTGAGTTTACCTCTGTATGAGACCAACACTGAAATACTGTATCCAGTTCTGGTGTCTCCATTTTAAAAAACAATGCTGAAAAATTGGAGAAGATGCCAAGAAGAGCCACAAAAATGATTTGTGGGCTGGAGAAAATACCATACACTGAGAGACACTGTTTAGCTTGTCTGAAAGAAGACTAAGAAGTGACTTTATGATACTGTATAAGTACTTTCATGGGGTACTCTAATTTAACAGAGAAAGACATAACAAGAACCAATGGCTGGCAGCTTAAGCCATACAGATTCAAATTAGAAATAAGTCACCCATTTTTAACAAGGAGGGTGATTAATCATTGGAACAAACTACGGAGAGAAGAAATTCATTCTCTATCTCTTGAGATCTTCAAATCAAGACTGAATGTCTTTCTGGAAGATATACCTTAGCCAAACACAAGTTATGCTTTAGTCAAAACAAAGTTATTGGGCTCAATATAGAGGTAACTGGGTGAAAGTTAATGGGCCTGAGATATACAGGAGATCACGCTAGATGATTAATGATGATTGAAGGTCCCTTCTGGCCTTAAACTCTATGAATCTAATGGTAATAAAACTCTGTTGCTGTGGAGGGGGAAGCACAATTTATCCTAAGGGTGAAGTACTTTCTGTTCCCTAAAGGTGTTGACAGAGGGTAGGGTTGACGCACATTGGCAGGACAGTGTGAGGAAACCTACACCACTACTGCATGTATTGACCTATTTTGTGGCTAAATCGGACTTCACTCTCCAGGACTTTTAGGCCCACAACTTTCATCAGCAGTAAATTAACTTTGAATATAAAATAAGCATTAATCTGATGTTCTATCCTACAATTTCCAACTCCTTAGATTTTAGACTTTTTTGTGTCACAGACTTACTGTAATGAGAATTATGACAGTGTCTCCCTTAATTCAGGGTTTTTTATAAAAAAGTTTAGACAAGAATTTTATTATAATAAAATAAAACAGCGCCCAGGAATCTGACCAAAATTCAGTTTGCTAGAAAAACACTCTGATAAAGGAAATGAGAGTTACCTTGGACAAGTCAGCCTCGTCAACTTCTCACAAACCTGGTCCTCCTAACAAACAAAACTACTAAATAATCCCAATGTCCTATAGTATGAAAGGCGAATTGCAAGAGGAACAGGATAGACTGTTAACACACAGCAGCTTTTCACCTCTTGATTGGAACTTCAAATCCACCAAAAGTTGGGACGACAGAAAATCGGGATGCTCATAGGTAATTAGGTGCCTAAATACATTTGAGGATCTGGGCTGAAGTTCTTAACATCTGATAGCTGTTAAGTGGTCATGTGACATTAGTTTGCTGGTTTCAGTCCAGTTGCCCCCACTGAATAAAAACAGAGCATTAACACAACAGGCACAAGTTGGCAGTCTCAGCAGTTCCTTCAACTCAGTTTTGAGGCATGTTGCTAGAGCATTGTTGGGAGCCTTCCATTGTTACAAACTTTTAGGAATTGAAAACTGTATTATAAATAGTAAATTAGTTTACAAAGAAAAGACATGTTTTACAGAAAGTAAACATTTTTATTTCAACTATAAAATGTAGTGAAAATCTTCATATTAGCAATTAGTTCAGTTGAATGATTTCAATATACCTAAACTTTTATTAGCTAACTGCTGATAGACATACGAAGACTAATTACAGCCGGCAATGCAGAATGCCTATTGGAAAGCGACATTCTAGACTCTTTAATGTTCTCACTGCAATTTTTGTTCCTCTAGGCCTTCTGGAAAGCAATTAAAGTACAAGTACAGTTTGAAAGATATGTGAAAAGGTCCCTTCTTACTTGAGAGATAGTAGTAACACTTTTAATTAATAATAATTATATAATTAGTTCCTGTACACATCTTTGCCCCATATATATGTTTGATGACTTTCCTGAGGGAAAAAACATCTACTACTACTTGTAACTCTTATGTTATCACAACTAAGATATAAAGCTGGAATCTATTCTGGCTTGCAATTTACTTACAGAATTGTTAGCTAAGTTCAACTGCAGGGCCAAATTCTACAGTCAGTTACATAAGAATAGCTCCAGTGGTGGACAAACTAGATGGTTTGTCCAGTGGTGGACAAACTAGATGGTTTGTCCAGTGGTGGACAAACTAGATGGTTTGTCCAGTGGTGGACAAACTAGATGGGAAAACCCAGACTTCCAGCACAAGTGCAATGGAATAATTTGTCCTGTAGCATCTTTGAACTGGATCCACAAAGGGATTTAAGTGTTGCTATTCTCAGAATGACATGAAACTTTCAGGTGCCTTGAAAATCACTAGGACTCAAAGCCTGTGTTAGGCACCTAGGCTCTGTACACAATGAATGGGGAGAGACAAGCCCTGAGCATGGTATCCACAAAAGCCAGCAAGGTAGGTACCCAGTGGGAGATGCCAATGAAAGGGTATATCCTGACCCTCTCAGGGAATTTGGCACCTAAGTCTGGGCTACAGGGAGGCACCTATCTCTACTTCCAATCCAGAGCCAGGAACCTGTCTGCTGAAGTCATATGGCATAGGCATGTGAGTGTGTGTGCTAGTGCAACAGTACCTCCTCTGGTCCAACAGAGCACTGAACAAAGTCCACTCAGTCTGGCAGAGCACTTAGTTAAATTCTCTTGCCCAAGTGGTAGTTCCATTCTGGGCTATTAATGAGGTTAGTCACAGTCCTGTTAGGGTATATGAGTTTCCCCTTATACTTGGCAAGATCGGATGGTCCTGATCCTCAGGGGGCTCTTAAGTCTCTGAGGGATTTGTAGGGGAACCAGGTCCACCCACTCCACTTGGTTCCAGCTCAGGGGCCTTAAACTGGGCAAATGGAATCAAGCCTCAACAACTCTTGCTGTGCCCCAATCTCCTTCCTCTCTCTCTTAGTTCTGTAGGCTTCTCCAGCCTGTGGATACAGTCATCTCTTCTCTGGGGTGTTATCTCTGGGTGCCTTCTCACCAGCTTGCTGGCAGAACTTTCCTTGTCCAGCCTGCTTGCTCTCCTAACAGCCATCCCACCCAGGGCCGGCTCCAGGCACCAGCCCACCAAGCTTGTGCTTGGGGCGGCACCTGGAGGGGGGCGGTGCGGTGCGGCGCTCCGGCTGCCGGGGAGAGCGGAGCCGCAATGGGCTCGCCGCCCTCCCACGGCGCTCTGGCCGGTCGGGGAGAGCGGCCCACGGCCAGGCTCGGCACCCTCCCCTGCCGCACTGGGGCGGGGGGCCGTGGGAGGCTTTTTTGCCTTGGGCGGCAAAAAAGCCAGAGCCGGCCCTGATCCCACCCCTCTGCTTCTCAGCTCTTTTAATTCTCCCAGATGCTGTGAGGCTGCCATTTGGCACTGGCTGGTGCCACCCGGCTAGCATGCGGTCTATAGACTCCATGACAAGGCGCCTACCTGATTCCATGCAAAAAGGAGGATTGGGGGGGAAGGCAACACCAGCCTTCCTTATAAACTTGAACCAAGTGGTTAGGGAACTCACCTCAGAGGAGAGAGGCCTTGGTTCAGTTCCCACCTCAGCCTGAGGAGAAGGGTTCTGAACAGATGAGTGTCCTAACCACTGGACTATACAGTGTTTCTTACACTGTCTCTGGCCCAATTAATATTTAATTAAGGTGGAATGGCTTCAACAAGAGAGGTTGAGAGCAGTGGCATAGCCAGCTTCTCAGTGCAGGGGGAGCAACCATAAAAAAGGCGCACCCCCTTGGCTCCTCCTCTGGCCACGCCCCTCCTTGGCTCCTCCTCTGGCCGCTCCGTGCCCCCCCCCCTTGGCTCCTCCGGCCACGCTGCAGCCATGCTGTGCCCCCCCTTGGAGGGGCTCGGTGGGGGGGAGCCAGGCACGGGGGAAGGGGTGGCGGGCGGGCGCTGCTCGCTTCTCCCGGGGGCTGGGGGAAGCGGAGCAGTGGGGTGGGCAGCAGCTAGCGGGCGGATCTCCTCTCCCCGGCAGCTTCCTGGTTCCCTCGCCCGGGCAGCCCAGAATTTTTTTCTAAAGCGGAGCCTGACAGGCCGTTGCTGGGCTCCTGCAGGCGGCGGGGGGGGGGGGGGGGGGGGGTGGGGAGGGGAGGGGGAAGGGGCACAGCACGGCCGGACTCCAGAAGAGCCATTTGGGGGGGCGGCGGGCACGGCCGGAGGAGCAAAGTGGCCGGGCTCCTCAGCCATCACGCCCCATGCTCAGCGCGGCCGTCTCCTGCAGCAGCTCAGGGCTCGGCGGCTGAGCGCTCCGCAGCTGGCAGGCAGATCCCCTCTCCCCGGCAGCGTCCTGCTTCCCTCGGCCCGGAAGCAGGACGCTGCTGGGGAGAGGGGATCTGCCCGCCAGCTGCGGAGTGCTCGGTCGCCGAGCCCTGAGCCGCTGTAGGAGGCGGCCGCAGCGGTGATGTTGGGGCCGTGCTGAGCGTGGGGCGCAATGGCTGAGGAGCCAGCCCCTTCGCTCCTCTTGCTGCACCCGCTGTCCCCCCTCCCCCCATGGCTCCTCCGGAGTCCGACTGTGCTCCCCCCGCCCCACTTGCCTCCAGAACCCCAGCGGCGGCCCGGCAGGCGCCGCTTCTGAAAAATGTACTGAGGGGAAGCAGAGAGAACCACATCAGAATATCCTAAGTCTAGTGGCTATGGCACTCACTTGAGAGGTGGGAGATCTCTATTCAAATCCCTTCTCCTCATCAAGTAGATGGGGGAACTGAACATTGGCCTCACACATCCCAGATAAATATATTAACTGCTGGGCTAAAGGTTATATGGATGGCCCCCATCCCAAGTGGCCATTTTGTGCGGAGCTAGGTATGCTCTGAGCAAAATCTACCCTGCAGGCAAGCTAGGTGGCATAATGCTTATCTTCACCTGGTTTAGAAACATGCTGGGACCTAGGCATGAGACTAGTGCCCAAGCTCCTGCCTGAAGCAGCAATGCACATGCCCAGTGACAGATAATTAGGCACCCAGGGAACTTTTACAGTGAAAATGTAAGCACTGAGTGAGTTCACATACTTATAGGGTGAGGTTGCAGCAGAATAGGGGTTGTTGTACACACACACATGTCTAAAACTGGGCTTTAGGCTCTCAAGTCCCTTTGTACATCTGATCTTTTATTACTGGAGAGCAAGAACGAACCCAGTTTGACATTCAGATACCAGGCTGAATTTACATGGTTAAATTACAATTAAATTAAAAAAAAAAAACCTTTGTATTTGTAAATTGAACATAATTTGGACTTCCTGTCTCTTTTGGACTCAGTAGGCCAAATTTATCACAGCTGCAAGAAGATGCCACCTAAAATGATGAGATAAAATCTTGCAATACAGCTGCCAAGGGTTGGCTAACTTTGTTACTGAAACGGACTGTAATTAGATATTGAAATTTTCTTGTAGTGTAAGATTTAGTAACAGTACATTTCGTCATCAATCAACTGTAAAAACTATCTATTACAGGATCCACCTATTGTTTTTTGGATATAATTAATTACTATTTCTGAAAAAGTTTCCCAATGGCAGCTGGGTGTAATTTTAGTTGAAGTTGCAGAGTGACAATAGAAAAAGTGTAACTGAACTAACACTATTCTATTTCCTGGTTTTATTAATTTATTTGCAAAATAAATTAAATATAATAAATCATTTTGAGTTCTCTTGCTCGTTTAAGTCATGGCAGCCCCGAAGGCATAAAAGAAACTTATAGCAGAAAAACAATAAATAATAATTTGGACTTCCTGATCTCTGTTCCTCTTGGTCTAGGTTGTAACTTTAGTCTTTTTGAGTTGAAATTACTTGGCACCCAGCTCCCTATCTCACATGTAAAACACCTCTTTCAAATGAAATCCATAAAGATTCAACCAAAACTAGAAAAGAAAACCCTTAAAACTGCACAACAAAACTGCACATATTGCTGGCAATGCATCCATGAACTGCAAAAAAGCATCACTCTCTCTTCTTGAATTCAACTATGACAACTATTCTACTCTTGCTGAATGTCTAATGTTTTTCTTTCACAGGTACATGAGAATTTGTAACCATATCAATTAAAGTGTTTGAAAGTGAAGGAACCCACATTACTGAAGTGTATGATGAGATGCTGAAGTCCAGGCTGAAAAAACAGGTTTCCTTTTTTAAAAGCTAAAAGAAAGTATGAAAAAACGGAATGTTCCTGACTAGGCAGTCATCCTCTCAGAAGTAACTAAATGAGTTGTCAAACATATAGCCTGTAGGTATAATACAACCTGCAAGATATATCTGTGGTCTGCATGGCGTTTTCAGAATCTAAACTATTTTTTGAATGAAAGTTTCTATTTTTTACCTATTTATGGAACATAATTAAAAATGGAATTTGATCTTCTCCATACAAGTGTGAACTAAGTCCACCAAAGGAACCTACAGAAAATGGAAACGTTCTGTGTGAATGTCACAGAGTTGGGTGCAGGGTGTAACCCAGACCAGTGAGGGATTGTGTCAACAATTGCCCTGTAACCCTGGGTGCTACACAATGCTTTGCTGCTGTAGCTCCCAACCTGGGCTGCTCACAACCAGCCTACCAGGATGAGCGTCGGAGTGCCAAACTAGGGTTGCCAAATGTTTAACCACACAAACCCAAACTACCTTGCCCTGCCCCCTGCCCTGTCCCTTCCCTTAGGCGCCACCCCTTCTCCAAGGCCCCGCCCTGCTCACTCCATACCCCCTCCCTCTGTCACTTGCTCTCACCTACCCTCATTCACTTTCACCGGGCTGGGGCAGGGATGCAGGAGGGGGTGTGGGCTCTGGGCTGGGACCAAGGGATTTGGAGTGTGAGAGGGGGCTCTGGGCTGAGCCTGGGGCAGAGCCTGCCTTAGCCCTACTGTGCTGCTGCCCGGGAGCCACCTGAGGTAAATGGGGCCAGGAGGCTTCGCGCGCTGCCCCGTCCACGCGCTGCTCCCGGAAGCGGCCAGCATGTCCCTGCAGCGCCTGGGGTGGAGGGGCGAGGAGGAGCATGGGACTCCGCATGCTGCCCCTGCCTGCAGGCACCACCCCTGCAGCTCCTACTGGCCGCAGTTCCCGGCCAATGGGAGCTGTGGAGTCGGCACTTGGGGAGTGCGCGGAGACCCCTGGTCCCCTCACAGGGGCATGCCACCCACTTCCGGGAATGGCACGGGGCCAGGAGGACAGGCAGGCTTTACCTCTGCTGTGCTGCCAGACTTTTAGCAGCCTAAAATCTCCTGGTTTGGCATCAGTAGCCTCCGGGAGATAGAGCCCAATTCCAGGAGCCTCCTGGCGAAACCGTGAGGGTTGCAACCCTATGTGAGACATTCCTAGTTCAGCAGCTCTGACCCCAGGAGCCTGTATACAGCCCAAATCTGGCTTAAAGGTATATAAATTCAGTAATATTGTATACAATCATTTATCAGTTGAGGTTCAGCCCTCCCGTCTTTTTAGACCAGGAAACCTTTGCATGCATTATTTGAAAAGTAAAACCCAGACCAAGCTTCTCTCTCTCTCCTGCTGGGTGTAGACGCCATGCTGTCTTTTCCTCCATGTGTTAGTTTGAGGTTTGCCTCCTCCCTTGTTAGCTTGATGGGTCTGTTTACATGATATGTAAATACCTTGTCCTTCAAAATACTTTGGAAGCAATTGCTAGCTGGGGAAAACACATGTCTTTGTTTAGTGCTGACCTGTTTACCCCCGACATACCTGGTTTACACACACTTCAGTCATAATTTCAGCATATTCCATAACTCTTGAGACCCACCATGTATGTACATCATGCAAAAATATTAATGATCAGTGAGTTGTTAGTTTTCAAATGATACCACACAAGGCATATTTTGTACAAATAGGGTGACCAGATGTCCCATTTTTAAAGGGACAGTCCCATTTTTGGGGACTTTTTCTTATATAGGCGCTGTGAGGGTTTACGCCCCTCCTTACAGGGCAGCACAGCCTAATGGCCAGAGTCCATATAAACACCCCTGGTTGCAGGGCAGCATGGCCTAATGGCCAGAGTCCATATAAGCACCCCTGGTTGCAGGGCAGCACAGCCTAATGGCCAGAGTCCATATAAGCACCCCTGGTTGCAGGGCCGTAGGACATTACTACTGGCTCAGCGAGGGGGTCCTACCGCAACACGCTGAGGCTTACAGGGTCAAGGTACCAGTCCATCACCTTCCCCAGGTCACTCCCTACCAGCTGGGGAGTTGGGGCCTCCCACGGATCCCAGGGTTCTCCGTGAGGCTCCGGATCCGTCACCTCCTCTGGTTCCTCCCGCAGTAGGGGTTCGTGCCAGCCAATAAAAGCCTCTATTCCTGACAGCTCCAAGAGTGTCAGCTGGTCCTTTGCGTGAGCTTCCCAGTTAGGTCCTTCCCCTGCAGCCGCCCACCCCAAGTGAGCTGAATTCCCTCCTTTTATACTCAGTGAGCACCTGGAGCATGCCCAGTATGAACGGGCAGGACTTCCTCTGTCAGAGCTACTGGTCTGACGTCACTTGGGCCAGTACGGGGTGGGGCTGCCCCGTCACAGGCGCCTATTACCCCCTGTCCCATTTTTTCACAGTTGCTGTCTGGTAACCCTATGTACAAAGATTATTACAACAGCATGTTGAGTGTGAATACAGGGGTGCTTAGTGTCACAGTGAGCTTTCACCTCAGTTGTTTTCAGTTCTTGGACTAAAGAAGCAGAAGATTGCATTTGGAAAAAATATTAGTGCAGCAGGTGATATGCAATTTATCTGGGATGCAGGGCCAGCTCCAGGGTTTTTGCCACCCCAAGCGGCGCAAAAAAAAAAAAAGGGGCGATCGCGATCTGCAGCGGCAATTCGGCGGGAGGTCCTTCGCTCCGAGCGGGAATGAGGGACCGTCCGCCGAATTGCCGCCGAATAGCTGGACGTGCCGCCCCTCTCCGGAGTGGCCGCCCCAAACACCTGCTTGGCAAGCTGGTGCCTGGAGCCGGCCCTGGTGGGAAGAGTGGTATTACAAATTCTGAATCTTGCATGGATGTTTACCACTGATGCAAAAGTTGGGAGTCATTCTCTCTCTCTCTAGCCTAATGATTATTTAAGTATTTATCCACAGTGGATCAGTCATTGGGAGAGAAAGTGACTCTGTAATCCATCAGAGAGTTGGGAGACCCAGAGTCCAGTCTCCCTGTTCCAATCACTCTTTCATTATATATCCAGAGTGCAACAGCTTCAACAGGAGGGACTGGGGAAACTCTGCATCAGAATATCCCATAGCTCAATGGTTAGACAGCACTTTTAAGTAGCACAGCAGGAGACTGCTGGTTCAAATGCTTTCACCCCCTCAGGAAGAGAAGGGCGGAATTGAACTTGGGTTTCCCACATTCCCAGTAAATGCTCTAACTGCTGAGCTAAAAGTTATGGTATGTGCACCACCTCTTCCCCTCCACCCTAGTATTATGACTGGGTGCTGATCTGATAGGTGACCTCTAAGCATGTCAAATTGGGCCTTGCACGTGAGTTAGGCAACCAAATGCCTGTCTTCCCCCAGTTTGTGAATTACTTTGGGTAGGGTTACCATATTTAAAAAATAAAAAAAGAGGACACTCCACGGGGCCCTGGCCCCGCCCCCGCCCCAACTCCACCCTAACTCCACCCCCTTCCATGAGCACCCCGCATTCCCCCTCCTCCCTCCCAGCCACGCAAAAAGGACTGCCCGAGCGCTACTGGCTTCACGGTTTGCCGGGCAGCCCCCAGACCCTGCGCCCCCAGCCGGCGCTTCCCCAGCGCAGCTGCAGCCCGGGAGGGGAAGCACCCAGCCAGGGGCGTAGGGTCTGGAGGCTGCCCGGCAAACCGTGAAGCCGGTAGCGCTTGGGCTTCGGGCAGCCCCCATGCCTCTGGACCCTGCGCCCCCGGCCGGGCACTTCCCCTCCCGGGCTCCGGCTGCTGTGCTCCTCCCCTGACTCTTCGGCTCTGTTTAAGAGCCGAGCTGCCCGAGTGCTACCGGCTTCAGGCAGCCCCCATGCCTCTGGACCCTGCGCCCCCGGAGCCCGGTAGGGGAAGTGCCCGGCCGGCGGCTCAGGGTCTGGAGGCATGGGGGCTGCCTGAAGCCGGTAGTGCTTGGGCAGCTCGGCTCTTAAACAGAGCCGAAGAGTCAGGGGAGGAGCACAGCAGCTGGAGCCCGGGAGGGGAAGTGCCCGGCCGGCGGCTCAGGGTCCGGAAGCATGGAGGCTGCCCGAAGCCGGTAGCACTTGGGCAGCTCGGCTTTAAACAGAGCAGAAGAGTCAAGGTAGGGAGCACAGCAGCCGCGGGAGGGGAAGTGCCTGGCCGGCGGTATTTTTCCCGGACATATTCGGCTTTTTGGCAATTCCCCCCGGACGGGGGTTTGATTACCACAAAGCCGGACATGTCCGGGGAAAACCGGACGTATGGTAACCCTAACTTTGGGACTTAGGCAGGGATGTCTAGAGGGAAGCAGCAGTACGCAGGCCCAGAGGCAAGAACATAAACACTTAGGGAACTTTTACTCTGAAAAACTTAGACTCTGACTATATTTAGACACCTACAAGGTTCGGCAGGAGTTCTGCGGATTGAAATGGGGACTTAGGTGCCTATAAGATTTAGTATCAGGGGGTAGCCATGTTAGTCTGTATCTACAAAAACAACAAGGAGTCTGGTGGCACCTTAAAGACTAACAGATTTATTTGGGCATAAGCTTTCGTGGGTAAAAACCTCACTTCTTCGGATGCAACTTCCTGCATCTGAAGAAGTGAGTTTTTTACCCACAAAAGCTTATGCCCAAATAAATCTGTTAGTCTTTAAGGTGCCACCAGACTCCTTGTTGTTTTTTTATAAGATTTAGGGCATTTAGGTGCCTAATGACCCTAATGTTAAACTCACAGAAATTATGCTTGGCACCTGTCTCTTCCCCCACCCACTGCTATTCCTCTCACCTTTGGGAGTCCCTGGTCCATCCCTTCGCTAAGGAAGCCTGTGCCCCATCCATCTCCATGAGAACCTCCATCCATCCCCCTGCCTGCCACCTCCTGACCCTGTCCACCTTTAAGTCTTTCCCCTTTTCCCCCATAGCAGCCTCTCTCCACCCCGGGCCCTGCTCTGGCACCCTAGAGCTTCCATAGCTCCCCTAACCCCCCAGGGGCGCGCCTCTCCCCTTAAAATAACATGAGGCTCTGGTTACCCTCTGCCTGGGCCGAGACTCACTCCCGTTGCTAGGTAACATCCTCCTCTGTGCGCCAGGGACCCGCGCGGCCACACTACCCTCACCCGCAGTCGGCAGCACGCCTCCCATTGGTCAGCTGGGCCCTGCGCGGAGTTCCCACTGGGCGGCCTCTCCCTGAGCCGCGCTCCCATTGGCGAACAGCAATCTGCCCAGGCCGCGTCACGTTCTCACACCATGCGCCAGCACCGCCCGCCTCCCCGTCCACTGACTGGTTGGGAGTGGTGACAAAAGGGGACCCAGCGACGGAGGGACTCTGATTGGGCGGACGAGCTGTCGCTCACGTTTCAAGCGGCCGCTTGGACGGCGGGGCTGGTTTAAAGGCGCCGCTCCTGCTCCCGTGCCCCATCCAGTGGCTGAGGGAGAGAGAACGAAGCGGCTAGCGGGACCGGCGCATCACGCAGGTGAGAGCTGGGCAGAGGCGCATCCTCGGCCACCCCAGCCGCTCGCGGGGGGCGATACTGAGATCTCCGCCTCCGCTCGGGGCTGGGACCCGCGCAGGGGCTTGCTGGGGAGCTGCGACATCCGTGCGGCGGGGCTGGCGGCTGCCTGGCGTTCAGTGAGACCAGCCCCCCGGCGGGCTGGGCAGGGGCCGAGGGGAGCGAGCGGCCCCGGAGCTGCGGGGGTGGGCTGGGTGCAGGCGCCTGGGTCACATCTCCTTGGCTGCGCGGAGTGCGCAAGGCTGGCCGGGGCGCCCAGCTGCATCGCACTGGGGTGGGCGCTGCCCTGCGTTTGGCTGCGGGGTCTGTGGCTGGATTAAACGGGGACTCTCCGTGTCTGGCATGCCAAGGAGCCGGTAGCCCAGAATCGGGAGGTGCTCACCCCGCGGTGCCTGCCCAGCCCAGGTACCCAGATACTTGGACTTGTCAGTAAAAGGCATCCTTCGTAGATTTAGTCTGTGCCTCACTAGCGGAACAAGGCAGCTATAGAGAGATACTATGAAAATAAGGGCTATATGCCAACGAGGCTTTAGTGGTTGTTTTTGTGTATTCTAGTACTATACAAAATGTGCCAGGCTTGTATAGGACAGCAGTCACTGCCCTAGTATCCGCAATGGCTACCACTTTAAGGTATAGGACAGTCTTTTACTGCATGGTGTTTGTGCAACCAGAATCTCTGCAGAATGCTTTTCAGCTAATAAAACTCTAGAGACTGCCATACGCTATCTTTGATCCACCTGGGTGTGAATGTCACTGATGTGACTGGGAATTTTGCCTGCACATGTATGGGGCTTTTGGAGGCAGAAAATTGAAGGGATTTTGTATGTCTTAAAGAAGAAAAAGAAATAAATCAAAGGAGTCGGAGGCACTGTCCTACTGAAATTCAGTCACACATTAAAACATGCAGCTTAACTATTTTTTCCCCTGAATGTCTTTTCTACACAAACTCTAAAAATGTATCTGGCTTCAGTGATTCAGGAACTGAACTGACCAGGTAACCAAAAGCAGGAATGAGTGAAAGGCATGACTTTAGTGGATAATGTCACTGCCTCTTCCTATCCTATTAGCCTTGTGTGTGCATTCAATACATTTGTTACTGCTCCACTTCATTGTGGTCAGAACCTCAGATCCCAAAACCAATTTTTTTTCCATCTCCTTACTTCAGCCCTCATTACCATTGATCATATAGTAGGCTTACTACTAAGTCTCTCTCCCTTGCTTTTCTTCTAACTCTGGCAAGTGCCCAGTGCTTTGCAGGATCAAACCCAATCACAGAATTGAGCCTGTGCGTTACTATGCAAGCGGCTTTTTAATAACCGAAATCCTGTATTTGCTACATTAGCAATCTAAAACCTGATATGGGAAGAGAGAATATTTCTCTGAGAAATTCTTATTTCCTAATTACTTTCTGAGCTTCTTGAAAAGATGTGAAATTGTACATGCACTGCATTTCTTTTTATAAATGCATATTGCTGCCTAAAACCTTAGCTATAACCAGAAGAGTGCCGCACCTCATGAACACTTCATGGTTTAGCAGCAGCCTTCTTAAAATCTTTGGATATCTTCAGATAACCTTTCTCATATGTTTGGTAGAAATATCAACTGGTGGTCTGTTCAGTACTTAGTACATGCTGTATTCAATGCACACTGATTAAACATATTTTAAAATAAGTGGAGAAAGGAACTACATTAAGTTAAAGGGCATATTAACTGATTATCAAATTCATCATAGCAGTATTTCTTCAGAAATTAAAATAATAGTTTTTATTCAGTGTTTTATTTATGAAACATTTCAGGAATAAAAGGAAAAAAGTGAATGACCAATTGTGTTGCCTGCAAGAACCAAAGATATGAATTCTTATTCTGTTTTGTAGCTTTCAGCAGACTCTGTCCTGTGAAAGAAAGAAATTTAAAAAAAAATCTGAAAAGTCTAGAGAATGATCTCAAGCAAACTAGCAGCGCTCGCTCTAATTTAAAAAACAAAACTGTGTGTGCCACCATATGATGTCTCTCCCATTATGGAAAAACTGAGCTAGTAGCATTTTGCAACCAACGCAAGGACTGCTGTAATTTGCACATTATGCCTCCGAGAGACTCTTTAAAAAAGGCTTTCCAGTAGCGTGAGGGAACATAACTAATTATCATCAATGCCACAAATTCCTTTTGATACTGATGGCATTAATCTTTCTAAAAACTCATTTGGCTGCCTGTTTTAGAATTGTTCTAAGGGTTATTACATGCATCAGTTTTGGTGTCAGTTATGTCATCTTGTCTTCCTGGCCTATTAATACAAAAGTTAGAGTTAATTTAATATTGCTGTCACTGTGAATAAAGCTGGTTTGAAAGATGCTGAACATTCACTCATGAAGGCTGAAGTCTTTCTACCATAGAATAGGAACATTACAAGCAGCACTATAATCTTCCCAACCCTACCCATACTTTCCTGTTAATGGGCCTCATTCCATTCCTGAAGGGAATGCTTGTAGTAGGAGTTAGAGCAGGGACGGGCAAACTACGGTCCTCCAGACGTTTTAATCCGGCCCTCGAGCTCCCACCGGGGAGCAGAGTCTGGGGCTTGCCCCACTCTGGCGCTCCAGCCGGGGAGTGGGATAGAGAACTTGCCCCACTCCGTGCAGCCCCCAGAAGCAGTGGCATGTCCCCCCTCTGGCTCCTACGTGTAGGGGTAGCCAGGGGGCTCCGCACGTTGCCCCCACCCCAAGAGCCGCTCCCATAGTTCCCCGGGAACTGTGACCAATGGGAGCTGCGGGGCAGCGCCTGTGGACAGGGCAGCACGCAGAGCCGCCTGGCCGCGCCTCTGCATAGGAGCCGGAGGGGGGACATGCCGCTGCTTCTGTGGCTGCTTGAGGTAAGCGCTGCCCAGAGCCTGCACCCCTGATGCCCTGCGCCCCAACCCCCTGGCCCAGCCCTGATCCCCCTCCTACCCTCCAAACCGCTTGGTCCCAGCTCGGAGCACCCTCCGGCACCCCAAACCCCTCAGCCCCACCCCAGAGCCCTCCCCTCCAGCCCTGCACCCAAACTCTCTGCCCCAGCCTGGAGCTTCCTTCTGCACCCTGAACTCATTTCTGGCCCCACTCCACAGCTCCAGCTGGAGCCCTCACCCCCTCCTGCACCTCAACCCCCAATTTTGTGAGGATTCATGACCCACCATACAATTTCCATACCCAGATGTGGCCCTTGGGCCAAAAGTTTGCCCACCCCTGAGTTAGAGGGTAGCTCAGTTTCCATAACTCCTACTTTGGCCTTTCTCAAGGGTTGATTGACTGGGTCATGGGCCAGGAAGCTATGCTACAAGTGCAGGTTACACTAGACATGATTTTTCATTGGTACAGATTTCCACTGGTCTCCATCTATCTTATAAATGATTTTATTTTTCAATTGTGCCCATCCAGAGAAAAACACAGGCCACTTGCCAACCACCCTGGTTAGTCTGCCTTATGATCTTTGCTGATATTATCAATAAGGGTACCAGTTGTGATGTGGAGATCGGTGCAACAGAAACTGGAAATTGGCAAAACTGTCCGTTCCTTCCACTGCAGACCTGTCAGATGGCAAAGACTTTTTGGTCACTATCAGTGTATGTGGGATTTGAACATAAGTGAAAGCTGGATTTATGACCTTTCAATCCTCTGAGATGTGCAGGCTTCTTGGAATTGTTATAGTGACGACTCTGGTATCAAAATATTCTTGTCTTTGACATGAAACAGCATTTTAGCTGAAGGTAGAAAAACTTAAACTACAACAATAGGAGTAATTTGAGCTCCATCTTTTGTATAATGTTTTGTCTTTTAAATGCTCTTTATCCATGACCATACAACTTCAAGGCATGGACTCACTTCAGATGGAAGGACTGCAATACTGTTAATAGTCATTGCATTGCTTCTGATTCTGACAGTTTTGCAACTGAAATTTATTTTACCACTGACATTTCCTATTAAGGGAGTCTTGTTCCTACTCAGTGTTACAACTGAGGAAATGGCATTTTGTTATGTGGTAGGTTTCAATCAAACCAATGTTTATCCATCCTCAGTTGTCCCCATTGGGCTAGGACCAGTTTGCTTGTAAACTCTGTCTATTCCGAATCTCTTCTGATAGAGGTCCTAATTAACCGTTAATTATTTATTTCAATCTGGGGTTTGTCAGATTAGATATACTACAAAGACAGTGATTTTTATTAGTGTATGCAACCTGCTTTTGCTTTGCATTCTTATACCATAAACATGCCAATTAATATTTCAGACTAGAGGACAATCTTTCACTGAGATGAAGCCAGTGTCCTATTTCACTTTGCTGGGACACCGAAATATAAATCTGAGCTTACTGCAGTACTAGCAAGCACTTCAAGGATAAGCTAAAGGAACAATATCTGAACTACTGACAGACTCATTTTAAACCTGTTGAATAAAACTTGAGTAATTTAGACTGATTAGAAACTTAAATAAAAGTAATAAGTACATTATTTTAGTGCTCCCAAAATGCACGCCAAGCAAACTTAGCAGGTGGAAAACACCACTATTAAACAGTTGGTACTAGTTAGTATCACTTTAAAATAACTTTGCCCTGATGCACTTTCTTTTCCAGGTATCCTTATGCAGTTGCTTCTAATCATAAAACCAACCAGTTGTTAAGTAACAATCCTCTGGCTTCATGTTTACACAGTGATAAATGCATCTGAGTATTTATATCTCTTTTAGGTAGCAACTAAATGGGCAAATTGAACGAGTATAACTTCTCTAAATCCCTCTGTGGCCACTCCTGTTTTGGTTTGAGTAGTTTTCTTTTGTTCGGTTTTGTGTTGTCATTTAACTCAACCTGCTCCCAGTCTTTGTATAACAAAGCCACTCTAAACTAAAACCCTAATGCTGCAAACACATACTTCCAGTAGAACTATTGACTTAAAGGGGACTATTCAAATTAAGTAGTTAAATTCAGAACCTGTATAAATGGTTGCAGGATCATGGCCAAAGGCCATATCTACACTACAAAATTGTGTTGACTTAACTTATGTTGGCATACAGCCACAAAAATTTATTAAATTGCTTGTGTGTGTGTGCACGCTTAGCTCTTTGTGTCCACAGTGCATGCCCTCACCAGGAGTGCTTGTATCAATTGTATTGTCAGTGTGGGGCATTGTAGGATGGCTCCTGGAGGCCAGTAACAGTTGACATAAGCAATGTAGTGTCTACACTGACATTGTGTAGACCTAATTACCTTGACTGTGATTCTGGGATGCTCAGAGAGGTGCTGTTTCTAAAGCAGTGTAGAGAGGCACTTCCTTGGGCAGGAGCCAAATTTAAGTGAAGATGCTTCCACATCTAGGTTAACGTGACGCAGCTTATGTCAATCTAACCATCTAATGTAAATTAGGCCTAAATGGGGCACTATAGGTTTAAATTAACAAATTGGATTCTATCCATGCAACTTTCTCATAAAGACAAGTCTGTGCCTTCCCTTTATTGTAACACCTACCTGTACTGTGTGATTAAATTCACTTCAGCTAAACAAAAAATCTTGTTGTAACCTGTAATACCTCAGCCTTTCCCCTCCCTGTTTATTCCTACTTGCCCTCTCTGTCTAATGGAGAGTGTCAGCACCTCACAGCAGGAACTACACCTTTTTTATTTAGGTGGTCAGCGACCTAGCCCAATGTTTCTCAACGTCTGGGCTATGGACCAACGCCAATCAGAGATCTCCCTGATACAGTTTAGGAAAGCAGCAAGCCAGTCCCTGGTATCAAAAAGCCTGAGAAACATAGACCTAGCCTACCTCTAACTTGTACTGTGCCTAATTACCTTGTCACATCCTAGCCTGTTCAGGTCAGGCTACTATTTCCTTCTTGGAATGAAGGCAGGGGAGGAAGAAAACATGTGCTGATCCTTGCCCCTACTACACAGTGGTGGCTCATCTACACCCCATGTTTCTGTAGGATCCAGGTGTAGCCTGCACTTCACAGCATAGCACTAAATCCTGGACATACATAAAAACAGCCGTACTGGGGCCAATGCCAGGTGCTCCAGAGGGAATGAACAAAACAGGTAATCATCAAGTGAGCCATCCCCTGTCACCCATTCCCACCTTCTGGCAAACAGAGGCTAAGGACACCATCCCTGCCCATCCTGGCTAATAGCCATGGATGAACCTATCCTCCATGAACTTACCTAGTTCTATTTTGATCCCTGTTGTAGTCTTGGCCTTCACAACAGCCTCGGGCAAGGAGGTCCATAGGTTGATTGTGTGTTGTGTGGAAAAAATACTTCCTTTTTGTTTAAACCTGCTGCCTATTAATTTAATTTGGTGGCCCCTAGTTTTTGTTATGAGGAGTAAAATAACACTTCCTTATTTACTTTCTCCACACCAGTCATGATTTTGTAGACCTCTATCATATCCCTGTTAGTCATCTTTTTCCAAGCTGAAAAGTCCCCATTTTATTAATCTCTCCTCAGATGGCAGCCATTCTCTACCCCTAATCATTTTCATTGCCTCTCTCTGAACCGCTTCCAATTCCAATACATCTTTTTTGAGATGGAGGGGCCGCATTTGCACACAGTACTCAACATGTGAGTGTACCACAGGCGCTATTGTCTGTTGTTCCTATGGATGACTTTTTATTGGAAACTGCAGGCTGCATCCATAGCCTCTATTTCCATGAAAATAAAAAAGCTTCCTCCACTGCGGGCCCTACTGCTAGGGAAAGCTTCAGCCTCAGGTATCTGGGGATCCCCTCCCACCTCACAACACGGATCAGGTGTAGTGACCCACAGGCTGCAGCAGAAATACCAGATGTGGTTGGGCAATAGCTACTCAAGCCGCACCCACCCCTGGGGCGGCAGCTACTATTGTCTCTCTCCATTCCCATGACCTCGAACAAAGGGAAGGCTGCCGGGCAGGGCCGGGGCTTGTCTCTTCTCGCCCACGCGGCCCTGTCTTTGCCCGCTCCCAGCCCAGCTCTGCAGCACGGCCCCTCGCCCCCCAAAAGGAGCAGGCGCTGTACTCTCCTCCACGCGCGGGTTGGGCTGGGCAGAGTCTGCACTGCAGCACTAACCGGCGCTACGTCACAGCACTACCAGGGGTGGAGTAGCCAGCTGGGGGCTGCCGCGTGGGTTGCTGCAGTAGCGCGCGTGCGCATTTGGGTGACCCTCAAGGTGACAGCCGAGTGCGCGCTTGCGCACTCGGGTCTGCCCGCCTGGCCCGTTCCGCGGGACGGCTATGGGATTCCGTAACGTGTAAGCGAGGGGGGCCGCTGCGAGGGGGGGCTCGGTAGGCGACGGGAGCCGCCCCCGGGGGTGGCTGAGGAGCCGCTCCCTGACCTAGGCGGGGGCTGCTCCCGGCCCGAGAGCCCGGTGCGCGGGAGCCCCCGGGCCCTGCTGGGGGGCGTCTGAGACCGCACCCCCCCTCCGGCTGCTCTGGGCCTCGCGCTCGCAGGGAGGGCTGCGGTCATGGGCCGGGGCCTGCCCCGTGCTGCGCCGCGCGGAGCCGAGCGCCGGCTGATACCGCGCAGCGCTGCGGCTTGTTGTCCCGGCTGGGCTTGGCCGCATGGCTCCAGGGCAGGAGCGGGCCGTGACGCTGGGGGTGCGGAGCCGGTGTCGGGAGGCGGTGGGGAGGCTGGGTGTTGTGCAGCTGTTGTTCTTTTCTGCCCTGTGCAGATGGCAGTGCCTGTGGGGAGGGGCGGGGTGTTGCCTCCATTAGGGGGCATCCAGTAACCCTGAGTCAGGAGGACCCCGAGGCTGGATACTGACTAGACTGTCTGAGTGCCTAGTGGACAGAGCGCTGTGCTTAGACTCAGGAACTCAGAGTGCTGAATGACCTTGGGCAAGAAAGTCCACCACTCTGCCTCAGTTTCTCTGTAAAATAGGGATAATGACACTGATTCCTCTTGTAAAGCGCTGTGAGAACTAGTGATGGAAAGTGCTAGGTATGAATTATTTATTAGTAGTGGGGCTTTTGTAGAGGAGGCAGGGTATGGGTGGTGGTTTGTTTTTTGGTTGAAGTATTTTGTCTTTCTGACATCCTGCCAGCAAACCTCAGCTTTGACTTAATTTAGCTTAGGCAGCATCACAACTGTCACTCAGTGCAGAAGTGGGGCCTGCAAGGATTTAAAAAATTAATACTTACTACTGCAGGCTTGTATTAAACTCCCAAGGTTACAGCTTTTCTCTGACCTTGGCTTGGTAAACGCCACCACCCAAATGCAACAAACCCCCCTTTGAATCCAGGAAGGAGCACTTGGGAATTCCTCCCTATGGGGTGCCCTCAAGACCCCACCCCCAAAAGCTGAAAAAGGAAACAAAGGAAATTAGCTGTGGCTACCAGCTAATCAAACAACACGCACAAACCTCTAAGGACACCAAAAATCCAATCCTGTTCTTAAAAAAAGGTAAATTTTATTAAAAACAAAAAAGAAAATATATCTGGAACTTAAGCTTTTGCTAGATTTTAAAAGAGCAATTCCAAAAATCAAGCACCCAAAATAGTTTTCTTGGGGGTCAGCTTAAAGGTTACAAGGAAACAGAAGCATCTGGGTTAACACAGTGGAGTCCACAAGCCAATAAGAAATAAAAGAAATAACCCTAATCACATCTAGCTAAACATTCTGATCTACTTACACATTGGAATTCAGATAAGTACTTCTAGGCACAATCTGATAACTAAAAATCATACCTGGCTGAGTTGCTTATAGCATGGTTGCCCTGTCCCTTCAGCCCAGAGAGACAGACAAAGGGAAAGTTTTTTTCCCAATTTTAAAAAGTTCAACCTTCCCATTGGCTCTTTTGGTCAGGTGTAAACTTTTTTTTTTTCTTTATCTGGGGGACTTTTTAACCCTTTACAGGTAAAGCAAGTAAAGAACAGCTACCAAAAGGGATTTTACAGTTAGCTGGCTGGCTGGGTGTCCATTAAAGGGAGCTATCCCCCCACTTTATTTATTACAGGCAGTGTGTAGGCAGGTGGCTGTGATCCAGAGACCTTCATGGAATTGGTTGCTTTGGTCATCTTCCTGATATGAAGGGGTCCCATGTTTATTTTTTTAGACACTGAGAGCTGATCGGTCTCATCCCACAATGCACATCTTGATCCAAGTGCCTGTAAGGGGTAATGACAGGTCTCCAGGAGGGATGTGCAATTCAAAAGACCAAGATCTCAAATTAAATTCTATTTTATGAATTTATCAGGGAAACACTTTCCACAATAAAAGTGGCATCAATACTGCAAAGATCCCCTGATTTGCATTCTTCAGGAAGTGACTAACTGAAAGGGTTTCTGCTCCTGAGTAGACAGATTAGAATACCAGCATAGTTAAATTCTGTGTCACATTTACTTAACCTAGATTTCACTTCAAAAATTTCTACATGTAGTAGTTGCCCTATGGGTAGATCTCTGAGCCTAGATCTCTATGGCAGATCTCTACTTGGTACACACCTTCTGTTGGTAGACTTGTCCTCACCTGAATCATCCAGTTGACTTCAGTGGGCTTACTAATATGCATAAGTGTTTGCATCCTCAGGACTAAATTTGTATTTTTAATAATTACAAAAATTCTTAGTGGTGTCAAACCAGAAATTCAACTGACAATTATGAAATCAAAGAAACAAGTACAAAGCATCCACTAATAAAATGGGAAGAAAATAAATAACTAGCAATACATAAATAGAAACTTTAATTTTCCCCCTTAAATTTAAAATTAATTACATTTAAAAAAAAAAAGAGAATATCTATCGGGGAGTTAAGCATGTTTGTGAAGTGCACCTCTAAGGAAGATGAGTACTCCATATTGGTATGAGAGGGTAGGTCATGTCATAGCAAACAGCATTAGATAGAATATGTATGAAATAGTTTTTCAAGGAGTTTGTAGGAAATTAGAAGTCTACTGCACAATTACTTATTAAAGTGAATGTGTCTAAATAAGCTTTGGTGGTGGTTTTTTTTTTTTCTCCTCTTCCAAGCTCTACAACAATGCCTGGGTCTCTTCCTGTGAATGCTGAAGCCTGCTGGCCAAAAGATGTGGGAATTGTTGCCCTGGAGATCTATTTTCCTTCTCAGTATGTTGACCAGACAGAATTGGAAACATTTGATGGTGTGGATGCTGGGAAGTACACCATTGGCTTGGGTCAATCGAAGATGGGATTCTGCTCAGATAGAGAGGATATCAACTCACTCTGCTTGACTGTGGTACAGAAGCTTATGGAGAGGAACAGTCTCTCCTATGATTGCATTGGGAGATTAGAAGTTGGAACAGAGACAATCATTGACAAGTCAAAATCTGTAAAGACTGTCCTGATGCAGCTCTTTGAGGATTCTGGTAATACAGACGTAGAAGGGATTGACACAACAAATGCATGCTATGGAGGCACTGCTGCTATCTTTAATGCTGTTAACTGGGTTGAGTCCAGTTCTTGGGATGGTAAGTTTGTTGTCTTTGTTCGAAAGCTACATCTTAAGTCTTTGTCCAGTAGTCTTCCTAGTAACCACCTTAAATACACAGCACATAACTTTATGCTTGGATAGTAAGCCTTTTAAAAATACTTTATAAGATATAAGATTTCGTTTTCTATAGTTAAAAAATGCTAAGTAAAACAGACACTGGACTTGAGAGGTTTCCTGGGAAATACGCTAGACAGAAAATGTATACTTCCAAGATGACTTGCACGTCTAGGTTACACCTTGTGTAAATGTGAAATTAGAATGTATTGTATATGCTTTACAAAGTGATTCTGAGACACCTGCTTATCATTGATCTTTTCTTGGAAATCTGGAATGCTCCAAAGAATGAAAATAAAAGGCGGAAATAAATTTGGAGAAGTGTCAGCTGATGAGAGCTCGCACAATCCTGCAACCATATCTTCCTGTAAACTGGAAAACTAAGCATTGCAAGCTAAAAATAAAGTTTCCCCGGGACTTCTTTCCATAGTTATTTCTTATCTTTTCCAGGTCGTTATGCACTTGTTGTTGCTGGAGACATAGCTGTGTATGCCACTGGAAATGCCAGGCCAACCGGTGGAGCTGGTGCTGTTGCTATGTTAATTGGTCCAAATGCTCCTTTAATTTTTGAGCGAGGTTAGTCTCATGTGGAAAGATTTTAAAACTGATACCATATATGGGGCCTGCAGAACACTCTGAACTCCAGGATGTCCTGTACTGTAGTTACTGTCATTCCAGGCCTCCGGGGAGCCAGATTAACTTTTCTGGTGTTAGAACTTGCACCTTCTATCTTGGTCTAAACTGACCTGTTGCTGCCCCTAGTGGGATTCACCTGTGGGTGGAGTAGGAGGTACTGCCTGCCTTCACCAATGTGAAATAGGCACTAGACAAGACCGTGCAGTCCTTGTATCAGCGCAGTTTTCTCACGGGGGGGCTGTCAAATGATGAAAATCGACTTGTTACAGGCAGGATAGGCTAGATTCATGAAGGAACTTAAGCGTAGTGACACTGAGCGTCAGCACACCCAATTTCTAGGAGCCTAGAAAATTACTGGGATTAACAAAACCTGGGTTAGGCACCTCTGGAGAAATGGTCTGAAGTAAATAGGATGAAATTCAATAAGGACAAATGCAAAGTATTCCACTTGGGAAGGAACAATCAGTTGCACAGATACAAAATGGGAAATGACTGCCTAGGAAGGAGTACTGCGGAAAGAGATCTGGGAGTCATAATGGACCACAACTAAATATGAGTCAACAGTCTAACACTGTTGCAAAAAAAGCAAACATCATTCTGGGATGTATTAGCATGAATGTAAGCAAATTCTACTCCGTGCTGATTAGGCCTCAACTGGAATAGTGTGTCCAGTTCTGGGCAACACATTTCAGGAAACGTGGACAAATTGAAAGTCCAGAGAAGAGCAACAAAAATGATTAAAGGTCTAGAAAACATGACCTATGAGGGAAGGGTGAAAAAATTAGGTTTGTTTAGTCTGGAAAAGAGAAGACAGTGGGGACATAACAGTTTTCAAGTACATAAAAGGTTGTTACAAGGAGGAGGGAGAAGAATAGTTCTTAACTTCTGAGGATAGGACAAGAAGCAATGGGCTTAAATTGAAGCAGGGGAGGTTTAGGTTGGACATTAGGAAAAACTTCCTAACTGTCAGGGTGGTTAAGCATTGGAATAAACTGCCCAGGGTGGTTGTGGAATCTCCATCATTAGAGATTTTTAAGAGGAGGTTAGACAAACACCTGTCTAGATAATACTAGAGTGGTGGTCTAGATAATACTTAGTCCTGCCATGAGTGCAGGGGACTGGACTAGATGACCTTTCAAGGTCCCTTCCAGTCCTATGATTCTTAGCCCAGCGGTCTGGGTACACACCTGGAGTGTGGAGACCCCTTTCCCCTGAGTGGGAAAAGAGATTTGAACAGGCATCTGCCACCTGTCAGACGAGTGCCCTAACCTCCTGTATTTTGGGATATTCTGATGTGGGCGTCTCTCCTGTTGAAATTGTTCCAGTTTGGATAAATAATAAGAGTAATTGGGCCAGAGAGAGCAGCTAAATATAAGAATGACTCTGTAGCCTGGTGATTAGAGTGCTCACCTAGGAGGTGACAGACCCAGCATCCGGTCCCTCTACAGCAATTATCCTAATTATTTATCCTCAGTGGAATACCTTCAGTAGGAGAGACTAAGGGAGTTGTACGTTAGAATAGCCCAGTAGTTAGGGAACTCACCCGAGAGGGGCCAGATCCATGTTCAAATCCCTTTTCTCCCCTTCTGGTGGAGGTGGGACTTTGAACTGAGGTCCCTCACAACCCCAGTGAGTACCCTAACCATTGGGCCAAAAGTAATGAGGGAGGTCATCCCCTATTCCCAATGCCTGATTGGTGTATGCCTGCTTATATGGGCCTGATGTGGTAGGTGAGGTCTGAGGACACCTGCTGAGTTGGACCCCACAGGGGAGTTAGGTGGAGAAATGCCTATTTTCCCCTAGTTCATGAATCGCATTGGGGCTTAGGTGTCAAAAGGTCTAGAGTGGGGCTGCAGTTCACATGCTCGAACAGAAACATAGGCACCTAGGGAACTTTTACTGCACAAATTCAGGTGCTAAGTGAGTTTAGACATCTAGAAGGTTCAGCAGCAGCTGAGGTGAAAGTTGTGAATCACTGGGGCCTGATTCTGGGACTAAGGCACCTAAATCCTTTTTGTGAATCTAGCCTGGTGTTTTGCCAGCACTTCCATTCTCACCTTGGTAGTGAGTGATCGGGAGCTGTATGTCAAACCACCATGGATGTGAGAATTCACTACTAAGCTGTCTGGCCAGCACCAGATCTTATCTGTATGCCACTAAGCTGGGGTGACATGTATTCAGGTTGACTTATAAAGTGATTCTCTTAAGCAATCTTTCTTTCTTTCTTTAAATAGGACTGCGTGGGACCCATATGCAGCATGCCTATGACTTTTATAAGCCAGATATGGTGTCTGAATATCCTGTAGTTGATGGTAAACTATCTATTCAGTGCTACCTCAGTGCATTAGATCGCTGCTATTTTGTCTACCGCAACAAAATCCGTGCTCAGTGGCAAAAAGGTATGTATTACTGTAAAATGTTTACAGGCATCGGTGGCAATCTAAAATTCTATTTGCCAGAGCACATAATGAGACTGCAGTATCTGTACAACCGCATATATCTGTATATCCAGCCTAAAGAAATTTTAAATAAATATTAAATAAACCTCAGGGAAGCAACATTGTCACTAGGACTTTGGCTAGTTTATACCTCCAGTGTAACTTGCCCAGTGGGATGTAAGTGTGTATTTGCTTTTTTTAATGATCCCTTAATCCTGTGACACTGAGATTTATATTCAATTGTTCAACAATTATACAGAATAAATATAAGCATTTTGTTTCGTATTTATTTTTTTTAAAAGGGGGGGGGGCTAATGTGAGCAATTGTACACACATTGTTACAACTTACTGTGCCTTCTTTTGCCTTTGCCAGAAGGAAGTGACAGAGACTTTACCTTGAATGACTTTGGCTTCATGATCTTCCATTCTCCATACTGTAAACTTGTACAGAAATCTGTGGCTCGACTGTTGTTGAATGACTTTCTTAGTGACCAGAACTCTAAAACAGAAAATGGTATCTATAGTGGCTTGGAAGCTTTCAGGTGAGAACTGCTACTATCACTTAATTAGCCTGAGGAAGAAGGGAATCTAAAATGTGCTACACATCCTATATGCTTCTCCCTTTCAGCTGTTTTAGTGAGTAGCAGCAGTTTCTAAACCTCATTATTTTTTAAATAGGGATGTAAAACTGGAGGATACCTATTTTGATAGAGATGTGGAGAAGGCCTTTATGAAAGCTAGTGCTGAACTCTTTAATCAGAAAACCAAAGCTTCTTTACTTGTATCCAATCAAAATGGAAACATGTACACCCCTTCAGTCTATGGCTGCCTTGCTTCTCTTCTAGCACAGTAAGTATAAAGCCAGAAAAGTAAGAAATTGGTACTTGATATGTTAACTCTTAAAAAGCTCTAGAAACATAACTTATTCCCAACAGGCTTACTGTAACCAAAACAAACTATCCCCCAAAAATCTTTTCCCTGGGATGAAGTTCAGGTAGCAATCTTTTTTTAAAAACCCAAACATAAGTTTCGCAAAGTGCTCTAGATACATTAATCATGCAAATGAAGTGGGAAAGCAGGCTGTACACATTCCAGGGAAGGGGTTTTCCTGATTCTTGTCTTGTGCAAGACAGCATACTAACAGTTGATGGTGAATAAACATAGTTGCATCAAGTATCTATGCCTTGGATTAGCAAAACAACATTTTAGATAATCCTTGTAAACTAACAACCCCCCACCTAGTTGCAGTCTTAACCTGAACAAGCACACACGGTTGCTGGATTAGGGATCAGAAGCCTTTCTTATCCTGCCACAGGTTATGCAGGGTTGATTAGATGATTACTAGAGGCTAGTTGCAGCTCAAATGGTTCTGCATGCACACTTAATAAAGAAAACCAGCCTACACAATAACTAATTTGTATGTACTCTTGTCTCACATACTTCATCCGTCCATCTTTCGTGAATTGCATCCAGAAATAGCTGCTTTCCTACTATCCAAACTAATTAGCCACTGACTAAACTTCTCATTTACTAGCACACACTGCTCCCAGCCTCCAAACAAGTTAAGAGGAGAGAAATCAAGACATCTTCTCTTCCCCCACCAAAACAAGCATACCAAAAGAGCAACTTTCTTTGTTTCTTTGCAGACCGTTCCAGCTAGCATCAGCTGTGGTGCAGCCACTGAGACTGACCGCACCAAAGGGAACTCTAGCAAGCCCACTCTTTAGCATTGACTTTCTCTCGGCCTGGGCTTTTTAGTTTTCTTCGAGGTGGTGATACCCTTTAGGCATGGAAAAAGCAAATAACCTGAGGATTGTAATGTTCTGGACGTTATTTAACCTCATTCCATTTAAATTAGTTTGATGGTAGCTGCACTGCAGAGTCCTAAATCTTGTTTCAAAGATCATTCTCTAGTGCTGTAGATGTATGTGGCACTTCTCAGTTAGAAAGTGAGAAGACCCCTTCCCTGAGACGCATACAGTCTAATACAGGCAATGCAATGTGTAGATGCCTCATCATGAGAAGTGAAAAAACAAGGAGTGGGGAGCACTCTTTGTGTTACTTGTTTTATGTATAGGAACTATGGCTTGTAGTCTGAGATGTCAGCTGCACCGTTCCAATAAACTTTGGTCTTAGCAGGCTTCTCCCTGGAAGCTAAATATCACACTTGGTTATTTAAAATTGGCACTTAAGTGTAGTTCTCTTAATTCTTCTTGACTGTTGTTTGATGTACAGGTACTCCCCACAGCAGCTAGCAGGACAAAGAATTGGTGTGTTCTCCTATGGCTCTGGTTTTGCTGCTACACTCTACTCCATTAGAGTTACACAGGATGCCACACCTGGTAAGTTAATTTGACTATAGCATTTCTCATTTGGACAGCTCACCTGAAAAGTTGGCTACACTAAAACATTGGTATAAGCAGAAATGCAACAGACTGGCTAATAGTGATAGAAGTATTTCTGTACCATGGGGAAAAGACTAAAATACAAGATGCGGTCTCACCATGTTCTAACTCTCAGAAGGCTAGCTTTATAAGGGAGGAATAGCTCAGTGGTTTGAGCATTGGCCTGCTAAATCCAGGGCTGTGAGTTCAATCCTTGAGGGGGCCATTTAGGGATCTGGGGCAAAAATCTGTCTGGGGATTGGTCCTGCTTTGAGCAGGGGGTTGGACTAGATGACCTCCTGAGGTCCCTTCTAACCCTGTTATTCTATGATAATGACTAAAGCTATAATAATGTAATCTTGTTTCCCAGAGATCATGAAAATTGCATATTAAAATACAACAATAGTCTTCCAGTTTGTACGAAAGTCCTTTTGAAATACTAGTGCATTGACATTTACTTATGATGTTAGCATTGACTTAGTGGAGGTCTTGTGTGTTCCAGGTTCTTCTCTGGATAAAATAACTGCTAGCCTATCTGATCTGAAAACAAGACTTGACTCAAGAAAGTGTATTGCACCAGATGTCTTTGCTGAAAACATGAAGATTAGACAGGAAACGCATCACTTGGGTAAAAGCATTTTCATATAAAGTAAATTACAATATGCTTAACAAAGTAAATTCCTGATATTGTTATCAAATCCGTGAATTCAGTTAAGGATCGAAGTCCAGGGCTTTCTAGTTTTACATAATTTCGATCAAGCATTGCAGCAGTTAAGTATTCATGGCACAATTTGAGCTAAAGTGAAGGCCGTACTTTGGTATTAGTACACATGCTCTTCTGCTATTGCAATTTGGAAAGAGGCAGTGAATATTACAATAAACATTAACCATCAAGTTTCAGAGGGGTAGCCATGTTAGTCTGTTTCAGCAAAAACAAGGAGTCTTGTGCCACATTAAAGACTAATAAATTTGTTAGAGCTTAGCTTTCATGGGCTATGACCCACTTCTTCAGATGTATGAGAGAAAATTACAGTAGGCAGGCATAAATATATAGCACAAGAAAAGTTGCCTTACCATCTTTAAGATGCCACAAGACTCCTCATTCTTAACCATCAACAATCAGTTAATAATATTTTACTGGTTTCCTCATAGCCAACTACATTCCACAGTGTTCAGTGGATGATCTCTTTGAGGGAACGTGGTACCTAGTGCGAGTGGATGAAAAACACAGAAGAACTTATGCTCGACGTCCAGTGCTGGGTGATGGGCTTTTGGAAGCAGGAGCTGAGGTTGTCCATCCAAGCATAGTTCATGAGGTGAAATTTCTGTATTTTTGTTAATAATTGATGTAAATAGCAAAACTATTTTTATATAGTGGTGCTATGCAAATCCCCTGTAAAAGGAAGACAAGGGGCTGATAACTTATTTCCATCTAATTTGTTAAAATAGGAGCCAAAAAATCAAAGATAGACATCTAAAAAAATCCCACCTGCAGAATGTAAGTTTTGGTGCAAGAGAGACTGAGTCAGTTTGTATATAAACCAAGACTGCAGAAACATCCAATCAAACGTGAATACCTAAAACCAAACTTTCTAACTAGTGTAGCGTGAATTTTGTCTGGGAGATGATGCTGGGAGTCTAGGAAGAAGCAATGAAATCTAAGAGCAGGAACTGGAAACTTCTGTGTTTTTTTTTTTTTTTTTTAACTTTTTTTTTCCTCCTCAGCTTATCCCGAGTCCTGCTAAGAAAGTGCCAAGAATCCCTGCAACCACAGAATCTGAAGCTGTTGCTGTCTCTGTTTCCAATGGAGAGCATTAATATACCTCTGTGAGGTGTGAAATTAATCAAAATGGGCGTGGTGGAAAAGGGATTAAATATCTAAATTTCACTGTACAGAAATATTCTAATTGGAGCATGGAAAACTGTTTAAACTCCTTGAGAGGCTTTGTTTAATGTGGTTTCATAACACTAAAGCATGAATGTATTGGAAAAGAAAAAGGCAAAGGTTCGGAGGGCTTTCATAACTCTGGATGTTGGTGTGGTTTTAAAAAAAGGTTCAGGAATTACAAGATCTTGGTAACTGGACACAGAAAAACAGGAATTTTGCTTGACTTCCCAATTTTTTTAGTGAAACCGAAAATAGGTTTAAATGTGCATGCACAAACTCCCACCCTGGGAGTAAAATTTTCTAAATGGAGGAGGGAGGAACAAACGGGTTCCTTCCTCTCCCCAAAAACTGACCAAAAGCCGTTCTCTCGCTCTTTTTCAGAAGTCACTTTGCTTTTTAATGTTGGGGTCCTCGGTGCCTTGACAATAAACTGTCAGTTTTCTAAATACAATATACCCATTACTTCCCCTGCTAAAAAAATTAAGATAGGAATAGGTATTAAGTGATCAAAAATCTGTGACCACCTTATAGATTTGGTCTCCATCTAACTCCCAGTGTCCATATCACATCACTTTTATCCACATCCTTAAAGCCCACCGCTATACTGTTTTGGCAACATTAGCAGAGGCCAAGGACTGAATGAAGTTGGAGTCTTTTGTTGTCCTTCCACTGAGCAGTTCTTGGCAGGGCAGTGGGAAGAAAGCGATATTTGTCAAATAAAGGGTTTAATTCCCTAATTCTTTCAATCTGGCTTTTAAAAAGCATTTAGGTTTAATTTTTTTTTTTTTTGGTCAGAATGATCACAGAGCAGACTTCTAGTCCTCAATTTCCAAATACTATGGGGAGTTTATTCAAACTGACAAACCACAAAGGGAAAAGTGACAGTTCATTCTTGACTCCTAGCTCTTGCTTCTACTATATTTTTCTTAATGGCAATTTTTAACTCTGAACTCATGTTTGGCTTCATATTTCACTTGTACTTCTTGTACTTCTATAACAAGACTGTTGCAGGAAAACACAAAAACCTTTTTCCATCCTTCCAGTCTGAAAGCTGTTCATCATGCAAGGAGTAAATGTCCGAAACTAGTGGGGAGACCATTCTGAGCTATGAAGAGCCTTGCTAGCTTGTAAAATATATTTAAATTGTTCTAATGTACAGGACTGAGTCTCTTGTTTAATTTTATTTCACTGTCCACTTCAAAACTTCATTGTCTAATATAAACTTGCAGAAATGACATTGTGCGAAATGCAGGTTTTTGTGTAATGTAGTGTTTGTATAATACACCGTATGTCACTCACTAGGATTTGATAACTTTTTTTGTTGGACTTGTACAGTCAACTTTCTAAAATTTCATTTAATATGAACTGATGTGGACTAATGGTCTAAGTGCTTTTATGGAAAGTGATGGAGAAATGATGCATGAAGATACTTTTGCAAGTGTTTGGGTTTTTAGTTTCATAAGAGCAACTCTACTTGCTTCCAGAAGACAAATTTATCACAGAATAAAGTCCATTGCTGGCAATGGACAGGCCAAGAACTACTGGCACAAAGAAATTTACTTGCCATCCTCACTAACACTGAAGCAGCTGCTTTTGTAAATAAAGTTTTAGAGATATTTGAAACCGGTGTTGGTGTAGTGCTGAACTGCTCTGGAATACATCTCTTAAATGGATTAGGAAGAATCTAATGACCCAGCAAATACTGGAGAGTTTACAGGTTACTGATCAGGGAACCCAACCTATGGAGGTGTTCTAGTATAAATGCTTCCCTTTTCTGTTCTGTAGTGGACTGTTAAGAGGAAAATTAATCAGACTGTCTAGTTGGCACTCTAACCCAAAAATATTTAGAATCATGTGTTAGGACTGTATTTTTCAATATTCTGTACTGCTTGTTCTTTAAACCCAAACCATTTCTAACGCATCTGTAGTCTGCAACGGTTCTATTCCCATCCCCTTTCCTTCAATATTTTGAAAAAGACTTGATAGCTTAATTTTTCTTGACTGCCTTCTTGGTCTGAACTCATCTCTGACTACGATGCAGTCAATTTCCTGTTACTTTTTAAAAAATCCAAGCTCCTCTTTACTACATAAAAGCAAATGAAGGAATATTGAACCACCCCTCTTCATTTTTAATGTATAAAAAGAGCTATTTAAAAACCTACCAGGTCAGTGTAAACATGGAAAAGCTGCATCTGAACTTGAGTTCTGGTTGTCTGTTAGTAATACAAACTGAAGCTGTGCAACTTCAGTTTTTACGGAGCCTAACAGACTTACCTCTAGCTGTCAAAGTAGCTATTTTAACTGTGCCAGCTCATAGTGATATAACTATTAGGAAAACTTTCTTACAGTTTGTATTTAAGTTGATGTAGGGGGAGCAGAGCCCAAACTTCTGATGTAAGCAGAAGTAGGGGTAACTTTGTCTCCTATCTTAAACACAAGGATTGCATAGGGCATCTGTCTCTTAAAAGGGTACATAGCAATGTGAATAAAGCAAGGAGACCACTACTACAAAATACTAGGCTATCAGAAAACCCCCCCAAACAAACAAACAACCCACCCTATCCCACTCTCGTGTATGGGTTGTGGTATTTGGTGATTGATTTTGATACTAGTGACCATTAGAAGTAAAACAAAAACAAACTGTTTTGGCTGTCGGTGCTAATCTTTACTGCTGAAGTAACATGAGCCAGAAGCACTGCATTGTGGTATGTTTCCTTAATGCCCTATGCAAGGACATTTGTGTTGAATCTATAAGTGAAGCTAAAGCCAGATAAACTTGGAGTCTGGTCCTGTTAGCAATAGCCCATGGCCTTCATTTGGAGCAGGACTGGGTATGCCGTAGTTCTGCATTCTTGATGCCTCATCTCCTTACTCGTAGCCTTATAAGTATGTCATGGAGTAGCAGAAATCACGGATTCTGTGACTTTTTCTCCAACCTTCATGACACTGGGGCCCTGTAGCAGCCCAGCCACTGCTGCCAGCAGTGGGACTCTCTCCCTCAGCAGTCCAGCTGCAGGAGAGAACCCCCCTCAGTTCCCAGCCACCCGCCCAAGCTCCCAGCCACTGGACAGGGGAGAGGGGCTGCAGCTTCCTGCCACTGCATGCAGCGGGGCAGGGTGGTGGACCCTCCTGCCTCCCCATTTTGTCAGGGATGTTTTTAGTAAAAGTCAAGGACAGGTCACGGCTTCCGTGAATTTTTGTTCATTGCCCGTGACCTGCCCATGACGTTTACTAAAAATATCCATGACAAAATCGTAGCCTTACTTATTAATTCACTCAAGGATCAAACCATACTAAGTCCAGTAGATGGCAGCATAGCTGACTGTACCCAGGAGTCACAGCATTTCTCACAGTGGTACTAAAACAAAGGTGAAAAATGTTTGATTTGAGTTAGTGGAGCATCATGTTAGGGTTTGACTTTAAATATAGGATAACTTGTGATACATTACAGCAATTTTCAGGATTTTTCAAAAGCTGATCCTGGACTAATGATGAGAAAGGGAAAAAAAGGTTAGAGCCTCTTTATCAGTCAAGGTGTAATAGCTAAAAATGAAGCGCTAACATTTAATACCGAATAGTCTTGTCTTAAGTAATAGTTTATAGATTCCTTGTAAATAAATATTCACAGCTGTTCAGGAATCAGTCTCTTTAAATTGCCAATTTGCAATGGACAAAATCTGGTTATCATTTAGATTCCTGTACTGTTGTGACTTAACATCAGGCTAATAATGTAATATTTCTGCAAGTGGCCCCATATTATAAATAGCTGTCCTAAAAGATCAGCCCACGTATATTGAGTAATTCTACTCAATTATTAAAAGACAACATCCATTAAATAACTTGTATTTGTTAATTAGTATATCTTCCATTTTACATGTGAGATCTGTGGGCCAAAGTGCAAACACAAACAAGTCTGTTTGAGCATATCAGTCCTCTGGATGAACTAATACATTTTGAGATTTAAGGCAGTTTTGGTTTATTTAAAAATTACAAAAATGTAACATCAAAGCTTACTGTGAAATGAATAAAACCCCTTGTTAAAGTTACTGAATGTAAAGTCTGCTATATGCAATTCATAAAATTGAACACAACTTAGATGTATGTCTGATACCACGGTATGAACTGTGACCTTTCTTTAAATCCTGCTCTTTGGATTCTGGTTGCGTGACTATAGGAACAGTCTCCAGGGCTCTTTTCTTTTGTACTCTGTGCAAAACAATTCGGTAGATACCAGTTATTGAGCTTCGAGAATCTCTCCCACGGTTATTTTGAATGTGTTCTTCTGTGATTCCCAAATCTTCCAAGGTATTTTTCACTTCAATTTCCTCCTCTTTGAGGGTACTAGTCTCTGCTAAATACTTTGGATCCAGTTTAAATGGATCCAACGCTTTTGGATACTGTATCCCTTGCATCCATTCGTTCTTAATAATACATTCAACAGAGTATCGTGCAGTTGGGACTGGCTGAAGAACTCCTCTGATCAGTTTCTGGCAAGTGTCTGAAAGGTATGGAGGCAGGCTATATGTCCCATCAAGAATGCACTTCTTCAGTTTGGCCACTGTGTCCGCACGAAATGGCATTGTACCAGTTGTCATAAAATATAAAAGGATGCCTAGTGCCCATATGTCCACATAAACACCAACATAGTTTTCATCTCGGAAGAGCTCAGGGGCAGCATAAGGAGGAGACCCACAGAAAGTATTTAAAGTTTCCTCTTTTTTACTTATTGTGCTGAATCCAAAGTCTCCCACCTTCACACAGGTGTTACTGGTATAGAATACATTTTCTGCTTTCAGGTCCCGGTGAATGATATTGTTATCATGCTATAGAGCAAAAGGAAAGCAAACTAAGTATTAGTATATATGCGAAGGCTTTTCCAGCTCATTTTTTTTCCTGTCTTTGCTATACAGAAGTTGCCATTTAAAAAGTCAACATTTGCCAAGTTACCAGACAGTGGGTCTGAGGTCCTCCACTGTTTTCCTATAGTTGGAATAGGAAAGTCTAGATGTAAAGTATGGAAATGCACAGTTAAGGTGCCCAAACAAACTTAATTTTGCCCTGTGCTAACACCAAAGGGGTGGGGGAGAAAAAGATGTAAGGTGTCTTTAGTGTAATCTGACACCATAACAACACATGCATTAATCATAGTTGTATGTTTAAAAGTGCCTGAACAACCTACCTGCATTTCCTAACCCTAATATTTAGATTTCTTTTAAGGAGTTTATAACACTGTTTTTGCAATAATTACAACATCTTTCATGTTTTTTACCTTATGTTACTGATAAGTACTTTTAACCATACCTCCATCTTACTACTGTGTTTGTGTGGGGCTAGAATTTAATGCCACAAGGCATGCGATAGTGCATAAAGGCCTATCCTGTATCCAAACAGAACATCCTTTGATCTCTTTTTGAATGTTTCTGTGGATAATACCGCAGCAGCCTCTAGTCTTTAGTCTTTATAAAAAGCAGACCAAACTCCCATTGACTTCTATTGAAGTTTAGGCCAGGGTTGAATTCGATCCATAAAGAGCTAAGTGGGACTATGATCACTTTTTAGACCTTAACTTACTCTAAGACTATGGCAATGCTAACAGGTGCCATTATGCTATTCCCTCTCATCTGCTGTGTTCTCTCTCCCCATTATTAGCACTTCCATTACCTACAAAAACAGAAACCTACTCTAACATGCTGATTCTTGGTTCCAATAGTTGGCATGATATAGACTATCTCTTTCAGTGTGCTTACAGATGTAACACCTGGGTCATGACTTTACATGTGGATGAGAGTGCTGCACAAGAGCAAGGAAAGTTGTCATACTGGTGTGTTGCTGTATGTGAAATGAGTTTTGTGCTCCCAGTTCAATACCCAAAGAAGCGGTGACAATATCAGAAAAAAAACCACCACAAAGGCAGCATAGTTAGGCATTAAACAGAGAGGCCAAGAGCTGAATGGGCATGGAGACAGCAGTAGTGTCTCTCCTTAAAAGTGGTATCCCTAGACAAAGGCTGAAGAACAGTGATTTGGGGAAGTCTACGGGGTATCCGTTCTACGGGGACTTTAGTGTCCAGAGCTGCCTTTCAGGAACCTTTCATTAGCACTACTCCTACTTGGTGCAAAACAAAACAAAAATACCTACATGAAGTCTGCTAAAGTAACGAAGGGTAACTTAGGCCTACAGAAAAACAACTTACCATGTGCTTCACAGCAGATGCAATCTGGGAGAAAATTAATTTACTTTCCATTTCTGCTAACTTTCCCTCTGTGCTGATTTTAACAAAGAGTTCCCCACCTCCTGCATACTCCATCACGAGGTGCAGTTTCGACAGTGTTTCCACCACTTCGTAAAGTCTGATAATGTTTGGGTGGTGCAGTTTTTCCATGCTGGAAATTTCACGGGACAGTAAACGTTGAGTCTTCTGGTCTAACTTGGTCTTGTCCAAAATTTTAATTGCTACTTTTTCTGGAGAGAAAAATGTATTTGAATGTATTAGGCAAACAAATATTTATAGCAACACTCTTAATTTAAAACAATCCTCATTTAACTGAAAACTTTTAAAAATCTCAATTCTTCTTCAAGTGATTGCTCACATCGGGTCCAATTAGGTGTGTGCACAGTCGTCGGAAAGTTTTCCCTTGGCAGCTCCCTTCAGGTAGGCTGTGGAGCCCCCTGGAGTGGCGCCTTCATGGTGCTGAATATATGCCCCTGCCAACCTGGTCCCTCCTCAGTCCTTCTTACCGCCGGTGACGGTCATTGGAACTACGGTCGCTTGCCTAGCAAGTGCTTCCCTTAGCATACTTTCTGATAGTTGTAGTTTAGTTCTTAGTTAGTAGTAATAGTGTATATAGTGATAGATAAGGTTGGGGAGTGGGGTTTCCCCCCCAATCCCTAACCCTTCCCTCCTTGGGCTCCGGGGCACGCCACGAGCTCAAGGGTTCAAACCCCGCAGAGCCTGCAGCAAACCAATACCAATGAGCA